>NC_060182.1:43015736-43624756 GCF_021184085.1 Oncorhynchus gorbuscha
GGGATCCCAAAACATTTATCTTGTGAACCTTGATCGTGTATCGTTTCACACTTTTGACAGCATCGAAATGGGATCCTCAAGAGGTCTGACCATGTGGGAGATTTGACATTGAGCTGAAAGGACAGCAGAGCATTTACCGAAATGTGCATCTATACACAACCTGTCATATTACGTGTGATTTGATTGACTGATGTCTGCAAGAGTTATCCCAAAGTGTAATTTCACAATATGTGCCATATACATTTCTAAAATGAACAATACATCACCTGTGACAGCTTATTTAGCTATGATTCCACCTCATATATCTCCATCTACTCTTGTGCCGGTAGCTTGTTGCTTTGATAATGGACTAGGAGGTGTATTTTCTATGTCCTCTATCTATAAACACTGAATCTTCTATGAGGTTTGACTTTTTAATTTGTCTCTCCGACAGCACATTGGAAAGGACTTTTGCTCTGGTTTGTAGAAACTAAATGAAGCTGGAGTCTCTCCCATTTAGTTTTATCACAAGTGAATTGCATGGGATGTTCAATACAGTAACACTATGTTGAAGTAAATGGGATGTTCAATATAGTAACACTATGTTGAAGTAAATGGGATGTTCAATATAGTAACACTATGTTGAAGTAACACTATATTAAAGTAGATGCTTCATTAAACTTATAGCAGAGAGAAAATAGCTCACCATGAGCTATTATGCATCACTATCTATTAATTGCATTATGGGAAACCTATTATTTGTTCATAAGACACAGCTAACTTACAGTATATTCACATGAATTTTGTGTACAATTACTATCCTATATATAGTAGATACAAGTCACTGTGGTTGATCTCCATATCACAACCTCATTATGAAAATGTAACAGTCGTAACATCACAAGGCTAATCTACATAGATATGCAATTACACTGTATGTACATCTATATCATGTACGCAAATAGTTGTTTCCCAACTTGGTGTATAGGGCAGTGTAAAGTGTGTAACTAATAATACACGGAGAAACCTTAATTACAGTTGCCAGGATTGCACCTCCATGATTGCGAGTGTGTGAGTGTGTGTGAGTGTGTGTGTGGATGCAAACTCGCAGCAGGAGTGAAATTGTGGAAGCATGGGGTATGCTCTCCACACCAAATCTTACAGATAAAAATACGACCCGCATGCAATGTCACGTAGAGCACATGTCTGATCTTCTAAAAGGGGAAAATGAAGTGTATTCGCCCAATCCTGCTTTTACACTATGGGAGAGCTTACAGTCCTTCTCAGTTACCATAGAAACCAACAGGTAAGTGGTAGAGAAGTGCTTCTTCCTCCACAGCATGATACCCCATTCTCAAAACAGTGACCTACAAAAAGACGCCCACCGCCGCGCAGAGGCCATCGCCAGGCATTTCGAATTGGCTCTCCTCCGCCTCTCACTCTGGGGGGTGTGTGTGGAATAAAGGCAATGCTGGGGGGATGTGTTTTTTTATTTATTTTTAAATAGTAGGTGGATCAGCTTTAATATTGCAAGTAGATTTTGGCTTCTATCAATCTAATATTCTGCATAATTTCCAATCCAGCCATACATATATATATTTTTAAAATATATTTTCCTTTATTATTTTCCCCTAACCGTACCAACCCCTCCCCTTATTGGAGTAAACTAACAGACAACAACACTTATGTTTCTACTTCCAGCTTATACATACTATATAGTGCATTCTGAAAGTATTCAGACTTCTTGACTTTTCCACATTTTGTTACTTTTCAGCCTTATTCTAAAATGTATTAAATTGTGTTTTTTTTCTTAATCAATCTACACACAATACCCCATAATGACAAAGATAATTACTTTTTCAGAAATGTTTGAAAATGTATTAAAATAAACCAACTGAAATATGACATTTGCATAAGTATTCAGACACTTTACTCAGTACTTTGTTGAAGCACCTTTGGCAGCGATTACAGCCTAGAGTCTTCTTGGGTATGACGCTACAAGCTTGGCACACCTGTATTTGGAATTTTCTCACATTCTTCTCTGCAGATCCTCTCAAACTCTGTCAGGTTTGATGGGGTGCAATGCTGCCCAGCTATTTTCAGGTATCTCCAGAGGTTTTCGTTTGGGTTCAAGTCCAGCCTCTGGCTGGGCCACTCAATGACATTCAGAGACTTGTCCCGAAGCCACACCCACATTATCTTGGCTGTGTGGTTAGGGTCATTGACCTATTGGAAGGTGAACCTTTGCCTTAGTCTGAGGTCCTGAGCACTCTGGAGCAGGTTTTTGTCAAGGATCTCTCTGTACTTTGCTCTGTTCATTTTTCCTTTGATCCTGACTAGTCTCCCAGTCCCTGCCACTGAAAACATCCCCACAGCATGAAGCTGCCAGCACCATGCTTCATCGTAGGGATGGCATTGACCAGGTGATGGGCAGTGCCTGATTTCCTCCAGACATGACGCTTGGTATTCCGGCCAAAGTGTTCAAACTTGATATGATCAGAGCAGAGAATTGTGTTTCTCATGGTGTGAGAGTCCTTCAGAGGACTATCATGTACCTTTTACTGATGAGTGGCTTCCGTCTAGTCACTCTACCATAAAGGCCTTGATTGGTGGAGTGCTGCAGAGATACTGTGGTTGTCCTTCTTGATAGTTGTCCTTCTTGATGGTTCTCCCATCTCCACAGAGGAACTCTGGAGCTCTGTCAGAGTGACCATCGGGTTCTTGGTCACCTCCCAGACCAAGGCCCTTCTCCCCCGATTGCTCAGTTTGGCCTGACGACCAGCTCTAGGAAGAGTCTTGGTGGTTCCAAACTTCTTCCATTTAAGAATGATGGGGGCCACTGTGTTCTCGAGTCCCTTCAATGCTGCAGAAACATTTTGGTACCCTTCTCCAGATCTGTGCTTCGACACAACCCTGTCTCAGAGCTCTACAGACAATTCCTTTAACCTCATGGCTTGGATGCACCTGAGCTCAATTTTGAGTCTCATAGCAAAGGGTCTGAATACTTACGTAAATGTTTTTTAAATTTTTAATACATTTGCAAACATTTCTATAAACCTGTTTTCACTTTATCATTAAAATAACGTGTGTAGATTGATATATTTTTGTATTTAATCAATTTCAGAATAAGGCTGTAGTGTAACGAAATGGGGAAAAAGTCAAGGGGTCTGAATACTTTTTGAATGCACTGTACATTTTATAGACACAGTATATTATGCATTAGTTATCTTCTTGTTATTTTTAGTCCCACCCTTCAGCACCCATCAACCCCTCCAATCTATCACTGAATACCATCCAGTTTTGATTTCTATTTGCCAGATATTTTTCAACTGTGCTATGATTTTTCACAAGTTCTGAACCTTTCTATTCTCATAGTTTCTACAGACTGTAAATTAAAGATACCATTTTTTGCTAAGAGTATTATTATATTATTGATCGATTGACTATGACTTTTCAGACCACCCAGCAGTACTATTTGCAGAGTTAACTCCAAGTACATGTTGCAGGGAGGATGTGTTTTTGGGGTTGTTTTGACAGCCATGTGAAACACACTAAACACGTAGAGGAGTTGTCTCCAGGCTTTGTCTTTGCAGATGCCCTCTGGGATGGCAGGCTCTGTCTGCTGTTGGTTCTTCTGTACCCGTCCCCCTCTCTCTCTCTGTCACAGCTTGCTACATGTCCCCCAGGAATGTGGCCTTCTAAATGCCGGAGTGTCAAGGAGGGAGAATGGCACATTTTGGAACAAAACCCACATCCTTTTCCTTCGCTGCTCTCGGCATCTTTGTAGCTTCATCCATTGTCGGTTTTAAATAGCGGCCTTTTGAATGACCAACCAGACAGGCTGAATGGCGATTGTTTTTATTGTTGAACGCAAGGCTTTTCTTCAGGGTGAAGCATTTTTAAGGCTTTTCTAAAGGATTCTCGGAATGATACGTCATGCTAATAATTTGAACAAGACTTTTAGTTTGTGATGGAGGATACAACTTGCATGCTTTACTTTTCAGAATGTGGCGGTATGTGAGCAGGACCATTGGTGAGTGTGTGTGTGCCTGCGTGCATGCATGTGCGCTTGTGTGTAAGTGTGTGTGTGCACAGGCACAGGGGAAGGTAACGCTTCACTCTGGTAACGCCAAGAAGGCAGAGCATATTTTTATCTCGCCAATAGAGAAAGTGCAGCAGGCCCAAACCCAGTGGCATCCTCCAAAGGCTATACATCTCTTTCTCTCTCTCTCTCTCTCTCTCTCTCTCTCTCTCTCTCTCTCTCTCTCTCTCTCTCTCTCTCTCTCTCTCTCTCTCTCTCTCTCTCTCTCTCTCTCTCTCTCTCTCTCTCTCTCTTTCTCTCTCAGCTCAGCTCAGCTCTGCCAAGTCTATGTCATTTGAACTGGGAGATACACTGTGCTGGCTGCATGGGGACGATAAGCCTGAACACGTATAAATAGAGAAATGGATGAAGATGTCCAACGGGATCATTTATGGTAATCGAGAACATTGGCTCCCATGGTCATGTGTAAAGTCAATGATTGGCCTCTGTTTTAGGAGTCTGTTCCTGAGGATTAAAACGTGATTTGTATTTACAAATGTTGTCGCTCCTTATGCCCCCAAAATAAGAACATTTACATACATCTACACGAACAAACAGACAAAAAGCTAAGTATACTCAGTCTGAGATAAAATAGAGCAATTCATCTCCTATTCTGCAATGACCATTTTTTTTCCAGTTGGCGAACTCATAACATACATGCACACTCCACAAACAACACCTTATTGTCGATTTCTGAAATCGGTAGGAGAAAAAAATTATGCTTCACAATACAATTTCTGCACAAAATGACCCTTTCAAGAGGTTGATTACAAGATGTTACTATGCCGTGCACCAGAGGTGCTTTGGCAATCAATGCTTTTTCACTAGTTTCTTTCTGAGGCTATAGAGTATGGAATATTGCCACGGGATTATACCATAATACATTCTCAACATTTACAGCTCACCTACAGTGCTGTGCTCCATTTCCAATCAACAGACAGATAGTCCCTCCCTCAAGACCGAACCAACATTTGCCAATCACATGGGCCATGACATCCAGCCAAAGGCAGGTATGGCCAGTTCTCACTTCATTAGGACTGTAGTGGTTCCATGGATAATGGGAAAGAGAGTGCCATTTCCCTTGATTTTAAGCAATGTTGTGATGCTTTTGATACGGTAAACCACTCCGTTCTTGTGGGCCGGCTAATGAGTATTGGTGTCTCCAATAGACCATCTGCTGTCTCAGCCACTGCCTGTCACCAAGGGAGTACACCAAGGCTCGATCCTAGGTCCCACGCTCTTCTCAATTTACATCAAGAACATAGCTCAAGCGGTAGGAAGCTCTCTCAACCATTTATATGCAGATGATACAGTCTTATACTCAGCTGGCCCCTAACTGGATTTTGTGTTAAACACTCTACAACAAAGCTTTCTTAGTGTCCAACAAGCTTGCTCTTCCCTTAACCTTGTTCTGAACACCTCCAAAACAAAGGTCATGTGGTTTGGTAAGAAGAATACCCCTCTCCCCAAAGGTGTGATTACTACCTCTGAAGGTTTAGAGCTTGAAGTAGTCACCTCATAAAAGTACTTGGGAGTAGGGAGATATGGTACACCGTCTTTCTCTCAGTACTTATCAAAGCTGCAAGCTAAGGTTAAATCTAGACTTGGTTCCCTCTATCGTAATTGCTCCTCTTTCACCCCCAGCTGCCAAACTAACCCTGACTCAGATGACCATCCTGCCCATGCTATTTTACGGAGACGTAATTTATAAATCGGCAAGTAAGGGTGCCATTACCATTCTGCCATCAGATTTGCCACCAATGCTCCTTATAGGACACGACACTGCACTATACTCCTCTGTAAACTGGCCATCTATGTATACCCGTCGCAAGACCCTGGTTGATGCTTATTTATAAAATCCTCTTAGGCATCACTCCCCCTATCTGAGAAACCTACTGCAGCCCTCATCCTACACATACAACACCCGTTCTGCCAGTCACATTCTGTTAAAGATACCCTAAGCACACACACTCCTCTTTTCAGTTCGATGCAGCTAGCGATTGGAACGAGCTGCTAAAAACATTCAAACTGGACAGTTTTATCTTTTCAGTTTTAGACTCAGTCGTGGACACTCGTACTGACAGTTGTGGCTGCTTCGTGGGATGTATTGTTGTCTCTACCTTCTTGCCCTTTGTGCTGTTGTCTGAGCCAAATAATGTTTGTACCATGTTTTGTGCTGCTACCATGTTGGGCTTCTGCCATATAGTGTTGCTACCATGTTGTTGTCAAGTTGTGTTGCTACCATTCTGTGTTGTCACGTGTTGCTGCCATGCTATGTTGTTGTCTTTAGGTCTCTCTTTATGTCGTGTCGCGGTGTCTCTCTTTTGTCGTGATGTGTGTTTTGTCCTATATTTGTATTATTATTATTATTAAAGCCCCGACCCTCGTCCCCCACAGAAGGCATTTTGCGTTTTGGTAGGCCGTCATTGTAAATAACATTTGATTTTTAACTGACTTGCCAAGTTCAATAAGTCAAATAAAAGACTTACGAGAGACTCTTCTCCAGCCGTCCGCCCGCTGAGCCAATGATCTCCCCCAGAGTGCAGAAGGTCTGACCAAGGAAGTCCTAGTGCAGAGAGCCTGGGGTTTTAGTCATGTGACACGTCTAACAGCCAGGCAGTTCACAGTACAGTACATATCAAATCAAATCAAATTTATTTATATAGCCCTTCGTACGTCAGCTGATATCTCAAAGTGCTGTACAGAAACCCAGCCTAAAACCCCAAACAGCAAACAATGCAGGTGTAAAAGCACATACAATGCTTTATCATACATCCCACATGCCAGGTTGAAAGCGAAGTGATTACAAATCAAATCCAATGTTATTGGTCAGGTACACATATTTAGCAGATGCTATTGCGGGTGTTTACAAAATACTTGTGTCCCCTAGCTCCAACAGTGTAGAAGTAACTAACGATTCACAACAATATAATATAGAAATATAGAAATATTAGAACGAGCAATGTCGGAGTGGCATTGACTAAAATACAGTAGAATACAGTATATGCGTACATATCATATACAAAGTGGCTGAAAACATTGCAAACTATTGTGACACTGAAAACTAAACGATTAAACATGGGCATACAGTGTGTTATCAGAAAGGTTCAAATGATCCAATCTAGCAGGTGTATCTTATAAACCCGATACATCTCATTATCCAAAGTTGTTTTTTACCAAGCTAACATTTCAAGCTGGTGTTCCATCTGTCCACACAACACAGAGAAGCAGATGAGGACATTGAGAAGCACAGACATGGCAAGGCACATAAAAACACCGGCACAAGAGCAACAACAGAGCTCTGTGTGTGAGTTCGCTCTCTGTTTCAAAAAGCGACCAGCCTACGGTAGCTTTGGCTTTGAAGTCGTCTCTCAAAGTGCTTTCGCTGAGCATTTGATATAATGGGATGGCTTAATGATACTATGGTTGATACTATGGTTGATTGGAACAAAAAAAACACAGATATTGGACAAGTGACAGCAGAAGTACAACAAAAACACACCAATCTCACATCATGAATGGCTGTCTCTAAATGCAAATAAGGAGACGATACATAACATGCCATAATGACTGACATTGTAGCTGTGTATGTATTTACTATTTGCATCAATACTAACCTTCTGCGCTCCAGTATTTTGTTGAGCAGAAAGGAAATATGGAACACAGAGGTCAAATCTAGAATATAATATTGTAGACTATTGTATTCATACAAAGACAACAAGCTTCCTTCTGATAATTAGTCACGATGGCATGATTGACAACATAACATTAACATTAACAGCGTGTTTTATACTGTGAGGGGGAGACACTTACAAATTTTGAAATATTTGAACTTCTGGAGTCCACATTGTATCTGCAAGAAAACAAACACAGTTAGGTATAAATCACTCAAAATGACAAAATCAATGTGAATAACCAGTGAGCTAGGGAAGTATGTCCTTACCTATCAGTTTAGGTATTGGATACTGTATGTGTCATCCTGAACTAAATGAGCAAATCAAATTATCTCTAAATTAACCATAACATTTCACAGGGACGTTTCTGCATGAAGAAGGGATACACAGTAGAGGGGCTGAGGATATTCTCTTTGGTTAAGTCCCACATGGTACCCTATTCCCTTTATAGTGCACTACATTTGACCTGAGTCCATAGGACTGTGGCCAAAAGTAGTGCACTATACTTGGAATAGAATGCAATTTGGGATGCAGACCTTGTCTCCCAACACGAGAACATCAATTGACTGTTGGACTAGTCAACATCCATTGAATGTTCTTGAATCCTATTCACTGTGGATATGAAGCCAATCCTCCACCTCGGGCTCAGGGCTTCGATGCTTGCTTAACCATTCCCTAGCTCAAACTCGCTTGTTTTCATTGGTTCAATGGTATAGAACATTATTGAGTGCCATCATTTGGGAGTTATCTGTTTGCCTGTTTGCCTGACTGTTATGCTGGAGTAGTGTCACGACTTCCGCTGAAGTCGGCTCCTCTCCTTGTTCGGGCGGCGATCGGCGGTCGACATCACCGGCACCGGCTTTCTATCCATCTCCGCTCCATTTTTCATTTATCCATTTGTTTTGTCTTGTTCCCTGCACACCTGGTTTTCATTCCCCAATCACACTACATGTATTTACTCCTCTGTTCCCCCTCATGTCTTTGTGTGAGATTGTTTTGTTATGTGTCTATGTTGACGCGCTTTACTGGTATGCGTTTATTCCGTGTTTTATTTCACGAGGTATGTTTAGTTGTTTGTACATAATTATTGTGACTGTGTGCGCGTTTTTCACTTTTGACAATTGGCAGGAGGTTTCGACGCAGTGGCGTCCGTCCGTCTGTTGGTTTCTCCTGCCTAAATAAAGTGTGCGCCTGTTCACAGCTCTCTGCTCTCCTGCACCTGACTCCGCTCCCAGTACGCACACCATTGACAAGTAGACTGATTGATTATTTGCCCTTTGTTAATTAAAAATTAATATTGACCCTGTTAACACCTGAGTTACACTGATTGTTTGTAAGAACTTTGTCACAGCGCAGAACAAATTGTTCTTCCATGGCATATAATCAGACATTTCAAATTCATACAATGTCAATACATATACACTACCATTCAAAAGTTTGGGGTCACTTAGAAATGTCCTTGTTTTTGAAAGAAAAGCTCACTTTTTGCCCATTAAAATAACATCAAATTGATCAGAAATACAGTTAATACATTGTTAATGTTGTAAATGACTATTGTAGCTGGAAACGGCAGATATTTAAAGGAATATCTACATAGGAGTACAGAGGCCCATTATCAGCAACCAACACTCATGTGTTCCAATGGCATGTTGGGTTAGCTAATCCAAGTGTATCCTTTTAAAAGGCTAATTGATCATTAGAAAACCCTTTTTCAATTATGTTAGCAGAGCTGAAAAATGTTGTCCTAATTAAAGAAGCAATAAAACTGTCCTTCTTTAGACTAGTTGAGTATCTAGAGCATCAGCATCTGTGGGTTCGATTACAGCCTCAAAATGGCCAGAAACAAAGGACTTTCTTCTGAAACTCGTCAGTCTATTCTTGTTCTGAGAAATGAAGGCTATTCCATGCGAGAAATTGCCAAGAAACTGAAGATCTCGTACAATGCTGTGTACTACTCCCTTCACAGAACACTACAAACTGTCTCGAACCAGAATCGAAAGAGGAGTGGGAGGCCCCGGTGCACAACTGAGCTAAAGGACAAGTACATTAGAGTGTCTAGTTTGAGAAACAGATACCTCACAAGTCCTCAACTGGCAGCTTCATTAAATAGTACCCGCAAAACACCAGTTTCAACTTTATCCTTGAAGAGGCGACTCCGGGATGCTGGACTTCTAGGCAGAATTGCAAAAAAAGCCATCTCTTTCCAGTTTCTGTGTTCTTTTGCCCAATCTTAATCTTTTCTTTATATTGGCCAGTCTGAGATATGGCTTTTTCTTTGCAATTGAAGAATAGTGGGACAACATTCCGCAGGCCACAATCATCAACCTGATAAACTCTATGCGAAGGAGATGTGTCGCGCTGCATGAGGCAAATGGTGGTCACACCAGATATTGACTGGTTTCCTTTTTTTAAGGCACAGTATTTGTGATGGAAAAAAAGCATATAGTGGCCTGAAAAAATATGTGAACTCTTTGGAAATACCTGGATTTCTCCATGAATTGGTCATACAATTTGATCTGATCTTCATCTAGGTCACACCAATAGACAAACACAGTCTGCTTAAACTAATAACACACAAACAATTATACGCTTTCATGTCTTTATTGAACACATCGTGGAAACATTCACAGGGAAGGGGAAGAAGTATGTGAACTCTTTGGCAGCAATAGCCTCAACCAAACGTTTTCTGTAGTTGCGGATCAGACCTGCACAATGGTCAGAAGGAATTTTGGACCATTCCTCTTTACAAAAATGTTTCAGTTCAGCATTATTCTTGGGATGTCTGGTGTGAACTGCTCTCTTGAGGTCATGCTCAGCATCTCAATCGGGCTAAGGTGAGGACTCTGACTGGGACACTCTAGAATTTTATTTTGTTGAAGCCATTCTGTTGTTGATTTACTTCTGTGTTTTGGGTCGTTGTCCTGTTGCATCACCCAACTTCTGTTGCGCTTCAGTTGGCGGACAAATAGCCTAACATTGTCCTGCAAAATATCTTGTTAAATTTGGGAAATCATTTTTCCGTTGATGATAGCAAGCTGTCTAGGCCCTGAGGCAGCAAAGCAGCCCCAAACCATGATGCTCCCTCCACCATGCTTTACAGTTGGGATGAGGTTGATGTTGGTGTGCTATGCCCTTTTTCTCTCCACATACAGTGTTGTGTGTTCCTTCCTAACAAAACTCTAGTTTCATCTGTCCACAGAATATTTTGCCAGTAGTGGTGGGGAACATCCAGGTGCACTTTTGCAAACTTCAGACGTGCAAGGTTTTTTTTTGGACAGCAGTGGCTTCTTACATGGTGTCCTCACATGAACACCATTCTTGTTTAGTGTTTTGCGTATCGTAGACTCGTCAACAGAGATGTTAGCATGTTCCAGAGATTTCTGTAAGTCTTTAGCTGACACTCTAGGATTCTTCTTAACCTCCTTGAGCATTCTGCGCTGTGCTCTTGCAGTCACCTTTGCAGGATAGCCACCCCTAGGGAGAGTAGCAACAGTGCTGAACTTTCTCCATATATAGACAATTTGTCTTACCAAGGACTGATGAACATCAAGGCTTTTAGAGATACTTGTGTAACCCTTTCCAGCTTTATGCAGGTCAACATTTCTTAATCTTAGGTCTTCTGAGATCTCTTTTGTTCAATACATGGTTCACATCAGGCAAGGCTTCTTGTGAATAGCAAACTCACATTTTGTGAGTGTTTTTATAGGGCAAGGCAGCTCTAACCAACATCTCCTATCTCGTGTCATTGATTGGACTCCAGGTTAGCTGACTCCTGACTCCAATTAGCTTTTGGAAAGGTTAGCCTAGAGGTTCACATACTTTTTCCAACCTACACTGTGAATGTTTAAATGATGTATTCAATATAGACAAGATAAATACAATACTTGGTGTGTTATTAGTTTAAGCACACACTGTTTGTCTATTGTTGTGACTTAGATGAAGATCAGATCAAATTTGATGACCAATTGATGCAGGAATCCAGGTAATTCCAAAGGGTTCACATACTTTTTCTTGCCACTGTATCGGTATTCCCAGTCATGGGAAATCCATAGATTCGAGCCTCATTTATTTACTTCAATAGACTGGTTTACTAATGAACTATAACTCAGTAAAATCTTTGAGTTTTTGTCATGTTGCTTTTTATGTTCAGTGTACATAGTGTACATCGTGTACATAGCCCTCGAGTTCATTATTGAAGGTGAGTGTGATGCTTTTCAATTGATAGCTATACAAAACTTTCTTTGATGTCGGTAAACAATATTGACATTTTACAACAAACGTGATTGTGGAGATGGATAAATTCCAACACAATGATATAATGGCACAGACATTATCCCAAAATGGCATCAGTTTGTCATAGGACCACAGCATATATAATACGGTTCAATTAATGACCAATCATTCTCATCAATATCTTCCTTCATATCTGTTTCCCATTTTCTCCTTATAGGTTCTGAGCTATCAGGTAGAGATTTAATAACCCTTGATATAACTTGGCAATCAACTTCATTGGCATAGCAGCTTCTTTCAGTATGGTTTCAATGCTAGATGCTTTAGGTTCATCCAGATTATGTTGAAGCAATGTCAAATTGATTGTTGAAGCAATGTCAAATTGACACATCCTAGATCTGAATGAATTAAATATTCTTATTAAATATGTTTTTCTTTACATAGTTGAATGTGCTGACAACAACATCACACAAAAATGATCAATGGAAATCAAATGTATCAACCCATGGAGGTCTGGATTTGGAGTCACACTCAAAATTAAAGTGGAAAACCACACTACAGGCTGATCCAACTTTGATGTAATGTCCTTAAAACAAGTCAAAATGAGGCTCAGTAGTGTGTGTGGCCTCCATGTGCCTGTATGACCTCCCTACAATGCCTGGGCATGCTCCTGATGAGGTGGTGGATGGTCTCCTGAGGGATCTCCTCCCAGACCTGGACTAAAGCATCCGCCAACTCCTGGACAGTCTGTGGTGCAACGTGGCGTTGGTGGATGGAGCGAGACATGATGTCCCAGATGTGCTCATTTGGATTCAGGTCTGGGGAACGGGCGGGCCAGTCCATAGCATCAAAGCCTTCCTCTTGCAGGAACTGCTGACACACTCCAGCCACATGAGGTCTAGCATTGTCTTGCATTAGGATGAACCCAGGGCCAACCGCACCAGCATATGGTCACACAAGGGGTCTGAGGATCTCATCTCGGTACCTAATGGCAGTCAGGCTACCTTTGGTGAGCACATGGAGGGCTGTGCGGCCCCCCAAAGAAATGCCACCCCACACCATGACTGACCCACCGCCAAAGCGGTCATTCTGACGAAATGCGATTAAAAATAGAAATTCATGTTATTAACCGTTTGACAGTCCTAGTAAAGACCCATCCCAATATCATGTTGTGGATAATACTGACAATATAAATAGATTAAAGCTTCAGGCCTTCTAAATCAGGGATCTCCAACCTTTTCTAGCATGAGAGCTACTAATTTTTTCTTCTTTTCAAATAAGCACATTCTTCTCTTCCCAAGGTCTTTAGTGTAAAAGAGAAAGTAATGCACTATGTTTTCTGTCAATACACCAAGTAAAATAATGGTTATTAAAAAACTCTAAGTGGGACCATATAAATGCTTATAAACAAGATTTTCTTCAAGGATTTTGCCTGTGCTTAGCTCCATTCCATTTCTTTTTATGCTGAAAACTCCCCAGTCCTTGGCGATGACAAGCATATCCATAACATGATGCAGCTACCATCATGCTTGAAAACGTTAGGAGTGGTAATCATTAATGGATTTGCCCCAAAAATAATGCTTTATATTAAGTACAAAAGGTTCATGTTTTTGACACACATCAGTATTGCTTTAGTGTCGTATTGCAAATATTAGGAATGTTTTGGAATATTTTTATTCTGTACAGACTTCCTTCTTTTTACTCTGTCATTTAGGTTAGTATTGTTAAGTGACTACAATGTTGTTAATCTATCCTCAGTTTTCTCCTTTCACAGCCATTAAACTCAGTAATTGTTTTAAAATCACCATTGGCCTAATGGTGAAATCCCTGAGTGGTTTCCTTCCTCTCCACCAACAGTGTTAGGAAGGATGCCTGTATCTTTGTAATGGAGTTAATAACTTCACCATGCTCAAAAGGATATTCATTGTCTGCTTTTTTAAATTTTACCCATCTACAAATAGTTGGTCTTCTGTGTGAGGCATTGGACAACCTCCCTGGTCTTTGTGGTTGAATCTGTGCTTGAAAATCACTACTCGACTGAGGGACCATACAGATAATTGTATGTGTGGGGTACAGAGATGAGGTAGTTATTCCAAAATCATGTTAAATGCTATTTTTTCACAGTGTGTCCATGCATCGTATTATGTGACTAGTTAACCACATTTCTACTCCTGAACTTATTTAGGTTTGCCATAACAAATAGGTTGAATACATAGGTACAGATCGAAATGTACAGTATGGTTACCAGGAGGGAAATGGGGGAAGGGTCATGCTTTTTCAATTTCAGTCAAGGGAGGTTTTAGTATTTTAAAAAATCTAGACCAGGGGAGGGTCATGTAATTTGTAATTGATGAAATGTCAATATTTCTCAGTGTTTTTGGAATTTGTCCCAGATGTCGCCTCTCATGTCTGATTCTCCGCTGGTTTCACAATATCAATAGGCTACGAAGTGCATGATCGGAAAAGCACAGAGCAGAATTATATTTCTATCTAGCTAGTGTAAATAAAACTTGGCTGCATTACACACTGCAATGGATACTCCAACCCTGAGCCCTGGCCGGCTCTGCTCTTGCTGATCAAAAACATTTTGGTGTGCTGCTTAAGCAATGGCTGTGCTGCGAAGGGCTACTACGGTGGCAGTTCAGGAGGAGAGTCAAAAGCTCCTTCTGATTATTTATTTTTGATTAGGCCTAGTCCCAAAAATATACTATATTGCGCGAAGACTAGCCTATAGTTTATGTTCTGTTCAGTTTGAAAAGGAGAGCGCAAAGTTGAGATGGAGAACCGGAGGTCAACTATGATAGCTTGCTACTACAATAGATATTATTAAGCACAATATGTTTCTTGCCCATTATGTATTTATCAGAGTTATTGACCTCATAATAAAGCCAGATTCGACTAATTTACATTGTGGTACTAAAACTTGAAGCAGCAGCCGGGGCACAATCAATCGTAAATGGACAGCTCATGGTGCTGAAAGTAGGCTAATTCAAGTAGGCATAATTCATTTAAACCGTCTTCCTTTTAATTAGACTTTACAATTAGACTAACAACAATTGTGTCACGACTTCCGCCGAAGTTGGTCCCTCTCCTTGTTCGGCCGTCGACGTCACCGGTTTTCTAGTCACCACCGATCCCATGTTTCATTTTCAATTTGTTTTGTCTTCATTATACACACCTGGTTTGTCATGTTTGTCATTTATTGTCATGTCTTGTCCCTGTGCTCCCCATGCTATTCGTTTCCCTCTGCTGGTCTTGTTTGGTTCTTTCCCTCCTTCTATCCCTCTCTCTCCCCCTCCCTCTCTCACTCTCTCGCTCTCTCTTCTCTCTGTCGTTCCGTTCCTGCTCCCAGCTGTTCCTATTCCCCTAATCATCATTTAGTCTTCCCACACCTGTTCCCGATCCTTTCCCCTGATTAGAGTCCCTATTTATTCCTTTGTGATCCGTTCCTGTCCCGTCGGTTCCTTGTATTGTATTCACCATGCTGTGATTGCGTTTCGCCCTGTCCTGTCGTGTTTTTGCCGTGATTGTGTATCACCCTGTCCTGTCGTGTTTTGTGCCTTCATCAGATGCTGCGTGTGAGCAGGTGTCTCAGTCGACTACGGCCTGCGCTACCCGAAGCGACCTGCAGTCTGTGGCCGCTTCTCCAGTTGTTTCCCCTCTACAAGTCTAGAGGATTTCTGTTATTCCGTTTTGGACTTTAATAAACTCTGTTTCTGTTAAGTCGCGTTTGGGTCCTCTTTCACCTGCATGACAGAAGGAACCGAACAAGGAATGGACCCAGCGACTTCAGACGCTCGTTACACTGCCGTCGAGATCCAAGGAGCCATGCTCGGCAGACACGAGCAGGAATTGTCTGCTGCTCGCCATGCCGTGGAAAACCTGGCTGCTCAGGTTTCCGACCTCTCTGGACAGTTCCAGAGTCTACGTCTCGTGCCACCTGTTACTTCCTGGCCTGCCGAGCCTCCAGAACCTAGGGTTAATAACCCACCTTGCTACTCCGGGCAGCCCACTGAGTGCCGCTCCTTTCTCACGCAGTGTGAGATTGTGTTCTCTCTCCAACCCAACACATACTCTAGAGAGAGAGCTCGGGTTGCTTACGTCATTTCGCTCCTTACTGGCCGGGCTCGAGAATGGGGCACAGCTATCTGGGAGGCAAGGGCTGATTGCTCTAACGATTTCCAGAACTTTAAAGAGGAGATGATTCGGGTTTTTGACCGTTCAGTTTTTGGTGGGGAGGCTTCTAGGGCCCTGGCTTCCTTATGCCAAGGTGAACGGTCCATAACGGATTATTCCATTGAGTTTCGCACTCTTGCTGCCTCTAGTGAGTGGAACGAGCCGGCGCTGCTCGCTCGTTTTCTGGAGGGACTCCACGCAGTGGTTAAGGATGAGATTCTCTCCCGGGAGGTTCCATCAGATGTGGATTCTTTGATTGCTCTCGCCATCCGCATAGAACGACGGGTAGATCTTCGTCACCGGGCTCGTGGAAGAGAGCTCGCATCAACGGTGTTTCCCTGCTCCGCATCGCAACCATCTCCCTCCTCTGGCTTTGAGACTGAGCCCATGCAGCTGGGAGGGATTCGCATCTCGAAGAAGGAGAGGGAACGGAGGATCACCAACCGCCTGTGCCTCTATTGCGGAGTTGCTGGACATTTTGTTAATTCATGTCCAGTAAGAGGCCAGAGCCCATCAGTAAGCGGAGGGCTACTGGTGAGCGCTACTACTCAGGTCCCTTCATCTAGATCTTGTACTACTATGTCGGTCCATCTACGCTGGACCGGTTCGGGTGCTACATGCAGTGCTTTGATTGACTCTGGGGCTGAGGGTTGTTTCATGGACGAAGCATGGGCTCGGAAACATAACATTCCTTTCAGACCGTTAGACAGGCCTACGCCCATGTTTGCCTTAGATGGTAGTCATCTTCCCAGTATCAAATTTGAGACACTACCTTTAACTCTCACAGTATCTGGTAACCACAGTGAGACTATTTCTTTTTTGATTTTCCGTTCACCGTTTACACCTGTTGTTTTGGGTCATCCCTGGCTAGTATGTCATAATCCTTCTATTAATTGGTCTAGTAATTCTATCCTATCCTGGAACGTTTCTTGTCATGTGAAGTGTTTAATGTCTGCCATCCCTCCCGTTTCTTCTGTCCCTACTTCTCAGGAGGAACCTGGCGATTTGACAGGAGTGCCGGAGGAATATCATGATCTGCGCACGGTCTTCAGTCGGTCCCGAGCCAACTCCCTTCCTCCTCACCGGTCGTATGATTGTAGTATTGATCTCCTTCCGGGGACCACTCCTCCTCGAGGTAGACTATACTCTCTGTCGGCTCCCGAACGTAAGGCTCTCGAGGATTATTTGTCTGTGTCTCTTGACGCCGGTACCATAGTGCCTTCTTCTTCTCCGGCCGGGGCGGGGTTCTTTTGTTAAAAAAAGGACGGTACTCTGCGCCCCTGCGTGGATTATCGAGGGCTGAATGACATAACGGTTAAGAATCGTTATCCGCTTCCCCCTTATGTCATCAGCCTTCGAGATTCTGCAGGGAGCCAGGTGCTTTACTAAGTTGGACCTTCGTAACGCTTACCATCTCGTGCGCATCAGAGAGGGGGACGAGTGGAAAACGGCGTTTAACACTCCGTTAGGGCATTTTGAGTACCGGGTTCTGCCGTTCGGTCTCGCCAATGCGCCAGCTGTTTTCAGGCATTAGTTAATGATGTTCTGAGAGACATGCTGAACATTTTTTGTTTTTGTCTATCTTGACGATATCCTGATTTTTTCTCCGTCACTCGAGATTCATGTTCAGCACGTTCGACGTGTTCTACAGCGCCTTTTAGAGAATTGTCTCTACGTAAAGGCTGAGAAGTGCTCTTTTCATGTCTCCTCCGTTACTTTTCTCGGTTCCGTTATTTCCGCTGAAGGCATTCAGATGGATTCCGCTAAGGTCCAAGCTGTCAGTGATTGGCCCGTTCCAAGGTCACGTGTCGAGTTGCAGCGCTTTTAGGTTTCGCTAATTTCTATCGGCGTTTCATTCGTAATTTCGGTCAAGTTGCTGCCCCTCTCACAGCTCTTACTTCTGTCAAGACGTGTTTTAAGTGGTCCGGTTCCGCCCAGGGAGCTTTTGATCTTCTAAAAGAACGCTTTACGTCCGCTCCTATCCTCGTTACTCCTGACGTCACTAGACAATTCATTGTCGAGGTTGACGCTTCAGAGGTAGGCGTGGGAGCCATCCTATCCCAGCGCTTCCAGTCTGACGATAAGGTTCATCCTTGCGCTTATTTTTCTCATCGCCTGTCGCCATCTGAGCGCAACTATGATGTGGGTAACCGTGAACTGCTCGCCATCCGCTTAGCCCTAGGCGAATGGCGACAGTGGTTGGAGGGGGCGACCGTTCCTTTTGTCGTTTGGACAGACCATAAGAACCTTGAGTACATCCGTTCTGCCAAACGACTTAATGCCCGTCAAGCTCGTTGGGCGTTGTTTTTCGCTCGTTTCGAGTTTGTGATTTCTTACCGTCCGGGTAGCAAGAACACCAAGCCTGATGCCTTATCCCGTCTGTTTAGTTCTTCTGTGGCTTCTACTGATCCCGAGGGGATTCTTCCTTATGGGCGTGTTGTCGGGTTAACAGTCTGGGGAATTGAAAGACAGGTTAAGCAAGCACTCACGCACACTGCGTCGCCGCGCGCTTGTCCTAGTAACCTCCTTTTCGTTCCTGTTTCCACTCGTCTGGCTGTTCTTCAGTGGGCTCACTCTGCCAAGTTAGCGGGTCATCCCGGTGTTCGAGGCACTCTTGCGTCTATTCGCCAGCGCTTTTGGTGGCCGACTCAGGAGCGTGACACGCGCCGTTTCGTGGCTGCTTGTTCGGACTGCGCGCAGACTAAGTCGGGTAACTCTCCTCCTGCCGGTCGTCTCAGACCGCTCCCCATTCCTTCTCGACCATGGTCTCACATTGCCTTAGACTTCATTACCGGTCTGCCTTTGTCTGCGGGGAAGACTGTGATTCTGACGGTTGTCGATAGGTTCTCTAAGGCGGCACATTTCATTCCCTCGCTAAACTTCCTTCCGCTAAGGAGACGGCACAAATCATTATTGAGAATGTATTCAGAATTCATGGCCTCCCGTTAGACGCCGTTTCAGACAGAGGCCCGCAATTCACGTCACAGTTTTGGAGGGAGTTCTGTCGTTTGATTGGTGCGTCCGTCAGTCTCTCTTCCGGGTTTCATCCCCAGTCTAACGGTCAAGCAGAGAGGGCCAATCAGACGATTGGTCGCATACTACGCAGCCTTTCTTTCAGAAACCCTGCGTCTTGGGCAGAACAGCTCCCCTGGGCAGAATACGCTCACAATTCGCTTCCTTCGTCTGCTACCGGGTTATCTCCGTTTCAGAGTAGTCTGGGTTACCAGCCTCCTCTGTTCTCATCCCAGCTTGCCGAGTCCAGCGTTCCCTCCGCTCAAGCGTTTGTCCAACGTTGTGAGCGCACCTGGAGGAGGGTGAGGTCTGCACTTTGCCGTTACAGGGCACAGACGGTGAGAGCCGCCAATAAACGCAGGATTAAGAGTCCAAGGTATTGCTGCGGCCAGAGAGTGTGGCTTTCCACTCGCAACCTTCCTCTTACGACAGCTTCTCGTAAGTTGACTCCGCGGTTCATTGGTCCGTTCCGTGTCTCCCAGGTCGTCAATCCTGTCGCTGTGCGACTGCTTCTTCCGCGACATCTTCGTCGCGTCCATCCTGTCTTCCATGTCTCCTGTGTTAAGCCCTTTCTTCGCACCCCGTTCGTCTTCCCTCCCCCCTCCCGTCCTTGTCGAGAGCGCACCTATTTACAAGGTACATAAGATTATGGACATGCGTTCTCGGGGACGGGGTCACCAATACCTAGTGGATTGGGAGGGTTACGGTCCTGAGGAGAGGAGTTGGGTTCCGTCTCGGGACGTGCTGGACCGTTCGCTCATCGATGATTTCCTCCGTTGCCGCCAGGATTCCTCCTCGAGTGCGCCAGGAGGCGCTCGGTGAGTGGGGGTACTGTCATGTTTGTCATTTATTGTCATGTCTTGTCCCTGTGCTCCCCATGCTATTCGTTTCCCTCTGCTGGTCTTGTTTGGTTCTTTCCCTCCTTCTATCCCTCTCTCTCCCCCTCCCTCTCTCACTCTCTCGCTCTCTCTTCTCTCTGTCGTTCCGTTCCTGCTCCCAGCTGTTCCTATTCCCCTAATCATCATTTAGTCTTCCCACACCTGTTCCCGATCCTTTCCCCTGATTAGAGTCCCTATTTATTCCTTTGTGATCCGTTCCTGTCCCGTCGGTTCCTTGTATTGTATTCACCATGCTGTGATTGCGTTTCGCCCTGTCCTGTCGTGTTTTTGCCGTGATTGTGTATCACCCTGTCCTGTCGTGTTTTGTGCCTTCATCAGATGCTGCGTGTGAGCAGGTGTCTCAGTCGACTACGGCCTGCGCCTACCCGAAGCGACCTGCAGTCTGTGGCCGCTTCTCCAGTTGTTTCCCCTCTACAAGTCTAGAGGATTTCTGTTATTCCGTTTTGGACTTTAATAAACTCTGTTTCTGTTAAGTCGCGTTTGGGTCCTCTTTCACCTGCATGACATGGTTTCCATTCCATAATCATTGTTCCCTGTTTAACCCTCTGGTTTCCCCCTTGGTTTTGTGCGTGTTTGTTATTGTCAAGTTGTCTCGTTTTGTGACCTGGATTATTTAGTCTCCTTTATGGAATATTGTTTTTGAGTAAAGTAAAGGTTATTTCTCATCTCTGTGTCCTGCGCCTGACTCCGCCTTACCAGCATCACCTAGAGATATGACAAATAGGGCTTTGTGTTGGAGTCTATTTCTTCTTATTTAAGAAATAAGATGTAGGCCTACCCGTTTGACAGACGAAATAAGCCTATGGCTGCTCTATCCATAGATTAGCCTACCTCCGTATTAGTGAAGGGCTGTTAAATTAAAATCAAAACTCGAATTGAGGGGGTGTGAGAGGGTGCTATAGGCCTAGCTTTTATTAAAGAAACTGGTCAACAAAAAAAAGTACAGGCCTACCCCTTGTTAGCTTAAGAATTTTAAGAAAATAAAACTAATTTGTTTATATAAAGTGATCTGTAACAGCGCTTTGGTTCGGGATGCTTCATTCTAGAAACAAGCTGTAAAATACCAAGGAATGTCACGTTCTGACCATAGTTCTGTTATTTTAATCTTTGTTTTAGTATGGTCAGTGCGTGCGTTGGGGTGGGCAGTCTATGTTTGTTTTTCTATGTTGGTTTTTGTGTTCGGCCTAGTTCTCAGAGGCACGTGTCATTAGTTGTCTCTGATTGAGAATCATACTTAGGTAGCCTGGGTTTCACTTTTGGTTTGTGGGTGTTTGTTTCCGTGCGAGTGTTTGGGCCAAACGGTACTGTTTCGGTTTTGTATATTTCACGTTTATTATTTTGTTGCAGTGTTCAGTTGTGTTTTTGAATAAATCAATATGGACACTTACACCACGCTGCATTTTGGTCTGATCCTTACTCCTCCTCAGACGAAGAGGAGAAAATGCGTTACAAGGAAAGACGTTACTCCGATGCATATGAGGATATCAATGTTTTGTCCTTTGACATTCAGAGGCTGACTTTGCTTTAGAAGTAATCTCATTTTGACACTATCAATTGATTAAGCTATTAACTTTCTGTACAATAGAAGATGTTTAAACTCAGACAGCTTTTAGGGAAAAACTTGTGACCTTTTCACATTGGGTTAAGCCACGTAAGAAGAGTAGCCAGCAGTTAAAGCTTACATTTTTTTCTGTGCCAGTAGGCCTATTCTGTCTGGTGTGGAAAAGTAAAGTACCATGCACGGATTCGTAATGACATCTCAGATTTGAAAACAGGGACAGTTTTGTTGCAAACAAGACACCGGTTTGTCATTGGAGCTCATGCGGTGGGGGAGATCTTTGTGGGCTATACTCAGCCTTGTCTCAGGGTAGTAAGTTGGTGGTCTGTTGATATCCCTCTAGTGGTGTGGGGGCTGTGCTTTGGCAAAGTGGGTGGAGTTATATCCTGCCTCGTTGGCCCTGTCCATGGGTATCATCAGATGGGGACACATCTCCCCTAACCCCCCATCTCAGTTGCTAGTATCTGTGCTGCAATAGTCTATGTGCCTGGGCTTGGGTCAGTCTGTCCCATCTGGTGTAATTCTCCTGTCTTATTTAGTGATGCCCCTTGGTTTGCTCCTCATGTCCCCTCTTGGGCCAACCTTTCAATGTGCTCGTTGGATTGTGGGACCCTGTGTGAAGTTCTCCTGTCCAAATAGTTGTGGTATTACCTTTTCCAGGAATTCTTCCATACCGGTTGTTCCACAACTTTCTGGGAAATGTTGATTTGAATTGCGACTGAAGTCTTCCATCCCGTTTAATCTTTCAGTAATGATGTATTTTTGTTCATCCGCAGTTTTCTTTACACGGTTAACCCAGTTTCGGCCTCCACATTTTGAGGTTCAATCATACAATTATGCAGTTGTATAATTCTGCCACGAGCAGCAATGCAGATATTGAGATGAGCGAGATGTAAGATTTAGCTCTCACACAGCCACACAGTTTAGATAATGTTCAGTTTAGAAAGGAAAAAAAAAAAAAGCCTACTGTATATCGTTGACTACATTAAATCTAGAATGGCACCTAGGTAATCTTTATCTAGATCTGGAATAAGAGGTGGGGTGGCTTACCAGCAAAGCCAAGTGGATGTGATGACAGCACATAATCAATGTGATAAATGAAAAGGCTTGAGCTAGATCTATGATTGGTAAGCCCGTTATGGTGGCTCCCTGAATGACAACCTGTGAGAAGGACTGAGGGACCCTGTGATCTGAAAGAATAACAAAGAAGCAAAGAAAATGCTTGAAACAGATCATTATTACTTGGCCCTATGTATAAATTAAAGATTTATTTTAGCTTCTAGCCTAGCCAGAATTTGTATATTTTGATCAGATATGAAATTAGAAGATAGAATTGAATACACCACTACAGTATATAATTGAAAAGCATCAATCTGGTGGTTTTTACAAAAATATACACTTCTAGACACATGATGCCGACAGTGCCTTCGGAAAGTATTCATTGACTTTTCCACATTTTGTTACGTTTCAGCCTTATTCTAAAATGGATTAAATATCAATTTGTCCTCAGCAATCTACACACAAAACCCCAAGAATTACAAAGAGAGAACAGTTTTTGTCATGGAGGTGAAAGAGGACCCAAAAGCGACTTGGCGAAAACAGAGTCTTTAATCCAGTAAAGAAAATACAAACAAAAAAACACAACTTTCACTCGATATGACGAGGACAAACAGGAGACTCGAACTTGAACAGCAGGTGAACAGCAGGTTGCCTCGGGAAGGCACTCGAACCAGACAGACTCAGACACCTGCTCACCACGCAGCATCTGAGGAAAACACGACACGACAGGGCGATACGCAAACACAGCACGGTGAATACTAAACAAGGAACCGACAGGACAGGAACGGAACACAAAGGAAGAAATAGGGACTCTAATCAGGGGAAAGGATCGGGAACAGGTGTGGGAAGACTAAATGATTGATTAGGGGAATAGGAACAGCTGGGAGCAGGAACGGAACGATAGAGAGAAGAGAGAGCGAGAGAGTGAGAGAGGGAGGGGGAGAGAGAGGGATAGAAAGAGGGAAAGAACCTAATAAGACCAGCAGAGGGAAACGAATAGAATGGGAAGCACAGGGACAAGACAAGATAATAAATGACAAAACATGACAGTACCCCCACTCACCGAGCGCCTCCTGGCGCACTCGAGGAGGAATCCTGGCGGCAACGGAGGAAATCATCAATGAGTGAACGGTCCAGCACGTCCCGAGACGGAACCCAACTCCTCTCCTCAGGACCGTAACCCTCCCAATCCACTAAGTATTGGTGACCCCGTCCCCGAGAACGCATGTCCATGATCTTATGTACCTTGTAAATAGGTGCGCTCTCGACAAGGACGGGAGGGGGAGGGAAGACGAACGGGGGTGCGAAGAAAGGGCTTAACACAGGAGACATGGAAGACAGGATGGACGCGACGAAGATGTCGCGGAAGAAGCAGTCGCACAGCGACAGGATTGACGACCTGGGAAACACGGAACGGACCAATGAACCGCGGAGTCAACTTACGAGAAGCTGTCGTAAGAGGAAGGTTGCGAGTGGAAAGCCACACTCTCTGGCCGCAACAATACCTTGGACTCTTAATCCTGCGTTTATTGGCGGCTCTCACAGTCTGTGCCCTGTAACGGCAAAGTGCAGACCTCACCCTCCTCCAGGTGCGCTCACAACGTTGGACAAACGCTTGAGCGGAGGGAACGCTGGACTCGGCAAGCTGGGAAGAGAACAGAGGAGGCTGGTAACCCAGACTACTCTGAAACGGAGATAACCCGGTAGCAGACGAAGGAAGCGACCATTGTGAGCGTATTCTGCCCAGGGGAGCTGTTCTGCCCAAGACGCAGGGTTTCTGAAAGAAAGGCTGCGTAGTATGCGACCAATCGTCTGATTGGCCCTCTCTGCTTGACCGTTAGACTGGGGATGAAACCCGGAAGAGAGACTGACGGACGCACCAATCAAACGACAGAACTCCCTCCAAAACTGTGACGTGAATTGCGGGCCTCTGTCTGAAACGGCGTCTAACGGGAGGCCATGAATTCTGAATACATTCTCGATAATGATTTGTGCCGTCTCCTTAGCGGAAGGAAGTTTAGCGAGGGGAATGAAATGTGCCGCCTTAGAGAACCTATCGACAACCGTAAGAATCACAGTCTTCCCCGCAGACAAAGGCAGACCGGTAATGAAGTCTAGGGCGATGTGAGACCATGGTCGAGAAGGAATGGGGAGCGGTCTGAGACGACCGGCAGGAGGAGAGTTACCCGACTTAGTCTGCGCGCAGTCCGAACAAGCAGCCACGAAACGGCGCGTGTCACGCTCCTGAGTCGGCCACCAAAAGCGCTGGCGAATAGACGCAAGAGTGCCTCGAACACCGGGATGACCAGCTAACTTGGCAGAGTGAGCCCACTGAAGAACAGCCAGACGAGTGGAAACAGGAACGAAAAGGAGGTTACTAGGACAAGCGCGCGGCGACGCAGTGTGCGTGAGTGCTTGCTTAACCCGTCTTTCAATTCCCCAGACTGTTAACCCGACAACACGCCCATAAGGAAGAATCCCCTCGGGATCAGTAGAAGCCACAGAAGAACTAAACAGACGGGATAAGGCATCAGGCTTGGTGTTCTTGCTACCCGGACGGTAAGAAATCACAAACTCGAAACGAGCGAAAAACAACGCCCAACGAGCTTGACGGGCATTAAGTCGTTTGGCAGAACGGATGTACTCAAGGTTCTTATGGTCTGTCCAAACGACAAAAGGAATGGTCGCCCCCTCCAACCACTGTCGCCATTCGCCTAGGGCTAAGCGGATGGCGAGCAGTTCACGGTTACCCACATCATAGTTGCGCTCAGATGGCGACAGGCGATGAGAAAAATAAGCGCAAGGATGAACCTTATCGTCAGACTGGAAGCGCTGGGATAGAATGGCTCCCACGCCTACCTCTGAAGCGTCAACCTCGACAATGAATTGTCTAGTGACGTCAGGAGTAACGAGGATAGGAGCGGACGTAAAACGTTCTTTTAGAAGATCACTGCAACTCGCTGTTGGCTGGGCTCCCTGCCTGTGCCATTAAACCCCTTCAACTCATCCAGAACGCCGCAGCCCGTCTGGTGTTCAACCTTCCCAAGTTCTCTCACGTCACCCCGCTCCTCCGTTCTCTCCACTGGCTTCCAGTTGAAGCTCGCATCCGCTACAAGACCATGGTGCTTGCCTACGGAGCTGTGAGGGGAACGGCACCTCAGTACCTCCAGGCTCTGATCAGGCCCTACACCCAAACAAGGGCACTGCGTTCATCCACCTCTGGCCTGCTCGCCTCCCTACCACTGAGGAAGTACAGCTCCCGCTCAGCCCAGTCAAAACTGTTCGCTGCCCTGGCCCCCCCAATGGTGGAACAAACTCCCTCACGACGCCAGGACAGCGGAGTCAATCACCACCTTCCGGAGACACCTGAAACCCCACCTCTTTAAGGAATACCTAGGATAGGTTAAGTAATCCCTCTCACCCCACCCCCCCCCTAAGTTTTAGATGCACTATTGTTAAGTGACTGTCCCACTGGATGTCATAAGGTGAATGCACCAATTTGTAAGTCGCTCTGGATAAGAGCGTCTGCTAAATGACTTAAATGTAAATGTAATGTAAATGTAAATGTAAATGTAAATGTAATGCAAAAGCTCCCTGGGCGGAACCGGACCACTTAAAACACGTCTTGACAGAAGTAAGAGCTGTGAGAGGGGCAGCAACTTGACCGAAATTACGAATGAAACGCCGATAGAAATTAGCGAAACCTAAAAAGCGCTGCAACTCGACACGTGACCTTGGAACGGGCCAATCACTGACAGCTTGAACCTTAGCGGAATCCATCTGAATGCCTTCAGCGGAAATAACGGAACCGAGAAAAGTAACGGAGGAGACATGAAAAGAGCACTTCTCAGCCTTTACGTAGAGACAATTCTCTAAAAGGCGCTGTAGAACACGTCGAACGTGCTGAACATGAATCTCGAGTGACGGAGAAAAAATCAGGATATCGTCAAGATAGACAAAAACAAAGATGTTCAGCATGTCTCTCAGAACATCATTAACTAATGCCTGAAAAACAGCTGGCGCATTGGCGAGACCGAACGGCAGAACCCGGTACTCAAAATGCCCTAACGGAGTGTTAAACGCCGTTTTCCACTCGTCCCCCTCTCTGATGCGCACGAGATGGTAAGCGTTACGAAGGTCCAACTTAGTAAAGCACCTGGCTCCCTGCAGAATCTCGAAGGCTGATGACATAAGGGGAAGCGGATAACGATTCTTAACCGTTATGTCATTCAGCCTCGATAATCCACGCAGGGCGCAGAGTACCGTCCTTCTTCTTAACAAAAAGAACCCCGCCCCGGCCGGAGAGGAAGAAGGCACTATGGTACCGGCGTCAAGAGACACAGACAAATAATCCTCGAGAGCCTTACGTTCGGGAGCCGACAGAGAGTAAAGTCTACCCCGATGAGGAGTGGTCCCCGGAAGGAGATCAATACTACAATCATACGACCGGTGAGGAGGAAGGGAGTTGGCTCGGGACCGACTGAAGACCGTGCGCAGATCATGATATTCCTCCGGCACTCCTGTCAAATCGCCAGGTTCCTCCTGAGAAGTAGGGACAGAAGAAACGGGAGGGATGGCAGACATTAAACACTTCACATGACAAGAAACGTTCCAGGATAGGATAGAATTACTAGACCAATTAATAGAAGGATTATGACATACTAGCCAGGGATGACCCAAAACAACAGGTGTAAACGGTGAACGGAAAATCAAAAAGAAATAGTCTCACTGTGGTTACCAGATACTGTGAGGGTTAAAGGTAGTGTCTCAAATCTGATACTGGGAAGATGACTACCATCTAAGGCGAACATGGGCGTAGGCTTCTCTAACTCTCTGAAAGGAATGTCATGTTTCCGAACCCATGCTTCGTCCATGAAACAACCCTCAGCCCCAGAGTCTATCAAGGCACTACATGTAGCACCCGAACCGGTCCAGCGTAGATGGACCGACAAAGTAGTGCAGGATTTTGATGGAGAGACTTGAGTAGTTGCGCTCACCTGTAGCCCTCCGCTTACAGATGAGCTCTGGCTTTTACTGGACATGAATTAACAAAATGTCCAGCAACTCCGCAATAGAGGCACAGGCGGTTGGTGATCCTCCGTTCCCTCTCCTTAGTCGAGATGCGAATCCCTCCCAGCTGCATGGGCTCAGTCTCTGAGCCAGAGGAGGGAGATGGTTGCGATGCGGAGCAGGGAAACACCGTTGATGCGAGCTCTCTTCCACGAGCCCGGTGACGAAGATCTACCCGTCGTTCTATGCGGATGGCGAGAGCAATCAAAGAGTCCACATCTGAAGGAACCTCCCGGGAGAGAATCTCATCCTTAACCACTGCGTGGAGTCCCTCCAGAAAACGAGCGAGCAGCGCCGGCTCGTTCCACTCACTAGAGGCAGCAAGAGTGCGAAACTCAATAGAATAATCCGTTATGGACCGTTCACCTTGGCATAAGGAAGCCAGGGCCCTAGAAGCCTCCCTACCAAAAACTGAACGGTCAAAAACCCGAATCATCTCCTCTTTAAAGTTCTGGAACTTGTTAGAGCAATCAGCCCTTGCCTCCCAGATAGCTGTGCCCCATTCTCGAGCCCGGCCAGTAAGGAGTGAAATGACGTAAGCAACCCGAGCTCTCTCTCTAGAGTATGTGTTGGGTTGAGAGAGAACACAATCTCACACTGCGTGAGAAAGGAGCGGCACTCAGTGGGCTGCCCGGAGTAGCAAGGTGGGTTATTAACCCTAGGTTCTGGAGGCTCGGCAGGCCAGGAAGTAACAGGTGGCACGAGACGTAGACTCTGGAACTGTCCAGAGAGGTCGGAAACCTGAGCGGCCAGGTTCTCCACGGCATGGCGAGCAGCAGACAATTCCTGCTCGTGTCTGCCGAGCATGGCTCCTTGGATCTCGACGGCAGTGTAACGAGCGTCTGAAGTCGCTGGGTCCATTCCTTGGTCGGTTCCTTCTGTCATGGAGGTGAAAGAGGACCCAAAAGCGACTTGGCGAAAACAGAGTCTTTAATCCAGTAAAGAAAATACAAACAAAAAACACAACTTTCACTCGATATGACGAGGACAAACAGGAGACTCGAACTTGAACAGCAGGTGAACAGCAGGTTGCCTCGGGAAGGCACTCGAACCAGACAGACTCAGACACCTGCTCACCACGCAGCATCTGAGGAAAACACGACACGACAGGGCGATACGCAAACACAGCACGGTGAATACTAAACAAGGAACCGACAGGACAGGAACGGAACACAAAGGAAGAAATAGGGACTCTAATCAGGGGAAAGGATCGGGAACAGGTGTGGGAAGACTAAATGATTGATTAGGGGAATAGGAACAGCTGGGAGCAGGAACGGAACGATAGAGAGAAGAGAGAGCGAGAGAGTGAGAGAGGGAGGGGGAGAGAGAGGGATAGAAAGAGGGAAAGAACCTAATAAGACCAGCAGAGGGAAACGAATAGAATGGGAAGCACAGGGACAAGACAAGATAATAAATGACAAAACATGACAGTTTTTTATTATTTGTGCAAATTTATTACAAATAAAAAACAGAAATGCCTTATTTACATAAGTATTCCAGACCCTTTAATATGAGACTCGAAATTGAGCTCAGGTGCATCCTGTTTCCATTGATCATCCTTGAGATGTTTCTACAACTTGATATGAGTCTGCCTGTGATGAATACAATTGATTGGACATGATCTGGAAAGGCATACACCTGTCTATACAAGGTCCCACAGTTGACAGTGCGTCAGAGCAAAAACCAAGCCATGAGGCTGACGAAATTGTTTGTAGAGCACTTAGACAGCTTTGTGATGAGGCACAGATCTGGAGAAGGGAAAAATGTCTGCAGCATTGAAGGTCCCCAAGAACACAGTAACCTTCATCTTTCTTAAATGAAGAATTGGTCAGGGAGAACCCAATATTTACTCTGACACAGCTCGAGGGTCACTGACAGAGCTTTAGAGTTTCTCTGTGGAGATGGGAGAACCTCCCAGAAGGACAACCATCTCTGCAGCACTCCATCTATCAGGCCTTTATGGTAGAGTGGCCAGATGGAAGCCACTCCTCAATAAAAGACACATGACCGCCCACTTGGAGTTTGCTAAAAATGCACCTAAAGGACTCTCAGACCATGATAAACCAGATTTGATGGTCTGATGAAACCAAGATTGAACTCTTTGGCCTGAATGCCAATTTTCACATCATGTCTGGAGGAAACCTGGCACCATCCCTACGGTGAAGCATGGCAGTGGCAGCATCATACTGTGCGGATGTTTTTCAGCAGCAGGGACTGGGAGACTAGTCAGGATCGAGGGAAAGATGAATGGAGAAAAGCACAGAAAGATGCTTGATGAAACAGGACAACGACCCTAAGCACACAGCCAATATAATGCAGGAGTGGCTTCGGGACAAGTCTTTGATTGTCCTTGACTGACCCAGGCAGAACCTGGACTTGAACCCGATCGAACATCTCTGGAGAGATCTGAAAATAGCTGTGCAGCAACACTCCCCATCCAACCTGACAGAGCTTGAGAGGATCTGCAGAGAGGAATCGGAGAAATTCCCCAAATACAGGTGTTCCAAGCTTGTAGCGTCATACCCAAGAAGACTCAAGGCTGTAATCACTGCCAAAGGTGCTTCAACAAAGTACTGAGTAAAGGGTCTGAAGAATTATCAGTCACAGTACCAGTCATATTGCCCTCTTTGGGTACAGCGAGCACCATCCCCTTCTCTCTTGACCATCCCCCTCTCTCTCTTCCCCCTACACCAGGCTCTGTTAGGCAGGTCATAAATTCCCAGAGGAGATTGTTCCTCATGGCCAGACAGTATAGAGAGAGAGTGAGTTTTCATAGAGAGAACAAAGGAACTTCTTTCACCTCACAGAACTTTAGAACTGAACAATATTCATGTTCTGGAGAATGTATAAACGGTTGGTGAAGTAGCCAGCTATGAACTGGTCCGTTTGAGACAATACAGCCACATTACCATAACCCTGTTTATACAAGCCTCAGTTGTGAGGCTTGCATCTAATTGTTGTATAAAATGAATGAGTAAAGATGAAACTATTTGTGAAGTTATGTAAATGTGATTTTAAACTGTTTAATGAAGGAAACTCCAATTGCCTTTGGAGTTTAACTAAATCATAGGCCCGCCCTATGAGCACAGACATTGATCTGGCGTCGTGGGACAGCCCCTTTCTGCTCTTCCGAATATAATCCACACCTTGGGAATTTATCTTCAGACCATGCTTCTCTCAACTACGAGAAGGCTAAGTTTTGAGCCCATTGCTGAATTTTAAACCATACCACGGGTTTAAACTCTGAGACTATCGAACCGACAGAATAAGAACAAATCTTTGATACTAATTGCTAGTCTGCAGCTAGGAATTCGGTACCATTGAACGAGAAGACCGACAACCGCCGAAACATCTATTCTATAACAACATTGCTGAATGTTACTCTGAACTATCTATTCTAACCACGGCAGAGAGAGAGAGGGTGGACAAACTCCAACAGAAACTAACTTACCAACAGAGATCACGACGACACACTGAGCGTAAATATATATATTGATTGCAATTATTCCCAAATGAGTGAGCATTCATTTGCAAAGGATTAGCATTTCAATTGTTATAATTATCAACTTTGTAGTGTCTTATCTTTCGCGCCCCCCTCAGTCCCTTTGTCTAACAAGCCGCCATGCCGGTTTAGCCCACTAGGGCACATTTCCCTGTCATTTCCTTGTAACCAAATCTACTTCTACTGTGATTATTTAGTTAGTAAATAAATGATTTAAGACAATTGATGTATGGATGATTCATAGTGAAGACTGGGTTCGTGCAGATAACCAACAATTTACAACGTTTGGAATGAGACTAACGAGAGGTAAAGAATAATTCATTAATTAGAAGACTAATTGATCAGATATTAAAATATCTGAAAGTTATATTAGGAAAATTATAACTTTGTAATCTGAATATTATCCCTGGTGCCCCGACTTCCTAGTTAATTACAGTTACATGATTAAGTTAGTTTAATCATGTAATAATTACAGAGAATTTATTTGATCAAAATAAGACACGACAGGACACACCATTCCAGTTTTTTTCTTTATGTTCACTGCTTTTCCTTCACTCTGCGGTTCAACTCATCCCAAACCATCTCAATTGGGTTGAGGTCGGGTGATTTTGGAGGCCAGGTCATCTGATGCAGCACTCCATCACTCTCCTTCGTCAAATAGATATGCCATTGTGATATTTCAGTTTATTATTTTACATTTGCAGACATTTCTAAAAACCTGTTTTTGCTTTGTTGTTATGGGGTATTGTGTGTATCAACTATAGAATAATACTGTAACGTAACAAAATGTGTAAAAAGTCAAGGGGCCTGAATACTTTCCGAAAGCACTGTATGTGAATCGGGGGGGGGGATTAGTGTCACAATATTGATGCCTAGAGAAACGCTTCACACACATTACGCGTAAGTGAATACATTGCGTTCAATGAGATTGATGCATAGATATGGATAGAGTCGTTGACACATAAGTCAATTGCATTCATGTCTGTCAGTTCTTTCTCTCTCTCTCGCTATTCTCTAATAATCTAATCTCTCTCTCTCCATCCCTACTTCTTTTTCTTTCACTCTCTTCTCTTTGCCTTTCTCTGTCTCTCTTTCTACCTCTTCTTTATCCCACCTCATCTTCTCTCTTCAACCCCCTTCTTCCATCCCTTTCACCCTCTCTCTCCCTCCTCTCTCTCTTTCTCCCTCCTGTTTCTCCCTCTCTCTATCTATCTATTCTCTAACTCCCACTCTCCATCTCCGGTTTTGCGCCCCCTCAGGCTCTTGCGGTGGGGGAGATCTTTGTGGGCTATACTCCACCTTTTCTCAAGGTAGTAAGTTGGTGGTCTTTTGATATTCCTCTTGTGGTGTGCTTTGGCAAAGTGGGTGGGGTTATACCCTGTCTGGTTGGCCCTGTCCGGGGGTATCGTTGGACGGGGCCACAGTGTCCCCAGTATCTATGCTGCAATAGTCTATGTGCTGGGACTTGGATCAGTCTGTCTTATCTGGTGTCCTGTGTGATCTTAAGTATGCTCCCTATAGTCCTCCAAACTCTTTTTTTGCTTTCTCTCTTTCCCCTCCTGGAGGACCTTGGTGCCAGCCCTAGGACCATGCCTGACGACTTCTGGCTGTCCTGTCCCCAGTCCTCCTGGTCATGCTTCTGATCCAGTTTCTGCCTTTCTAAATGTGACTATGGAACCCTGACCTTTAACCGGGCACAGCCAGAAGAGGACTGGCCATCTCTCAGAGCCTGGTTCTTCTCTAGATTTCTTCCCAGGTTCTTGCCTTTCCAGTGAGTTTTTCTTAGACACCATGCTTCTACATCTGCATTGCTTGCTCTTTGGGGTGTTAGGCTGGGTTTCTGTACAGCACTTTGTGACATCAGCTGATGTAAGAAGGGCTGTATAAATACTGTATGAATACATTTATAAATACATTTAATTGATTATATTTCTTTCCCTCCTTCTTTTGTTCCCTCCCCCCTCCACGTCTCTATCTATTCTCTAATCCCCCCTCTCCATTTCTCTCTAAAGGAGGTAGAGCGAGAGAGACAAAGGAAGAAAAAGGGAGGTAGAGAGGAGGAGGGAGGGAGGGAGACAAAAAGAGAGAGAAGAGCGAGGGAGAGGGCGATTAGAGAATAGAGAGTGAGAGAAAACCAACAGACATGAATACAGTTGGCTTATGTGTCAACTACTTGATGCATATCTATGCGTCAATCTTATTGAATGCAAAGTATTCACTTAGGCATCATGTCTCTGATACTTATATTTAGGCGTCAATAGTGAGACACAAATCCCCCCCCCCGTTGAATGCAATGTAATCAACTAAGCATCATGTCTGTGAAGCCTATCTCTAGGCATCAATAGTGACACTAATCTTTCCCCCATTAAATGCAATGTATTCTCTTAGGCGACATGTATCTGATGCTTATCTCTGGGTCAATATTGTGATACTAATATTCCCCCAATATAATGCAATATATTAACTTAATTAAGGATCATGTCCGTGATGCCTATCTTTAGGCATCAGTATTGTGACACTAATTATCTCCCATTGAATGGAATGTATTGAATTATGTACCATGTATCTGATGATTATCTCTAGGCATCAATATTGTGACATCAATCTTCCCCCCATTGAATGCAATGTACTACCTTATGCTTCATGTATGTGTTGCTGCTTATCTCTATGCATCAATTGAGACACTAATTCCCAACTACTGAATGTAATCTTTTCACATAAGCGTCATGTTTCTTTATTCGTATTGTTTTGCAAAATGGGCATAAGTGGGTCGTAGCTCTACTACGTCCGATGTAAAATGTCCTCTGCGCCGGACCTAAAAATGATGCATGTTGCACCACCAAGCCCTTCTATAAGCTACTCCTGGTCATAGATTCCACGCCTAATATGGAAAAGGCAGAGGGTGTTAAATTGGGACCTTTTCATGATATGCACAGAAAATAACAGCAATTTATATTTTCAAAAGGATGTGAGTCTCGTGTTCATACAGTTGAAGTCAGAAGTTTACACACACCTTAGCCATTTAAACTCAGTTTTCACAATTCCTGATTTTGAATCCAAGTAAAAATTCCCTGTCTTAGGTTAGTTAGGATCACCACTTCATTTTAAGAATGTGAAACGTCAGAATAATAGTAGAGAGAATGATTTATTTCACTTTTATTTATTTCATCAGAAGTTTACATACATTCAATTAGTATTTGGTAGCATTGCCTTTCTATTGTTTAAATTGGGTCAAATGTTTCGGGTAGCCTTCCACAAGCATTCCACAATAAGTTGGGTGAATTTTGACCCATTTCTCCTGACATAAATTGTGTAACTGAGTCAGGTTTGTAGGCCTCCTTGCTCACACACGCTTTTTCAGTTCTGCCCACAAATGTTCTACAGGATTGAGGTCAGGGCTTTGTGATGGCCACTCCAATACCTCGACTTTGTTGTTTTTGTTTTTGCCAGAACTTTGGAAGTATGCTTGGGGTCATTATCCATTTGGAAGACCCATTTGCGACCAAGCTTTAAATTCCTGACTGAGGTCTTGAGATGTTGCTTCAATAATTCCCCCCCCCCCTCATGATGCCATCTATTTTGTGATGTGCACCAGTCCCTCCTGCAGCAAAGCACCCCCACAACATGATGCTGTTATGCAGGTGAATGAGGACCCAAAAGCGACTTGGCGAAAACAGAGTCTTTATTCCAGTAAAGGAAATAGGCAATACTCCTGGACAATCAGAGCAGAAAACAAAACATAAAAAAACGTAATTCCACTCGTAGTGACGAGGACAGACTGGAGACTCGACCATTAACTGTAGGTTGCCTCGGGAAGGCACCGACCGTAGCAGACTCAGACACCTGCTCACACGCAGCATCTGAGGGAAACAAGACACGACAGGGCGAGACAAAGACACAGCACGGCGAACAATATACAAGGATCCGACAGGACAGAAACGGAAAACAAGAGGAGAAATAGGGACTCTAATCAGAGGACAAGATAGGGAACAGGTGTGAAAAGACTAAATGATTGAGTAGGAGAATGAGGAACAGCTGGGAGCAGGAACGGAACGATAGAGAGGAGAGAGAGGGAGGGAGAGAGAAAAAAGGAACGAACCTAATAAGACCAGCAGGGGGAAACGAACAGAAGGGAAAGCAAAATGACAAGACAATATAAGACAAAACATGACAGATGCTGTCACCCCTGTTGGGATGGTGTTCTTCGGCTTGCAAGCTTCCCCCTTTTTCCTCCAAACATAACGATGGTCATTATGGCCAAACAGATCAATTTTTGTTTCATCAGACCAGAGGACATTTCTCCAAGAAGTACAATATTTGTCCCCATGTGCAGTTGCAAACCGTAGTCTGGCTTTTTTATGGCAGTTTTGGAGCAGTGGCTTCTTCCTTGCTGAGCAACCATTCAGGTTATGTCGATATAGGACTCATTTTACTGTGGATATAGATACTTTTGTACCTGTTTCCTCCAGCATCTTCACAAGGTCATTTGCTGTTGTTCTGGGATTGATTTGCACTTTTTGCAACAAAGTAGGTTCATCTCTAGGAGACAGAACGTGTCTCCTTCTTGAGCGGTATGATGGCAGCGTGGTCCCATGGTGTTTATACTTGTGTACTATTGTTTGTACAGATAAACGTGGTACCGTCAGGTGTTTGGAAATTGCTCCCGAGGATGAACCAGACTTTTTTCTGAGGTCTTGGCTGATTTCTTTTGATTTTCCCATGATGTCAAGCCTGAAGCCTGAAGGTTTGAAGGTAGGCCTTGAAATACATCCACAGGTACACCTCCAATTGACTCAAATGATGTCAATTAACAGAAGCTTCTAAAGCCATGATATAATTTTCTGGAATGTCCAAGCTGTTTAAAGGCACAGTCAACTTAGTGTATGTAAATTTCTGACCCACTGGAATTGTGATACAGTTAATTAATAAGTGAAATAATCTTTCAGTAAACAATTGTTGGAAAAATGACTTGTGTCATGCACAAAGTAGATGTCATAACTGACTTGCCAAAACTATAGTTTGTTAACAAGACATGTGTGGAGTGGTTGAAAAACAAGTTTAAATGGCTTCAACCTAAGTGTATGTAAACTTCCAACTTCAACTGTATTTCAGAACCTCATCTTTTCAAGTCAATCGCAAAATAATACACTTGTGTCTGATCAGATATTATCAAAATAATAGATGAGCTGCCACCTCCACTTATTTGCCCAGCCAGATGTCAAGGAACCAAATATATAGACGGCGATTCACTGAAACTAAAACAGAACGGTTGGATAACTTTGGTAGTTTCAGTAAAGCAACATAATGATAAATGCCTACAATCGCATTAGCCTACTTTATTCCAATATTTTTTGATATTCATTCCCACAGTAATTATTGATTGATCCATCCAGTTGTGGTTGAGAAAACGTGCATGCGCAGTGGTGGGCTTTGCGAAGTGATGGGACCTGCCTCGTAAAGTTCAGAACTGCCACAAGGATGCTAACAACCTAGTAATGGGCACTACCAAGCAACCATCATTATGAAGCTTCACATCTCATGAACCCGCATTGCTTAAGACTTAGCTACAACGAGTCTTACTTCTGGTTGGTGCAACAGGTGTAAATTCTGATCCCAAAGTCGGATGTCGCTACGCCCGACCTAGCATTTAAGACCAGTTTGTTTACACCCAACTGATGCAACCAGCTCCAAGTGTCTAGAATTAGGTATTTCCCAGTTGGCATGGAGACCAAGAGGTTGGTCACTTACACATCAAAGCGGAGGTTCTGCTTCTCTTCAAAGAAGAAGTCCAGGAAAAACTTCCGCACAAAGTTTGGATTCAGCGTGTTGTCAATCACCTCTGTTCTGCCAAACTAAAACAGCACCCAGGGAAAGAAAATACAGAGGTGACAAAGTGATGCTACGTGTAACAGAACCTCCAATTTCTGTTTAATCCACCAGAAAAGACAGAACAAATATTACAAGAAATATTAATGATTAAACTCAAATATACTAACCGTTCAAAAGTTTGGGGTCACTTAGAAATGTCGTTGTTTTTGAAAGAAAAGCACATTTTCTGTCCATTAAAATAACATCAAATTATCAGAAATACAGTGTAGATGGGCAAAAGAACAGAAGAACTCTGCCTAGAAGGCCAGCATCCTGGAGTCGCCTCTTCACTGTTGACGTTGAGACTGGTGTTTTGCGGGTACTATTTAATGAAGCTGCCAGTTGAGGACTTGTGAGGCGTCTGTTTCTCAAACTAGACACTCTCGTGTACTTGTACTTTTGCTCAGTTGGGCCTCCCACTCCTCTGTCTACTCTGGTTAGAGACCGTTTGCGCTGTTCTGTGAAAGGAGTAGTACACAGCGTTGTACGAGATCTTCAGTTTCTTGGCAATTTCTCACATGGAATAGGCTTCCTTTCTCAGAACAAGAATAGACTGTTTCAGAAGAAAGGTCTTTGTTTCTGGCCATTATGAGCCTATAATCGAACCCACAAATGCTGATTCTCCAGATACTCAACTAGTTTAATGAAGGCCTGTTTTGTTGCTTCTTTAATCAGCACAACAGTTTTCAGCTGTGATAACATAATTGCAAAAGAGTCTTCTAATGATTTTAAAATTGTACACTTGGATTAGCTAACACAACGTGCCATTTTTTTTTTAACTAGGCAAGTCAGTTAAGAACAAATACTTATTTTCAATGACGGCCTAGGAACAGTGGGTTAACTGCCTGTTCAGGGGCAGAACGACAGATTTGTACCTTGTCAGCTCTGGGATTTAAACTTGCAACCTTTCGGTTATTAGTCCAACACTCTAACCACTAGGCTACCCTGCTGCCCCGTTGGAACACAGGAGTGATGGTTGCTGATAATGGACCTCTGTACGCCTATGTAGATATTTCCTTAAAAATCTGCCGTTTCCAGTAGTTATTTACAACATTAACAATGTCTACACTGTATTTCTGATCAATTCAATGTTATTTTAATGGACAAAAAAATTGCTTTTCTTTCAAAAACAAGTACATTTCTAAGTGACCCCAAACTTTTGAACGGTAGTGTGTATATATATATTTTACTGTATAATCTTTGTAAATTATCTCATAAAAAGTACTGGTGGAGTTATGTCACACATGCAGCTAATAACAATATATGGAAATGTCTGCTCTATCCAAAATGCAACCAACAGATTGCAGCATTACCGTAAAAATGTAGGAGGCAAGTGAAAGTGGGAGAAGGTGATGAACTTTTCTTTATCCAAAATTGGTTAAAGAATATTGTGATAAATGAAGAAGTTTACCTGTTCCATTTAAGGACCAAAAAATGTGCAGATGTGCCATACATGTTGCAAGCTAGTTGGGAAGAGATATTTGATTTGCCAATTCAATGGCACAGGGTTTATGACCTGATAAACAAAGCATCGCCGGATTCAAAACTTCTAGTTTTTCAATTTAAATGATTATTCAAAACTCTTGCAACCAATAGAATGTTATGTATATGTGGGATACCACCATCCTAGCTCTGCAGAATCATTACTAGATCACTTGTTTTGGTACTGCTAATATGTACAGTGCCGTGCAAAAGTATTCACCCCCTTGGCGTTTTACCTATTTTGTTTCATTACAACCTGTAATTTAATATACATATGGCATATATAAAATATATGGCAATTAGAAATCAAAACTAGATGGTTTTTAGAGATAGATGGGAGGGGCTGATGGTAGCTGAACTGGGGGACTAAAAACAAATAAAAAAGATAACTAAAGTAAATTATACTGTGTCCGTAAAATGTATATAGTATGTTTAAGCTAGAAGTAAAAGCTGAAGTATTGTTGTCCATTAGTTTACTTAAATAAGGGGATGGGTGGTAGGGTTAGGGGAAAATAATACACATCAGGGATTGGAAATTATGCAGACAATTACATTGATAGAACCCACAATCTATCTGCAATATTACAGATGATTGTTTTATAAAGAAGATAACAGAACCTAATCAAAACATAATCTCTGTGATAGATATCAGTATAAGCCATTTGATAATCAATGACATAATGCCACTATAAATCTAAACATATGAACGTTTACATCACTAGCAATAACTGCACATGTTATCTGCCTGGCAATCAGACACTAATCCCCATTGGGCAGAGTGCCTGGCTGGTATGCTCCTATAGCGCAGAGTAATAAACTGTTGATCCCTGCACTGCCTCAATACCCAGCTCATGTCCTTAGTGCCCAGTGCACATAATCCCAGCTATCAACTCTGTCCCTCCCAAGCCATTATTAGGCCTGGGAGGGTAGTTTATTGGAACCCTACAGCCTACCTGGTATCCATCGACCAAGGAACGTCCCATGATACACTTCCACCTGTTCTATTTTGGGAGGCGTTCTTGAGGTACGATTGGTTAACGGGTAGTGGATTTGGGTACTGGAATGTTAGAATATAAATTGTGTTGTTTAAGGGGAAACGCTTTCAATTATTGTGAAGTGACTGAAACTAAGAGTTCTTAGTTATAATATGTCAACGCTACAGTACAGAGGAAACAAATGCATTTACTCAGCACCATTTTAATCTTAGTTTACACTAACACTTAAGTGCGTATAGTTTTCAACCCTTAGTGTTGGTGTCTCAGTGTATGTGGTAGTGAACAGAAATAGAGAGAAGGGGAATAAGGCAAGGTTCTTTGGCTTGTGAGTCTTCACTAAATGAATGGTGCAAATATGTCTGCAGCTGGCTATGGAAAGTTTACTCTGCTGATTGCTTTACAATAATGATGCCCTCTCATTGATTAACCCTGCCGCATTGAATAAGCAGGTGGAAGACATTTTGCTGTAAGGGGATGAGAGATAGAGAGAGAGAGAGAGAGAGAGAGAGAGAGAGAGAGAGAGAGAGAGAGAGAGAGAGAGAGAGAGAGAGAGAGAGAGAGAGAGAGAGAGAGAGAGAGAGAGAGAGAGAGAGATAGAGAGAATGTTGTGGATGTGAATATTTAATGAGCCACTCTAGAGCTCTAGACATTTGGGAAAATGTGGCTTGTTCACTACCTGAGCCTATCCTATCCTTTCTGCTTCTTACCCCAGGCCATTCTACACTAATAGGAATGATGGTCAAATCCATGCCAATTACTGATCATGGCTAGTGGTGCCTTAACCCACTAGTTAGTTAAGGAATGTGCTGGGCAGTGCAGAATGTTTGAACTTGTGGCATTCAGACAAGTGACACTAATGTCTCAAAGGTTTTCTAATGAATACTGCTCATTGATATACAAATGCAACCACCTTCGGCACACTTATGTGGTTTTGGAATAATCCGAATAGAGTAATATCAGGAAATCCTTTCATTGTCAGTGGCTCAGCTACCTACTGGGCACAGGCGTCAGTTGAAAGTCTAGTTTTGATTTACATTTAGGTTCAAAGTTAGGTGAAATAAGGACAAAATGCCTTTATGTTGATGCCTTATTGCAAATCCAAAGAGTTTTCTACGTTGATTCAACGTCATCACATCAATTTTTGGGGGTTTGAAATGATGTGGAAACAATGTTGATTCAACCAGTTCTTACCCAGTGGGGAAAAAAGAGGATGGAACAACATGAGTCTCAGTCCGGAGGGTTCTTACATTTTTCCCCAATCATAGAAATCAGTACATGTAAGTTAGCAGAACAGTGACTAAAGACGAAAATGCAAAAAGCTGAAAATAGAACTTAATTTTCCACTCACCTCCATCCACTCTTTGGTCCCGATACCTTGAACATACAGCACAACCACTGCATTGAAAGAGACAGAGTTAAAAGAAGGCCATAAGATAACTTCTGAGTGTAGACTATTCAATAATGGGCAAGTCTTCAACAAACTAAAACCAAAATGTCAAAACATTAAATTAGAAGAGAAAACTAATTTGGTAGAATAGGTTCAGGTTGGTCACATTCATTTAAAACAGCTCATCAGCGGTTGAATGTTGGGCATTAGCAGTATAATCCACTTCGCTCTGGCTTCGTGAAAGGCAATTAAAAAAAGGATCTCTTCTAATGACCAATTAAGAACATTGAGATAACAGCATCGGGGCAAGTGTCCGAGTACCTTGGCAACGTTACTGTATTTGTAAATGCTGTTCACTGCACTCATGGTAGGTTTGTCACACTGAGGATTTTTGCTAGCTAATGCAAATAGAAACCACTTTGGCAACGATTATGCATAACTATGCCGACGTGCTGCCCAGATACAAACCACTTGTGAAATGCCACATTAGAGAGCAAAATCCCTCGGATAATAGTTTAATTTTTTAAATTGTACCTTTATTTAAGCAGGCGAGTCAATTAAGAAAAATTATCCTGTAGGGACGGGGTTAAAAAATAAAATAAAATATGTAAGACCAAACAGACAACACAGACAGAAGACACTGGCAATAGCACAATTACAAAAGGAAACAAACAGTGTGTGTGTGTGTGTGTGTGTGTGTGTGTGTGTGTGTGTGTGTGTGTGTGTGTGTGTGTGTGTGTGTGTGTGTGTGTGTGTGTGTGTGTGTGTGTGTGTGTGTGTGTGTGTGTGTGTGTGTGTGTGTGTGTGTGTGGAGGCATGTGTATGGTGTGTGTGAAGTTAAACAAACATGCTTCCTTACATAAGGCAACGCAAACTAGTGACATCCGGTGACAACTAGAAACACTTACAGTACATGTCTCAACAACCTGTTCATCTATTTAAGCTTTGAACTCCAGGACACAATTTCAAGACTAGGGGGCTGAGTAGTGAAAGGACCTTTTTCTATGCTTGGTTAAAACCGTCAGGACTCTTAGTCTAAAACAAGATTGAGATCTGAGCGGATAGACAAAATGGCAACTTTCCTAAGAACGTACCAGTGTTTGAGCCTGCGTGTTGCTAGTGATGTCCACCGAACAGCACAGTAGAGATCACAATGGTGAGTTAGACATCTCTGATTGGTGACAAAAGAGCTACATGATACACAGGGTCAAGAGCTTTCAGTGTAGAGCTGTTGAGGCTTGCAACATGAATAGTATCACCATAGTACAATACAGAGAGAAAAGTACAATGAATCAACTCCTTTTTGGCAGCAAAGGAAAAACTGACTTTGTGCCGGGAATAAAACCCAATACGCAGCTTAAGTTCTCTATATGGGTGGTGGAGCTCAACTTGTCATCCACTTACACTTGCCCCATAGAATGTCCTTCCAAGGTAGTAATTTAATGGTTTTCTGAGAATTTAGTATTGGAAAATACAATGCATTTTGTTTTAGAGGAATTCAGAACAAGCTACAAATCGTACAGATTATGTTGAATGATGTTTTTGTTTTTTCAAAAGCTAAGCTGCTGCCAGTTGAATAAGAGAACAGTGCCATCTGGGTTCGATTTGACAGGTTTGACCAGTAATCCCAATGCACTTCAATCTCTGCACCAAGACATTATGGTCCACAGTGTCAAGTCTATGAAAACAGATAAACAATGCAGCTTCCTATCCAGGGCATAGTGAATATCATTGAACGTTTTCAAAGTTTGAAACCCACCAAGCCTGTGAGGAAATAAACTAGTGAGGTCATAGAGGAGTTAAAGGGCTGCCTGGCATTTCTAAAGATGAAAGCACCAAAATTCACAATTACACAGACAGTGTCACATCTTACATCAGTGTCTGTGAGGAAAACTTAATTCCAACCAGCACTTTTTTCAAATTCAACAACGACAAAACTCTGGTTCACTGCTGAACTCAGAGTACTGTGCTCAGCCAAAGAGGTGACACATAGGATCAACAACAAAGAGGACTATAGAACTGCTAAACTGCTGCTCAACAAGGAGATTGAAGTGGCCAAAAGTCGTTACGAGGAGCGGCTAGAACAACAATTCTCCACGAACGACCGCTTGTCTGTCTGGAAGGGTCTCTGAATGAGTTCTAAATGTCATTTTAAATCACAAAGAGCCCTCAGCCATCAAGAGTCTCCCTCAGCTATCTTGCCCCTCAACTGACAACACCCTCAGCCATCAAGCGTCTCCCTCAGCTATCTTGCCCCTCAACTGACAACACCCTCAGCCATCAAGCGTCTCCCTCAGCTATCTTGGCCCTCAGCTCAAAACACCCTCAGCCATCAAGAGTCTCCCTCAGCTATCTTGCCCCTCAACTGACAACACCCTCAGCCATCAAGCGTCTCCCTCAGCTATCTTGCCCCTCAACTGACAACACCCTCAGCCATCAAGCGTCCCCTCAGCTATCTTGCCCCTCAGCTCAAAACACCCTCAGCCATCAAGAGTCTCCTCAGCTATCTTGGCCCTCAGCTCAAAACATCCTCAGCCATCAAGAGTCTCCTCAGCTATCTTGCCCCTCAGCTCAAAACACCCTCAGCCATCAAGAGTCTCCTCAGCTATCTTGGCCCTCAGCTGACAACACCCTCAGCCATCAAGCGTCCCCTCAGCTATCTTGCCCCTCAGCTCAAAACACCCTCAGCCATCAAGAGTCTCCTCAGCTATCTTGGCCCTCAGCTGACAACACCCTCAGCCATCTGGACTCTCTCCACCCTCCCCCACCCCCCACTGACTACTTTCTTCCCTGTCCCCCTCCCTCCCTCCTTCTAGCCTACACCAGACTGGCCTCTTCCTTGTCATCACAGAAAAGGAGGTGAACAAGCTCTTCAGAAGGCTGCAAGTCCAGACCGGATTTCCTCAGCCACACTAAAGAACTGTGCTGACCAGCTTTCCTGTTTTCACGCACATATTCAATCAGTCTCTAGAACTATGCACTGTACCTGGCCGCTTCAAATCCTCCACCATCATCCCATTCCTGAAGAAACAAAAGGTGACCGGCCTGAACGACTACAGACCTGTAGTGCTCATGAAAACCTTTGAGCACCTGGTCCTGTTCCATCTCAAAGAGAACAAAGCATGTTAAGATGGGAAAACATCGTTCAGACTTCCTATCTACCAGCACGGGGGCGCCACAGGGTTGCATGCTCTCCCCCCTTCTCTACTCGTTCTACACCAATGACTGCACCTACAGCGACACATCTGTCAAACTACTGAAGTTTGTTGATGACACCACACTAGTCAATCTCCGACGACGACGACAAGTCCAAGTACCATGGATAGGTCGACCGCCTGGTGGCTTGGTGCAGTCACAACATCCTGGAAATCAACACAGTCAAAACAGTGGAGATGGTGGTTGACTTCAAGAAATGACCTCAAGAAATATACGGCCAAGTCATTACAATTCCTGGGGACTATCATCTCCCACAACCTCAAGTGGGAGGACCACATCACAGAGATGACCAAGGAGGCTTGGCAGAGAATCTACTATCTGTCCCAGTTGAGGAAACTCAAACACTCTCTGACAATTCTGGTTCGGTTCTACACATTCATCCTAACCCCTTCTTTCAGCATCTGGTTTAGGTCTGCGTCTGACCGCTGTAAGGGCAAACTTCAGTGCATCGTCCAGTCTGTGGAGAAGGTCTTCGGCTGTACCTGCCCAACATCAAGGACCTGCAGACCTCCAAGATAAGGAAGCATGCAGGTAAGATCATCGTCGGCCCTGCCCTCCCCAGACACCCCATCTTTCAAAGACAACACTTTGGCAGACGGTTTAGGTCAATCATGACCAAAAACGCTCAACAGTTTCTTCCCCAATGCTTGTGGCCCTCACCAACCGGCCATCAGGCTCATAGAGATGAAGTGACTTTGAATTGGGCCGATTACTGCACCTTGTATTCTAATCTGCATTATACTGCATTTACACTATGCACACTTCACACAACACTGTATATATTCACCATGGCAGCATCCCTCCCTCTGCTTATATAAATATATCCCCTCTATAAATGGTATATTCCAACTGAAACCAGCCTATACTGCAGAATGTTCTGTTTTATGTTTCCTGTACTGATATGATATATTCTGTATGATATCAATGTGGACTTCTGTCTGTATTCTGTTTGTATATTGCATATAGCTGGCAGCACCTTCACAAGGTAAGGCAAATTCTGGTTTTGTGTACTTGGCTAATAAAGGGTATTCTGATCATGTACATCACTGGTAGTGCAATGAAGACGTCTACCAAATAAAGTCTACCAAAGTTGACTCTGTGTTTGTAAGTACGCCAGGTAAAGGAGGTGAGACTGAGACAGACAGGACAAGGCAGATATATGAGAGTTCCCAGTAGTGCCCTGTTTTCTTTTAAGTAAAAAGAACAGCTGTAATAAAAGACTAAAATAGTCTAATTCCAAAATGCTACAGGGCCTGATTGAGCATTAGTTAGCACCTAGCAATGCAGTCCATTAAAAAAATGGAACTCTGCCAGGTATTTCCCAGTCAACAAAGTAAACAGATTCAGTGGATATCCGGGGTGTCTTACAGAAACAGCCATTAAAGATTGAACCACAACATGGAGCGAATCATTCTGAGAAGATGAGAAGTGTATCCCGGTGCTATAGGAATCTTCCAGGATGAGAGAGAAACTAATACTCCTTCAGATGAATCTTGGGGACAGATGAGAGAAACCCATAGCCTGGGTCCCAGCATCAGACGGATAGTCTGGTTTATGGAAAGTGACTGGTAGAGGATAACCCATCTGGTGGGAAAGTGCAGAGTCAAATCAAAAGGAGCTGCACGCCAACTTTTCTACTCTGGCTTCAGGACCAGGTAACCAGCTGAACTGAAATAAAATTCAATCAATTTTACACGCTTAGAGAAAAATATGCTATCTACAGTAGAACCTGGGGCACTGAGGGGGGCGTGTCGCGTCTTGCCAGTTCCTGCTCCACTTAGCTTTTTTATTGCTCTTTTTGCATTAATTATTACCTTGTTTGCTCAGAATGTTTGTGCAATCATTTCCTATGACCGACAAAATAATTTTGGATTATGAATTGGAAGCTATACATTTATCTCTCAGCCTCCCAGATCTGGAAGAAAACATCTAGTCCCTTGTTTCCCGCACAGCGACCTTACTTGTTGCTCCTGACCGAGATGACCAAACCAGAGGAAGAAAAAAGCTAGGCTGACAAGATGGGCTACACCTCCTCCTCTTTACTAGTATCCTGATGGCTAATGTCCAATCGCTGGAAAATACATTTTGTGAACTCAGAGCAAGGCTGTAATGGCAGAGGGACATCAGGGAATGCTGTGTCTTTGTTCCCAAGCAGATTTTTTATATAAACTCAGCAAAAAAAGAAACATCCCTTTTTCCGGACCCTGTCTTTCAACGATAATTTGTAAAAATCCAAATAACTTCACAGATCTTCATTGTAAAGGGTTTAACCACTGTTTCCCATGCTTGTTCAATGAACCATAAACAATTAATTATCATGTGGAACAAAGAGCCCATTAAGACACTAACAGCTTACAGACAGTAGGCAATTAAGGTCACAGTTATGAAAACGTAGGACACTAAAGAGGCCAGTCTACTGACTCTGAAAAGCATGTTGCAAGGAGGCATGAGGACTGCAGATGTGGCCAGGGCAATGTATTGAAATGTCCGTACTGTGAGACGAATAAGACAGCACCACAGGGAGACAGGATGGACAACTGATCGTCCTCGCAGTGGCAGACCACGTGTAAACAACACCTGCACAGGATCGGTACATCCGAACATCACACCTACGGAACAGGTACAGGATGGCAACAACAACTGCCCGAGTTACACCAGGAACGCACAATCCCTCTATCAGTGCTCAGACTGTCCGCAATAGGCTGAGATAGGCTGGACTGAGGGCTTGTAGGCCTGTTGTAGTAAGGCAGGTCCTCACCAGACATCACCGGCAACAACGTCGCCTATGGGCATAAACCCACCGTCGCTGGACCAGACAGGACTGGTAAAAAGTGCTCTTCACTGATGAGTTGCAGTTTTGTCTCACCGGGGGTGATTCGTGTTTATCGTTGAAGGAATGAGCGTTACACCGAGGCCTGTACTCTGGAGCGGGATTGATTTGGAGGTGGAGGGTCCGTCATGGTCTGGGGCAGTGTGTCACAGCATCATCGGACTGAGCTTGTTGTCATTGCAGACAATCTCAACGCTGTGCGTTACAGGGAAGACATCCTTCCTCCCTCATGTGGTACCCTTCCTGCAGGCTCATCCTGACATTACCCTCCACCATGACAGCCACCAGCCATACTGCTCGTTCTGTGAGTGATTTCCTGCAAGACAGGAATGTCAGTGTTCTGCCATGGCCAGCGAAGAGCCCAGATCTCAATCCCATTGAGCACATCTGGGACCTGTTGGATCGGAGGGTGAGGGTTAGGGCCATTCCCCCCAGAAATGTCCGGGAACTTGCAGGTGCCTTGGTGGAAGAGTGGGGAAACATCTCCAGCAAGAACTGGCAAATCTGATGCAGTCCATGAGGAGGAGATGCACTGCAGTACTTAATGCAGCTGCACCAGATACTGACTGTTACTTTTGATTTTAACCCCCCTCCCCTTTGTTCAGGTACACACTATTCCATTTCTGTTAGTCACATGTCTGTGGAACTTATTCAGTTTATGTCTCAGTTGTTTAATCTTATGTTCATACAAATATTTACACATTAAATGCAGTTGACAGTGAGAGGACGTTTCTTTTTTTGCTGAGTTTACTTAAATCATACTTCATTAACATATTTTAAGTATATTTAAAAGGATCTAAATCGGAACAATTTGAAATACATTGAATGCATTTCATTTCAATTTTATTAGCATGTAAGTATATTAAATGTATTTAAAATTATCTAAATTGGGTAAAAAAAAATTGAGTTTAGGAAACCCTGGTATATTAGATAAAGAGCAAAACAAATATATCTTGAATACATCTTAAGTATATTTTATGTGTATTTCTCATAAATTTGAAATATACTTAAATGGTATTTGAATTAGAATTCCTTTCTTTACAAAAAAAGTGTATTTTTGATGTGTTTCATGTCTACTTTTACAAATACATTTGTACTCATTAACCACATTAGCTTTGTATGTAGAGGTTACCTTGATTGACTAAGGCATCTTCTCAGCCAATGTTAACATGCTATTTTACAAAGCAGTTGTGGATGGAGCAGCAATTTACAAGTAACACTTTTGAGAACTGTGCACCACTGGCATTTCACACTTTAGTTGTTCACATTACGGTAAGAAATGTACGTTCCAATAAAATGTGAAATAAGTCATATGTAATGTGTAATTAAAAGTACAACCTTATTCAGTTTTAAAATTAACATCAAAACATTAGTAAACATTTATAAATCAAAATTTCAGCTGCATAAAAGAATGATGTGGAATATGTACATTTTTGTGCAAATGCGTTATTGAAAGTATGCTTTAAAAATATTTTGTGGACATTTAAATATAAATGTTTTGAAAGTATATTTACGTATATTTTCTTGAAATCTGAAAAAGTACACTCTCAGGAAGCATGTTCCTCAGCTGTGCATTATTCATTATGTGGAATAAACAATCGTTATCATTGTCAACTTTCTCTGCACTGTTCTGAACAGGAATTCAGAAAGTTTTTCAAAACTCCTTACTTCAAAACTACAGTGCCTTGCAAAAGTATTCATACCCCTTGGATTTATTCATATTTTGTTGTTACAAAATGGGATTAAAATTGATTTAATTGTAATGTTTTGTCAACAATCTACGTTAAATACTCAAATGTCAATGTGGAAGTTTTTTTTTTTTTTTTTTTTGGAAAAGATCGATCGAAATTAAATAACCAAAATATAGTCAATGCATAAGTATTCAGCTCAGAGTCGAAACATTCTAGAAACACCATTCTCTGCAATTACAGTGGTGAGTCTTCTTGGGTAAGTGCCTCGACACACTTCTGTTTTGGCGCTCTACGGATAATTCCGTCAACCTCATGGCTTGGTTCTTGGTCTGACATGCACTGTCAACTGTGGGCCCTTATATAGACAGGTGTGTGCCTTTCCAAATCATGTCCAATCAATTGAATTGACCACAGGTGGACTCCAATCTAGTTGTAGAAACATTGCAAGGATGATTAGTGGAAACAGGATGCACCTACGGTGGGAAAATTACAAACTTTCTTATGCACATGCTCTGTATAAGCCTTAAACCTGTACATTTCCACTGTCTATATCTCTCATGTAAGAAGAAGAGAGTGACCAGTTTTTGGTCCATCCTGTTCTTTTCCTATCTTTTAAGGGCACAGCTGTGTGGAGATATCAAGAGAACAGAGCTTGAGCAGCAGCGACAATTCTATCAGCTGAAAGGAGTGTCACAAAACTGGAGTTATCACTTGTAGGTACGCTACGTTCCCACCATGATCTCACACACCTGCTAAACAGCCATGTAGACAAAGGTTATTCATGTGATTGTAAACCACTACAGAATTGCAATTCTTCTAATAAAAAGTTGCTGTTTGAAGAATCTAGTCTCTCTTCCTTTCTGGTTAGAATTTCCATGACACACACAAGCTCAATTTCGATTCTCATAGCGAAGGGTCTGAATACTTAAGGTAAATAAGGTATTGTTATTTGATTTTTATATACATTTGCAAAATGTATAAAACCTGTTTTTGCTTAGTCATTCTGGAGTATTGTGTGTAGTTTGTTACGGTACAAAATGTGGATATACACTAACAAGAATATAAACGCAACATGTAATGTGTTGGTCCCATGTTTCATGAGCTGAAATAAAAGCTTATTTCTCTAAAATGTTGCGACACAGATTTGGTTACATCCCTATTATCTTTGTCGAGATAATCCATCCACCTGACAGGTGTGGCATATCAAGAAGCTGATTAAACAGCATGATAATTACACAGGTGCACAATAAAACGCCACTCTAACTTGATGTCTCAAGTTTTGACGGAGTTGGCGTGCAATTGGCGTGCTGACTGCAGGAATGTCCAGCAGAGCTGTTACCAGAGAATGTAATATTCATTTCACTACCATAAGCCGCCTCCAATGTCATTTTAGAGAATTTGGCAGTACGTCCAACCGGACTCACAACCGCAGACCACATGTATATGGCATTGTGTGGGCAAGCAGTTTGCTGATGGCAACATTGTGAACAGAGTGCGCCTTGGTCGCAGTGGGGTTATGGTATGGGCAGGCAAAAGCTATGGACAATGAACACAATTTTTTAAAGGTATCAGTGACCAAGATATGCATATCTGTATTCCCAGTCATGTGCAATCCATAGATTAGGGCCTAATGTATTTATTTCAATTGATTTATTCGTCACACCCTAATCTTTCACCTGTCTTTGTGCTTGTTTCCAACCCCCTACAGGTGTCGCCCTTCTTCCCCATTATCCCCAGTGCATTTATACCTGTGTTCTCTGTATGTCTGTTGCCAGCTCTTTTTGTTTGTCAAGCTGAACAGCGGTTTTCCCCTTGCTCCTGTATTTTTGTAGTTCCTGTTTTCTAGTTTTCCCAGTTTTTACCATTCTGCCTGCCTTTACCCTGAGCCTGCCTGCTGTTCTACACTTTGTCACCCCCCCTGGATTATTAATACCTGCCTGCCCTGACCCCAAGACTGCCTGCTGTTCTGTACCTTTTGCATCTGGATTACTGACCTCTGTCTGTCAAGACCTGTTGTTTTGCCTGCCCCCTGTTCTAGTAATAAACTTTTGTTACTTCGACATTGTCGGCATTTGGGTCTTCCCTGAAACATGATTTTATTACCTTATATGAACTGTAACTCAGTAAAATCTTTGAAATTGTTGCATGTTGCGTTTATATTTTAGTTCAGAATATACAGCATATCATATCTCAAATAGTCATTTGGTTTCTTATTCTATGATCTATAATTTCCATACTATACAGTTGAAGTCAGAAGTTTACATACATCTTAGCCAAATACATTTAAACTCAGTTTTTCACAATTCCTGACATTAAATCTGAGTAAACATTCCCTGTCTTAGGTCAGTTAGGATCACCACTCTATTTTAAGAATGTTAAATGTCAGAATAATAGGAAAGAGTGATTCATTTCAGCTTTTATTTCTTTCATCACATTCCCAGTGGGTCAAATGTTTACATACACTCAATTAGTATTTGGTAGCATTGCCTTTAAATGGTTTAACTTGGGTCAAATGTTACGGGTAACCTTCCACAAGCTTCCCACAATAAATTGGGTGCATTTTGTCCCATTCCTCCTGACAGAGCTGGTGTAACTGAGTCAGGGTTATAGACCTCCTTGAAGTTCTGCCCACACATTTTCTATAGGATTGAGGTCAGGGCTTTGTGATGGCCACTCCAATACCTTGACTTTGTTGTTTTTGTTTTTGCCAGAACTTTGGAAGTATGCTTGGGGTCATTGTCCATTTGGAAGACCCATTTGCGACCAAGCTTTAAATTCCTGACTGATGTCTTGAGATGTTGCTTCAATAATTTCCCCCCCTCATGATGCCATCTATTTTGTGAAGATTACAAGTCCCTCCTGCAGCAAAACACCCCCACAACATGATGCTGCCACCCCCTTGCTTCATAGTTGGGATGGTGTTCTTCGGCTTGCGAGCATCCTTCTTTTTCCTCCAAACATAACAATGGCCATTATGGCCAAACAGTTCTATTTTTGTTTCATCAGACCAGAGGACATTTCTCCACAAAGTACAATCTTTGTCCCCATGTGCAATTGCAAACCGTAGTCTGCAGTTGCAAACCGTAGTCTTTTTTATGGCAATTTTGAAGCAGTGGCTTCTTCTTTGCTGAGTGGCATTTCAGGTTATGTCGATATAGGACTCATTTTTACTATGGATATAGATACTTTTGTACCTGTTTCCTCTGGCATCTTCACAAGGTCCTTTGCTGTTGTTCTGGGATTGATTTGCACTTTTCGCACCAAGTAAGTGAATCTCTAAGAGACAGAACGCGTCTCCTTCCTGAGCATTATGATGGCTGCGTGGTCCCATGGTGTTTATACTTGCATACTATTGTTTGTACAGATGAACGTGGTATCTTAAGGCGTTTGGACATTTCTCCCAAGGGTGAACCAGACTTGTGGAGGTCTACAATTTATTATGAGGTCTTGGCTGATTTATTTTGATTGTCCCATGATGTCAAGCCTGGGATTGAAGGTAGGCCTTGAAATACATCCACAGGTACACCTCCAATTGACTGAAATTGTGTCAATTAGCTTATCAGAAGTTTCTAAAGCCTTTGACATAATTTTCTGGAATTTTCCAAGCAGGTTTAGGCACAGTCAACTTAGTGTATGTAAACTTCTGACCCACTGGAATTGTGATACAGTGAATTATAAGTTAAATAATCTGTCTGTAAACAATTGTATGAAAAATTACTTGTCATGCACAAAGTAGATGTCCTAACCGACTTGCCAAAACCGTAGTTTGTTAACAAGAAATTTGTGGAGTGGTTGAAAAACAAGTTTTAATGACTCCAACCTAAGTGGATGTAAACTTCCGACTTCAATTGTACATAAACACGAACCGGTTCAGCATGTCCAGGAGCACATTGTTGACCAGGGCCTGGAACACAGTTGGTCAGCCCAAATGGCATAACTAAGTACTCATAGTGCCCACTAGCCATGTTAAAGGCAGTCTTCCACTCATCTCCTCTCCATATCCAAACCAGATGGCACGTGTTCCGAAGGTCCAACTTGGAGAAGATGGTCGCTCCCTCAAGAGGTTTGTAAGCCAAGGAAGGTAGAAGGTAACGTTTTTTTACTGTGATGTCATTAAGGCCCCTGTAGTTGATACACGGATGCAGGTTTGGTCCTTCTTCCAACAATGACGAACCCTGCGCTATATTACATTTCAATGTACTCCTCCATAGCCTTGGTCTCTGGCCCCGATTGGGAGTAAAGATTTCCCCCGAGGGGGTGTAATAGCTGGGAGAAGTTCAATGGCGCAGTCGTAGGGTTGTTGCGGAGAGAAGTAGCCCGGGCCTTGTTGAAGACTCCCTCTCCGCGGGAATGGCGGAGAGGTTTGAGACTTCTCTCAAGCCTGCAGGGAGACATCCTGGAGCAGGCTGGGCCGACTTGGGAACAACCCACGATAGCACCAGTAGCCCAGTTGATCAGGGGATTGTGCTTCTGGAGCCATGAATATCTCAAAACACGGGTACACATTTAAAAAAAAATATATATATTATTTAACCTTTATTTAACCAGGTAGGCTAGTTGAGAACAAGTTCTCCTTTACAACTGCGACCAGGCCAAGATAAAGAAAAGCAGTTTGACACATACAAAAACAGAGTTACTTTTACACCTGCATTGTTTGCTGTTTGGGGTTTTAGGCTGGGTTTCTGTACAGCACTTTGAGATATCAGCTGATGTACGAAGGGCTATAAATAAATTTGATTTGATTGGATTTGATTTGATTTCAGTTACACATAGAATAAACAAACATACAGTCAATAATACAGTATAAAAAAGTATATATACAGTGTGTGCAAATGAGGTAAGATAATGGAGGTAAAGGCATTAAAATAGGCCATAGTGGCGAGGTAATTACGATATAGCAATTAAACACTGGAGTGATAGTGTCATGTTTTGTCTTATATTGTCTTGTCATTATGCTTTCCCTTCTGTTCGTTTCCCCCTGCTGGTCTTATTAGGTTCGTTCCCTTTTCTATCCCTCTCTCTCCCCCTCCCTCTCTCTCCTCTCTCTATCGTTCCGTTCCTGCTCCCAGCTGTTCTTCATTCTCCTAAACTCACTCATTTAGTCTTTTCACACCTGTCCCCTATTTTGTCCTCTGATTAGAGTCCCTATTTCTCCCCTTGTTTTCCGCTTCTGTCCTTGTCGGATCCTTGTTTGATGTTCGCTGTGCTGTGTCATTGTCTCGCCCTGTTGTGTCTTGTCACCTTCAGATGCTGCGTGCGAGCAGGTGCCTTAGTCTGCTAAGGTCGGTGCCTTCCCGAGGCAACCTGCAGTCAATGGTCGAGTCTCCAGTCTGTCCTCGTTACTACGAGTGGATTTAAGTTTTTTTATGTTTTGTTTTCTTCTTGAGTTGTCCAGGAGTATTACTTCTGCCATTGACTGGAATAAAGACTGTTTTTCGCTAAGTCGCTTTTGGGTCCTCATTCACCGGCATAACAGATAGATGTGCAGAAGATGAATGTGCAAGTAGAGATACTGGGGTGCAAAGGAGAAAAATAAATAAATACAGTATGGGGATGAGGTAGTTGGATGGGCTATTTACAGATGGGATATGTACAGGTGCAATGATCTGTGAGCTGCTCTGACAGCTAGTGCTTGAAGTTAGTGAGGGAGATATGAGTCTTCAGAGATTTTTGCAGGTCGTTCCAGTCATTGGCAGCAGAGAAGTGTAAGGAAAGGCGGCCAAAGGAGGAATTGGCTTTGGGGGTGATCAGTGAAATATACCTGCTGGAGCACGTGCTACGGGTGGGTGCTGCTATGGTAAGCAGTGAACTGAGATAAGGCGGGGCTTTAACTAGCAAAGACTTGTAGATGACCTGGAGCCAGTGGGTTTGGGGACGAGTATGAAGTGAGGGCCAGCCAACGAGACCGTACAGGTCGCAGTGGTGGGAAGTATATAGGGCTTTGGTGACAAAACGGATGGCACTGTGATAGACTGCATCCAGTTTGTTGAGTAGAGTGTTGGAGGCTATTTTGAAAATGACATTGCCGAAGTCGAGCATCGGTAGGATAGTCAGTTTTACGAGGGTATTTTCACAGCATGAGTGAATGTTGCTTTAGTTTTGCGACATAGGAAGCCGATTCTAAATTTAATTTGGATTTGGAGATGCTTAATGTGGGTCTGGAAGGAGAGTTTACAGTCTAACCAGACACCTACGTATTTGTAGTTGTCCGCATATTCTAGGTCAGACACGTCCACAGTAGTGATACTGGACAGGCAGGCAGGTGCGTGCAGCTATTGGTTGAAGAGCATGCATTTAGTTTTACTAAATGTTGGAGGCCAGGGAGGCCAGGGAAGGAGAGTTGTATGGCATTGAAGCTCGTCTGGAGGTTAGTTAGCACAGTTTCCAAAGAAGGGTCAGAAGTATACAGAATTGTGTCGTCTGCGTAGTGGTGGATCAGAGAATCACCAGCAGCAAGAGCGACATCATTGATGTATACAGAGAAGAGAGTCGGCCCGAGAATTGAACCCTGTGGCATCCCCATAGAGACTGCCAGAGGTCCGGACAACAGGCCCTCCAATTTGACACACTGAACTCTATCAGAGAAGCAGTTGGTGAACCAGGCGAGGCAGTCATTTGAGAAACCAAGGCTGTTGAGTCTGCCAATAAGAAAGTGGTGATTGACAGTCGAAAGCCTTGGCCAGGTCGATGAATATGGCTGCACAGTATTGTCTCTTATCGATGGCAGTTATGATATCGTTTAGGACCTTGAGCGTGGCTGAGGTGCACCCAGCTCAGAAGCCAGATTGCATAGCGAAGAAGTTACGGTGAGATTCAAAATGGTCGGTGATCTGTTTGCTAATTTGGCTTTCGAAGACCTTAGAAAGGCAGGGTAGGATAGATATAGGTCTGCAGCAGGTTGGGTCTAGTGTCTCCCCATTAGAAGAGGGGGATGACTTCGGCAGCTTTCAAATCTTTGGGGAGGTTGCAGGATGCTACAGGATGCAAATTTCAGTTCGAAAGAGCTAGCCTTAGCTTTCCTAACTGATTGTGTATATTGGTTCCTAACTTCCCTGAAAAGTTGCATATCACGGGGGCTATTTTAAGTTTAACGCATTATGCCATTGAATGTTTTTGTGTTGGTCAAGGGCAGTCATGTCTGGAGTCATGTCTGGAGTGAACCATATCTGTTCCTGGTTCTACATTTTTTTGAACGGGGCATGCTTATTTAAGATGGTGAGGAAAGCACTTTTCAAGAATAACCAGGCATCCTCTACTGACAGGATGAGGTCAATATCCTTCCAGGATACCCGGGCCAGGTCGATTAGAAAGGCCTGCTCGCTGAAGTGTTTTGGGGAGCATTTGACAGTGATGAGGGTTGGTCGTTTGACCGCAGACCCATTACAGATGCAGGCAATGAGGCAGTGATCGCTGAGGTCTTGGTTGAAGACAGCAGAGGTGTATTTGGAGGGCAAGTTGGTTAGGATGATATCTATGATGGTGCCCATGTTTATGGATTTGGGGTTGTACCTGGTAGGTTCATTGATCATTTGTGTGAGATTGAGGGCATCAAGCTTAGATTGTAGGATGGCCGGGGTGTTAAGCATGTCCCAGTTTAGGTCACCTAGCAGCACGAGCTCTGAAGACAGATGGGGGGCAATCAATTAATGGTGTCCAGGGCACAGTTGGGGGCAGAGGGTGGTCTATAGCAAGCGGCAACAGTGAGAGACTTGTTTCTGGAAAGGTGGATTTTTAGAAGTAGAAGCTTGAATTGTTTGGGTACAGACCTGGATAATATGACAGAACTCTGCAGGCTATCTCTGCAGTAAGATTGCCACTCCGCCCGCTTTGGCAGTTCTATCTTGTCGGAAAATGTGATAGTTAGGGATGGAAATTTCAGGGTTTTTGGTGGTCTTCCTAAAATAGGATTCAGACACGGCTAGGACATCTGGGTTGGCAGAGTGTGCTAAGGCAGTAAATAAAACAAACTTGGGGAGGAGGCTTCTAATGTTAACATGTATGAAACCAAGGCTTTTATGGTTACAGAAGTCAACAAATGAGAGCGACTGGGGATGGGAGTGGAGCTAGGCACTGCTGGGCCTGGATTAACCTCTACATCACCAGAGCAACAGAGGAGGAGTAGAATGAGGGTAAGATTAAAGGCTATAAGAACAGAGAGTAAAAGGAGCAGGTTTCTGAGCGCGACAGATTAGATTCAAGGCATAATGTATAAACAAAGGTATGGTGGGATGTGAATACAGTGGAGGTAAACCTAGGCATAGAGTGACGATGAGAGAGATATTGTCTCTAGAAACATCATTTAAACCAGGTTTAAACCAGGGCATGTTGAGCAGGGCTCTACAGTGAAATAAGATAATAATTACTAACCAGAACAGCAATGGACAAGGCATATTGACATGCGTAGCCAAGTGATCATAGGGATCCAGTGAGTAGTTAAGCTGGCTGGAGACACTGCGATTTAGACAGCTAGCGGACCGGGGCTAGCAAGCTAGCAGAAGGTTCTTAGAGGTACGTCGCGAAGGAAGAAGTCTGTTGTATCCTCCTCGTGCAGAGCATCCTCGTACAGTTCCGTCTGACCAGCCGTGATGATTTTGCAAAAAGAACCCTCAGGCAGATTATGTCAGTAGTCCGGTCGTAATGGATTAGAAGGATTTTATGTAGTAAAAGGGGTCCATAATAGGTATTGTAGCCCAAGGAGTGGCTGATGGACCTCTTCAGCTAGCCGGGAGATGGGCCTAGCATCTGGTATGAATCGTATGAGTCTGGTATGTTCTGGTATGAATCGCATTGTGCAAACTGGCGAGAGATTTCCTAGCTAGAGGTTAGCTGATGACCGCTAGCAGTGGTTAGCTGACTACTAGCTAGTAGCTAGTTAGCTGGCTAGCTTCTGTTGAGGGATTCTGGTTTGAAAGTAAAGAAAAATACTTTAGAAAATTGCATATCCATGCCACACTGGGTGAGGTGGGTTGCATGAGAGTATATTGAAGTTGAGGTTTCAGAAAAAAATATTAAAAAGATATGCGAAGAAAAAAAATATACAGTGGGGAGAACAAGTATTTGATACACTGCCGATTTTGCAGGTTTTAAAAATCATACAATGTGATTTTCTTCATTTTTGTTTTAGATTCCGTCTCTCACAGTTGAAGTGTACCTATGATAAAAATGACAGACCTCTACATGCTTTGTAAGTAGGAAAACCTGCAAAATCGGCAGTGTATCAAATACTTGTTCTCCCCACTGTATACACGGGACAAGGCGAGGACAAAGACGTCTAACTGCTACGCCATCTTGGAAAGAAATATGGAGATTAGATTAATTGCATACACTCACTGTGATTCCCTGATACCCGTAGGTGGATAGCAATCGTATTGCGGGTGACTCGGCCAATAGAGTGCCCATCCAGCGCTCTGACGTCCATGGGAATGGAGAAGGGCTGAGTTGTGATACCAAGCTCTGACACCAAGGTAGCATCGATAAGTGATTTGGCCTGGTCACCCCATAACAGGGTGGCATGAAGATGGGTGCGAGTAATGGGAGATTGGAAAATCATCGTACGGCTAACCAGAGTACTCGTGCCTACTGATGAGCCTGGTCTTTTCAATGGACAGGTGGAAATATAATGTCCTGTAGTCCCGTAACACAGTGCGTAAATGGTGCGTAAATGTTCCTCTGGAGACAATCAAGGCTCTGAAGGAGGTGAGTCTACCGCCCTCAGCAATTCCCATTAGCACTTGGGTGACGTTGGAGTCTCTCGGAAATGCCTTTGGGGTTTTTGGTGATTCCTCTAAGTCGAGTTGGGAATTGAGGGCAAGCAAAGGCGACAGGGGACAGATTCCCTCACACTCCTACGTTCTCGTAGCTGCCCATCGATCCGGATGGTCAAGGCTATGAGGGAATCGAGGTCCATTGGCAACTCCCGAGCTGCGAGCTCATCTTTGATCACCTCTGATAATCCGTGAAGGTACATGTCGAACAATGCTTCCGGGTTCCAGGCATTCTCAGCCACCAACATGTGAAAATCCACTGCCTAGTCTGCCACTCTATGGGCGTCTTGATGTAGCTGGAGCAGTTTACGAGCAGCCTCAGAGTTCCTCTGTCCAGTGTCTGTGTTCTTTTGACCATCTTAATATTTTTCTTTTATTCGCCAGTCAGAGATATGTCTTTTTCTTTGAAACTCTGCCTAGAAGGCCAGCATCCCGGAGTCGCCTCTTCACTTTTGACGTTGAGACTGATGTTTTGCGGGTACTATTTAATGAAGCTGCCAGTTGAAGACTTGTGAGGCGTCTGTTTCTCAAACTAGACACTCTAATGTACTTGTCCTCTTGCTCAGTTGTGCACTGGGGCCTCCCACACCTCTTTCTATTCTGATTAGAGACTGCTTGTGCTGTTATGTGAATGGAGTGGTGCACAGCGTTGTACAAGATCTTCAGTTTCTTGGCAATTTCTCGCATGGAATACCCTTCATTTCTCAGAACAAGAATAGACTGATGAGTTTCAGAAGAAAGGTTTTTGTTTCTGGCCATTTTGAGCCTGTAATCGAACCCACAAATGCTGATGCTCCAGATACTCAACTAGTCTAAAGGACAATTTTATTGCTTCAATAATCAGGACAACAGTTTCCAGCTGTGCTAACATAATTGCAAAAAGGTTTTCTAATGATCATTTAGCCTTTTAAAATTATAAACTTGGATTAGCTAACGTGCCATTGGAACACAGTAGTGGTGGTTGCTGGTAATATATGCCATTTAGCAGATGCTTTTATCCAAAGCGACTTACAGTCATGTGTGCATACATTCTACGTATGGGTGGTCCCAGGAATCGAACCCACTACCCTGGCGTTACAAGCGCCATGCTCTACCAACTGAGCTACAGAAGGACCACTGATAATGGGCCTCTGTACACCTATGTAGATATTCCATAAAAAATCGTCCGTTTCCAGCTACAATAGTCATTTGCAATATTAACAATGTGTACATTGCATTTCTGATCAATTTGATGTCATTTTAATGGACAAAAATGTGCTTTTCTTTCAAAAACAAGGACATTTCTAAGTGACCCCAAACTTTTGAACGGTAGTGTAAGGCTGCCAATGAAAGGGTGGCGTAGGTGGCTAGAAAGGGTACATTATAGCTGAGTGATGTCTCTAAGAGTGGAGGAGTCAATAGAAATGTTATAAATATAAATTACCATGCCTGCACCCTTCAGTTTCATAAATGCTTTATTCCCACTTAAAAGAGCCATGCAAAACAGAGATGAATGACAGAGTCTGTGTGGGTGAAATTCCCGATTTTATATTAACCTGCAGGGGAGTCCTTTCAGTACAAATTAAAATATTACCTTTTGAAAAGCACCTTGAGTGACTTAATAAGATGTAATAAATGAATGCACATCATCGCAAATCGACTCAAACTACTGGGACTAGCGTTTCTAAGCTTCGATCAGAGTGTATAACTTAATAAATGGAATTACAGGTTTGTGAAAGGAAACAAATACAGTATTGGACCTCCTTAAATGACCTTTAATTTATTTTGGGCAAGGATCTCAGCAGGGAAGCAGTCCTTGGGTAGCTTACCTTCTACATGGACTGAGGTGGTCATGCACGATGGGGGCAATTGGGTTTTCCACACTGCCTACTCCCTTCATATTGAAGAGGCTGGCGGTTCTGCATCAGTGTGGGAGTCCAATTACTTGAGTCATACAGATTAGCTTTCGTAAGCAATTAAAAGCAATTGACTCATTCTGGCCAATTTACAATATGCAAAATGAGAAATCTTTAAATCATTGTTATAGAAACGAGTCATTCCAAAATGGACCAACAGGTAGCTGACAGAAATGATGTTTGTGGTCCCTGACGTGGAGTAAAGAGAAAAATCTCAACACTGTTCCTTTAAAGCTTTGACTCGTTCTTGACTGTCATAGTGCTTAACTAGTTTGGACAGAGATGAAAGTGATATCATAAATGAGGCCTTTTAAATGCAAGGAAGTACAATGGGACAAGTACGAGCAATATACAGTACAGTGAAGAGCTCTCAAACAATGACATCGAATATCTCAAACATCACATTATGTATTTCTCATTCCAATGAAAGAGATTATACTTGGCACTCAATTGTCTTTTCAGGATCCCAACTCCTCTAAGAAGCAATCACCACGCAGAATGGATTTAAGTCAATTAGAGGAATTTGGAAGAGCAAATTCCATGCTTGGGTTAAGTGTATGCATAGGGCTGAGACGCTCATGGAATTTTGGATGACGGTTGTTGGTTAGCCAAATAACCGTGGATACCATAATAACCGTTTGAATAAAGTTTTTTTTAAAGACGCACATTTTCTCCTCTAATCAACATTGACACTAGTTCATCTTGAATAATAGTTTTAAGTCAACAATTAAAACAATGAAACGTTTAAACACTTTACTTCAAAGAATCAACACTCAGGTGCAGCAGCTACTCTTCCTGGGGTCCAGAAACATTAAGTCAGTTACTGTATGTAGCCCATAGTTTATCAATATACACTGAACAAAAATATAAACGCAACATGTAATGTGTTGATCCAATGTTTCATGAGCTGAAATAAAAGATCCCAGAAATGTTCCATATGCACAAAAAGCTTATTTCTCTCAAATGCACACGTGTTTACATCCCCTTTGCCAAGATAATCCATCCACCTGACAGGTGTGGCATATCAAGAAGCTGATTAAACAGCAAGCTCATTACACAGTTGTGCTGTGGACAATAAAAGGCCAATCTAAAATGTACAGTTTTGTAACACAACTCTTTGCCACAGACGTCTCAAATTTTTAGGGAGCGTGCAATTGGCATGCTGATTGCAGGAACTTCCACCATAGCTGTTGCCAGAGAATTGAATGTTAATTTCTCTACCATAAGCCACCTCCAATGTCATTTTAGAGAATTACAACCAGCCTCATAACCGCAGACCACGTGTATGGCGTTGTGTGGGCGAGCGGTGTGCTAAGGTCAACATTGTGAACAGAGTGTCCCATGGTGGCGATGGGGTTATGGTACGGGCAGGCACAAGCTATAGACAACGAACACAAATGCATTTTATTGATGGCAATCTGTTAAGGTATCTGTGACCAACAGATGCATATCTGTATTCCAATGTGAAATCCATAGATTAGGGCCTATTCAATTTACTTCAATTTACTGAGTTACTGATATGAACTGAAACTCAGTAAAATCTTAAAAATTGTTGCATGTTGCAATTATACTTTTGTTCGGTATAGTCATCATTATTGGCTTGGTGGATGTCACTTAACTGAAGCAACACAAATAATGTTATTATGACAGCAGAAGTAGCCTACTAGTAGGCCTAGCTAACGTTAGCAGACTTGAATGAAATAAATATAAAATTACATTTATACATTTACACTTGTACTTGTTTACATGACTTTAATACTCTACAAATGGACTCCTTCAAATAATTTACTCTGGCAAGTTTGCCACAGGAGAACTGCAGAATGGAAGTCGAAACCATCACTTTCGTGGTCGGCTGTGCCCACAGCAACATTTTCAAAATTAGGTGGATAGGAGCAAAGCAGGAAGTAAACGCAAGACGTGTACCCATCAATATGTGCTGTGATTTGTTGATTCAACTCAACTACTAAACAAAATACATTCCATTGCATGAGCCATATCAGTTAACATAATTTGAATGAACATTCTACATTACATATGGAAATTATTACATCACAATCCCAGGCAGCCATTGCGATTGTACCCATGAGTTTACCAGTCAAATTGCCAGGTTTAGAGGTTCCCAGCACGTTCTATTTATTCTATTTCTATGTGTGCTGCTGCCGCAGGGAGGGGCGCGCTGCGTAGTTCATTCCACCAAAACAAAGTTGTATTATTTTCATGGCAGTCATCAACCATAACAGTCGGTTACATGGTTATACGGTAGAAATGTGCCAGCACTACGCATGCCCAGAATATAGTGTGACAATGGGTTAATGGGATATGTTTGGCACAAACACAACATAAAGCTCTTAGACACATGGGTAATTGGACAAGTGCATAGACAAGGCACAAAGTCATTAAGTCATTTAATAATGGACACTCACACACCACAATCTATTTACTACTCACAGAAAAGTACAAGGATAAAGTACTTTGATGTCTGAGCCATCTTTAAATTAGATAAGGGGGAGGGAGCTTACTATGTATTCAGAACATATTCGTCCATTTCCACAAAGCCAGCAACACAAATACACAAAGTGAATCTAATCTAAGTGATTGGCTATGTAGATAGCACAAACTAGAAGAGGTAAAACATCCATATCACATTTCTTCATCACATAACTGGTTGGAGATTAGGCACATCATGCAGATGAATATAATCAAACCAAGTAACTACCTAAATCAATTTAGGACTAAACTCAGAATCCTAGACCCCCAGCTCTGAGTAATTGAGTACTTTGTGGGGCTGTTGCTCAAATCAAATCAAAGTCTCCTGAAGGGGAATAGGTTTTGTTGTGCCCTTTTCACAACTGTCTGGGTGTGCTTGGACCATGTTAGTTTGTTGGTGATTTGGACACCAAGGAACTTGAAGCTCTCAACCTGCTCCACTACAGCCCCGTCGATGAGAATGGGGGCGTGCTTGCTCGTCCTTTTCCTGTAGTCCACAATCATCTCCTTAGTCTTGATCACATTGAGAGAGAGGTTGTTGTCTTGGCACCACATGGCCAGGTCTCTGACCTCCTCCCTATATGCTTTCTCGTCGTTGTTGGTGATCAGGCCTACCACTGTTGTGCCATCTGCAAACTTAATGACGGTGTTGGAGTCGTGCCTGGCCGTACAGTCATGAGTGAAAAGGGAGTACAGGAGGGGGCTGAGGACGCACCCCTGAGGGGCCCCCGTGTTAAGAATCATCATTGCGGATGTGTTGCTCCCTAAACTTACCACCTGGGGGTGGCCTGTCAGGAAGTCCAGGATCCAGTTGCAGAGGGATGTGTTTAGTCCCAGGGTCCTTAGTTTAGTGATGAGCTTTGAGGGCACTATGGTGTTGAATGCTGAGCTGTAGTCAATGAATAGCATTCTCACATAGGTGTTCCTTTTGTACAGGTGTGAAAGGGCAGTGTGGAGTACAATAGAGATTGCATAATCTGGGGATCTGTTGGGGCGGTGTGCAAATTGGAGTGAGTTTCTGGGATAACGGTGTTGATGTGAGCCATGACCAGCCTTTCAAAGCACTTTATGGCTACAGACGTGAGTGCTACGGGTCGGTAGTCATTTAGGCAGGTTACCATAGTCCCTGTGCCCATGAACAGGTTACCATAGTCTGTAATAGTTTGCAAGCCCTGCCACATCCGACGAGCGTCGGAGCCGGTGTAGTATGAGTCGATCTTAGTCCTGTATTGACGCTTTGCCTGTTTGATGGTTTGTCGAAGGGCATAGAGGGATATCTTATAAGCTTCTGGGTTAACGAGACCCACTCGTTGAAAGCGGCAGCTCTACCCTTTAGCTCAGTGCGTATGTTGCCTGTAATCCATGGCTTCTGGTTTGGGTATGTACGTACAGTCACTGTGGGGACGACGTCATCGATGCACTTATTGATGAAGCCAGTGACTGATGTGGTGTACTCCTCAATGCCATCGGAAGAATTCCGGAACATTTTCCAGTCTGTGCTAGCAAAAAAGTCCTGTAGCTTAGCATCTGCTTCATCTGACCACTCCTTTATTGACCGAGTCACTGGTGCTTCCTGCTTTAATTTGTGCTTGTAAGCAGGAATGAGGAGGATAGAATTATGGTCAGATTTCCCAAATGGAGAACTTTGTACGCATCTATGTGTTTTTTATTATTATTTATTTTTTCCCCTTTATTTTACTAGGCAAGTCAGTTAAGAACAAATTCTTATTTTCAATGACAGCCTAGGAACAGTGGGTTAACTGCCTGTTCAGGGGCAGAACGACAGATTTTGTACCTTGTCAGCTCGGGAATCTGAACTTGCAACCTTTCGGTTACTAGTCCAATGCTCTAACCACTAGGCTACCCTGCCGCCCCGTGTGTGGAGTAAATGTGGTCTTTAGTTTTTTTCCCTCTGGTTGCACATTTAACATGCTGATAGAAACAATTTAAAACAGATTTAAGTTTCCCTGCATCCCTGCAAGTTTCCCCGGCCACTAGGAGCGCCGCCTCTGGATGAGCGTTTTCCTGTTTGCTTATGGTGGTATACAGCTCATTGAGTGCGGTCTTAGTGCCAGCATCGGTCTGTGGTGGTATGTAGACAGCTACGAAAAATACAGATGAAAACTCTCTAGGTAGTGTGGTCTACAGCTTATCATGAGATACTCTACATCAGGTGAGCAAAACCTTGACCTCCTTAAATATCATGCAGCAGCTGTTGTTTACAAATATACATAGACCGCCACCCATTGTCTTACCAGAGGCATCTGTTCTATCCTGGCGATGCAGTGTGTAACCCACCAGCTGTATGTTAATCATGCCGTCATTCATCCGTGACTCTGTGAAATATTAGCTATTACAGTTTTTAATGTCCCGTTGGTAGGATATACGTGCATTTAGCCCGTCCAATTTATTTTCCAGCGATTGTGTGTTGGCTAGTATTACGGATGACAAGGGCAAATTAGCTACTCATCGGCGGATCCTCACAAGGCACTCTTCCCACAATATCTTTTCCGTCTCTTTCTCCTGTGAATGACGGAGATGAGTGCCTGTTCGGGTGTCTGGAGTAAATCCCTCTCGTCCGACTCATTAAAGAGAAAGTCTTCATCCAGTTCAAGGTGAGAAATCGCTGTTCTTTTTTCCAGAAGCTCTTTTCAGTCATAAGAGACGGTAGCAGCAACATTAAGTACAAAATAAGTTTTAAAAAATGTGAAAAAACAAACAAAATAGCATAGTTGGATAAGGGCCCATGAAACGGCAGCCATTCTCTCCAGTGCCTTCTTTAGATGTCTGCTGCTATTGTGCAGTTTCATCAGAGCCCTGGTCTCTCTGGCTCTGTGGGACTGCAGTTGTGATAGTAGCCTTAATACGAGTCACTCTGAGCCTGGCTCTGTTTGTCCAGCTGAATCCCATTTCTACCTGCCTTCAACCCAGAGACCCCTGAGCCCTGTCCAGACAGCTCAAAGCTTTCACCCTGGTATGACTTCAACCTGACAGACTTTTGACAAACACATAGTAGAGCTCTCCGAACAACACTATAGCAATAATATTGTATGTGTTGTATAAAGCATCTGAAGCACGGAACAAAATATAGGCCAAGTGGAAGGTAATTTCATTCCTGTGCTCCAAAGTGACCTGTGCATTTTGGAAGTCCAGTTTGGAGAGCAATAAGACATACTCACAACACAGTGAAATGGGAGGCCACGAACAAATGTCTACACATGAAATAGATCTGATTCAAAAACTCCTATTAAGGACTCAACCAGATAACACTGCAGCTGTGGTTGTGTGACTGAGACTAAATATTGGAGACAAGCAGAAAAGAGTGACAAACTGAGATGTAGGGAATAGATAAGGCAACCTATGTGACTTTGAAGAGCAAAATATAGGAGAAATGCTGAGTAAAACAGCTAAAACTGACTATGAACCTGTGATGTGGAAACTCAACAATTTATCCTATGTCATCATATTCCAAATCTCAGAATCGTCCTTAGAAATGTTGACAAATGTCTGTATCCGGATAAAATAAACTGCTTTACAAAAGAAACGAATGCAGCTTAACTGCATAACGGAATGTTTATAATCGTGAAGTTTTTGTAAAAATGATGGAATCAACTCTCTAGAATTTACATGAGTACATTCAGGACAGATAGGACAAATGCACGCATGGAATTTCACACATTCCGATAAACATTCACTCAAAAAGAGAGGCACATACCAGGATCAGACTTGGAAAATGTGTCCACGTCCAGAAGATCCCTAAGGAAATAACATACAGGGGAAATAAAATAATAATCATTTAATCAGGCTGTTATTCTTTCCATAGAGTGTATTCAATGTCACTGCAGCACACACTTGAACATATTTCAACGTAGTCTTTCGTCACTTGTTAGTACATCATTTCTCATGGAAAACACTAGGTAGTTTTCCCACCTCAAAACAAAATCTATTGTATACATCATTCCAAATGCTGTTGGCTATATCATTGAAGAGCTGGAGGCGGGATTTAAGAGAGGAAACAATGGCGATAAACAGACTGAACTGATTATCATTAACATTATTGTCATTATGTGAGATTCTACTTAGCCAGAATCAGATGAACTCATGGATACCATTTGTATTCCTCTGCATACAGTGTGAAGGAGGATAGAGGTAGTTTCCAGAGCCAATGCTAACTAGCATTAGCACAATAACTGGAAGTCTACAGTTACGTAAGTAAGTTCAGCGCTAATTGTTTTCTCTCTTGAATTCTGCCTCCAGTTCTTCAATGATAGCCAACAGCATCGGTAGAAAAATGGCTTAAATGCCAGAATCGCAGTATCCCTTTAACATTTTGCTTCTGTTTAGTGTTCCTCTGTTGTAGAAATATATTTATTCTGTGAGAACAACAAATTAATCATACTTCATGTAAGATTCAGCACAACCGAAAATGTATTGTCAAACAAAATACATAACAAATCAGCCAGTGTACATAGGGTGACGCCAGAACATTTTTGGCTAAATATATGTGTAAGACTGAAGTGACATACCTAATCAATTAGATCACACAGCATCGTAATCAGTGGGTCGAACCTCCTGATAAGGAACATGAACAATTGTTTCTACACCGATTTTGGCCCAGTGCATGAATAATAACGACCTTATTTCATATTACACACCTAAAGAAAATGTCAGTAAAATAAGGTATTTACAGGCCAAAATAGACTAACAACCCAATTCAGAGGCACACAAAGTATATACCTCCATTAATGACAGTCCCAAGATAATAGCACTAGTTTGGTCCATTTACAGGTACTGTATCCTGATTAAGGTCATCACCTTTGAGTAGGAGATAAGATTTTGCTGTCACCACTATAGTACAACAGTTGGTCTGAGTTCAACATCATCCCACATGTATAGGATCAAATGAATGGTGTGATAAGTGTAAAATTATCAGTCACAGTAACCAACTCTTTCCTCCGCAGATGAGGACAGTCTCGTGGGATCATTTCTATATCGTCAGTATTTGAGTCACTGCCATTGGATTCATGGTTCATATTATATCAAAGGGGAAACAACTACTCGCAATGACAGACGTGGCACAAACACCGAGTCTCTCTGAGGAGCTCTGGACCGCAGAGCTGAGGTACATTTGCACCCCCCCCCCGCTGACGTGTTTTTCAGAGAAGGGAACTGTCTGTGCTGGCTGGGTGTCTGTCTCTGTGTGTTCTGAAGAAGGTTGTGAAGCCGAAACGTCAGTGTATGTTATCCCTGATGCAATGAAAATATCTATTTTTTAAATGAAGTAAGCTTCATGTGACATATCTTTGAAAGCGAAGCCATTATACGTTTTCGTTTGGCTGCACTACTTTACCAGGTCAGTGAGTTGAGAATCCCTCGACTCTTTTCCATTTTTCTGTACTCATACCTCAGGTTCATTTTAGGTTGGCAGTTTGCCAGATGCACAACACGTCGAGGAAATGGGTTGATGAGAGGCAGGCAAATGAAACGAATGTTGTAGCTGATTGTGTTGTCCGCTTGAGACTTGCAAGGTTTTGTTAGCTGTGATAAGAGGAGAAGTTGCTGATGTGTCTCACAGAGAACCACCCACTTGTTTCTAAGCATGGAGGAAATCCAGAGTTAAGGCTTTGTAATCTCCAAGGTGACACCATCAGCCGTTCCATTCGCTTTTCAGAGGCAGGGAGGATTATTGTTTGGTGCCAGTGGTGGCTGGTTTGTGACCATGGAATTCTGACCATCCCAGTGACTCTTTTATTTGGACAGAACACGAAGGCCACTCAGCCAAAAATGTATAATCCCATCCCACTGGGGGCACCATGTCATTTTTGGTGGGTAATGATTGGTTAAGGCATTTTTTGAATTCCCTATTTGTTATCACTGCGCTTTCAACCATTTTAAAGCACAACAAAGATAAAATGTGAATACAATGTCAGATGTTTGTATTTGTACAACAACTTAATGTGTTATCAAGACTAGTCATTCAACTGAGACTGCTCTTCTCTGTATCACGGAGGCGCTCCGCACCGCTAAAGCTAACTCTCTCTCCTCTGCTCTCATCCTTCTAGACCTATCGGCTGCCTTCGATACTGTGAACCATCAGATCCTCCTCTCCACCCTCTCCGAGTTGGGCATCTCCGGCGCGGCCCACGCTTGGGATTGCGTCCTACCTGACAGGTCGCTCCTACCAGGTGGCGTGGCGAGAATCTGTCTCCTCACCACGCGCTCTCACCACTGGTGTCCCCCAGGGCTCTGTTCTAGGCCCTCTCCTATTCTCGCTATACACCAAGTCACTTGGCTCTGTCATAACCTCACATGGTCTCTCCTATCATTGCTATGCAGACGACACACAATTAATCTTCTCCTTTCCCCCTTCTGATGACCAGGTGGCGAATCGCATCTCTGCATGTCTGGCAGACATATCAGTGTGGATGACGGATCACCACCTCAAGCTGAATTTCGGCAAGACGGAGCTGCTCTTCCTCCCGGGGAAGGACTGCCCGTTCCATGATCTCGCCATCACGGTTGACAACTCCATTGTGTCCTCCTCCCAGAGCGCTAAGAACCTTGGCGTGATCCTGGACAACAAACTGTCGTTCTCAACTAACATCAAGGCGGTGGCCCGTTCCTGTAGGTTCATGCTCTACAACATCCGCAGAGTACGACCCTGCCTCACACAGGAAGCGGCGCAGGTCCTAATCCAGGCACTTGTCATCTCCCGTCTGGATTACTGCAACTCGCTGTTGGCTGGGCTCCCTGCCTGTGCCATTAAACCCCTACAACTCATCCAGAACGCCGCAGCCCGTCTAGTGTTCAACCTTCCCAAGTTCTCTCACGTCACCCCGCTCCTCCGCTCTCTCCACTGGCTTCCAGTTGAAGCTCGCATCCGCTACAAGACCATGGTGCTTGCCTACGGAGCTGTGAGGGGAACGGCACCTCAGTACCTCCAGGCTCTGATCAGGCCCTACACCCAAATAAGGGCACTGCGTTCATCCACCTCTGGCCTGCTCGCCTCCCTACCACTGAGGAAGTACAGTTCCCGCTCAGCTCAGTCAAAACTGTTCGCTGCTCTGGCTCCCCAATGGTGGAACAAACTCCCTCATGACGCCAGGACAGCGGAGTCAATCACCACCTTCCGGAGACACCTGAAACCCCACCTCTTTAAGGAATACCTAGGATAGGATAAAGTAATCCTTCTCACCCCCTCCCCCTTAAAATATTTAGATGCACTATTGTAAAGTGGTTGTTCCACTGGATGTCATAAGGTGAATGCACCAATTTGTAAGTCGCTCTGGATAAGAGCGTCTGCTAAATGACATAAATGTAATGTAAATGTTATCACTGTGCTTCATGGAATAGCACAACCAAATGATCTGGATTGCAGAAAGGGCCAGTGATCCAAGCTGTTTAAGATTCTGCACAGATGATTTAAGCAATTGTGAAGATCTCCACAGACCTGCAACCTTTGCATGGTATCCTGAACATGCACGCTTTCTATGATTACATCAGAAAACATTTATAGTTACAGTAGGCTAACCTGAAAATGTGGCCATGGTTACTCGTTTTAAGGTTGAATGCTGTTTCATTCGTTTGTAAGATATCCTTAAATGTAGGCTATTTATTACAAAAGTGTTATTACATTTTGTTTGGCTGACAACACAGCCAAACATCAACATTTTAAGGATATCTAATGCTTAGATAGTTTCATCTGAGCCACTGGCTTAAACTTATTCTTTAACTTTTATTTTTGGTTTAGTTGGAGACTACCATTTGTAATATTAGGCTGTAAACTGTATTTCAAGTGTAATTGAACTGTGTTTGGGTGTTAGCACAAACAAATATCGACATTTGAAGGAGAAGTATCTTTTGAGCCACTGACTCTGTCTAGAGATTTATAAATGATATGATGGACTCACATCGCCATCTCAACCAACAATCAAAGTTAAAGTATAAGACTTTAAAGTGCCTTTAAAGACTGATTTGATTTCATTCAGTCCTATTCTTTAACTTTGATTGTTGGTTGAGATGGTGATGTGAATCCATCATATAATTTATTAATTTGTAGTCTAAATGGAATTAAAGCCAGACTAAATCAGTGGCACAGGTGGAACTATCCAAACAGAAGTTCTCCTTCACATATGATATTTGCTGTGTTGACAACAAAACACAATTCAATATCCAGTTTGTCTACAAATTAATAATTGATGTGTTGGATTCACGTCTCCATCTCAACCTAAAATCTTAGTTGAAGAATAGGACTGAACCTAATCTAATCAAGCATTATAAAGCACTTTAAAAAAAAGTTTGATTTGATTTAGTCCTATTCTTTAATTAATCCAACATATTAAAAATTAATTTGAAGATTACATTTGAAATCAACCAAAGCTTGAAACCCTAGGCATATACAGTATGTATTGTCTATTTTTAGTTGAACCCTGGGTTAAATTGAAACAATAACTGTTACAAATACTATACAGGCCTAAATAGTCTCATTGATGATTATATGAATCATAAAGTATGGTTACATTTCATTCGCTCTGTTAAATCTACCCTTTGGAATGACTTCAATAGCAACAGTGAATATACAGTATTTAGTTAATACAAGATTTCCCGATAATAATTTTCCAGGTAGCCCATTGGTAATAGTCAATGACAAATATAAAAGCTAAACAGGGCTGGGCTTGGTTATTAAATTAAGTGATGAGAGAACAAATTAATAGTTGTAGATCAACTCTCCAGTCAGAGGTCCTGCCAGCCTATGGTTTTTTCCTGATAGTGGATATAACGTTAAAGATCTGATGTTGTTTGAAAGGTACAAATTCAACATAGAGTGCATTCGGAAAATATTCAGACCCTTAACTTTTCCACATTTTGTTACATTATAGCCTTATTCTGAAATGGATTAAATATTTTTCCCCTTATCAATCTACACACATTATCCCAGAATGACAAAGCAAAAACACGTTTTTATTTATTTTTGCAGATTTATAAAAAATTAATAACTGATATCAAATTTATATAACATTTCAGACCTTTTATTCAGTACTTTGTTGAAGCAGCTTTGGCAGCGATTACAGCCTCAAGTCTTCTTGAGTATGACACTACAAGCTTGGCACACCTGTATTTGGGGAGTTTCTCACATTTTTCTCTGCAGATCCTCTCAAGCTCTGTCAGATTGGATGGAGAGTGTCACTGCACAGCCAATGTCAGGTCTCTCCAGAGATGTTTGATCGGGTTAAAGTCCCGGAGGCCACTTCTGCGTTAGGGTCGTCGTCCTGATGGAAGGCGAACCTTCACCCCAGTCTGAGGTCCTGAGCACTCTTTTCATCAAGGATCTCTGTACTTTTCTCCATTTATCTTTCCCTCAATCCTGACTAGTCTCCCATTCACTGCCGCTGAAAAACATACCCACAGCATGATGCTGCCAGCACCATGCTTCACTGTAGGGATGGTGCCAGGTTTCCTCCAGACATGAGACTTGGCATTCAGGCCAAAGAGTTCAATCTTGGTTTCATCAGACCAGAGAATCTTGTTTCTCATGGTCTGAGAGTCCTTTAGGGGCCTTTTGGCAAACTCCAAGTGGGCTGTCATGTGCCTTTTACTGAGGAATGGCTTCTGTCTGGCCACTCTACCATAAAGGCCTGATTGATGAAGTACTGCATAGATGGTTGTCCTTCTGGAAGGTTCTCCCATCCTCACATCGGGCTCTTGGCCACCTCCCAGAACAAGGCCCCTCCCCCCCGATTGCTCAGTTTGGCAGGGCGGCCAGCTCTAGGAAGAGTCTTGATGGTTCCAAACTTCTTCCATTTAAGAATGATGGAGGCCACTATGTTCTTGGGACCTTCAATGCTGCAAAACATTTTTGGTACCCTTCCTCAGATCTGTGCCTCGACACAATCCTGTCTCGGAGCTCTACAGACAATTCCTTCAACCTCATGGCTTGGTTTTTGCTTTGACATACACTGTCAACTGTGGGACCTTATATAGACAGGTGTGCCTTTCCAAATCATGTCCGATCAGTTGAATTTACCACAGGTTAACTCCGATCAAGTTGTAGAAACATCTCAAAGATGATCAATGGAAACAGGATGAACCTGAGTTCAATTTTGTGTCTCATAGCAAAGGGTCTGAATACTTATGTAAATTAGGGTTTTCTGGTTTTTAATTGTAATACATTTGCAAAAAAAGGTCAAACTTTTTTTGCTTTGTAATTATGGGATATTGTGTGTAGATTGATGATGACTTTTTATTTGATTTAATCCATTTTAGAATAAGGCTGTAACGTAACAAAATGTGGGAAAAAAGAAGGGGTCTGAATACTTTCCAAATGCACAGTTTGTCATACAAGGTTTGTCAATGTTGAACATTGGTTACAATAATGACATAATCTTGTGGTTTTCACCCTCAAAACAACAGTTTATGTTGATGACTTTTTTCAAATCCAATGTATTATCCACGTAGATTCCCACGTCACAATAAGTTGACAAATGAAGTTCAAACAGTTAGTATGACATTCTATGTCAGTATCAGATATGAGGAATGTAAGTGGAGGCTAGTGGGAGGACAGGCTCATTGTAACGGCTGGAATGGAGTGGAGTCAAACGTGGTTCCCATATGTTTGATGTTTTTCAATACAGTTCCATTCCAGCCATTACAATGAGCCCATCTACCTATACCTCCTCCCACCAACATCCTCTGGAGCTCAGGGACCCTTGAACAGCTTATAGGGCCAATACAGAATACTTACCTGCTACCTCTTTTTTTATTTTTGTATGTAGCCTTAGTTGAAAGTTAATGAACACACATTTCACCTGTTAAAGTGTTATTAGAGACCCTTATAAACTCACATTATTTAGTCATATTGCAAATCCCTTGTGAAACTATAAGTGCTGTTGGTTTTGTACAGTAGCATTGTAGGTTACGGTACATACCGTAGGTTATGCTACAACAAATTGTATCTGTGGTTGATGAATCACAGTTCACAGTGTGTCAGTGCGATTATCTGATGACCTTTCCTGGAAATAACATGCATCTGAAAACAATCACATACTTCTATGGAAAACACTGGAATGGCTGTGAGGCAGACAGCAGAAAATGTAGAAAATGTCAATATTTTCTCCCCAAAAAAGTTATTCCATTTGTTCCTGAGCTTTAGCATACTGTCCTGTACTGTATACAGGCCCAGCCCTCAGCATGAATGTTATCAGCAATTACTCACTTTTTTTCCTCCATAGAACTCGTTGGTATCCGGTTGCTAAGCAACCGTATTTTGTTTGTCTAGATGAAACCAATCTGTCAAAATTTGCTAGCTCACGTCTAAATTCTCAAATTATATGCATACTGCAATTCCAACCACAAAATGTACTTGCCGAAGTAACAAGCTAAATGTTTGTGTCATGTTTGTCATTTATTATCATGTCTTGTCCCTGTGCTCCCCATTCTATTCGTTTCCCTCTGCTGGTCTTATTTGGTTCTTTCCCTCCTTCTATCCCTCTCTCTCCCCCTCCCTCTCTCACTCTCTCGCTCTCTCTTCTCTCTATCGTTCCGTTCCTGCTCCCAGCTGTTCCTATTCCCCTAATCATCATTTAGTCTTCCCACACCTGTTCCCGATCCTTTCCCCTGATTAGAGTCCCTATTTATTCCTTTGTGTTCCGTTCCTGTCCCGTCGGTTCCTTGTTTAGTATTCACCATGCTGTGATTGTGTTTCGCCCTGTCCTGTCGTGTTTTTTGCCTTCATCAGATGCTGCGTGTGAGCAGGTGTCTCTGTCTACTACGGCCTGCGCCTACCCGAAGCGACCTGCAGTCTGTGGCCGCTTCTCTTGTTATTCCCCTCTACAGACTAGAGGATTTCTGTTATTCCCTGTTTGGACTTGAATAAACTCTGTTTCTGTTAAGTCGCTTTTGGGTCCTCTATCACCTGCATGACAGAAGGAACCGACCAAGGAATGGACCCAGCGACTTCAGACGCTCGTTACACTGCCGTCGAGATCCAAGGAGCCATGCTCGGCAGACACGAGCAGGAATTGTCTGCTGCTCGCCATGCCGTGGAGAACCTGGCCGCTCAGGTTTCCGACCTCTCTGGACAGTTCCAGAGTCTACGTCTCGTGCCACCTGTTACTTCCTGGCCTGCCGAGCCTCCAGAACCTAGGGTTAATAACCCACCTTGCTACTCCGGGCAGCCCACTGAGTGCCGCTCCTTTCTCACGCAGTGTGAGATTGTGTTCTCTCTCCAACCCAACACATACTCTAGAGAGAGAGCTCGGGTTGCTTACGTCATTTCACTCCTTACTGGCCGGGCTCGAGAATGGGGCACAGCTATCTGGGAGGCAAGGGCTGATTGCTCTAACAAGTTCCAGAACTTTAAAGAGGAGATGATTCGGGTTTTTGACCGTTCAGTTTTTGGTAGGGAGGCTTCTAGGGCCCTGGCTTCCTTATGCCAAGGTGAACGGTCCATAACGGATTATTCTATTGAGTTTCGCACTCTTGCTGCCTCTAGTGAGTGGAACGAGCCGGCGCTGCTCGCTCGTTTTCTGGAGGGACTCCACGCAGTGGTTAAGGATGAGATTCTCTCCCGGGAGGTTCCTTCAGATGTGGACTCTTTGATTGCTCTCGCCATCCGCATAGAACGACGGGTAGATCTTCGTCACCGGGCTCGTGGAAGAGAGCTCGCATCAACGGTGTTTCCCTGCTCCGCATCGCAACCATCTCCCTCCTCTGGCTCAGAGTCTGAGCCCATGCAGCTGGGAGGGATTCGCATCTCGACTAAGGAGAGGGAACGGAGGATCACCAACCGCCTGTGCCTCTATTGCGGAGTTGCTGGACATTTTGTTAATTCATGTCCAGTAAAGCCAGAGCTCATCTGTAAGCGGAGGGCTACAGGTGAGCGCAACTACTCAAGTCTCTCCATCAAAATCCTGTACTACTTTGTCGGTCCATCTACGCTGGACCGGTTCGGGTGCTACATGTAGTGCCTTGATAGACTCTGGGGCTGAGGGTTGTTTCATGGACGAAGCATGGGTTCGGAAACATGACATTCCTTTCAGAGAGTTAGATAAGCCTACGCCCATGTTCGCCTTAGATGGTAGTCATCTTCCCAGTATCAGATTTGAGACACTACCTTTAACCCTCACAGTATCTGGTAACCACAGTGAGACTATTTCTTTTTTGATTTTTCGTTCACCGTTTACACCTGTTGTTTTGGGTCATCCCTGGCTAGTATGTCATAATCCTTCTATTAATTGGTCTAGTAATTCTATCCTATCCTGGAACGTTTCTTGTCATGTGAAGTGTTTAATGTCTGCCATCCCTCCCGTTTCTTCTGTCCCTACTTCTCAGGAGGAACCTGGCGATTTGACAGGAGTGCCGGAGGAATATCATGATCTGCGCACGGTCTTCAGTCGGTCCCGAGCCAACTCCCTTCCTCCTCACCGGTCGTATGATTGTAGTATTGATCTCCTTCCGGGGACCACTCCTCCTCGAGGTAGACTATACTCTCTGTCGGCTCCCGAACGTAAGGCTCTCGAGGATTATTTGTCTGTGTCTCTTGACGCCGGTACCATAGTGCCTTCTTCTTCTCCGGCCGGGCGGGGTTCTTTTTGTTAAGAAGAAGGACGGTACTCTGCGCCCCTGCGTGGATTATCGAGGGCTGAATGACATAACGGTTAAGAATCGTTATCCGCTTCCCCTTATGTCATCAGCCTTCGAGATTCTGCAGGGAGCCAGGTGCTTTACTAAGTTGGACCTTCGTAACGCTTACCATCTCGTGCGCATCAGAGAGGGGGACGAGTGGAAAACGGCGTTTAACACTCCGTTAGGGCATTTTGAGTACCGGGTTCTGCCGTTCGGTCTCGCCAATGCGCCAGCTGTTTTTCAGGCATTAGTTAATGATGTTCTGAGAGACATGCTGAACATTTTTGTTTTTGTCTATCTTGACGATATCCTGATTTTTTCTCCGTCACTCGAGATTCATGTTCAGCACGTTCGACGTGTTCTACAGCGCCTTTTAGAGAATTGTCTCTACGTAAAGGCTGAGAAGTGCTCTTTTCATGTCTCCTCCGTTACTTTTCTCGGTTCCGTTATTTCCGCTGAAGGCATTCAGATGGATTCCGCTAAGGTCCAAGCTGTCAGTGATTGGCCCGTTCCAAGGTCACGTGTCGAGTTGCAGCGCTTTTAGGTTTCGCTAATTTCTATCGGCGTTTCATTCGTAATTTCGGTCAAGTTGCTGCCCCTCTCACAGCTCTTACTTCTGTCAAGACGTGTTTTAAGTGGTCCGGTTCCGCCCAGGGAGCTTTTGATCTTCTAAAAGAACGTTTACGTCCGCTCCTATCCTCGTTACTCCTGACGTCACTAGACAATTCATTGTCGAGGTTGACGCTTCAGAGGTAGGCGTGGGAGCCATTCTATCCCAGCGCTTCCAGTCTGACGATAAGGTTCATCCTTGCGCTTATTTTTCTCATCGCCTGTCGCCATCTGAGCGCAACTATGATGTGGGTAACCGTGAACTGCTCGCCATCCGCTTAGCCCTAGGCGAATGGCGACAGTGGTTGGAGGGGGCGACCGTTCCTTTTGTCGTTTGGACAGACCATAAGAACCTTGAGTACATCCGTTCTGCCAAACGACTTAATGCCCGTCAAGCTCGTTGGGCGTTGTTTTCGCTCGTTTCGAGTTTGTGATTTCTTACCGTCCGGGTAGCAAGAACACCAAGCCTGATGCCTTATCCCGTCTGTTTAGTTCTTCTGTGGCTTCTACTGATCCCGAGGGGATTCTTCCTTATGGGCGTGTTGTCGGGTTAACAGTCTGGGGAATTGAAAGACAGGTTAAGCAAGCACTCACGCACACTGCGTCGCCGCGCGCTTGTCCTAGTAACCTCCTTTTCGTTCCTGTTTCCACTCGTCTGGCTGTTCTTCAGTGGGCTCACTCTGCCAAGTTAGCTGGTCATCCCGGTGTTCGAGGCACTCTTGCGTCTATTCGCCAGCGCTTTTGGTGGCCGACTCAGGAGCGTGACACGCGCCGTTTCGTGGCTGCTTGTTCGGACTGCGCGCAGACTAAGTCGGGTAACTCTCCTCCTGCCGGTCGTCTCAGACCGCTCCCCATTCCTTCTCGACCATGGTCTCACATTGCCTTAGACTTCATTACCGGTCTGCCTTTGTCTGCGGGGAAGACTGTGATTCTGACGGTTGTCGATAGGTTCTCTAAGGCGGCACATTTCATTCCCCTCGCTAAACTTCCTTCCGCTAAGGAGACGGCACAAATCATTATTGAGAATGTATTCAGAATTCATGGCCTCCGTTAGACGCCGTTTCAGACAGAGGCCCGCAATTCACGTCACAGTTTTGGAGGGAGTTCTGTCGTTTGATTGGTGCGTCCGTCAGTCTCTCTTCCGGGTTTCATCCCCAGTCTAACGGTCAAGCAGAGAGGGCCAATCAGACGATTGGTCGCATACTACGCAGCCTTTCTTTCAGAAACCCTGCGTCTTGGGCAGAACAGCTCCCCTGGGCAGAATACGCTCACAATTCGCTTCCTTCGTCTGCTACCGGGTTATCTCCGTTTCAGAGTAGTCTGGGTTACCAGCCTCCTCTGTTCTCATCCCAGCTTGCCGAGTCCAGCGTTCCCTCCGCTCAAGCGTTTGTCCAACGTTGTGAGCGCACCTGGAGGAGGGTGAGGTCTGCACTTTGCCGTTACAGGGCACAGACGGTGAGAGCCGCCAATAAACGCAGGATTAAGAGTCCAAGGTATTGTTGCGGCCAGAGAGTGTGGCTTTCCACTCGCAACCTTCCTCTTACGACAGCTTCTCGTAAGTTGACTCCGCGGTTCATTGGTCCGTTCCGTGTCTCCCAGGTCGTCAATCCTGTCGCTGTGCGACTGCTTCTTCCGCGACATCTTCGTCGCGTCCATCCTGTCTTCCATGTCTCCTGTGTTAAGCCCTTTCTTCGCACCCCCGTTCGTCTTCCCTCCCCCCTCCCGTCCTTGTCGAGAGCGCACCTATTTACAAGGTACATAAGATCATGGACATGCGTTCTCGGGACGGGGTCACCAATACTTAGTGGATTGGGAGGGTTACGGTCCTGAGGAGAGGAGTTGGGTTCCGTCTCGGGACGTGCTGGACCGTTCACTCATCGATGATTTCCTCCGTTGCCGCCAGGATTCCTCCTCGAGTGCGCCAGGAGGCGCTCGGTGAGTGGGGGGTACTGTCATGTTTGTCATTTATTATCATGTCTTGTCCCTGTGCTCCCCATTCTATTCGTTTCCCTCTGCTGGTCTTATTTGGTTCTTTCCTCCTTCTATCCCTCTCTCTCCCCCCTCCCTCTCTCACTCTCTCGCTCTCTCTTCTCTCTATCGTTCCGTTCCTGCTCCCAGCTGTTCCTATTCCCTAATCATCATTTAGTCTTCCCACACCTGTTCCCGATCCTTTCCCCTGATTAGAGTCCCTATTTATTCCTTTGTGTTCCGTTCCTGTCCCGTCGGTTCCTTGTTTAGTATTCACCATGCTGTGATTGTGTTTCGCCCTGTCCTGTCGTGTTTTTTGCCTTCATCAGATGCTGCGTGTGAGCAGGTGTCTCTGTCTACTACGGCCTGCGCCTACCCGAAGCGACCTGCAGTCTGTGGCCGCTTCTCTTGTTATTCCCCTCTACAGACTAGAGGATTTCTGTTATTCCCTGTTTGGACTTGAATAAACTCTGTTTCTGTTAAGTCGCTTTTGGGTCCTCTATCACCTGCATGACAGTTTGTTTTGGACTTTGTTAAAATTCAAATTCTATGCTTTTTTTAGGCTCCACATGTTTTCATGGAAAATAAACCAATTAGCAGCTCTGCCATAAATCCAGCAGGGGGCGGGGGGGGGGGGGTTAGGGCCTGCCATTGTATGAATATAAAAAGGTTTAGGGCCTGACTGTGTAGATCATATTGGACCTGCCATTGTATGAATATAAAAAGGTTTAGGGCCTGACTGTGTAGATCATATTGGACCTGCCATTGTATGAATATAAAAAGGTTTAGGGCCTGACTGTGTAGATCATATTGGACCTGCCATTGTATGAATATAAAAAGGTTTAGGGCCTGACTGTGTAGATCATATTGGACCTGCCATTGTATGAATATAAAAAGGTTTAGGGCCTGACTGTGTAGATCATATTGGACCTGCCATTGTATGAATATAAAAAGGTTTAGGGCCTGACTGTGTAGATCATATTGGACCTGCCATTGTATGAATATAAAAAGGTTTAGGGCCTGACTGTGTAGATCATATTGGACCTGCCATTGTATGAAATTACTTCTAAATCGATTGCTGTGTCAATTCATCAACCGATTTTACAGGTTATTTACAGTGCTGACTGGCAACTGACGGGATAAAATATTTGACCGTGAAAAGGATGTGAAAAGGATGTCGAGGGGGCAACAACAGGCACATTTGATACTGAGGGTTCTGCATAGAGGCAAAGGAGTCTGCTTTCTATGAAGTACTATATTACGATAAAGATATAATGTGACAAAAGTTTTCATGAAGACAATTACGTGGACAATGTGGGAATACTGTATACTCCACACATGTAATGGTTTGTTCACAGGTAGCCAAGGTCTATCGTAGGTATGGTTCTACATAGGCTACACCTGCTTGAGAGGTGATTAATCGCTAGCCATACCACAACACTATCCAGTCTCAGTGCCCTGAAAAGTATGCATTAGCACTGTTGACTACACCCGGCTGATGCACTGCGGTCAGGCACGTCTCGGCGCACCTTTGAAGGTGTATCAAGAAGGAGGTGAATGAGAATTCATGCGTGAGGTGAAACAATGTTTTTTTCATAATTCTACTCTATGCTTGGTATTCTAAAACAATACGAATGTTGCCTAAATGAAGATACATATTTAACTTGGTGTGCACACTAATTTCATATGAATACAGAACATGTGCTTTAAATCATTGAAATATTATGGTAGCACACATAAGGGTCCCATCTGCATACTTTCAATACGATATGTTTCACTTATAGAAGATCTAATCACGCCATTTAACATTGTATCATACATTCATGACCTTACCTGCATGACACGGTTACTTCAATTTTAGTTGCAGGAACGATGTTGTTCAGCGGATCGAACTCCCCTATTGAAGCCATCATATCTTTAAATGTGCACGTTTCAACCTATTTTGGTGAAATATCTCGAGTATATTCTCGATCATTAAAAACTTAAATCAAACCACATGTTAGTTGTAGAGCCATATCCGTCTTCATTTAGTTTTGGAAAGAAGCGAGTCCCAGAGTAAAATACATTGCATTGGAGAGGAAAGCAATTCATCCTTCACAGTATAGCCTACAGGAGAACTGAAGCGCGAGCGTCTCAGTACAGAGGGATTCCCACCAACTTCTATTTTCCAGTGCTTTCGACAGGTGGTGTAAGAAGCACGGGATACACTTTTGCAGAAGGATTTTTTGTTGTTGCAAGGATTATACTATTTGTTTCTTTCTCTGATAACCTTCAATCCATTTGTTTGTTTTATATTTTTTTATTTTATTTTATATTATTATTGGCTTGCTTGACACAAATATACAGGATACATACATTGTATGCTGCAATTATGCAACAAATCAAAGCATATTTAAATGTTCACCTTACTTTTAGTCCTGGATACAGAACAAAAATAAGTCTATAATTGAAACCCATTCGTTCATTTGAGAACTTATTCTTGAGTATCTTGAATTGTTGATTATTTCCCTCCTCTAAGACAGACCACCTAGTAATGCAGACCTTGTGCTTTATTTGTTGAAATATTTGTATTTGTTATAATGGATTATTGTTTCTCTTCCAATCACCTCTTTTTAAACTATATTTTTAAATGTAACCTTTATTTAACTAGGTAAACCAGTTAAGAACAAATTTTTATTTACAATGACGGCCTACCCGAGCCAAACCCTAACCCGGACAACGCTGGGCCAATTGTGCGACACCCTATGGGACTCCCAATCATGACCGGTTGTGCTACACACCAGGATCGAACCAGGGTCTGTAGTGACAGCTCTAGTGCTGAGATGCAGTGCCTTAGACCGCTGCGCCACTCTGGAGCCATTTTGTAGGCATACTTGTACTTTTCACAGAATGCAGTACTGTTGAGGCAGATTGGTCACAAAAAACTTTGTATGTGATTGATCAATCTAAAGAATACTGAAACTTAGGTATGTTTATGGCTAAGATTTAATGAAGAAAATTCAAATAAACTAAATTCAGGAGCAAAGTCTCACAGTCAGCCTAGTCTCAGAGGTAATCAAAGTTATGGATCACATATCTTCTGCTCACACCAAAGCCTTTCATAAACAAATAGAAACATTGCTCTGTAAGACAGGTTTCATTGAATCCAGAAACCTCCCTGTAGGTTGTTTTTATAATCTGGTAAGAAAGCCACCCTACGTGACTTGGTTTGCATTATGATACATCAACTGATGCAAGGAGGGGATGGAACTTGACCTGAGAGAGGATGGCTGGTAGAGAGAAGGCTCGGTTGTGTGTGTTTTGGTTCTTATCACACTGTTTGCTCCAAGGGAACCCAGAGGGAAGGGTTTGAGGAGGAAGATTAAGGTTTCCAGAAGCACTGTATGAGGGGAAGAAAAGTAATCACATCCATCATTAGAGGAAATACGTTTCCCTTTATGAGTTATTTATTTTCCAGGTAAAAGAGTTCCAACAAGGTACACAACTACAATTTAGTTTCACTTAATCATTTACAGAGAGATGTATGGAGCAGGATTGTTGAGATGAATCACTTGCCTTTCACTGCTACAAACAATCAGACAGAAATAATCAATTAGACCTTACTAAAACAGAAACAGCCAGAGATAAAAAGACGGAAGCTAAACCTCTGAAACACCCGGACCATTTAATGACTTACACATACAAGAGGACCAATTGTTGTATTGATCCATTAAGTGTAATAGACTCCCTCATCCTTAGTCCACTTCAGCTCTAACTGACAGTGAATGTGATGGTATCTTTGCTCCAGTCGCCGAGTAGAACAAATGATGATGGATAAATGTTATTTATACCTGCTGGCTATGTCTATTGTTGTGGAGGCACACTCAATTTGGCAGCTGATCAGGCAGAAATTGAAATTCTTCATGCAGGGAAAAATAATTGAGAGAGAGAGAGAGAGAGAGAGAGAGAGAGAGAGAGAGAGAGAGAGAGAGAGAGGTAGTAACAGAGGAAGAGGGTATAATTATCTGCCCATTTTCCACTCCTCTCTTTTTGGGGAGCCTCTATATCTTCTGGGTGAAAGAATGATAAACTCTGCTTTGGCCTCACTGGCTGCATCCATCTGCTGGAATACTTAATTGCCCTCAGGGTGAATTCCTGTTTAGTTTTCTTGTCACAGACCAGGGGCTAGCCAGGGAAGAGAAAACGCATGGCTGAAAGTTACTGTCATTATACCTGCAAACAAAGGACGTGCAGTGTCTTTATACCCTTGAGATGCCCAATGCACCAGCTAGTTCCTAACCCTGATAGAGGAGGTAAACAATGTTCCAAAGAAGCCTAATCCCCTATCGAGACAGCAGGGAGAAAGACTATCCCTGGTCCTTATTGTCCTCTTCGTCCTGTGCACTCATACAATGCAACCACACAAGTTTTGCTGAGGTCAAATGATATCATAATGGCAACATGGGCAGTTGTCAGCTCAGAGGATAGCCTGGAACACATTACAGCTACTAGTCATCACATTATATCACAAAACTGTGCCCAAACAATAACCCACTGTCACGACTTCCACCGAAGGTGGCTCCTCTTCCTGTTCTGACACTCAGCGGTCGTCGTCACCGGTCTACTAGTTGCCACCGATCCCTTTTTCTTTTCTGTTGCTTTTGTTTTGATTGTTTTCACCTGTTGCTTATTTTAGTTCATCAATGGTCTATTTAAATTTCCAGTGCCCGCCTGCTTTTGTGCGGGCTTATTCCTACTGTCAGTGGTGAAGTTGTTTTTCTCCTGTGTAATTTGTTGTATGTTATTTCCTGGTTTTTGGAGACATACCTGATTTATGGTCATTGCCTGATTGTTGGCTAGACCAAGTGAAATAAACACATCCATTGGAAGTATTGCTCTCTGCGCCTGACTCTACACCCACCACTCCTAGACTTCCGTGACACCCACAGATGTTTTAGGGCTTTAATACAGCTTCATTTCTAGTACCGTTTAGGCCAGTTTGGATGCTCAAAATAGGGCACTCCACTACAATCTCCACAGGGTAGATAATGAGGCACAGACACACAGACACACACACAAAACAAGGTAAAGTGCAGTCAGACATGAAGAGTGTAATGAGCAGGACTAAGTTAGGAGAGTGGAGCTTGTGAATCAGAGTTAATGAAGTAATGTACAAACACAACGTTATATTGGCTGCACTGGGTTCTGTTGGGTGCTTTATATATATATATATATATATATATCTACAATCACTGGGGAGGAATTCAGATAGCGCAAGTGTCTAAATGATCTCAGCTCTTACTGTGGGTTGTTTCTGAAATCAGGCACCAATTCTAGGGCACATAAGAGTTGGAGGGGACTGCATGGGAATAAGGCAACAAGACAACACGTCTGATAGAGTGCCTACCTCTGACACTTCAGATTCGGCATCGCCAACATCACTATCCTCTCACACAGCATCTGGACTGGCATAATCAAAACACATGGATAACAATGACTCACCATGCCTTCTGTTGTCTGAACTACAGAAACTTGACTGTGATTTTGAGGAAATTGAGCAATGTATGATACATTATTAGGATGGCAACAAACGCTGCCTGGATGCTGCCTTAGAGTAAGCAATATTCTGATGTCTGGTTTCTTGGAAGTAATAATGTTTCAGAGCCTAAGGTCAGAAGCGGTATGAGGAAAGAGTCTACAGCTCCATCAAACTGATCCATTTGTACAGCAAAAAAATTGAGATTGGACGTTATCTAACGGTTCAATACCTCTATCGGCATAAAGACAACATGCCCTTGCTTTTGTTGTGCGAACTCTTTCTTCCATCAAGCAGTTCAGTCATGAACAATCAAAGGAAATATACCAGACAAATTGCAGACTCTGATCACAGCCTTAACAAAATCAAGCTGCAGATTCGGTTCTTGTTGTCGAGATTAAACCAATTGTTACAAGACATTTACGGAAATAGATGTTATGAAATACTGCCCCCTGGTTTTATAAAACACAAGCATCTCTTTTTTGTATCTCTGTGACACAATATTCTTGCAATTCGTTGTATATCCAGCAGATGGCAGCGTATGTCAAGACTAGTGTGAATTCACACTGAGGGAACTTGTTTCAATGCAGCTAGCTCGAGAACGTTTTTGAGACCCCAGAGGAGCCACAGACAAACGTAAAGACACACACAAATATAGTTCACAGATAACTCAAGGATAAACATACACATACATAATAATACTGACACTCAAGACAAAAACCTGAGCACAGCACACACAAATGTACCAAAAACAAAAAACATATATATACAGACAATATCTCATATTAGATGCTGTTAAATGTTGCATGGTGCACAGTGGCACAGAAACACAAGTGGGTGTTGCAGTCGGATCTCTCAGTGCATGCTATGCACAAGAGTAGTAACAACCTCTGTGAAGGATGAATGCATCCCACCACTCTATGTGTCCTGTCCTTAAATCAACTGCTGTGCTGCAGGCCTCTCTCACACTGGCTAGCAAAGCCTCTGTGTGTGTGTGTGTGTGTGTGTGTGTGTGTGTGTGTGTGTGTGTGTGTGTGTGTGTGTGTGTGTGTGTGTGTGTGTGTGTGTGTGTGTGTGTGTGTGTGTGTGTGTGTGTGTGTGTGTGTGTGTGTGTGTGTGTGCGTGTGTGTGTGTGTGTGTGTGTGTGTGTGTGTGTGTGTGTGTGTGTGGTGCAGTGGAACTCCATTGGCTGTGTCCTGTTTGTTTTTTAATCAACCGTGTGTGTGCTGTCTCAGAAGGGGGAGCCTCTAACCAATTTTTTTTGTGGAGGCAGGTAGCCTAGTGGTTAGAGTGTTGGACTAGTAACCGTAAAGTTGCAAGATTGAATACCTGAGCTGACAAGGTAAAAAGTTTTCGTTCTGCTCCTAAACAAAGCAGTTAACCCACTGTTCCTAGGCTGTCATAGAAAATAAGAATTTGTTCTTAACTGACTTGCCTAGTTAAATTTTAAAAAGACATTCTAGACTTTTCCTAACACAGAGATTAAAATTATTGTGTGATTCTCTTATCAACCCCTGTGTGTGGGCATGATCTCTGCGAGTAATCGATTTGAGAGAAAACAACTATTCAATCACCAACAAGATTAAAACAACATTCAATTCAATCAATTCCCATATTACTTACTGATAGACAGTTGATATTGACCAGTTGATAGGATCATCTTTATTGGGATCATCTTTAGAAAATAAACATTCTGTATTCTGTGGGTAGGCCTATGTCTAATCAAAATGGTTAACCTAAATCGGCATACAAACAATCGTTATAATTGTAGTAAAATAATAAGGAGGGGAGAATACCATTTTTCATGCAAATCTCTGTTGGTTATTGTGCGGTACGTGAACGCGCCGCAATCAACAGTGCTCAGCGTCTTCTGAGAGCGCGCGAGAGATCCACGGAGAGACAGGACGACGAGGGGAGAGGCAGGAAGAGGGCGCGAGACAAATAGGGAAAATCCCAATAATGGAGTGGCGGCGGAGGAGGTCGGTTTCGCGAGCTCGGACTGGTCATAGTTGACGTTTTCATTTTCTCAAAATTGGATATAAATTCTATAATTAGGGACTGTGCGCCGATATCTCTAGCTCAAAGAAGCCCTCCACGGATGCCTCAGATGCTACACGTAAACGGGGGATCCACCACTGGCACCAGGCAACAGCTTATCATTTCTGGTGGGCTTGGATGAGGATACTGAAGGACATATTTTTAAGATAGCATTGGTTGAGGATATTGCAAAACCGTATTACTGTGAAATATCCTATTTCGGACTCCACTTCTCTTTTCTAAGGAACGATACATTATTAATTACCAGTAGTATACATACATGTATCTATTCAACAATGTTTAGGCTTGTAGGTTCGCAGGTTGAATCTACAATGATATGGTAGCCAAAAATAAATAAATAAAGGCTAGTCAATAATAATAATAAATCAACGTATTTTAATATGAAGGATTTCTTCATATTTACAATCACAGCTTTCACAAACGGAGACGCGCAAAGACTGAGTGAGTCATTAAAATAACGAAAAGAAAGCTACAGTATAGTGGAAAACATGTTGCCTTCACAAGAAGCCGTCAAGATTTACCATGATAACTACATGCGGAACTCCCGCGCCATCGGGGTACTCTGGGCGATATTCACCATATGCTTTGCCATCATCAACGTGGTGGTCTTCATTCAGCCCTACTGGATCGGGGACAGTGTGAGCACGCCGCAGGTGGGTTACTTCGGCTTGTTTCACCAGTGCGTTGGAAGAGGACCTCACAACCGAGAGCTCACCTGCACGGGAAGCTTCGCCGAGTTCAGCTCCATCCCCTCCGGCGCCTTCAAAGCGGCGTCGGTCTTCGTGTTTCTGTCCATGGTGCTGATTCTGGGCTGCATCGCCTGCATGGCGCTCTTCTTCTTCTGCAACACCGCTACCGTCTACAAGACTTGTGCCTGGATGCAGCTCCTGTGTGGTACGTACAACCAATGGAAACTCAGTTACACAATATTGTTTCAGCACATTAATATATTGGGGTATAGGACTTTCACTGGTTTGTGAAAACACATGGATCTACTGGTTACAAGTTACATGCAAACAACCTTGTCAAAAAAGTGCAACATGCTGTCTGTGCTGTTGCTATTGCTAAGGATGATGGGGTGATGGGTTGATGGATGATGGGTTATATCTACAGGCAGATTAGATTCACCTCGCTACAAAATCATGTTGACTCCACATTTCTACACAGATTCCAAACTCTCCAGGCTTACTGGGAGTGGAAGTTGGATGACTTCATGTCATTTTCCATTGTCACTCAGTCATGAGTCATGGAACTGTGGAAGGAAGACAGATATCCTATAGGCTGTCATACTGACCCACATTGAGCTCTAGCGATTGCAGAAGAAGCATTCATTTGCTCAACAAATCAGTCTCAAAAACAGTCAACACGCTACAAAAGGCCTCCTTCTGTTGGGTGGATGCATTCCATGACCTGACCACATAGATAGCTGCCCTCTTGATAAATAGAAGAAACAGGTAGGGGGAAAGGAAAACAGGTAATTTATGCAACTTAATTCACTCACTCCCACTCAGATCTATACCTCAAGGACCTCCCAGAGTGGATTATAAATTCATCAATGCGGGTCGTTCCATTTAATTTCAGCAAGACACCCACCATCTCAGATTGTTTTGAAATGGTTTATGTAGTTAGAAAAATATACGATAAGCATTCCTGCAACATTATTTTGTTAAAAGACAAACTAATGTGGACAGTTCAATTTATATGATTCATACAGTGCCTTCAGAAGGTTTCCACACCCCTTGACATTTCTGCATTTGTTGTGTTTACAGTCTGAATTGAAAATGGATTACATTTAGATTGTGTTACTGATCTACACACAATACCCCATAATGTCAAAATGTCATTCTGTTTTTAGAAATGTTTAGAAATGAATTCAAAATGAAAAGCTGAAATGTCTCAAGTCAATAAGTGTTCAACCCTTTTATTATGGCAAGCCTAAATAAGTTCCGAAGTATAAATGTGCTTAACAAGTCACATAATAAGTTCCATGGATTCAATAATAATAGTGTTACCCCATCTCTGTGCCCCACACATGAATTTCAAGCACAGATTCATCCACCAGGGATGATCCTAAGACCAGGGATGTTTTCTAATGGTTCGCAAAGAGCACCTGTTGGTAGGGCGGTAACAAAGAAAACATACATTGAATATCCCTTTGAGCATGGTGCAGTAATTAATTACACTTTGGATGGTGTATCAATACACCCTTCCTAAGTCAGTTGCCGGGGAGGAAGGAAACCGCTCAGCGATTTCAACATGAGGCCAATGGTGATTTTAAAACAGTTACTGAGTTTAATGGCTGTGGTAGGACATAACTGAGGAAGGATCAACTAATATAAATTACAGATTGAAAAGGAGGAAGCCTGTAAAGAATAAAAAATATTCCGAAACATGGATCCTGTTTGCAATAAGGCACTAAAGTAATACTGTAAAACATTTGCAAATAAATGACATTTTCCTGAATACAAAGCGTTATGTTTTGGGCAAATCCAACACAACATATCACAGAGTACCGCTTCATAGTTTTAATCATGGTAGTGTCTGCGTCATGTTATGGGTATGCTTGTCATTGGCAAGGACTCAGAAGTTATTTTTGATTAAAAGAAATGGAATAAAGCTAAGCATAGGCAAAATCCTAGAGAAAAACTTGGTTCAGTCTGCTTTCCAACATACACTGGGAGACATTCAACTTTCAGCAGCACAATTACCTAAAACACAAGGCTATAACGTCACAGGATGAAACCAATATGCAGACATAGGAGGCAGATGATCTGAATCTCTGATATTTATTAATAGGCAAGAGGCAATGAGGCAGGTTGAAGACAGGCAGAAGTTCGTAAACCGGGTCAGAGTCAGATGGGTACAGGACGGCAGGCAGGCTTGAGGTCAGGGAAGGCAGAATGGTATGGCAGACAGGCTCAGGGTCAGGGCAGGCAGCAATAGTCAGAACCAGCAGTACTGGAAAACAGGGACCAGAAAAACATGGTAGGCTTGATGAGACAAGACGAACTGGAAACAGACAAACAGAAAACACTGGTATAAATACACAGGGGATAATAGGGACAAATGGGAGACAGCTGGTGGGGGTAGAGACAAGCACAAGACAGGTGAAACAGATCAGGGTGTGACAAAGGCCAAACATACACTGGAGTTGCTTACCAAGACGACATTGAATGTTCCTGAGTGGCCTAGTTACAGTTTTGACTTAGATCTGCAAATATATGGCAAGTTTGAAGAATATTTTAAAGAATAATGGACAATTTGGACCAAATCACATCTTAACAATGACTAAAATCTCAGTAATCCAAATAAATGGTCGAAAGCCACCTGCGGACACCCCAACTCCACCCCAATGGCCATTATACAGTATCAGTTCTATGTTTGACAAGTTATATGAAGCTGTGGCTTGGAGTATTGTTTATTCATACTATGTAATGTATTCTTAGTGAATTAGTACCATGTTTTGCCCACTAAATGCTGCTGTTCTGCTATTACTGCCACAGCCTTTATCCATGTATTAAATGGAACCCTTTGCAACTTTGGGTAGAAAACCCATAGCTTTCGCTCTGGATATGTAAAGGCTCTCTTCTATCTCCTCTGACGAAGAGGTGGAACAAGGGTCAAGGATCGGACCAAAATGCAGCGTGATGATGATTCATGATATATTTTAATAAAGGAAAAACTATACATGCAGAAACTACAAAAATAATGAAATGAAATAATGAAAACCGAACCAGCCCTATCTGGTGCAAACACAAAGACAGGAACAATCACCCACGAAACACTCAAAGAATATGGCTGCCTAAATATGGTTCCCAATCAGAGACAACGAAAATCACCTGCCTCTGATTAAGAACCGCCTCAAAGCAACCATAGACTTTCCTAGACAACCCTACTCAGCCACAATCCCAATACCTACTAAAAACCCCAATACAAAAACACACCACAAAATAAACCCATGTCACACCCTGGCCTGAACAAATAAATGAAGACAAACATACATACTTCGACCAGGGCGTGACAGAATCCCCCCCCCCTAAGGTGCGGACTCCTGGACGTACATCAAAACAATAGGGAGGGTCCGGGTGGGCGTCTGTCCATGGTGGCGGCTCCGGCTCGGGACGTGGACCCCACTCCATCAATGTCTTAATTCCTCCCCCTCGCGTCCTAGGATAGTCCACCCTCGCCGCCGACCATGGCCTAGTAGTCCTCACCCAGAACCCCACTGGACTGAGGGGCAGCTCGGGACTGAGGGGAAGCTCGGGACTGAGGGGGAAGCTCGGGACTAATGGGGAAGCTCAGGCAGATCCTGGCTGGCTGGCGGATCTGGAAGAGTCTGGTTGACTGGCGGATCTAGAAGTGTCTGGCTGACTGGCAGATCTGGAAGATCATGGCTGACTGGCAGATCTGGAAGATCATGGCAGACTGGCAGATCTGGAAGATCATGGCAGACTGGCAGATCTGGAAGATCATGGCAGACTGGCGGATCTGGAAGATCATGGCAGACTGGCAGATCTGGAAGATCATGGCAGACTGGCAGATCTGGAAGATCATGGCAGACTGGCAGATCTGGAAGATCATGGCAGACTGGCAGATCTGGAAGATCATGGCAGACTGGCAGATCTGGAAGATCATGGCAGACTGGCAGATCTGGAAGATCATGGCAGACTGGCAGATCTGGAAGATCATGGCAGACTGGCAGATCTGGAAGATCATGGCAGACTGGCAGATCTGGAAGATCATGGCAGACTGGCAGATCTGGAAGATCATGGCAGACTGGCAGCTCTGGCTGCTCCATGCAGGCGGGAGACTCCGGCAGCGCTGAACAGGCGGGAGACTCCGGCAGCGCTGAACAGGCGGGAGACTCCGGCAGCGCTGAACAGGCGGGAGACTCCGGCAGCGCTGAACAGGCGGGAGACTCCGGCAGCGCTGAACAGGCGGGAGACTCCGGCAGCGCTGAACAGGCGGGAGACTCCGGCAGCGCTGAACAGGCGGGAGACTCCGGCAGCGCTGAACAGGCGGGAGACTCCGGCAGCGCTGAACAGGCGGGAGACTCCGGCAGCGCTGAACAGGCGGGAGACTCCGGCAGCGCTGAACAGGCGGGAGACTCCGGCAGCGCTGAACAGGCGGGAGACTCCGGCAGCGCTGAACAGGCGGGAGACTCCGGCAGCGCTGAACAGGCGGGAGACTCCGGCAGCGCTGAACAGGCGAGGCACACTGTAGGCCTGATGCGTGGTGCTGGCACTGGTGGGACTGGACCTAGAACACGCACAGGAAGCCTGGTGCGGGGAGCTGCCACCGGACGACTGGTGTGTGGAGGTGGCTCTGGATAGACCGGACCGTGCAGGCGCACTGGAGCTCTTGAGCACCGAGCCTGCCCAACCTTACCTGGCTCGATGCCCACTCTAGCCCGGCCAATACGAAGAGCTGGTATGTACCGCACCGGGCTATGCACCCGCACTGGAGACACCGTGCGCTCCATAGCATAACACAGTGCCTGCCCGGTCTCTCTAGCCCCCTGGTAAGCACAGGGATGTTGCGCAGGTCTCCTACCTGGCATAGCCATACTCCCCGTGAGCCACCCCCCAATACATTTTTGGGGCTGACCCTCAGGCTTCCATCCGCGTTGCCGTGCTGCCTCCTCATACCAGCGCCTCTCCGCCTCCAGTTCTTCCTTGGGGCGGCGATATGCTCCAGGCTGAGCCCAGGGTCCTTCACCGTTCAGTTAGTCCTCCCATGTCCAGTCCTTCTCTCGCTGCACCTTGGTGCGGCTACACTCCCCTGGTTTAGCCCAGGGTCCTCTCCCGTCGAAGATTTCCCCCCAAGTCCAGAAATTCTTGTCGCGCTGCTCCTGCTGCTGCTGTTGCCTGTTACCACGCCACTTGGTCCTGTTGTGGTGGGTGATTCTGTAACTGCTCTCTTCTATCTCCTCCTCTGACGAAGAGGTGGAACAAGGATCAGACCAAAATGCAGCATGATGATGCTTCATGATATATTTTAATAAAGGAACAACTATACATGTAGAAACTACAAAAAATAATGAAATGAAAACCGAACCAGCCCTATCTGGTGCAAACACAAAGACAGGAACAATCACCCACGAAACACTCAAAGAATATGGCTGCCTAAATATGGTTCCCAATCAGAGACAACGAAAATCACCTGCCTGATTAAGAACCGCCTCAAAGCAACCATAGACTTTCCTAGACAACCCTACTCAGCCACAATCCCAATACCTACTAAAAACCCCAATACAAAAACACACCACAAAATAAACCCATGTCACACCCTGGCCTGACCAAATAAATGAAGACAAACATACATACTTCGACTAGGGCGTGACAGGATGGAAATAAATGGTGTGATCATCCTTTCAATGCAGGCCAGTCCTCCATGAAAGCAATTCAAACACATACAAACTGTCCTTCTCTTGAATCTAATCTGCTCAATGAAGTCAATCTGTGTAACTAGCTGCACTCTTAGAAAAAAAAAGTTCCAAATGGGTTCTTTGGCTGTCCCCATAGGATAACCCGTTTTGTTTCCAAGTAGAACCCTTTTTGGTTTCAGTTAGAACCTTTTTGGGTTCCGTGTAGAACCCGACATGAAACCCAAAAGGGTTCTTCAAAGAGTTATCTTATGGGGATAGCGAAGAACCCTTTTAGATTCTAGATAGCACCTTTTTTTCTAAGAGTGTGCCCACACACCAACAGAGATCTGCTAGTGTTGGGTTGGCAGCCTAAGGCTTAAGCTGTATCTGGGAAATGGCCCAAGTGTGTGTAGTTTATTCCCTTCAATAAAGGTTTGGATTAGTTAGACCATTCCTTGTCAAGCAAACCAATAGGCTACAGGAGTTCTAATGGTTTAAATGTTATGGTCTTCAATGGTAAAAATCCCAAATACAATGCCTTCAGAAAGTATACTGAACAAAAATATAAACGCAACAGGCAGGGGCACAGCCGTGGGTGGGCCTGGGAGGGCATAGGCCCACCCACTTGGGAGCCAGAACCATCCACTTGGAAGCCATGCCCAGCCAATCAGAATTCGTTTTTTCCCCAAAAAAGGGCTTAATTACAGACAGACATACTCCTCAGTTTCATCAGCAGTCCTGTTGGCAGGTCTCAGACAATCCCTCAGGTGAAGAAGCTAGATGTAGAGGTCGTGAGCTGGCATGGTTTTACATTGTCTGCAGTTGTGAGGCCAGTTGGACGTACTGCCAAATTCCCTAAAACGACTTTGCAGTCGGCTTATGGTAGAGAAATTAACATTAAATTCTCTGGCAATAGTTCTGGTGGACATCCCCGCAGTCAACATGCCAATTACACACTCCTTCAAAACTTCAGACATCTGTGGCATTGTGTTGTGTGACAAAACTGAACATTTTAGAGTGAACATTTTGTCCCAATTACAAGGTGCAGCTGTGTTCTGATCATTCTGTTTAATCAGCTTCTTGATTTGCCACACCTGTCAGGTAGATGGATTATCTTGGCAAAGGAGAAATGTTCACTAACAGGGATACAAACAAATTTATGCACAAATTGTGAATGGAAAATTCCTGGGATCTTTTATTTCAGCTAATGAAACATGGGACCAATGCTTTTCATGTTGCGATTATATTGTTGTTCAGTATATTTATATACTGATTTTTATTTATATATATATATATATATATATATCTATATATATATATATATATATATATATATATTCCACATTTTGTTGTGTTACAGCCTGAATTCAAAATTGATTAAAAAATGTTTTTCTCACATATCTGCGCATAATACCTCATAATGACAAAGTGAAAACATGTTTTTAGACATTTTTGCAAATTTGCAAATGCCACCCAGGAACATTCACTGTCTTTTTGGTAAACAACTCCAGTGGAGATGGTGTTTTAGGATATTGCCCTGCTTAAAGGTAAACACATCTCACAGTGTTTGGTGGAAAGCAAACTAAACCAGGTTTTCCTGAAGGATTTTGCCTGTGCTTAGCTCCATTCTGTGATTTTTTTATCCTGAAAAACTCCAGAGTCCTTAAAGATTACAAGCATACCCATAGCAGCCACCAACACCATTCAAAGTGTTAATAATAACTTCACCATGCTCAAAGAGATATTCAATGTCTGCTTTTTTTTACCCATCTACCAATAGGTGCCCTTCGTTACGAGGCATTGGAAAACCTCCCTGGTATTTATGGTTGAATCTGTGTTTGAAATGCAGTGCTCGTCTGAGGGACCTTACAGATAATTGTGTATGGTACAGGTAGCCATATCCTACAGTCAAATGACCAAATAGCCCTCTAGTGGCCTCATGGGTGGAATGTTATTCATGTTTTTAATCATTTCATAATTAATACAAATGATTGAAATAAACCTGCCGGAAATCTGGTGTTTCCATATGAAAAGGTTTTGTTATATTTCAGTCTCAACTCAACCTTTCAATACATTTCAACTCTATATCTGACACGGTACAGGTGTCTTACATTTGTAAGCACATAACCATGTGTGTGAGGTGTATACTTTTGTTTCAAAGTAGATGTGACTAAGACGACCAAGAAACACTCTGTGTGAGCCTGATTTAGCCCACTGGAGGAAAAGGTTCAACACTATTATTGCACACAGAGTGAATCCAGACAACTTATTATGACTTATTAAGCACATTTCTACTCCTGAACTTATTTAGGCTTGCCATAACAAAGGGTTTGAATACTTATTGACTCAATAGATTTCAGCTTTTCATTTTTTATTAATTTGTAAAAAAAAATTGAAAAACATCATTCGCTTTGACGTTATAGGGTATTGTGTGTAGGCCAGTGACAAAAACAAATGCTCAATTTAATCCATTTAAATTATTTCTATAAGACAACAAAATGTGGAAAAAGTCAAGGGGTGTGAATACTTTCTTAAAAGACCTGTAATGGTAATGTATTGGGTTGGGTTTAATGGTAAATGTCACTCATCAAACAACATATAGGAGATGTTTTCTAATAATTTTAGGGTAAAACATAAGACTGCTATGTAATGGTTTTATTTGGGTCTTCACAACATTTTAGTCACTAGCCCATTTCTCCATCACATTTTTGGTCTTGTAGGAAAAGTCTTAATATGATAATTGCATCATAGGGATAGCCCTCTCAGAGAGCTGGTATTTGTTGGACTATTCGAGAAGAGTTGGGTTAAAGCATTAGGTTGCTAAGAGAATGACAAACTGAATTGCTTTCATGGAGGACTGGCTTGACTTGGTATGGATGACCATACAATGTATTTTCATCATGAGCAAAAGCTATTGGTGATATGATATGAATCCTATGAATTTAAATGGCCAATTTTGGGTGCAATCAATAAGCTTAATTTCTCAAAGTTCAAATAAACTTTCAACAAAATAATGTTTCAGGGATACTAATCTTATCTGTGTCTAACTACAGAAACGTTTTCAGACAATCTGAGATGGTGGGTGTCGAAAACCTCTTCTGTGTGCTTTTTGAGGTGGAACGACTCATGAGATATGCACAAACGTGTGGGAGTAAGAATACCTCATCAGTCAGCAGACTGAGAGCAAAAAATATCAGCAGTTTTTTCTGTTTGTATTGTTGTTTTCTTCATCTGTCCACTCTCCTTTCTGATCTGCAGAGTCAGTTTGTTTGGAAGAATGTTCAACCATCAGCAAGATGGAGGAACAGAGAATCCATGAACTAATATTTCCATACTCTTAGGATGACAGGACACTCACTTTTATGAAATTAGAAAAAACATGCATGGTGGTATGCATGCTGGTATTCATCACATAAAGCAGGATTAAAATGGATTTAATTATAATTTTTTTGTCAACGATCTACACAAAAAACTCTCTCTAAAAAAAATATATATATATATATATAAATAAAACATTAGATAACTATTCAACCCCCTTATTCAATACATGTTAGAATCATCTTTTGCAGCAATTACAGATGTGAGTCTTTCTTGGGTAAGTCTCTAAAGATTTTCACACCTAGATTGAGCAACATTTGCACATTATTATTTTCAAAGTTCTTCAAGCTCTGTCAAATTGGTTGTTGATCATTGCTAGACAACCATTTTCAGGTCTTGCTAAGTCAAAACAGTAAGTCGGCCAGACAAGAACATTCACTGTCTTCTTGGTCAACAACTTCAGTGTTGATGTGGCCTTGTGTTTTAGTTTATTTTCCCACTGAAAGGGGACTTCATCTCCCAGTGTTTGGTGGAAAGCATTTTTTATCCTGACAAACTCCCCAGTTCTTAACGATTACAAGAATACCCATAACATGATGCAGCCACCACTATGTTTGAAAATATGGAGTGGTACAGTATTGTGTTGTATTGGATTTGACCCAAACATAACACTTTGTATTCAGGACAAAGAGTAAATTGCTTTGCCACATTTGTTCCAGTATTATTTTAGTATCTTATTGCTAACAGGATGCATGTATCCTCCACTGGCTTCCTTCTTTTCACTCTATCAATTAGGGGTTTGTATTGTGGAATAACTACAATGTTATATATCCATCATCAGTATTCTCCTATCACATCCATTCAATTCTGTAACTGTTTTAAAGTCACCATTGGCCTCATGGTGAAATCCCTGAGCGGTTTCCTTCCTCTCCGGCAACTGAGTTAGGAACGATGCCTGTATCTTTGTAGTGACTGGGATATTGATTATCTACTTTTTTAACACATCTACCAATAGGTGCTCTTCTGTGCAAGGCATTGGAAAACCTCCCTAGTCTTTGTGGTTGAATCTGAAGGCACTGTATGTATTTGCAATTGAGGCCCTTTCCCATTCCCAGAGGCTACTGGATCAGCTCCAACTCAGTACAGGGTATAACCTTGCGATGAGGCTGCATCTGCTACCCTGTGTACAGGTGAGTGGCCTGATAGTGTTGGCTATGGGGCTAATGCTCTCACCACTGAGGAGATGATAGTTTAATCAGCTGCTGTATCCTGGTACGTGGCATAGAGCTTTGGCAGAGCGTGGTGCCAACAGCGGGCCGGCCCTGGGAAGAGGACAAAGAGTACCAGCTGCTCCTCTCAGTGCCCATGACCTTCCTCATGGGGAGTACCATCATGGTTCTCCTCTTCAGCTAGGAGAGCTCAATGTTATATGTTGTACTATACAAAACCATAAACTGTACTGTTCTCTCATTATCCCTACTGCAGTTACATCGTGGACAGGAAAGTTGGATGACGAGAGACAGAAAAGGAATACACATATTTTCTGTTTTTCTTAGTGAGTTTATATGACAGGATCTCTGAACTGCCTGTCTTGCTCTGCTCTGTCTCGGGCGAATGCTCCTTTAAAGTGCAAATGAACGCAAAAACAACTTCTCTGGTTGAATACGGCCTATGTTGCATCAATATTCATCCCAAAAGTTTATTTCTGTGCCAAAATGTACTAACATGTGTAAGTAGGATCATTTCATAAAGTCAAAATATTCCAAAACAGAGTTTTGTGAGATTTGTGGACCTGAGGATATCACAACTTAATGACGGTTGGGTTTTGATTTCAATCCTGCCCACACGGGACCACTGCCTGGCACATTCTAATCACGGCTGGCAGTAATCAAATCATCCGTATCACAGCTACCCGATGTGCTGCAGTGCACACTATCCAATCGCTCACCAGAATCAACCTGAAACCTAATTTATTTACAGACAGCTGAACTAACCATTAGCATGAAGCGCCTCAGACTTTTTTAGACAACAATATATGCAAGACTTTGCCGCAAATGTCATGTTGAAGGAACGAGATTCATTTTTTCATATACGGGCGGCTTGGGTTTTTTCTCCAAATGAAATATCCTCACATTCGTGTCCTAACGTTAGCACAAACACAACCTTCATCAAAGATACAGTAGCTACATCTTGAAAGCAGGAAATGCAGTACGTTTGAAGCAGGATTCCCTGACTAACCATGTTCAAGTTTGTCATGCTGGGTCACGTGGTTGCTAAGCCATTCAGTACGGAGCCAGAAACGGAAGAAGAAGCGAGACATCTCTCTCCCTCAATTTTTCTGGTTAATTTACAGTCAATGAACTAAGCAGAGCAGACCCAACTGCTAATGCATTGGTGCTTCTGGGAGGGCAACCCTGTTAAGCAAACCGGAACTGGCCATTTTTTCCCCCAATGGTAAACAGCCTGAGTGGGACATCTTCGTTTATCCACCATCTCTGTGGTGGGCTGTTCTGGACGGTGACTGAAGGGGGACAAATGACATTACTGCCAGTATACGAAATAGCAAACATAACACACCCACATAGAATAACACCCCCAAGACACAAGTCTCGTTTTTCTTAACGAGTACCGGAAAAGCCCAGGTGGAATCGATAAGTTTAGCCCCTCTTTGTCATTTCGCTGGTGCCCTGCAACTGTGTTAGACAGAAGGAGGAGAAATCAATCACACACTCCATCCAAAAACACATCAAGAGAGGAATAGATAGCATACTGACCAAAATGGAAAAAGACAGACAGTGGAAAGAAAAAGTATGTGAACTATTTTCTGCATAAATTGGTCATAAAATGTGATCTGATCTTCATATAGGTCACAACAATAGACAAACACAGTCTACTAATAACACACAAACAATTATACGTTTTCATGTCTTTATTGAACCCACCGTGTCAACATTCACTGTGCAGGGTGGGAAAAGTATGTGAATCCTTGGATTTATTAACTGGTTGACCCTCGTTTGGCAGCAATAACTTCAACCAAACGTTTTCTGCAGTTGAGGATCAGACCTGCACAATGTTCAGGAGGAATTTTGGACCATTCCTCTTTACAAAACATTTTCAGTTCAGCGATATTCTTGGGATGTCTGGTGTGAACTGCTCTCGAGATCATGCTACAGCATCTCAATCGGGTTGAGGTCAGGACTCTGACTGGGCCACTCCAGAACGCGTTTATTAAGACATTCTCCTGCAAAATGTCTTGATAAACTTGGGAATTCATTTTTCCGTCGATGATAGCAAGCTGTCCAGGCCCTGAGGCAGCAAAGCAGCCCCAAACCATGATGCTCCCTCCACCATACTTTACAGATGGGTTAAGGTTTTGATGTTGGTGTGCTTTGCTGTGCCTTTTTTTTCTCCACACATAGTGTTGTGTGTTCCTTACAAACAACTCAACTGTATGTAACAGAATAACTTTAGACCGTCCCCTCGCCCATAACCGGGCGCAAACCAGGGACCCTCTGCACACATCAACAACAGTCACCCACGAAGCATCGTTACCCATCGCCCCACAAAAGCCGCGGCCCTTGCAGAGCAAGGGGAACTACTACTTCAAGGTCTCAGAGCAAGTGATGTAACCGATTGAGCCGCTATTTAGCGCACACCACTAACTAAGCTAGCCGTTTCACATCCGTTACACTCACCCCCCTTTTGACCTTCCTCCTTTTTTTCCGCAGCAACCAGTAATCCGGGTCAACAGCATCAATGTAACAGTATAATTTTAAACCGTCCCCTCGCCCATACCCGGGCGCGAACCAGGGACCTTCTGCACACATTGACAACAGTCACCCTCGAAGCATCGTTACCCATCGCTCCACAAAAGCCTCGGCCCTTGCAGAGCAAGGGGAACTACTGCTTCAAGGTCTCAGAGCAAGTGACGTAACCGATTGAAACGCTATTTAGCGCACACCGCTAACTAAGCTAGCCGCTTCACATCCGTTACATGTAGTTTCATCTGTCCACAGAATATTTTGCCAGTAGCGCTGTGGAACATCCAGGTGCACTTTTGCAAACTTCAGACATGCAGCAATGTGGCTTCTTCCATGGTGTCCTCCCATGAACACCCTTCTTGTTTAGTGTTTTACATATCGTAGACTCGTCAACATTGATGTTAGCATGTTCCAGAGATTTCTTTAAGTCTTAAGCCAACACTCTAGGATTCTTCTTAACCTCATTGAGCATTCTGCACTGTGCTCGTGCAGTCATCTTTGCAGGACGGCCACTACTAGGGAGAGTAGCAACAGTGCTGAATTTTCTCCATTTATAGACAATTTGTCTTACCGTGAACTGATGAACATCAAGGAGTTTAGAGATACTTTTGTAACCCTTTCCAGCTTTATGCAAGTCAACAATTCTTAATCTTAGGTCTTCTGAGATCTCTTTTTTTCGAGGCATGATTCACATCAGGCAATGCTTCTTGTGAATAGCAAACTCACATTTTGTGAGTGTTTTTTATAGGGCAAGGCAGCTCTAACCAACATCTCCAATCTCATCTCATTGATTGGACTCCAGGTTAGCAGAGTCCTGACTCCAATTAGCTTTTGGATAAGTCATTCACACAGGAATTCACATAGTTTTTCCATCCTATACTGTGAATGTTTAAATTATGTATTCAATATAGACAAGAAAAATACAATAATGTGTGTGTTATTAGTTTAAGCACACTATGTTTGTCTGTTGTTGTGACTTAGATGAAGATCAGATCAAATTTGATGACCAATTTTCATGCAGAAATCCAGGTCATTCCAAAGGGTTCACATACGTTTTCTTGCCACTGTAAGGCCATGCAAGTATATACGATAGCTGTTCTCCCAGAAGTACAAGATATGCTAATTGTTATGTGTCCCTCCAAAATAATAGTGCACAATTGAACGAGATAAGCCTGATTTCTACAGGGCCAGTGGTTTCTAAACTCTTCACCCCATCTCCCATAGGACCTCCATCAACTCATCTGTCACTCATGTCCTGACCCTGTCTCCCTAAAATACTAAACAGACCTAAGTATGACACGCTCTGCTCCGCTCTACTCAGTTTACAACTAGCTACTCCTGCAGCATCCTACTATATTCCTTTTAAAGAGACCTTTCACTCAAAAACAATCTTTTGGTATTTCTTTTTCATTAGTCCACTGTTGACATGGTCGACAAATGTTTTGCGTGTTCAGCGTGTCAATAACAAGATATTGGACTTTTGTAAGAAGCAAGATGTCTCGAGTGTCATCATCAAGATGATGTTCATCAATGAGCTTGATGCCTTGATAAGCTCCTTTCCTGAGGACGGCTCACCTCTCACAGTTCTGGGCGACTTTAACCTCCCCACGTCTACCTTTGACTCTTTCCTCTCTGCCTCCTTCTTTCCACTCCTCTCCTCTTTTGACCTCACCCTCTCACCTTCCCCCCCTACTCACAAGGCAGGCAATACGCTCGACCTCATCTTTACTAGATGCTGTTCTTCCACTAACCTCATTGCAACTCCCCTCCAAGTCTCCGACCACTGCCTTGTATCCTTTTCCCTCTCGCTCTCATCCAACACCTCCCACACTGCCCCTACTCGGATGGTATCGCGCCGTCCCAACCTTCGCTCTCTCTCCCCCGCTACTCTCTCCTCTTCCATCCTATCATCTCTTCCCTCCGCTCAAACCTTCTCCCACCTATCTCCTGATTCTGCCTCCTCAACCCTCCTCTCCTCCCTCTCTGCATCCCTTGACTCTCTATGTCCCCTATCCTCCAGGCCGGCTCGGTCCTCCCCCTCCCGCTCCGTGGCTCGATGACTCATTGCGAGCTCACAGAACAGGGCTCCGGGCAGCCGAGCGGAAATGGAGGAAAACTCGCCTCCCTGCGGACCTGGCATCCTTTCACTCCCTCCTCTCTACATTTTCCTCCTCTGTCTCTGCTGCTAAAGCCACTTTCTACCACGCTAAATTCCAAGCATCTGCCTCTAACCCTAGGAAGCTCTTTGCCACCTTCTCCTCCCTCCTGAATCCTCCGCCCCCTCCCCCCTCCTCCCTCTCTGCAGATGACTTCGTCAACCATTTTGAAAAGAAGGTCGACGACATCCGATCCTCGTTTGCTAAGTCAAACGACACCGCTGGTTCTGCTCACACTGCCCTACCCTGTGCTCTGACCTCTTTCTCCCTCTCTCTCCAGATGAAATCTCGCGTCTTGTGACGGCCGGCCGCCCAACAACCTGCCCGCTTGACCCTATCCCCTCCTCTCTTCTCCAGACCATTTCCGGAGACCTTCTCCCTTACCTCACCTCGCTCATCAACTCATCCCTGACCGTTGGCTACGTCCCTTCCGTCTTCAAGAGAGCGAGAGTTGCACCCCTTCTGAAAAAACCTACACTCGATCCCTCCGATGTCAACAATTACAGACCAGTATCCCTTCTTTCTTTTCTCTCCAAAACTCTTGAACGTGCCGTCCTTGGCCAGCTCTCCCGCTATCTCTCTCTGAATGACCTTCTTGATCCAAATCAGTCAGGTTTCAAGACTAGTCATTCAACTGAGACTGCTCTCCTCTGTATCACGGAGGCGCTCCGCACTGCTAAAGCTAACTCTCTCTCCTCTGCTCTCATCCTTCTAGATCTATCGGCTGCCTTCGATACTGTGAACTATCAGATCCTCCTCTCCACCCTCTCCGAGTTGGGCATCTCCGGCGCGGCCCACGCTTGGATTGCGTCCTACCTGACAGGTCGCTCCTACCAGGTGGCGTGGCGAGAATCTGTCTCCTCACCACGCGCTCTCACCACTGGTGTCCCCCAGGGCTCTGTTCTTGGCCCTCTCCTATTCTCGCTATACACCAAGTCACTTGGCTCTGTCATAACCTCACATGGTCTCTCTTATCATTGCTATGCAGACGACACACAATTAATCTTCTCCTTTCCCCCTTCTGATGACCAGGTGGCGAATCGCATCTCTGCATGTCTGGCAGACATATCAGTGTGGATGACGGATCACCACCTCAAGCTGAACCTCGGCAAGACGGAGCTGCTCTTCCTCCCGGGGAAGGACTGCCCGTTCCATGATCTCGCCATCACGGTTGACAACTCCATTGTGTCCTCCTCCCAGAGCGCCAAGAACCTTGGCGTGATCCTGGACAACACCCTGTCGTTCTCAACTAACATCAAGGCGGTGGCCCGTTCCTGTAGGTTCATGCTCTACAACATCCGCAGAGTACGACCCTGCCTCACACAGGAAGCGGCGCAGGTCCTAATCCAGGCACTTGTCATCTCCCGTCTGGATTACTGCAACTCGCTGTTGGCTGGGCTCCCTGCCTGTGCCATTAAACCCCTTCAACTCATCCAGAACGCCGCAGCCCGTCTGGTGTTCAACCTTCCCAAGTTCTCTCACGTCACCCCGCTCCTCCGTTCTCTCCACTGGCTTCCAGTTGAAGCTCGCATCCGCTACAAGACCATGGTGCTTGCCTACGGAGCTGTGAGGGGAACGGCACCTCAGTACCTCCAGGCTCTGATCAGGCCCTACACCCAAACAAGGGCACTGCGTTCATCCACCTCTGGCCTGCTCGCCTCCCTACCACTGAGGAAGTACAGCTCCCGCTCAGCCCAGTCAAAACTGTTCGCTGCCCTGGCCCCCCAATGGTGGAACAAACTCCCTCACGACGCCAGGACAGCGGAGTCAATCACCACCTTCCGGAGACACCTGAAACCCCACCTCTTTAAGGAATACCTAGGATAGGTTAAGTAATCCCTCTCACCCCACCCCCCCCCTAAGTTTTAGATGCACTATTGTTAAGTGACTGTCCCACTGGATGTCATAAGGTGAATGCACCAATTTGTAAGTCGCTCTGGATAAGAGCGTCTGCTAAATGACTTAAATGTAAATGTAAATGTAATGATGTGTCTGGTGACACTCTGCTTCTTAAAAGTCCAAATAATCTTGATAGGCTAGAGACACTACTGACATGCAAAACATTTTGAAACTGTATCAACATTCGACTTATGAAAGAAAGACCAAAAGGTAGTTTTTGAATGAAATGTAACTGTCAGTTACATTTAGGGCTCTTCTATTGTTTCCGGCCCTGTGCAAGGTCCTGAGGCTGACAAAGACGAATCAGCAGTTTTTACAGGAAATGTACATTGTAGTATTTTATTGATCACATGAGGCCAGAAAATATACAGGTGTTTATCCAACTTTAATTGCAAAGGTGGAAGAGCCGTGAATATAATGGCAGGAACAAGCTTTATAGTGCTGTATATTACTGAATGGTACCAACAAGCAACCATGGTTTCATGTTTAATTAAGTTGACCTCTAATCAGATAGAAAACCCGGTCAAGCGTCGACCCCATGGAGAGTGGAACAGAATGAAGCCAAATGTGGATCTGCTTCCACATACCCTGTGTAATGGGGATTCCCTTCACCCGTGGTTATGCTTTTGAGCTGTAGGCTACCAGGGCGGTTTGAACATCAAATCAAAATACATTGCACATACGCCGAATACAACATTACCTTACAGTGAAATGCTTACTTACAAGCCCTTAACCAACAATGCAGTTAATAAAAAAATAAAACAATTAAACTAACAAATAATTAAAGAGCAGCAGTAAAATAACAATAGCTAAGCTGTATACAAGGGGTACCGGTACAGTGTCAATGTTCGGGGGCACCGATTAGTCGAGGTAATTGAGGTAATATGTACATGTAGGTAGAGTTATTAAAGTAGAAGCTGTTTAGAAGCCTCTTGGACCTAGACTTAGCACTCCGGTACAGCTTGCTGTGCGGTAGCAGAGACTAGGGTGGCTGGAGTCTTTGACAATTTTTAGTGCCTTCCTCTGACACCGCCTGGTATAGAGGTCCTGGATGGCAGGAACCTTGACCCCAGTGATGTACTGTGGGGTAATAGGTTTTGTCGTGCCCTCTTCACAACTGTCTTGGTGTGCTTGGACCATGTTAGTTTGTTGGTGATGTGGACACCAAGGAACTTGAAGCTCTCAACTTGCTCCACTACAACCCGTCGATGAGAATGGGGGCATGCTCGGTCCTCCTTTTTCTGTAGTCCACAATCATGACACTGAGCCACTGCGTTTGATAGCCCACGTGCCCCCCCCCCCACCTCTCTGTGGTGTTGGATGTGCCTCGTGTGAGATGTTATATAACAAGAGAGGCAGCTCATTATGATGATCTTATTCCTCTGGTCCCCTTCAGGGAGAAGCCTTCCTCACTTTAGACCCCCATACATTCAGTACCAGCAGGGGTGTTTTGTTTGTCCCTGTGTTAACATGTTTTTTTGTTCTACCTGTGTTACTGTAAAAGCGCTCTTTGTTCCTCTACGGTAATGTATGCAATGTGTGTGTGTGTGTGTGTGTGTGTGTGTGTGTGTGTGTGTGTGTGTGTGTGTGTGTGTGTGTGTGTGTGTGTGCGTGCGTGCGTGCGTGCGTGCGTGCGTGCGTGCGTGCGTGCGTGCGTGCGTGCGTGTGTGGTTGCCGAATTGATGAGGAGGATTCCATTTAGTTTATTAGTAGGCCCCTTTTTTGCTTTTTCTGAAAAATGAATTGCATTGCGTTTGTGTGTGTGTGTGCGTGTGTGTTTGTGTATGTGCAAGTATGCTCGTGTGCATGTGCGTGTGTGTGGATAAGTGCATGCACGTGCAAGTGTTTTCCATAAGCTTGCAAAAGGAGATGTAGCAAGTCGATACATTTCTATAAATATAAATATCCCAGGAGATCCCATGCTTTCTCTTTGCCCTGAGATTTCTGCCCAGGCTTCCCTGAAATGCACATGTTTTAATCATCAGACGCAAATAAATAATTCCAAAGTCAACAGTGCGCTACTAAAAATATTCTGCAGAGTGAATAATGTATTCTTTTGACCCGTATTTGAATTGTCACTCTTGAGAGAGAGAGACACAGAGAGAGAGACACAGAGAGAGAGCCAGACAGAGAGACAGAGACAGAGAGAGAGTGACAGAGAGAGAGACAGAGAGAGAGACAGAGAGAGAGAGAGACAGAGAGAGACAGACAGACAGAGAGAGAGAGAGAGAGACAGAGAGACAGACAGACGGACGGACGGACGGACGGACGGACGGACGGACGGACGGACGGACGGACGGACAGACAGACAGACAGATTGGAAGAAAAATTAGAGTATTCACTTGCTCAGGCTTTATAATCATTCTGGGGCTTTTCCTTAGCTTCACTGAAAGCCATTCTCAAAAATCAGGGAGGGAAAATAACTTGGTTGCTTATAGCTAAAACAGAGAGAGTTGTGGTTTTGGTATGTGTCGCTGAATAGTTAGGGTAACCTTAGATTGCCCACCCTGATTTTTCTCACCCTTCTGGGTACCTAGGGGACTGGAGCTGGGCACCAGATGATAAATGCACTTGACAGCATATGTGTTGCGACATTGACTTGGAACGGTGGAGAGCTGGGCACAGGGGTTTGAATGAGTCGACACTTCAGGTCCAGACATAGGATACACTTTGAAAAAAGAGAACGCCAGCCAAGTGGAGCAACAGGCGGACCAATAATGAAACAGATTGCCCTCGCAGCGTTGATGTAAGGTTTGCTAAGGTTTGGGGCTAGGACTGGCCAGAATAGCGGTCCTCTGTAGCTCAGTTGGTAGAGCATGGCGCTCGTAACACCAGGGTAGTGGGTTCGATTCCCGGGACCACCCATATGTAGAATGTATGCACGCATGACTGTAAGTCGCTTTGGATAAAAGTGTCTGCTAAATGGCATATATTATTATTATTATTATATAATATAGATGATGTATTGCATATTGTTTGTCAGTGATGTCACACAGATGATGCAGACCCAAACCACAGTCTTCCCACTGCTGTAAACCTCACACACTCCCAGGAGTTAGTTTAGTTTACGTTACCGTTTCTTAAAAGTAACTTGTGAGTGTGAACTGAAGAAATGTAATAATACTATTAACAGTGTAATAATGCTTGAATCCAGAGTGATTTAAAAGTTGTAACTCAACTGTAACCCCCCCCCCCCCCCCCATGCGAGTGTCTAGTTTGCCAGTGTGCTTGTCCAGTCTGACAAAATAACACACAGAAAGCGAAAAGAAAACAACAAGGCCAAAGTCTGACAAAAGGGTAACAGAACTGGGCTTCTGGCCTGATTGCCAAATCACAGAAATATGTGATAGTAATTGAATGAACCTCTTGGAGAACAATTGAAACAGTTGTCCTTTTGCCCCTTAGAGGTGTTTCTCTATTGTCTCCCTAATTAAAACTGTACTAAGGTCATTCACACCAACAGGGTAGACTTCCTTTTCATTTGCCCTCCTTGTCCTCCTTTTCTGCATTTCCCCTGCCTCAGGACAAGACGTAGAGAGAGAGTGTGTTCAGAGTGACACTGTAGCATGTTTTAACAGCTCATGTAACCGTCTCACCAGGCTCGAATTTGACTCTCACAATTTTACCTTACTTATAATATCTGAACAGCATGGGATAATTAGGTGAGAATAAGAATCCCTATTGTAAACTCGCTAGTGTGATGACAACTAGGGTATTAACGTTAACATGCATGAAAACTTCCGGCGCCGACTGAGATGGCCGCCTCGCTTCGAGTTCCTAGGAAACTATGCAGTTTTTTGTTTTTTTTACGTGTTATTTCTTACATTAGTACCCCAGGTCATCTTAGGTTTCATTACATACAGTCGAGAAGAACTACTGAATATAAGATCAGCGTCAACTCACCATCAGTACGACCAAGAATATGTTTTCCGCGACACGGATCCTGTGTTCTGCCTTACAAACAGGACAACGGAATGGATCGCATGCAGCGACCCAAGGAAACGACTCCGAAAAAGAGGGAAACGCGGCGGTGTTCTGGTCAGACTCCGAAAAAGGGCACATCGCGCACCACTTCCCAGTATTCTTCTTGCCAATGTCCAGTCTCTCGACAACAAGGTTGATGAAATCCGAGCAAGGGTGGCATTCCAGAGGGACATCAGAGACTGCAACGTTCTTTGCTTTACGGAGACATGGCTTACTGGGAAAACGCTATCCAGGGCGGTGCAGCCAACGGGTTTCTCCACGCATCGCGCCGACAGAAACAAACATCTATCTGGTAAGAAGAGTGGCGGGGGCGTATGCCTCATGACTAACGGGACATGGTGTGATGAAGGAAACATACAGGAACTCAATTCCTTCTGTTCACCTGATTTAGAATTCCTCACAATCAAATGTAGACCGCATTATCTTCCAAGAGAATTCTCTTCGATTATAATCACAGCCGTATATATCCCCCAAGCAGACACATCGATGGCTCTGAACGAACTTTATTTAACTCTTTGCAAACTGGAAAACATTTATCCGGAGGCTGCATTCATTGTAGCTGGGGATTTTAACAAAGCCAATCTGAAAACAAGACTCCTAAATTTTATCAGCATATCGATTGCGCAACCAGGGGTGGTAAAACCTTGGATCATTGTTACTCTAACTTCCGCGACGCATATAAGGCCCTGCCCCGCCCCCTTTCGGAAAAGCTGACCACGACTCCATTTTGCTGATCCCTGCCTACAGGCAGAAATTAAAACAAGAGGCTCCCACGCTGAGGTCTGTCCAACGCTGGTCAGACCAAGCTGACTCTACACTCCAAGACTGCTTCCATCACGCGGACTGGGACATGTTTCGTATTGCGTCAGATGGGAATATTGACGAATACGCTGATTCGGTGTGCGAGTTCATTAGAACGTGCGTCGAAGATGTCGTTCCCATAGCAACGATAAAAACATTCCCTAACCAGAAACCGTGGATTGATGGCAGCATTCGCGTGAAACTGAAAGCGCGAACCACTGCTTTTAATCAGGGCAAGGTGTCTGGCAACATGACTGAATACAAACAGTGCAGCTATTCCTCCGTAAGGCTATTAAACAAGCTAAGCGTCAGTACAGAGACAAAGTGGAATCTCAATTCAATGGCTCAGACACAAGAGGCATGTGGCAGGGTCTACAGTCAATCACGGACTACAAGATGAAATCCAGCCCAGTCACGGACCAGGATGTCTTGCTCCCAGGCAGACTAAATAACTTTTTTGCCCGCTTTGAGGACAATACAGTGCCACTGACACGGCCTGCAACGGAAACATGCGGTCTCTCCTTCACTGCAGCCGAGGTGAGTAAGACATTTAAACGTGTTAACCCTCGCAAGGCTGCAGGCCCAGACGGCATCCCCAGCCGCGCCCTCAGAGCATGCGCAGACCAGCTGGCCGGTGTGTTTACGGACATATTCAATCAATCCCTATACCAGTCTGCTGTTCCCACATGCTTCAAGAGGGCCACCATTGTTCCTGTTCCCAAGAAAGCTAAGGTAACTGAGCTAAACGACTACCGCCCCGTAGCACTCACTTCCGTCATCATGAAGTGCTTTGAGAGACTAGTCAAGGACCATATCACCTCCACCCTACCTGACACCCTAGACCCACTCCAATTTGCTTACCGCCCAAATAGGTCCACAGACGATGCAATCTCAACCACACTGCACACTGCCCTAACCCACCTGGACAAGAGGAATACCTATGTGAGAATGCTGTTCATCGACTACAGCTCGGCATTCAACACCATAGTACCCTCCAAGCTCGTCATCAAGCTCGAGACCCTGGGTCTCGACCCCGCCCTGTGCAACTGGGTACTGGACTTCCTGACGGGCCGCCCCCAGGTGGTGAGGGTAGGCAACAACATCTCCTCCCCGCTGATCCTCAACACGGGGGCCCCACAAGGGTGCGTTCTGAGCCCTCTCCTGTACTCCCTGTTCACCCACGACTGCGTGGCCACGCACGCCTCCAACTCAATCATCAAGTTTGCGGACGACACAACAGTGGTAGGCTTGATTACCAACAACGACGAGACGGCCTACAGGGAGGAGGTGAGGGCCCTCGGAGTGTGGTGTCAGGAAAATAACCTCACACTCAACGTCAACAAAACTAAGGAGATGATTGTGGACTTCAGGAAACAGCAGAGGGAACACCCCCTATCCACATCGATGGAACAGTAGTGGAGAGGGTAGCTAGTTTTAAGTTCCTCGGCATACACATCACAGACAAACTGAATTGGTCCACTCACACTGACAGCGTCGTGAAGAAGGCGCAGCAGCGCCTATTCAACCTCAGGAGGCTGAAGAAATTCGGCTTGTCACCAAAAGCACTCACAAACTTCTACAGATGCACAATCGAGAGCATCCTGGCGGGCTGTATCACCGCCTGGTACGGCAACTGCTCCGCCCTCAACCGTAAGGCTCTCCAGAGGGTAGTGAGGACTGCACAACGCATCACCGGAGGCAAACTACCTGCCCTCCAGGACACCTACACCACCCGTTGTTACAGGAAGGCCATAAAGATCATCAAGGACATCAACCACCCGAACCACTGCCTGTTCACCCCGCTATCATCCAGAAGGCGAGGTCAGTACAGGTGCATCAAAGCTGGGACCGAGAGACTGAAAAACAGCTTCTATCTCAAGGCCATCAGACTGTTAAACAGCCACCACTAACACTGAGTGGCTGCTGCCAACACACTGTCATTGACACTGACCCAACTCCAGCCATTTTAATAATGGGAATTGATGGGAAATGATGTAAATATATCACTAGCCACTTTAAACAATGCTACCTTATATAATGTTACTTACCCTACATTATTCATCTCATATGCATATGTATATACTGTACTCTACATCATCGACTGCATCCTTATGTAACACATGTATCACTAGCCACTTTAACTATGCCACTTTGTTTACTTTGTCTACACACTCATCTCATATGTATATACTGTACTCGATACCATCTACTGTATGCTGCTCTGTACCATCACTCATTCATATATCCTTATGTACATGTTCCTTATCCCCTTACACTGTGTATAAGACAGTAGTTTTGGAATTGTTAGTTAGATTACTTGTTGGTTATCACTGCATTGTCGGAACTAGAAGCACAAGCATTTCGCTACACTCGCATTAACATCTGCTAACCATGTGTATGTGACAAATAAAATTTGATTTGATTTGATTTGATTTGAACTTCAGATAGAATGATATGCTTTCCCATGCATTTAAATGACACCGAAACAGTTAATGACTCCGCCAAGGCAACAGACATAAGGTACAACATGTATATTTTCACATTTTCAATGTACCACATCAAAAGAAATGAAGATAAGAAACCCCAATTATTTTTCACAACCCATGTCCAAATGACTGGCAAGCTTGCTTTAAACCCGTTGGCGCCCGTTGGAGCTAAAAAAAATTACGACACACAAAGTCCCGAAGCTCCCCACCACTGTGGTTACTAACTACTTGTAGATATTTGCATATATATATATATATATATATATATATATATATATATATATATATATATATATATATATATATATATATATATATATATATATATATATATATATATATATATATATATATATATATATATATAGATATAGATATATAGCAGTTCCGTGCAGGTGTCCTTACAAGATCCACAGCAAGCACAGCTATCAAAGCAGACAGTACTCCTTAGCAGCAACAGCTATCCCATGGAAACATGAACTTGTTAGTCTTCCACAAGCAATTCTCTCCAGGTTTCGCACAAGGCTAGGCTAACCTCCAGGCTGTCAAATACCTCCACGATGAGACGGTAGCTTCGGTCTCTACTAAGTCTTTCTTAACAAAATAATAATAACTCTCTAATAAAGTCAAATCAGTATTTCCCTTCAAAACTCGGTAGGTATGGGTTTTCTTCTATTTTGTATTGCCTTCTTTCATAGATTTTCTTCACCAACATTGATAATGTCTCTCCATCTCTCTTTCAACGTCTCTCCATCTCTCTTTCAACGTCTCTCCCTCTTTTTTCAATGTCTCTCCCGCTTTTTTCAACGTCTCTCCATCTCTCTTTCAACGTCTCTCCATCTCTCTTTCAACGTCTCTCCATCTCTCTTTCAACGTCTCTCCATCTCTCTTTCAACGTCTCTCCATCTCTCTTTCAACGTCTCTCCATCTCTCTTTCAACGTCTCTCCATCTCTCTTTCAACGTCTCTCCATCTCTCTTTCAACGTCTCTCCATCTCTCTTTCAACATCTCTCCCTCTTTTTTCAATGTCTCTCCCGCTTTTTTCAACGTCTCTTTCTCCCAGGCTTCCTGTTAACCAGGTCAACTCTCCCATTGGCCTCAGTTTAACAAGCTACCTTATTGGTCAAAACTTAAAGTAAACCAACCCATTCACTTGTACATTAAAGAAATATTTCTTCAAAAGAAATGCATTAACGACATTACAATTCAGGAGAAATTCAATCACCTTTTAAATCTAATACCAATTCATTATAACAAATAAACTAAATACTGGGTTTTAACAAGGGTATTGCACTCATATCAAAGCAAATGGTATAAGTTTGAGATGATTCAAGTACAGCACTGTTTGACTGTTTGACACTGTTTGCCGCTTTCATCAGACTTATCGGGGCCCTGGGGCCACACAACATTGCATGGTTAAGAGAAGAATACAACTCTAGAGTAATTATGGTCAAATGGGGCCCAGAGCTCTCATCGTGATAATGGGACGAGATGTATAAAGTGCAGCACATATTTTATTTACTAACACTTTAAACACATGCCCACAACATGTTATCCATAATCTACTCATTCTTTACCAGAAACGTCTCCTTTAAAAAAATATTTTAAAATATTCTCACATTGGCCTCTTCAGCCACGTGAACCATGGTGCTCCAGGATATTTTGAATGTTCCAGATCTGGCTTAGCAACATTACTGCCCTCAGTTGTCAAAAAGCATCAGTCTGATGGGTGTGAGAATAAACCTGCTAGGCCCACAGCTCCCAGAGCTCCTATTGACCTTCTCTGTTCCACAGCCTGAGCTGCTTCAAATGCTCATATCTCAACTGAACTGCCCAGGTCTACTACACATGGTAGCATACAGACACTAAAGGCTCTGATATGTATCTTTGAATTGGGGTCTTTTGGAGTTTATTATTTAGTTGTGAGAGTAAGCGATGAGGTGTGAGGGAGGTGGAAAAACAAGAGAGAGGAAAGAGAGAACAGGAATGTGTGTGTGTGTGAGAGAGAGAGAGAGAGAGAGAGAGAGAGAGAGAGAGAGAGAGAGAGAGAGAGAGAGAGAGAGAGAGAGACAGAGAGAGAGAGAGAGAGAGAGAGAGAGAGAACTAAAAGTGGGCCAGCTCTACCTCTCTCTGTAGCTCTGTCTCCTCCTCACTCCTCTCCCTGGCTGCTGCCTTTGAAGTTCTCTGTACAAGTTCAGAAATATCTTATGAGAGGGGAGGAACCGAGGGGAAGAGAAGAGAAAAGACAACTTCAAAGCGCTTGGATTTTGTTTCTCAGAACAAGATATTTGTGGTGCAACGATTTTCAACCTGGAGGCCATATAAATAAAAGGGCAGTTAGTAGGCCTGAAGGCCAGCAGGCCAGCAAGGCTGGGGAAGGGATGTAGTGCACACTGCTGAGTGTTTACTCACCAAACCTCAGGGGAAGCTTTACAGGGCCGACTGAGGAGGAGAAAGACCCTTCCAATAGAAAATGTGAATAGTCCAAATTTAGTACAAGCATTTCTACCTTTAGCTGCACCATGAAACATTGTTATTATTAGAGAGTTTCCGGCCTGTGTCTTTTCATCTGTGTGTCTATGTTTGCAGTTGCATAATGCCATCGTTATCAACCGGACTGTCTGAGCTCAATTCCGTTGATGGATGAGCTGCTTGGGAATAATGGGAAGCCGTGTGTTTGGCGCTGCGCAGCAGTTTTAGGAATATCATCTGGGAGGCAATCTTACAAGCTCATTTAGTATGGGATCAGCAGAGAGTTTGCGGTGAGCTTAGCAGCAGCGAGGCAGACGAGGGGGAATCAGAGACTCCGGGACAGAAGAATGAGTGAGAGTTGGGGACTCAGAGAGACTCCGAGCTGAAAGATACGCAGCAGCAGGAACAGCAGCAGAAAAGACCCTGCTCCACCCCATCAACCCCCCCTGAGAGCCAGGCACAGGGAATTCTTACTTACTCTCTCACTCAAAGAAAAGTGACTCATGACTTCTATGTGATTGTTCATGCCAATGCTAATGTCTCCTTCATGTCTCCTCTAAAACATTATAGCAATTACAGCAATTATGGTTTGCATTTTTTTTATCCAACCCCCATTGCCTATACTGTATTTGGACCATAGAGATCTCAACATTGTATCTGTGCCAATTATGGCATCTGTGAAGTTATGGACAGTGCCTTTGTGGCTATCTCCATTTTAAAATCGTTTAAAAAAAGTGTAAAGCTATCTGCAATGCTGGAGTCTGGAATCAAATCTTGTGTCATTCATTTATTGTGGCCACAAGATGGCGGTCATATAGTTTAAAGCCATTTACAAAGTAGGCAAACCAATTTGAAGAAGACAATGCTCTGGTCATAGGCTGATCACTCCCAACTCATAGGAATCCCCACTCAGATGACTACTTTAAAATGACAGAAACCCTCAATGATAATGTCCATGCAAAAATATTTTTACTGGTCTTTTGATGACAATGTAATAAAAGTTTAGCTTTTGAATCATGCATCCATGTTTCCCATAGACTCTCCTGGACATCCTCTCTTCTCTCTCCCCAGCTGTATGCCTGGTGTTGGGCTGTATAATCTTTCCAGATGGCTGGGATGCAGAGGTGGTGCGGGACCTGTGTGGGGAAGAGACAGGAAAGTATACCCTGGGTAACTGCTCTGTCCGCTGGTCTTACATCCTTGCTATTATCGGCATCCTGGACGCCCTGATCCTCTCCTTCCTGGCCTTCGTCCTGGGAAACAGACAGAACAACATGTTCCTGGAGGAACGCAAGGCTGACAACAATAAAGGTGAGGGATGGATTAGACCAAGACAAGACTGCATCTGAAAGGGCACCATTTTCTCTACATAATGCACTTCTTTTAACCAGGACCCATTGGGTTCTGGCTAAAAGCAGTTCAGTCGGGAATAGGGTGCCATTTCAGACGCAAACAAGCAATGACCAAAACACATCATATCTATAATTAATCAACATTGGTTTCCAAAATCAGATAGATTTTCCTGTATACTGATGAGATAATCTATCTGCTCTGATAGTTGACATGATTTCTGAATGATAAAATAATACATCTGGTATTGTTATTACGTCGATCAGCTTATTGCACTCACCGTGAAACTGCGTGGATGAGGGTAGGAAAGTCCACCAGAGTCTGTTCTCACTGTTTGCACAGGATTGCATCAGACTGGTCGGATCATATTGAGTTATCAGAGCGGAGAGATGTTCTTTCAGGGGACCTTTGAAGACATTGATGTCAGAATCTCATATGAAGTGTTCTAAAACTCACTGTCACCATTATGACAGAAAAGTAATAGACCCCTCATGAAGTTGTTAACTGTCAGATCAGAGGATTACACTGTTTGGTAGGGAAATGCCAAAGTATCGGGAATTCTTTATACTATACTCGCTATGGAGGTTTCCATGGTTACTCACCAGCTTTCAGTGGGATATGCCAGTATCTATATATCATCTGCAGTGTCTCGCTCACCACTCATCTGATTAACCCTGCACTATCTCACCGATAGAGATTATACTGTGTGTAATATTGTATGTGCTGTAACAGAATGTATATTTTTGACACTCTTATTTATTTTACTTTGTTCTCGCAGATGTTGCTGTGTCTGGGGTAAGTGACTTCGTAAGTGAACAGTGAACAGTGTCATGGCTTCGTGCATGGTGCAGTTATTGTCTAAATTGATCAGTGTATTTGTCCCATTAGTCCCGTCTTGTAAAATATGTGTTTGGCTGAATGAGTTCAAAGCACTGTCTGGTTCTGTATTGTAATACATTGCTATATAATTGGTATTATTTCAATATCCTTACATGATGCACTGCCGTGATACTGTTTTTTATTGCCCTTAGATTGAGGTCCAGGACAGAAGAAGTGACCCAAGGTATGTTGGAGTCCAGCGGTTGTACTGATGGGATCTTTACCGTGGAAGACCACCTCTCCTCTACTCCCTGCCATCCAGTCATCCGGCTATATGTGCAGACCACATGTATAGATGTAGGATCTTAATTTGAGCCAGTTTGCTTCAGTATGGAAATGTGAATTATTTTGTGGATAATAAAAAATTGACATTTTTGATCCATTTTTTTGTAAGGGAAAATCAAGTCTGAAATTTCAACGTGGAAATAACAAACTTCAGAAGTCTTTTTAAACCTCAGATACACTACAAGTTTAATGTTTACTGCATTGCAAGAAAGTTCTCCTGCAACAAGGTAATCAAATGAAGAGCCTACATCTGTACAGCATTCAGTGTTATAAAACTGGGAGAAACCATATTTTATGTTGTAAAGTGCATTAACAATACTTTAAAAAATGACAGTATTTGTAAATATTATGTGTCCAAAAGGAACTATATATTGCAGCTTTACAGAAATCGACATCTCTGGGAATCTATGTACTGTACATACAAAGTAATGTATACAGTATATTGGTAATGGTCCATTGGGCAAAAAAACAAGATCATCCAAAATTGAAAATCTTGTTCAGTGTATTTCTACCTTTTTGCATAATGATTTGAGTAAAGGGTACAATAAAGTAGAACAAAACAAATATTTTGTAAACATTTAATATACCCTATAAAACTAAGCTTTTGGTGTTTCTTTTTGAAGACATTTACTGTAAACAGTGAAAATTTGAGAATAATTTTTGAAATTATTAAACTGAAACAGGGTAGATTAAAGAAATTATCCAGTAGATAGAGGACAGGAAAACGTCATATTTGGCACTAATCTCTCAGAAGGAAGCCCTGTATGCTGCATTCTCTAGGCACTGAGACACTCGGGCCACAGGTCTCCACCATACCGTCCAAACTGGCCTTCTACGGCACATTGCAGTGACCAACACACACTGCCAGGTGCCAGGCTGCCAGCCCAGATGGGCTTTCAGTGGGCCTGTGTGTAATTCACCTTAACACCCCACAATGGAAAAAGTATCCTGGTAAAAAATCTATGTAGAGGCAGGATTTCTACTAACTTTTAAAAGGAATATTTTTAAATGGTATCTAGTGAAGGACTACACATTTATACTTATTGTCCATCATCTTTGCTACATCGTATACAGTTATTGTAAATTGAGAAGCTACGTATGTTTTTAGGTGGCAGCCGATCCTCAGGAAGCTGTACTGTAAGACAGCAATTACTGGACACTGATTCAAACACTATTGTTCCTACAGAATAGAGCCTTGGGTCTGATGAGACACTTCAAGATTTCAAGCATAGTTTTTGTGACCCAATGAGCAGACAAACCTTAACCCAATGAGCAAACTACTGTACCTTTAGGTGCATATGGAAGTCTATAATACAGATGGGATACATAATCAGTGACTGATGTTTTATTCTGGCTCCAACGTAGCTCTGTCCTGTCTTTGTCCCATCACTTAACTCAGTGGGAGGGCTCTTTAAATAGCAGGCAACTAACAGAGTCAAGGAAAAGAGACACTGGGGATAGACACAGTAATAAGAATATACATAATCTAAAAAGATTTTAGATATTGGTCTCAATCAGTTCCTACTTTTTAAAATATCTTACCCACAAAAATGTTTGCCAAAATATGTTGCCATCATTTGAAAAACATATCAATGATAACTGGCGTATTGTTTTTGTATATTGAAGTATAATACTGTATATGTATGTGATTGTTGAGTATTTCTACTCACATTTTAGTTGTATGTGCTATTGAATGAAGCAGTAATGTACTGTGAGACTTTCACAGCAAATGTGATGATGATCATTCAGTCACTCACTTTGTAAGGCAACACTTATTGATAGAGTGATGGTCCAACAACAAAAACAACAACTACAACATCATCAAATGAGAGTTTCCCATTGTCTATTGACTGTCCATATATATAAATGTGTCAAAATCCTGTAGCCTGCATTCGGAAAGTATTCAGACCCCTTGACTTTTTCCACATTTTGTTACATTACAGCCTTATTCTAAAATTTATTTCATAGTTTTTCCCTCAATCCACACACAATACCCTATAATGACAATGCAAAAACATGATTTTAAGACATTTTTGCAAATGTATAAAAAAAATAAAAGCTGAAGTATGACATTTACATACAGTTGAAGTCGAAGTTTACATACACCTTAGCCAAATACATTTCAACTCAGTTTTTCACAATTCCTGACATTTAATCCTAGTAAAAATTCCCTGTCTTAGGTCAGTTAGGATCACTACTTTATTTTAAGAATGTGAAATGTCAGAATAATAGTAGAGATAATGATTTATTTCAGCTTTTATTTCTTTCATCACATTCCCAGTGGGTCAGAAGTTTACATACACTCAATTAGTATATGGTAGTATATTAGTATAGTATATATGGTAGTATATTAGTATATGGTAGCATTGCCTTGAAATGGTTTAACTTGGGTAAAACGTTTCGGGTAGCCTTCCACAAGCTTCCCAAAATAAGTTGGGTGCATTTTGGCCCATTCCTCCTGACAGAGCTGGTGTAACTGAGTCAGGTTTGCAGGCCTCCTTGCTCGCACACACTTTTTCAGTTCTGCCCACAAATGTTCTATGGGATTGAGGTCAGGGCATTGTGATGGCCACTCCAATACCTTGACTTTGTTGTCCTTAAGCCATTTTGCCACAACTTTGGAAGTATGCTTGTGGTCACTGTCCATTTGAAAGACCAAGCCTTAACTTCCTGACTGATGTCTTGAGATGTTGCTACAATATACCCACATAATTTTCCTTCCTCATGAAGCCATCTATTTTGTAAAGTTCAGCAGTGCCTCCTTCAGCAAAGCACACCGACAACATGATGCTGCCACCCCCGTGCTTCACTGTTGGGATGGTGTTCTTTGGCTTGCAAGCCTTCCCCTTTTTCCTCCAAACATAACGATGGTCATTATGGCCAAACAGTTCAATTTTCATTTTTAAAGAAGGATTTTTCTCCCCATGTGCAGTTCTAAACCGTAGCCTGGCTTTTTATGTTGATTTCGCAGCAGTGGCTTCTTCCTTGCTGAGTGGCCTTTCTGGTTATGTCGATATAGGACTGGTTTTACTGTGGATATAGATACTTTTGTGCCTGTTTCCTCCAGCATCTTCACAAGGTCCTTTGCTGTTGTTCTGGGATTGACTTGCATCTTTTGCACCAAAGTACGTTCATCTCTAGGAGACAGAACGCGTCTCATGAACGTGGTACCTTCAGGCATTTGGAAATTGCTCCCAAGGATGAACCAGACTTGTGGAGGTCTATATTTTTTTTCTGAGGTTTTGGCTTATTTCCTTTGATTTTCCCATGATGTCGAGCCTGAGTGTGAAGGTAGGCCTTGAAATACATCCACAGGTACACCTCCAATTGACTCAAACAATGTCAATTAGCCTATCAGAAGCTTCTAAAGCCATGACATAATTTTCTGGAATTTTTATGCATGCACAGTCATCTTAGTGTATGTAAACTTCTGACCTACTGGAATTGTGATACAGTGAATTATAAGTGTAATAATCTGTCTGTAAACAATTGTTGGAAAAATTATTTGTGTCATGCACAAAGTAGATGTCCTTACCAACTTTTATTTCTATTTTACCTTTATTTAACTTGACATGTCAGTTAAGAACAAATTATTATTTTAAATGATGGCATAGGAACAGTGGGTTAACTGCCTTGTTCAGGGGCAGAATGACAGATTTGTACCTTGTCAGCTCGAGGATTTGATCTTGCAACCTTTCGGTTTCTAGTCCAACACTCTAACCACTGTGCTATGCTGCCTCTTCACTGCCAAACCTATAGTTTGTTAACAAAAAAATTGTGGAGTGGTTGAAAAGCGAGTTTAAATGACTCCAACCTTAGTGTATGTAAACTTCTGACTTCAACTGTAAGTAATTATGACCCTTTACTCAACACTTTGTTGAAGCACCTTTAGCAGCGAGTACAGCCTCAAGTCTTCTTGGGTATAATGCTACAAGCTTGGCACAACTGTATTTGAGGAGTTTCTCCCATTCTTCTCTGCAGATCCTCTCAAGCTCTGTCAGGTTGGAAGGGGAGCGTCACTGCACAGCTATTTTCAGGTCTCTCCAGAGATGTTAGATCGGGTTTAAGTCTGGGCTTTGACTGGGCCACTCAAGGGCATTCAGAGCCTTGTCCCGAAGCCACTCCTGTGTTGTCTTGGCCATTTGCTTAGGGTCGTTCTCCTGTTGGAAGGTGAACCTTCTCCCCAGTCTGAAGTCCAGGGTGCTCTGGAGCAGGTTTTCATCAAGCATCTCTCTGTACTTTGCTCGGTTCATCTTTCCCTCGATCTGACTAGTCTCCCAGTCCCTGCCTCTGAAAAACCTCCCCACAGCATGATGCTGCCACTACCATGCTTCACCGTAGGGATGGTGCCAGGTTTCCTCCAGACGTGACGCTTCGCATTCAGGCCAAAGAGTTCAATCTTGGTTTCATCAGACCAGAGAATGTTGTTTCTCATGGTCTGAAAGTCCTTTAGATGCCTTTTGGCAAACTCCAAGCGGGCTGTCATGTGCCTTTTACTGAGGAGTGGCTTTCACCTGGCCACTCTACCATAAAGCCTGATTGTTGGAGTGCTGGAGAGATGGTTGTACTTCTGGAATGTTCTCCTATCTCCACAGAGGAACTCTGGAGCTCTGTCAGAGTGAGAGTGATCATAAGGTTCTTGGTCACCTCCCAGACCAAGCACCCTTCCCCAGATCTGTGCCTCGACCCAATAGCATCTCGGAGCTCTACAGACAATTACTTTGACCTCATGGCTTGGTTTTCCTCTTGCATGCACTGCCAATCGTGGGACCTTAAATATACAGGTGTGTGCCTTTCCAAATCATGTCCAATCAATTGAATTTACAACAGGTGGACTCCAATCATATTGTAGAAACATCTCAAGGATGATCAAAGGAAACAAGATGCACCTAAGCTCACATTTTGAGTCTCATAGCAAAGGGTCTGAATACTTATGTAAATAAGGTATTTCTGTTTTTTATTTTGAATATATTTGCAAAAATTTCAAAAATAAATGATATCTTTTTTATTTAATCCATTTTAGAATAAGGCTGTAATGTAACAAAATCTGAAAAAAGGTAAGGGATCTGAATAGTTTCTGAATGCACTGTACAGTGCCCTCTGTAATTGTTGGGACAGTGAAATATTGTTTTCTTCTATTGGCTCTTTACCCCAGTACTTAAGATTTGAAATGATACAGTTAATGATACATGTTAAAGTGCAGACTGTCATCTTTAATTTGAGGGTATTTAAAACGTGAATATTTGAATATTTCAATAAGGATGAGTGAGAACGTTACATACGCACAAATATCATAACCCCCACAAAAATGCTAACCTCCCCTGTTATTATAATGGTGAGAGGTTAGCATGTCTTGGGGGTATGATATTTTTGCGTCTGTAACTTTCTGACTTATCGTTATTCACGATTAATTCAGGACTGTCCGTAATCATGGACATAGCATCCACATTAATGTAGAAGTGTTAAGAACATATTATATTCTTATTTACAATACAAATGACTCCAAAATGACACAATACATTATTTACCATTCACTTCTATTGGGCACAAAATACTCTGAAACACAACTAAAACAAACAGCAAATGCATCCAACAAGCTTGTAGAATCACAAGCTTGGTGTAATCATTGCGTGCTTGGAATTTGGGACCAAATACTAAACTTTTGACCACTTGAATACACATAAGTTCATTTGTCCCAATACTTTTGGTCCCATAAAATGTGCTGTAATTTCTAAACTCGACATGGATGAAAATACCCTCATGTCAAAGCTGACAGTCTGCAATGTAACCTCAGAGGCATTGTATAATTCAAATCCAAAATGCTGGAGTGCAGAGCCAAAACAACCAAATAAATTGTTACTGTCCCAATAAATAAGGCACTGTATCTGAAATGTTCAAGTCAAATGTGTGAATAAAGTTCAAATTCGCCATCTGACATTACTGTTATAAAGTATTTGGAGAAGGTCAAATAAATATGCTTTACTTACAGAGGAGGCTAGTCTTGATTTGTTCAGGAGCTGCTGATCCTTTATCCTGACAACACGTGTTGGAAAGGGGCAGTGTACAGAGTGTCATGTCAATTCAAGGCCATAGAGAATGGAGTCTCCTAGGATGGCATTGAGAAGAGAGCCTCACAACTTCTCACTCTTGTCATAACAGTCCATCGTCAGTCTGGTCTTCACTGTGTGGTCCTCTGACCTACCTACCACAGTTGGCCTACTATCAGAGAAAAATGGGATAAGTCAACACAGCCCTGCCACATCAATATTGGCAATTAACACAATAGATGGAAGCCGAGCAATCATAGTCCCATTTACAATAGGCAAAACAAGACGATGTTTGCCTCACATTCCAGCATGACTGACGACAAAAGACACCAGCCTGACGTTGATGTGACCACAGCAGTTGTCTTAGTGGTTGTGGTGTCGGTTGGTCTGGGTTGAGGGGTGACTGGTGGTAAGCGGGAATACCGACTTCATCTGTTTCCAGTTGGCCTGTCAGAGGGCCACCACATGATCCAGTCACTTAGACTCTGCGACCATTTGTTTTCCTTTCTCTCAAAGCAAGCTTTGCTGACTGGCTAGGTAGCCTGGTGGAAGACAGACATAAACACAGCAGAAAAAGAAACGTCCTCTCACTGTTAACTGCGTTTATTTTCAGCAAACTTAACATGTGTAAATATTTGGATGAACATAACACGATTTAACAACTGAGACTTAAACTGAACAAGTTCCACAGACATGTGACAAACAGAAATGTATTAATATGTCCCTGAACAAAGGGGGGGTCAAAAGTAACAGTCAGAATCTTGTGTGGCCAACAGCTGCATTAAGTACTGCAGTGCATCTCCTCCTCATGGACTACACCAGATTTGCCCGTTCTTGCTGTGAGATGTTACCGCACTCTTCCACCAAAGCACCTGCAAGTTCCCGGACATTTCTGGGGGGAATGGCCCTAACCCTCACCCTCCGATCCAGCAGGTCCCAGACAAGCTCAATGGGATTGATATCAGGGCTCTTCGCTGGCCATGGCAGGACACTGACATTCCTGTCTTGCTGGAAATCCCGCACAGAATGAGCAGCATGGCTGATGGCATTGTCATGCTGGAGGGTCATGTCAGGATGAGCCTGCAGGAAGGGTACCACATGAGGGCGGAGGATGTCTTCCCTGTAACATACAGCGTTGAGCCTGCCTGCAATGACAACAAGCTCAGTCCAATGATGCTGTGACACACCGCCCCAGACCATGATGGACCCTCCACTTCCAAATCGATCCCGCTCCAGAGTACAGGCCTCGGCGTAACGCTCATTCCTTCGATGATAAACGCAAATCCGACCATCACCCCTGGTGAGACAAAACCGTGACTCGTCAGTTAAGAGCACTTTTTGTCAGTCCTATCTGGTCCAGCTATGGTGGGTTTGTGCCCATAGGCGACGTTGTTGCCGGTGATGTCTGGTGAGGACCTACCAGCCCTCAGTCCAGCCTCTCAGCCTATTGGGGACATTCTGAGCACTGATGGAGGAATTGTGCGCTCCTGGTATAACTCGGGCAGTTGTTGTTGCCATCACAGCACCGATCCTGTGCAGGTGTTGTTACACGTGGTCTGCCACTGCGAGGACGATCAGCTGTCCGTCCTGTCTCCCTGTAGCGCTGTCTTAGGCGTCTCACAGTACGGACATTGCATTTTATTACCCTCCTCATGCTTCCTTGCAGCATGCCTAAGGCACATTCACTCAGATGAGCAGGGACCCTGGACATCTTTCTTTTGGTGTTTTTCAGAGTCAGTAGAAAGGCCTCTTTAGTGTCCTAAGTTTTCATAACTGTGACCTTAATTGCCTACTGTAAGCTGTTAGTGTCTTAACGAACGTTCCACAGGTGCATGTTCATTAATTGTTTATAGTTCATTGAACAAGCATGGGAAACAGTGTTTAAATCCTTTACAATTAAGTTATTTGGATTTTTACTAATTATCTTTGAAAGACAGGGTCCTGATAAAGGGATGTTTCCTTTTTTGCTAAGTTTACATACAGACAGGGAACCTTCTATGACAACAAAGGTCTGTAAAACTCACTGTATAGGCCTACACCTCTTAAACCCTTCCGCTTTGTGTCTGTGAATGTGGGTGCCCACAATTGTATATGTGTAATAATGTTGCTAAAGGCTTTACAACAATACAGTTCATTGTACACGAGTGGAAGAAATAGGACATTATTTAGTAGGCCTACATTCTGACATGTTTTTTCTGGAAATGACCTCAAAAGCATATACAGTACATAAATTGTATTGTTTCATCATTTCATGAATTGGTTTTCTCGCCTGGCATAAATGTTGAAGCCTATGACAATGAAGGATCTACCACACTGCATTATGTTTTTATTGCAGTCTCAAGCCATATGTACTGTAAAAAATATGCACAGACAAGTACAACATTTCCCCTTCGAAATCATACTATGCTTACAGTAGCCTACATAGTGTTGATCCACTCATTTATGCAAGCCCTTACAATTACTGTAATAAGTGCAATAAATGCAACACAGCTCTATTGTAACCTCGTTCGTCTGTTGTAAGAAGAGAGTCAGACCGAAATGCAGCGTGTAGGTTACTCATGACTTTAATGAAAATAATCGCGGTACATGAAATAACTGTATATGAAAACAACAAATGAAACGTGAAACCTATTACAGCCTATCTGGTGACTACAACACTAAGACAGGAACAAACACCCACAAAATACAACGCGAAAGTCAGGCTGACTAAATACGGTTCTCAATCAGAGACAACGACAAGCACCTGACTCTGATTGAGAATCGCCCCAGGCAGCCAAGCCTAACTAGACACACCCCTAATCATACACAATCCCAATTACTACAAACCCCAATACGAAACACAACATATAAACCCATGTCACACCCTGGCTTACCCAAACAATTACCAAAAACACAAAATATAATGACCAAGGCGTGACATCTATTAACTACTTCCTGACAGTTAAACTATTTCAGACAGGTGAGGTAACTAATGTAGTTCTCACTCCATTCAAAGCCACTCTCCCATTTATTAACTGTCTCTGAACACCCTCAGTATTCATGACCATTCAAATGTTATGGAAGTTTAGCTTTCCTCAACAACATAACCCAGTCTCTCCTTGGCGAAGTCATGGCGTCGACTCGAGACGTTCTCATCCAGAAAGACCTACGCAGGCTGTCTCTGTCACCAAGTCATAATGACGCACCTACAGTCGTATATTAGACATTGCTCCTTGTGTGGGTGTAATGTGCTGTGTGTGTGTTTTTTTCTGCAAGTGCGTACGTGCATGTGTGTGTTGCGTGCGGGTGTGCATGTGCATGTGCATGCAAGAAAGTGGGGAAGAGGGAGCAAAAGACAGAGAGAAAGAAAGAATCTCCATCCTAGAAACACTCTGTGAAGAACCACAGTATGCCATGACAGCAGGAAGGATAGCCACAGGAAACCCAGATGATCAGAGGAAACCCAGTATGAAAAAAGTATGAAAATGTATGCACTCGCTCTGGATAATCATCTGCTAAATTAATCAAATGTAAATGTAAAATGTAATGACCGACGTTTCACTTATATATGTGCTCCTGTCGTGGATTAAGGCAGCCCCCCGCACCTCTCCAATTCGGAGGGGTTGGGTTAAATGCGGAAGACGCATTTCAGTTAAAGGCATTTAGTTGTACAACTGACTAGGTATCCCCCTTTCCCGTTCCCTTCACCCACACAGAGCAGAGCAGAGGGGACTTGTAGACACCACATGGGCCAATATGAATATTTACAGGGATGCTTTGTTAACTAGCCAAACCCAAATACCCTGAAAGAAAAGGTGAAGGGAGAGTGGAAGAAGGAAAAGCCAGATCTGTTGAATCTGACAATTAATCTTGATGGTTGTACAGTCATCTCAAATAAAACTGCGAGGTACCTCGGCGTTAATCTGGACCCTGATCTCTCTTTTGACGAACATATCAAGGACAGCTTTTTCCATCTACATAACATTGCAAAAATCAGAAGCTTTCTGTCCAAAAAATGATGCAGAAAATTAATCCATGCTTTTGTTATTTCTAGGTTAGACTACTGCAATGCTCTACTTTCCGGCTACCCGGATAAGGCACTAAATCAACTTTTGCTAAATACGGCTGCTAGAATCCCGACTAGAACCAAAAAATTTGATCATATTACTCCAGTGCTAGCTTCCCTACACTGGCTTCCTGTTAAAGCAAGGGCTGATTTCAAAGGTTTTACTGCTAACCTACAAAGCATTACATGGCCTTGCTCCTACCTATCTTTCCGATTTGGTCCTGCCGTACATACCTACACGTACGCTACGATCACAAGACGCAGGCCTCCTAATTGTCCCTAGAATTTCTAAGCAAACAGCTGGAGGCAGGGCTTTCTCCTATAGAGCTCCATTTTTATGGAATGGTCTGCCTACCAATGTGAGAGACGCAGACTCGGTCTCAACCTTTAAGTCTTTACTGAAGACTCATCTCTTCAGTGGGTCATATGATTGAGTGTAGTCTGGCCCAGGAGTGTGAAGGTGAGCGGAAAGGCTCTGGAGCAACGAACCGCCCTTGCTGTCTCTGCTTGGCCGGTTCCCCTCTTTCCACTGGGATTCTCTGCCTCTAACCCTATTACAAGGGCTGAGTCACTGGCTTACTGGTGCTCTTCCATGCCGTCCCTGGGAGGGGTGCGGCACTTGAGTGGGTTGAGTCACTGACATGATCTTCCTGTCTGGGTTGGCGCCACCCCTTGGGTTGTGCCGTGGCGGAGATCTTTGTGGGCTATATTCGGCCTTGTCTCAGGATGGTAAGTTGGTGGTTGAAGATATCCCTCTAGTGATGTGGGGGCTGTGCTTTGGCAAAGTGGGTGGGGTTATATCCTTCCTGTTTGGCACTGTCCAGGGGTATCATCGGATGGGGCCACAGTGTCTCCTGACCCCTCCTGTCTCAGCCTCCAGTATTTATGCTGCAGCGGTTTATGTGTCGGGGGGCTATGGTAAGTTTATTATATCTGGAGTACTTATCCTGTCTTATCCGGTGTCCTGTGTGAATTTAAGTATGCTCTCTCTAATTCTCTCTTTTTCTCTTTCTTTCTCTCTCTCTGAGGATCTGAGCCCTAGGACCATGCCTCAGGACTACCTGGCCTGATGACTCCTTGCTGTCCCCAGTCCACCTGGCCGTGCTGCTAATCCAGTTTCAACTGTTCTGCCTGCGACTATGGAACCCTGACCTGTTCACCGGGTGTGCTACCACTCCCAGACCTGCTGTTTTCAACTCTCTAGAGACAGCAGGAGCGGTAGAGATACTCTTAATGATCGGCTATGAAAAGCCAACTGACATTTACTCCTGAGGTGCTGACTTGCTGCACCCTGGACATCTACTGTGATGATTATTATTTGACCATGCTGGTCATTTATGAACATTTGAACATCATGGCCATGTTCTGTTATAATCTCCACCCGGCACAGCCAGAAGAGGACTGGCCAACCCTCATAGCCTGGTTCCGCTCAAGGTTTTTTCCTAGGTATTGGCCTTTCTATGGAGTTTTTCCTAGCCACAGTGCTTCTACACCTGCATTGCTTGCTGTTTTGGGTTTTAGGCTGGGTTTCTGTACAGCACTTTGAGATATATGCTGATGTACGAAGGGCGAAAAAAATGCATTTGATTTGATTAGATTTGATCAGTGGCTGTAATGAAAAGAGAAAAAAATTAATTGTCAGAATGCCTCAACCCATTTTTTTGTAGAGTTCACAGGTGGGAAGTAGTCTATAAATACAGACTGTAGAGATGTTGGGTTGTCACTAAGGTATTACAGTAGCTGCAAGTGGATGTGCTCCCAAGTTCTCTTCATATGCACCATCCCATCTGTCTAAGGTGAAGAGTTAGTTGAAGACTTTTCGAAACAAAACATTTTAATAATTGAAAATCCAGTTTTTATCAGTGGATGTTTATGTTGCTTCTAGGGAGTGTGGTCCCCCCATCATGGTCATGCTAAATTGCTGTTGACCGCGTGCCTGTCTCTCATCCTCCTATGGAGCTGTGGTCTGTCCCAGGCCTCCATGTAATTACTCCAGAGGTATAACCTGCTCTCACACTCTCCCGACAGCTGCTGCTAATTCTGATAACCACAGTGATACCGAATGTTTAATGGAATGGGATCTGATAAAAACGTGGTATTTTGAAAGTGGATTTTTTTTTGTGTGTTTTCTTTTGTAGCTTAGTGCTGTTCTGCTTACAGTGTACCACTGGCACCCATAAGTTTAAAAAAACATGGAATCAGACTAAAGAAAAAAGGTAACACAGCCTAACACTTTTGTCCCAGTGGGTTGGCAGAGGAGCCCTGCCTGCCCAGGGCTAATGTATGTCTAACACTTTCACAGTGACTGGTGCTGCAGGCGATGATGGGACGACTTGCCCATCTTCTCTACTTCTGAGGGTGTTTGTGTTTATCTGACCTAAAGGACTCTTCATGCTAGATCTGCTTCTCTCAAGGTGAAACATGTGTTCCATGAGGCTTTTTGGTCCCAGCCTATACCCTGTAGGGACAAGAGGAACTCAGCCATGAAGTAAGTGTGATCTCAACACTGGAGGGCAAATACAGGATCAAGCCGAAATATTTTAAACACATCTGTCCTGTCTGGCATATGAGAACAGTCACTTACAATTTTTATCTGCAGGTTGACATGTATTGTCATGAATCTTTACCTGGAGGCAGAATTGAGCTTGCAGGGACAGCTGCAAAGTCAACATGGTCTATATCGTAAAAATGAAAGCAAAAATTAGGTTTTTGGTCTTCATTTAAGGTTCAGGTTAGGAATTAGAGTTAGCGCTGTGGTTAAAGTAAGGGTTAAGGTTAGGGTTACGTTTACGTTTACGTTTAAAATCAGATTTTATGGCTTTGTGGATGTGCCAGTTATAGGGACAGCTCTACGGAGCTGCCTCCAGAACAAGATTCATGACAATAAATGCCAACCTGCTTTTTATCTCCATTTCATGTCAACAGGTACAGTGGGGCACAAAAGTATTTAGTCAGCCACCAATTGTGCAAGTTCTCCCACTTAAAAAGATGAGAGAGGCCTGTAAATTTTCATCATAGGTACACTTCGACTATGACAGACAAAATGAGAAGAAAAAAAATCAGAAAATCACATTGTAGGATTTTTAATGAATATATTTGCATATTTGCTGTTGACAGAGTGTGGCTACAGGGTCGTCTACAAGCTCAGCCCAGAGCTGGAGTGTCGGCCCTATAGCTGGATCGGTTGATTATCCAGCCTTCTATGCTTCTGTCTGCAGAATATATAGAGAGCAAGAACTGTCAATATTACCTTCATAGATGGTAAGTCTACTGTACAGCTTCACATTGATACAAAATCTTTCCCTAATCAAATAAGTGTAATATAGTTTTTCTTCCGGGACCTAATTGCTGTACTTGCATACAGTTCCAGTGTATTATTGGGTTCAATCTAAGTTCATTCAGAGAGTGATCTTATCTGTTCTGATGTTCAATTGTTAATGCTCGCTCAAGAATGAGATTGCTCATAAATGGTTGGTTGTTGAATCTTTTTGTCTTAAAGACATTTTTATATTTCATATGTATATGCTTGTAAAATAAATGTTATGATTATTTTTCCATTAAAGAGCTCCCTCTTACATAGCCCTGATGTTCTTCTTCCATACACAATATTGTCTTCCAACATAACCTCTAGAATGACATGACCTACTTCTATTGAAAATCAGACAAAACAAACCTTTGTCTTAACAGATGGAAAACCATACCTTATAAATAATAATATAAATTTCAACGTACATTTAGTTTGGATCAAATTGTATTTAATGTGCTCTACTATCACTGATTTTTCTGATAAGTTCTTTATTGAGGAAAATGTACTACAGCTGTAATATGTGATTGTCTCACCTAGCTATCTTAAGACAACTAACTGTAAGTCGCTCTGGATAAGAGTGTCTGCTAAATGACTACAATGTAATGTAAATGTAATTCAGTATGAGCCAGTGAAGCTTGATCATTATTCTGTTAGCATAGAACAGATCTAGTGAAACAAATCCGACATCTGGCAAGCAAGCACATTACATTTACTCTAGCCCTGATCAGAATAATCAACTAACCTAAATCAAATCACATCAAATCTTATTAGTCACATACACATGGTTAGCAGTAGTTAATGTGAGTGTAGTGAAATGCTTGTGCTTCTAGTTCCGACAGCGCAGTAATATCTAACAAGTAATCTAACCATTTCCAACAACTACCTCATACAAACAAATCTAAATGGGTGAATGAGAATATGAACATAAAAATATATGGATGAGCGATGGCCGAGCTGCATAGGCAAGATAGATGGTATAGAATACAGTATATACCGTACATATGATATGAGTAATGTAAGATATGTAAGCATTATTAAAGTGGAATTATTTAAAGTGGCATTGTTTAAAGTTACTAGTGATCCATTTATTAAAGTGGCCAGTGATTGGGTCTCAATGTAGGCAGCAGCCTCTCTGAGTTAGTGATTGCTGTTTAGCAGTCTGATGGCCTTGAGATAGAAGCTGTTTTTCAGTCTCTCGGTCCCAGCTTTGATGCACCTGTACTGAACTCGCCTTCTGGATGATAGCGGTGTGAACAGGCAGTGGCTTGGGTGGTTGTTGTCCTTGATAATCTTTTTGGCCTTTCTGTGACATCCGGTGCTATAGGTGCCATGGAGGACAGGTAGTTTGCCCCCGGAGAAGCGTTGTGCAGACCGCACCACCCAGCCTTGCGGTTGAGGGTGGTGCAGCTGTGATACAGCCGACAGGATGCTCTCAATTGTGCATCTGTAAAGGTTTGTCAGGGTTTTGGGTGACAAGCCGAATTCCTTCAGCCTCCTGAGGTTGAAGAGGCGCTGGTGCGCCTTCTTCACCACACTGTCTATGTGGGTGGACCATTTCAGTTTGTCTCTGATGTGTACGCCGAGGAACTTAAAACTTTCCACCTTCTCCACTGCTGTCCCTTCGATGTGGATAGGGGGGTGCTCCCTCTGCTGTTTCCTGAAGTCCATAATCATCTCCTTTGTTTTGTTGGTGTTGAGTGAGAGGTTGTTTTCCTGACACCACACTCTGAGTGCCCTCACCTCCCCCCTGTAGGATGTCTTGTCGTTGTTGGTAATCAAGTGCACTACTGTTGGGTTGTCTGCAAACTTGATGACTGAGTTGGAGGCGTGCATGGCCATGCAGTCCTGAGTGAACAGGACGTACAGGAGGGGGTTGAGCAAGCAACCTTGTGGCCCCAAGTGTTGAGGGTCAGCAAAGTTGAGATGTTGTTTCCTACCTTCACCATCTGGGTGTCAGAAAGTCCAGGTCCCAATTTCCCAGGGCCTCCAGCTTGATGATGAGCTAGGAGGGTACTATAATGTTGAATGCTGAGCTGTAGTCAATGAACAGCATTCATACATAGGTATCCCTCGTGTCCAGATGGGATAGGGCAGTGTGCAGTGTGATGGCGATTGCATCATCTGTAGACCTTTTGAGGTGGAATGCAAACTGAAGTGGGTCTAGGGTGGCCGGTAAGGTGGGGGTGATATGATTCTTGACTAGTCTCTCAATGCACTTCATGATGACAGAAGGGAGTGCTATGGGGCGGTAGTCATTTAGTTCAGTTATCTTTGCCGTCTTGGGTACAGAAACAATGGTGGCCATCTTGTAGCATGTGGGGACAGCAAACTGGAATAGGGAGCGATTGAATATGCCCGTCTGGGCCAGCATCCTTGCGAGGGTTAACACGTTTAAATGTTTTACTAACGTTGGACACGGAGAAGGAGAGGGGGGGTCCAGTCCTTGTTAGCGAGCCGCGACTGTGGCGCTGTCTTATCCTCAAAGCGGGCAAAGAAGGTTTTTCGTATGTCTGGAAGCGTGACGTCTATGTCTGTGACGTAGCGGGTTTTCTTTTTGTAGTCCGTGATTTCCTGTAGACCCTGCCACATACGTCTTGTGTCTGAGCCGTTGAATTGGGACTTCACTTTATCCCTGTACTGACATTTCGCTTGTTTGATTGCATTTTGGAGGGAATTAACTACACTGTTTATATTCAGCCATATTCCCAGACCTCTTTCCATGGTTAAATGTGGTGGTTTACCCTTTCAGTTTTGCGTGAATGCCGCCATCCATCCACGGTTTCTGGTTAGGGTAGGCTTTAATAGTCACAGTGGGTACAACATTTCTTCTTTATAAACTCACTCACCGAGTCAGTGTATAAATCGATGTTGTTATCAATCTCTTGGGAGATAATATGGCCGACATTTGATTGTAAGGAATTCTAGGTCGAGTGAGCAGAAGGACTTGAGTTCCTGTATGTTGTTATGATTACACCATGAGTCGTTAGTCATCAAGCATACACCCCTAGATTTTATCTCTGTCAGTGCGATGCATGGAGAAGCCCGGTGGCTGAACATATTCTGACAACATATCCCAAGAGAGCCATGTTTCCGTGAAACAGAGAATGTTTCAATCTCTGATCTCTCTCTGGAAGGCAACCCTTGCTCGAATTTCATCTACCTTGTTGTCAAGAGACTGGATATTGGCGAGTAGTATACTCGGGAGCGGTGGGCGATGTGCACGTCTATGGAGCTTGACCAGGAGGCCGCTACGTCTGCCCCTTCTGCAGCACCGTTGTTTTGGGTTGGCTTCTGGGATTAGGTCCATTGTTCTGGGTGGTGGTCCAAACAGAGGATTTGCTTTGGGATTGTAATGTTGGTAAATTGAAGTCGCTATTATATCCAATAGTTCTTCCCGGCTGTATGTAACTTAAGATTTCCTGTGGTAACAATGTAAGAAATAATACATTAAAAAAACAAAATACTGCATAGTTTCCTAAGAACTCGAAGCGAGGCGACCATCTTTGTCGACGCCATCTTGCACTAAGTATAATATAATAATAATATATGCCATTCAGCAGACGCTTTTATCCAAAGCGACTTACAGTCATGTGTGCATAAAAGCATGTGTTCCATGATCTCGCCATCACGGTTGACAACTCCATTGTGTCCTCCTCCCAGAGCGCTAAGAACCTTGGCGTGATCCTGGACAACACCCTGTCGTTCTCAACTAACATCAAGGCGGTGGCCCGTTCCTGTAGGTTCATGCTCTACAACATCCGCAGAGTACGACCCTGCCTCACACAGGAAGCGGCGCAGGTCCTAATCCAGGCACTTGTCATCTCCCGTCTGGATTACTGCAACTCGCTGTTGGCTGGGCTCCCTGCCTGTGCCATTAAACCCCTACAACTCATCCAGAACGCCGCAGCCCGTCTAGTGTTCAACCTTCCCAAGTTCTCTCACGTCACCCCGCTCCTCCGCTCTCTCCACTGGCTTCCAGTTGAAGCTCGCATCCGCTACAAGACCATGGTGCTTGCCTACGGAGCTGTGAGGGGAACGGCACCTCAGTACCTCCAGGCTCTGATCAGGCCCTACACCCAAATAAGGGCACTGCGTTCATCCACCTCTGGCCTGCTCGCCTCCCTACCACTGAGGAAGTACAGTTCCCGCTCAGCCCAGTCAAAACTGTTCGCTGCTCTGGCTCCCCAATGGTGGAACAAACTCCCTCACGACGCCAGGACAGCGGAGTCAATCACCACCTTCCGGAGACACCTGAAACCCCACCTCTTTAAGGAATACCTAGGATAGGATAAAGTAATCCTTCTCACCCCCCCCTTAAAATATTTAGATGCACTATTGTAAAGTGGCTGTTCCACTGGATGTCATAAGGTGAATGCACCAATTTGTAAGTCGCTCTGGATAAGAGCGTCTGCTAAATGACTTAAATGTAAAAATGTAAATGCATACATTCTACGTATGGGTGGTCCCGGGAATCGAACCCACTACCCTGGCGTTACAAGCGCCATGCTCTACCAACTGAGCTACAGAAGTACCTATCACCATCTTGGGGAAACTACAAGTAGACGAAAAGAGAAGGCATGCAGATGTAAGCCCAAAAGAGACAATGGAAACAATACATTTCTAGCAAAACATGATTTATTGTATGCTGTAAAAAATAACTACAAATATACAGTAGTACAATTGGTGCAGTGCACTGTGCAGCACAGCAGTGGAAAGTCTTGAGCACAAGTACTACATTTCAGTAAATCACACAACACTTATATAAGTGTGTACTTCATACATTCATTACACTACAGATAATCAAATGCCCCATACATTTATCAGAAGAGACAAATCTAGTCTTACTTAATGAATGAACATAAAATAGTACATTTCACCCGGAACATTGGCATCGAGCCAATTGGCAAAATGTATACTGTATATCTTTCCCATAGTCTTAGTGACTCAGCACCACTGTGTTTGTCTCTGCATAACACTTTTACATAACACATTTATCTACTAGCTTGGTATCAAGTTGGCTCCAGGGCCAGGGTTCAGGAGCTAAGCCATGGGTGCAGGAGACACTGGGCAGCACTGGCCCTCCTCTCCGGCTGGAAGTCCAACATATGCAACAGGAAGTCAGAGAACAGAGAGGCCTCCTTCAGCATGAAGTGGTACTTCTCCACCAACACCTCATATAGACCCCAGGGCCGCAGCACTCCGATATGACGCATGTCACCTGGGAGAACACATAATAGAGAGGAGGAAAGACATTGGAGGTAAGTACAAGAGAGCTTTGTGACTTGGAAAGAAAATGTATTCTTTGTAGGTTTGACTTCACAAAAAAGTACACTATGATTTGTCAAAATTTGACAAGGTACAAATCTGTCGTTCTGCCCCTGAACAGGCAGTTAACCCACTGTTCCTAGGCCGTCATTGAAAATAAGAATTTGTTCTTAACTGACTTGCCTAGTAAAATAAAGGTAAAAAATAATAATAAATAAAAAAAACATTTAAAAAAATGAGCATCTGCAGGGGGGCCTCCCGAGTGGCGCAGCGGTCTAAGGCACTGCATCGCAGTGCTTGAGGCGTCACTACAGAACCTTGTTCGATCCTAGGCTGTGTCACAGCCGGCCGTGACCAGGAGACCCATGAGGCGGCACACAATTGGCCCAGTGTCGTCTGGGTTAGGGGAGGGTTTGGCCAGCCAGGTTTTCCTTGACCCATTGCACTCTCAAGGTGACCCATAGCGACTCAAGGTGTCGGGCCGGGCGCCTGCAAGCTGTCCTTGGTTGCCAGCTGGACGGTGTTTCCTCCGACACATTGGTGCGGCTGTGCTCCTTGACTTGGCATCTTTCCCAGGGTATGGACAGCAGTGTGTCAAGAAGCAGTGTGGCTTGGCAGGGTTGTGTTTCAGAGGACGCATATCTCTCGACCTTCATCTCTCCTGAGTCCTTAGGGGAGTTGCAGTGATGGGACAAGACTGTAGTTATCACGAAATTGGGGAGATATTTGGGTAAAAGTACCACAACAAAATAAAAAATCGAATAAAATAATGAGAATCTGCAACATTTACATCAATTGATGATTTTCAAAGCAAATCCTTCACTCACCTTTGCTATTGAAGTACTCCATGGAATACTTGCCAGACAAGGCTACTGCTGCAGGGACTTTACCAAGGAGCTCTATTATGTGAGCGATGTGGTCTGGAGGGAACAGAACCAAAACCCCACTGGATAAACAATTATGCAAAAGTCACAAAGTGGACACAATGTTATCTCCATTGAATCCTATGTCAATATTTGTCATGCCTAATATCGACATACCTTCCTCTAAAGAAAAGGTCTTCCCAGCTTTGGGCTCAAATAATGAATCCCCAGTGACCAACTCAAAAGCCTAGAATAAAAAGAAGAAGAATTGAATTGCCTGGAACTATTCTGTAGTGGCATCTATCGTATAAGCTGCTAAAGGAGTGGGTGAATTTGTCTTGATGTAAAGAGTGCTGGTAGACTGGAAGGGTAACTGAACGACACAAGAGTTAAGTGATGCAAGTGAATCAGAGGAGACAGGAGATAACATGGTTTTACTTCAGTGAAGCTGTAAACAGATGCAGACTGTAAGTGTTGTTGCGGGTGTGTTGGTTGTATGGTGGTTGTCTCTCTTACCATGCAGGCTACACTCCAGATGTCTGCTGGTGGGCCGTAGTCAGAGCCCAATAGAACCTCTAGTGAACGGTACTGACGGGTCTGAATCTCCTCACAGAAATGTTTGTACTGGAATGTCACACATAGCAAAGGCAGCGTGTGAAATACAGTCCTGACCCCAGGGCAGTATCCCACATTAGTTACTCTTATTTTCTAACCAACTACTGAATACGAATGGCAACGGTTCATAAAGACGTCGTAATTCCGATATGATGTCAATGTTTTAGCGCTTTCCACTGAGTTTTTAAACTATGGCGTGCAACATGGTTCCACGCACCAATAAATCAGCACAATCTACTTTTGCGGGTTTTGAAATTGGCTGCTTCTTGGAGCTAAAATTGGGTCATGTTTACTGTGCTAATGACTACACACAAAAAAAGAGTAACAGAGAGCAATGTACAACATGAAATTAGTAAATGAGGCATTTGTAGTAATTGCATGGGGGATGCTATTTCACAATCGCTGACTGACTGATCATACCCACCACCCAACAAGAGCTTCCCAGGTCAGCAATCTTTACTGTGATTTTCTTCAGACTGATGGGAGTGACCAGGTCCTTCTCTGAATAGACAGTAAGAGATGAACAACATACAGTATAGGGTTATGATCTGATTTAAACACTTCAACAGCATACTGGACACAGGCAATCTGAAGTTACATAGAAACAGAATACTAGCCTTGATGTCCAGTAAACAGATTAATTTTCTGGTCCATTCAGTCATATGACTTTACAGAGTTCTATAACACCTGTAGCTGGACAGTGAACACTACCTGCTGTGCTCCTTGTCTTGGCATCTTTCCCAGGGTATGGACAGGCACTGCCCCCTGCTGTCTGTTTTGGGTTCTGCTCCTCCAAACATAACAGTATATTCTCAGGCTTGATGTCTGTGTGGATGATTTTACATTGAGTGTGCAGGTAGTCCAATGCCTGAAGAACCTACAGGGAAAGAGTGATGGCACTGTGAACTCCAACTACTCCTGCATCAAACTAAAGATGCATCCATTAGTGTAGTGATTCGATGACAGCCCAAATGTTTCGACTCATCTCATACTATGAACTCTGTCACTCTTTTACCTGAGCAATGACCTGTTTGACCCAAGACAGCGATAGCCCTGGGTTTCCAAAACAGACTTGCCAACAGCGGAGGTCTGGTCCTAGCAGCTCCAGCACTAGGCATACATCTTCACACAGGAGGTCAAGGAACCAAAGACGCTCCCTACGGTGTCAAATGTTGCTGCAGGTTTGTGTGTGTGTATGTCATGACTATGCAGTCTGAGAAAGGATACGAACCCCGTTGACCCCAGCTATCTTAAACTCATCCAGCAGTTGGACTATCCTCCGGCTTTGGAGGTGACGAGCAGTGGGACCACTGGCCTGAGGGGGAGAGGGGCAGAGGCAGGTGAGAGAGGTTAAAGTCAGGGTCCGGACTATACTGGTCGAGTACTTGTTTAAATAGAGAGAGATGGGTCTGTATGAGACAAGGGAGAAAAATAATGAACCATGAAAGCATGGGTGGATGTGAATAAGTGGTAGTGACAGATAAATAACACGTGGACTAAGAGCAAAACGTGTTATTCATGTATGCCCTATTGCCCTTAGAGAAGAGTTAGGGGTGAGGATGAGAAAGTGATAGAGGAAGCAGAGAAAGAGAAATGAAGAGAGACAAGAAGGGAGACTCACACAGCGTAGCAGAGTCAATTCGTCTTGCCCAGCCTGTGTGAATCCTTCTCCACTCTTCAAAACCTTCACGGCCACTCGCCTGCCAAATCTGCACATACAGAGACTGTTTTAATCACACTAGAGCTTTTCCTATATGACAAGAAGAAGATATTTGAGTAAATCCTCACACAGCAACATAGTGAATGAACCTGAGGTCCAAGCAGAGCCATACAGTGGAGAAGTATCCCCAGCCCAACTTAGACAGAACCTGGTATCTCCTGTTGAAGGTGTCTCCAATGTGAACAGGGTGGTACCCCCCTATTGAAACATACAGGATGATAGCAAATAGTTATTACTCCAACTTTTATTTTATTTTTTATTTTATTTAACCTTCACTTAACCAGGTAGGCCAGTTGAGAACAAGTTCTCATTTCCAACTGCGACCTGGCCAAGATAAAGCAAAGCAGTGTGACAAAAAAAAAACAGTTACACATAAACAAACATACAGTCAATAACACAATAGAAAAATCTATGTACAGTGTGTGCAAATGTAGAAGAGTAGGGAGGTAAGGCAGGAAAAAGGCCATAGAGGCGAAATAATTACAAATTTAGCATTAACACTGGAGCGATAGATGTGCCGATGATAATGTGCAAGTAGAGATACTGGGGCGCAAAAGAGCAAGAGGATAAATAACAATATGGGGATGAGGTGGGTGTGGTATTTACAGATTGGCTGTGTACAGGTACAGTGATCGGAAAGCTGCTCTGACAGCTGATGCTTAAAGTTAGAGAGGGAGATATAAGACTTCAGCTTCAGTGATTTTTGCAATTCGTTCAAGTCATTGGCAGCAGAGAACTGGAAGGAAAGGCGGCCAAAGTAAGTGTTGGCTTTGGAGATGACCAGTGAAATATACCTGCTGGAGCGTGTGCTACAGGTGGGTGTTGCTGGTGACCAGTGTGCTGAGATAAGACGGGGCTTTACCTAGCAAAGACTTATAGATGACCTGGAGCCAGTGGGCTTGGCGCCGAATATGTAGTGAGGGCCAGCCAACAAGAGCATACAGGTCGCAGTGGTGCTTTATTTTGTAAACGACATCGCCGAAGTCAAGGATCAGCAGGATAGTCAGTTTTACAAGGGTATGTTTGGCAGCATGAGTGAAGGAGGCTTTGTTGCAAAAAAGGAAGCCAAATCTAGATTTAATTTTGGATTGGCGATGCTTAATGTGAGTCTGGAAGGAGAGTTTACAGTCTAACCAGACACCTAGGTATTTGTAGTTGTCCACATATTCTAAGTCAGAACTGTCCAGAGTAGTGATGCTAGTCGGGCGGGTGGGTGCGGGCAGCAATCGGTTGAAGAGCATGCATTTAGTTTTACTAGCCACGGAAGGCCTCCAACTACTGTATTTACTGTGTAAACACGGTACTCAATACAAACAGACTATGTGTATGCTGGAAAGGAGTGAATAGGACAACAAGACATGTAAGGAGAAAGACAGATTGAGTAGACCCATATCAGACCATGGCAGTATTCTCGGGGGTCCTCTCTGTCCAGTGACTCCTCTGGCTCTAGCTGTTCCAAACGATTCAGCTTATCAAGTCCATTGGATGTCCCAGGTTTACTGCTGCAACAAACACACACATGCAAATACACTTACACAAAGACACACACTGTCTACATACTGTGCACACACTGTCAACCTATCTGATCCCACACAGGGCAGAGATGTGACCCTTCTGTGTCTAAGTCAGTGTTGGGTTGCTGGGAGCAGACAGGGTGAGACTACTTTTAGACACTTCCCTGGGTGTTCACATGGATACCCAGCTGACAGGACTCAGAATGGGTCTCAGACATTTAATAGACATGCCACTATAGTCTACAGCCAGATGGACTACATGCGGTGGCAACCCGTCATTCAGGGCAGGTGGGGTAGAGCCCCACCTGAAAATCTAAATAAAGTTGACAATCTACTGGCAAATCCCTTTTAATCCATGTCGTAAGAAGAGAAATAACGAAGAGAAATTATAGATAAAATGTTTCGGTGCTCATCGGCCATTTGGACATAAACATTACACAACAGGGTAGAAATCGCAAATTGAACAATGAGTGGTTTGGAAAGAATCAGTGACAATGGCTAACTGCAAGCATAGCAAATAAATCACTAGCCTGCTATTCAGTGCAGTGGCCCTGTGTCCCACCTCTGGGATTAAGTGTCTATTTTCCAAGTTTAAAATGATAAACGTTCAACATTGGCCATGCTGTCAATGAAGCATGATTTATGCCGCGCTCAAAACAACTGTTAACTCGGAACTGCAAAAATTTGACTTCAGTGAGTTCAAGACAACTGGGAATTCCGGAAAAAAACGAGCTCCGACTGGGAAATACATTTTCAGCATTTACATTTTGAACCGTCATTGTAAGTCGGGAACTCGGGCATCTTTCTAGAGCTACGACCTAAAGATCAATGATGTCATCATGATTCAACCCAGTTGTCTTGAAAGCACCATAAATCCAGAGAAAGCCAGACTTTGACGACAAAATTTGCCCATGAAGGACCGCCATGCCACCTTCCTGTTCAAGTGAGCACAGCACAACAAAGTGAGTCCAAAAACGTCTTGTCTGCTGCTGCAAAAATTACATAATATGCCAGGGAGATATGTATACTGTAGCTAAGAAAGTAATACTAAGTGTATGTTGTGTAGTAAGCTGTTAGTAGCCCATGTGCCTCACCCTGGCAGTAAATTAGGCTGAATGAACTGTTTCGCTGCCAGACAAGGCTCCGCTGATAGCCAGGTGTAGCAGTGGTAAGATGTTGGGACAGCTTTTTGTAGGATCTAACAGTTTGTGGGCACCGTTTGTCACCGTTATAGTGCCATTAATGTATTGTTTAGTGTTGTGTTGCGTAGTGGCTTTGCTGGCAAGCATCCCACGTATTATAATTTTTTTGCCCCACCAAGATTTACAGTGCCTTGCGAAAGTGTTCGGCCCCCTTGAACTTTGCAACCTTTTGCCACATTTCAGGCTTCAAACATAAAGATTTTACATTTTACATTTAAGTCATTTAGCAGACGCTCTTATCCAGAGCGACTTACAAATTGGTGCAATCACCTTATGACATCCAGTGGGACAGTCACTTAACAATAGTGCATCTAAAACTTAGGGGGGGTGGGGTGAGAGGGATTACTTAACCTATCCTAGGTATTCCTTAAAGAGGTGGGGTTTCAGGTGTCTCCGGAAGGTGGTGATTGACTCCGCTGTCCTGGCGTCGTGAGGGAGTTTGTTCCACCATTGGGGGCCAGGGCAGCGAACAGTTTTGACTGGGCTGAGCGGGAGCTGTACTTCCTCAGTGGTAGGGAGGCGAGCAGGCCAGAGGTGGATGAACGCAGTGCCCTTGTTTGGGTGTAGGGCCTGATCAGAGCCTGGAGGTACTGAGGTGCCGTTCCCCTCACAGCTCCGTAGGCAAGCACCATGGTCTTGTAGCGGATGCGAGCTTCAACTGGAAGCCAGTGGAGAGAACGGAGGAGCGGGGTGACGTGAGAGAACTTGGGAAGGTTGAACACCAGACGGGCTATTTGGCGTTCTGGATGAGTTGAAGGGGTTTAATGGCACAGGCAGGGAGCCCAGCCAACAGCGAGTTGCAGTAATCCAGACGGGAGATGACAAGTGCCTGGATTAGGACCTGCGCCGCTTCCTGTGTGAGGCAGGGTCGTACTCTGCGGATGTTGTAGAGCATGAACCTACAGGAACGGGCCACCGCCTTGATGTTAGTTGAGAACGACAGGGTGTTGTCCAGGATCACGCCAAGGTTCTTGGCGCTCTGGGAGGAGGACACAATGGAGTTGTCAACCGTGATGGCGAGATCATGGAACGGGCAGTCCTTCCCCGGGAGGAAGAGCAGCTCCGTCTTGCCGAGGTTCAGCTTGAGGTGGTGATCCGTCATCCACACTGATATGTCTGCCAGACATGCAGAGATGCGATTCGCCACCTGGTCATCAGAAGGGGGAAAGGAGAAGATTAATTGTGTGTGTCTGCATAGCAATGATAAGAGAGACCATGTGAGGTTATGACAGAGCCAAGTGACTTGGTGTATAGCGAGAATAGGAGAGGGCCAAGAACAGAGCCCTGGGGACACCAGTGGTGAAGCGCGTGGTGAGGAGACAGATTCTCGCCACGCCACCTGGTAGGAGCGACCTGTCAGGTAAACGCAATTGCGTTCAGTGCAGATGCCCAACTCGGAGAGGGTGGAGAGGAGGATCTGATGGTTCACAGTATAAAAGGCAGCCGATAGATCTAGAAGGATGAGAGCAGAGGAGAAGAGTTAGCTTTAGCAGTGCGGAGCGCCTCCGTGATACAGAGGAGAGCAGTCTCAGTTGAATGACTAGTCTTGAAACCTGACTGATTTGGATCAAGAAGGTCATTCAGAGAGAGATAGCGGGAGAGCTGGCCAAGGACGGCACGTTCAAGAGTTTTGGAGAGAAAAGAAAGAAGGGATACTGGTCTGTAATTGTTGACATCGGAGGGATCGAGTGTAGGTTTTTTCAGAAGGGTGCAACTCTCGCTCTCTTGAAGACGGAAGGGACGAAAGCCAACGGTCAGGGATGAGTTGATGAGCGAGGTGAGGACCGGGAGAAGGTCTCCGGAAATGGTCTGGAGAACAGAGGAGGGGATAGGGTCAAGCGGGCAGGTTGTTGGGCGGCCGGCCGTCACAAACGCGAGATTTCATCTGGAGAGAGAGGGAGAAAGAGGTCAGAGCACAGGGTAGGGCAGTGTGAGCAGAACCAGCGGTGTCGTTTGACTTAGCAAACGAGGATCGGATGTCGTCGACCTTCTTTTCAAAATGGTTGAATGAAGTCATCTGCAGACAAGGGAGGAGGGGGGAGGGGGCGGAGGATTCAGGAGGGAGGAGAAGGTGGCAAAGAGCTTCCTAGGGTTGGAGGCAGAAGCTTGGAATTTAGCGTGGTAGAAAGTGGCTTTAGCAGCAGAGACAGAGGAGGAAAATGTAGAGAGGAGGGAGTGAAAGGATGCCAGGTCCGCAGGGAGGCGAGTTTTCCTCCATTTCCGCTCGGCTGCCCGGAGCCCTGTTCTGTGAGCTCGCAATGAGATATAAAACTGGTATTTTTTGTGAAGAATCAACAACAAGTGGGACACAATCATGAAGTGGAACGACATTTATTGGATATTTCAAACTTTTTTAACAAATCAAAAACTGAAAAATTGGGCGTGCAAAATTATTCAGCCCCCTTAAGTTAATACTTTGTAGCGCCACCTTTTGCTGCGATTACAGCTGTAAGTCGCTTGGGGTATGTCTCTATCAGTTTTGCACATCGAGAGACTGAAAATGTTTCCCATTCCTCCTTGCAAAACCGCTCGAGCTCAGTGAGGTTGGATGGAGAGCATTTGTGAACAGCAGTTTTCAGTTTTTTCCACAGATTCTCGATTGGATTCAGGTCTGGACTTTGACTTGGCCATTCTAACACCTGGACACCTGGATATGTGGATATGTGGATATACCTGGATATTTTTGAACCATTCCATTGTAGATTTTGCTTTATGTTTTGGATCATTGTCTTGTTGGAAGACAAATCTCCGTCCCAGTCTCAGGTCTTTTGCAGACTCCATCAGGTTTTCTTCCAGAATGGTCCTGTATTTGGCTCCATCCATCTTCCCATCAATTTTAACCATCTTCCCTGTCCCTGCTGAAGAAAAGCAGGCCCAAACCATGATGCTGCCACCACCATGTTTGACAGTGGGGATGGTGTGTTCAGGGTGATGAGCTGTGTTGCTTTTACGCCAAACATAACGTTTTGCATTGTTGCCAAAAAGTTCAATTTTGGTTTCATCTGACCAGAGCACCTTCTTTCACATGTTTGATGTGTCTCCCAGGTGGCTTGTGGCAAACTTTAAACAACACTTTTTATGGATATCTTTAAGAAATGGCTTTCTTCTTGCCACTCTTCCATAAAGGCCAGATTTGTGCAATATACGACTGATTGTTGTCCTATGGACAGAGTGTCCCACCTCAGCTGTAGATCTCTGCAGTTCATCCAGAGTGATCATGGGCCTCTTGGCTGCATCTCTGATCAGTCTTCTCCTTGTATGAGCTGAAAGTTTAGAGGGACGGCCAGGTCTTGGTAGATTTGCAGTGGTCTGATACTCCTTCCATTTCAATATTATCGCTTGCACAGTGCTCCTTGGGATGGTTAAAGCTTGGGAAATCTTTTTGTATCCAAATCCGGCTTTACACTTCTTCACAACAGTATCTTGGACCTGCCTGGTGTGTTCCTTGTTCTTCATGATGCTCTCTGCGCTTTTAACGGACCTCTGAGACTATCACAGTGCAGGTGCATTTATACGGAGGCTTGATTACACACAGGTGGATTGTATTTATCATCATTAGTCATTTAGGTCAACATTGGATCATTCAGAGATCCTCACTGAACTTCTGGAGAGAGTTTGCTGCACTGAAAGTAAAGGGGCTGAATAATTTTGCACGCCCAATTTTTCAGTTTTTTATTTGTTAAAAAAGTTTGAAATATCCAATAAATGGCGTTCCACTTCATGATTGTGACACAGTTTTATATCTTTATGTTTGAAGCCTGAAATGTGGCAAAAGGTTGCAGAGTTCAAGGGGGCCGAATACTTTCGCAAGGCACTGTACATGCTAAAATCACCACTGACTACATGTACCTCACTGTGACCCTCCGTAAAAGAGGCAAAGGTCAAATTCATTAGGATATGCTATATCAGGTTAGTGTACTACAAATATTGTCTTGTGTAGATCTGTCAATTATTGCTCCTTTTCTGAATAATTTATTTATAGTCAAATATCCTCTCCAGGACAGTCTCTCAGAATTTTGTGGCTCCAGTTCAGAGCGTGGATATTGGCCCAGGTCCTTGACACTGTGACAGACCCAGTGAAACTCTAAACTGTCATTCACCTCCAGAGGCACTAAAATAATGCACACATTCTCATTGTGTGCCAGGCGAGCTATACATGGAGCCCCTGCCTCTTTGGCCATGGAAAAAAAGGTTAGGGTCAAGCTATAAATTGGTTTCCATTTACTGAGGCAAACCCTAAGTCTGGGTTCAAGTCTTTTTAAGCTAACATTCCACTTCTTGCCTCTCTATGTCATTGCCACAGAGACTGGCCTTGAGGCAATGTCAATGTTCAATATGCAGCTAGGTTTATGGCAGAATTGCTCATTGGTCGATGGAAATAATAACATTCATATTTTCCATGAAAACATGTAGAACCTCAAAAATATAATTATAATTATAACAAAGTAAAAAACAAACATTTAGCTGTTAACTAGGCAAGTTATTGTATTTTGAGGCTTACAAATCAAACCAGCCAGGTTTTGTGATTGGAATTGCAGTATGTATTTAGTTTGAGAAGTTAGACTTCAGCTAGCAACTTTTGACAGATTGGTTTCATCTGGACAAATTTTTTTTGATTAGCAACCAGATACCAACATGTTCTCTGGTGAAAAATAGTTATCCAGCACCAATTAAGTGATGATGCCCTCGAAGCTGGTGTTTGGAGGATAGATTGGCAAGGGTGTTGCCAATATATCCTCCAAACACTGGCTTCGAGGGCATTATCACTTTTATACAACGGGTTACCAACATATTCAAATAATGATTGACATATTTTAATTAAAAACATTTTATGAATTTATTCATACTATTTCATCCTTCCACAAGATATAGTCCTGAAGATATAGTCCCGTCACAAATCTAGGGCTGGTCGTTCATTCTATCGGTTCAGTTGCTCGAGATGCAACCCAGTCGTTCAGTCTTTTTGTTCTGTATCTACGGACGCGACCCAGTCGTTCGTTCGAGATGTTCCATTGCCATACAGGCTGGCAACGTTCGTATCTCTTGATTGCTAGATAGCCAACTACGGCTAATTTACAGTCACGTCTACAAGCCAGCATAACGGCAAAGTAGCTTCATTTGCTTTGTTTAAGCTGTTTTCTGTAGACATTTGGATACATCCCTAACAATGAGTTGATGAGGTGTGATTTTGTCTGGCATAAAACATGTGCTCACTCGTCAGGACACTGTTGTTCAAAAGAGCTAGCCAACAACACAGCTAACACAATCACTTCAAACTGAAGCTGGAGAGACGGCAAACTTGCTGCACTTCCTTTCATTTGCCCTTTTTTCAATTTACATTTCTTTGTATATATCCATAAAAATGATGCCAGCTGATCCATGATTTTGACTGGTTGAGAAACGCTGCCTGCCTGTCTGTCTGGCCCTGATTCCAGGCTCGTTCATTACTATGGTACAAGTGGAGATCGAATTTGAATATTGAAATACTGTTGCAAATGGAGAGACAGACAGCAAAGTTTATACAAATATGTTGAAAACTAAATGTTAGTCTAAAATAAATGTGAGATAATATCTAGATGATTTTTATAGTGGAGATCATGTTTATAAATAGCTGATGAGACAGTGGATTGCACAGTCAGATGGAACAGAGTAAATAGGCATTTTAGCGTCGTAGATTTAGCCGTGGTAATTTGTGATTGGAGGATAGCTGTGAGGGTTATCGAATCAGGATCAGCTCCTCTGTTCTCCTCAATCTCAGTAATGATAGAATGTTCATATTTGAAGATGGCAGAAAGGCTGGCCTCCTTGTCAATGACAAGGAGTGGAATGTTAGCTAAAGAGATTGGCACCAGGCTAGCTAACAACCACACACAGGGTTAAAGTCCTCTGGTTAAGACCTGTTCCTCAAAAATATTTCTTAATTCAAAAAATACCATACTTCCACTCATTGACTTTGTGACTTGCTATGGGTAACAGGTGTGTCTCACTGACAATTTAGTGGGCAGCCAGGTTACAGGTTTAGAGGTGCACCTTTCAATTAGTAATAACCAAGTCAGTGTACTGTTCTAGATCTGGCATACTTATAGTGAGAACAGATGATACTTACGTTTTTTGAGCCAACTGTACAGAAGTCTGAGCTGAGCACATATTCCTCTCCATGACTGAGTATACAGAGCCTGTATACAGTAGGACTCTGACTGCCTGTGACCAGTCAGCAGTGTTTATGTATGAGGAGCCGGCCAGGTCTAAACATGGAAATCCCCAACCCCCCAACTCTCTCTCTCTGTCCTCTTCTTTTGCTCTTTCTTCCCTTCACCCCCACTCTGTATATCTCTCCACAGCTGTGAAAGGGTAGAGGGAAGAGGAAATGACAGCTGTGTGGGGTTACTGGGGGGTTTAACGACCCCAGTCCAACAGTTCATGATCTCACAGGAACGCCAGGGCACCCCTTATCCCACCATGTGCAAATACCTGTACAGTATGATATATCAAAACAAGGAATAATAATAATACCTTTTCAATGCAAGTAACAAAATGCTTCACCTCATAAAAAATATAATTAGATAAAAGTACTAACAAAGAAACAAAGACAGGAGGAAGGAGAATGAAAAACATCAATTGAAATCATAAATTGAAAATCATGAATTGAAATCATACATGAAAAGCATCTTTATAAAAGTGTGTCTTCAGCAGAGATGTAAAAATAGGCACAAGCCTGATCTCCTCTGGTAGACAATTGCAAAGTCTAGGGGCCCTAATGCAAATGCCCAGTCTCCTGTCATTTTCAACCAAGACTTTGGAATGGTCAACAGTGCCCTGTCAGAGGATCTCAGGCTGTGTACTGGCTCACAGGGAGATAAAATATCTGAGATATAGGACGGGGCTAAAAAAAAAGCCTTAAACATGATTACTAAAAGGTTAACATCTATTCTAAAAGTGACTAGTGGCCAGTGTAGAGAAATTAAAATAGTTGTGTTTAAATACACACACACACACACACACACACACACACACACACACACACACACACACACACACACACACACACACACACACACACACACACACACACACACACACACACACACACACACACACACACACACACACACACACACACACATCATATGCTGCTGCTACTCTGTTCTTTATTTCACTCTTATTATTATCTCCTGATGCCTAGTCACTTTTCCCTGCCTTCATGTACATATTTACCTCAAATACCTCATACCCTGCACATTTACCTGGTACTGGTACTCCCTGTATATAGCTCCATTCGTGTGTATTTTGTTTTTTAATTATTATTAATTTTAAACTATACATAGTAGGGAAGGGCTCGTCAGCAAGCATTTCACAGTTAAGTATACACCCGTTCTTTTCGGCCGCATGTGACAAATACAATTTAATTTGATTTCAAATGGTTACATTTTCTGGTGCCTGTTAAAAACCAAGCTGCATAATTTTGAACTAAGAGTTACAGTAATCTCGGCATGATGAAGTAAAACCACGTAGCACAAGAGTATTGCACTGGACACGTGCTGTACACTGCATTAGATTTGTCCTTCTATGGTGCAGTCATAAAGAGCTTTATCTAATTATATAATAAGCTATATCTGATTTGATCTAATTAGGAACAGTAAAAGTAGATATATGGGCTATATCAAACGAGTCTTGTGTCATTGAGTTCACTTCTGTCAGTTGCTTGATGGCCACCGTGGGAAGTCAAATCAGTGGGAAGCTACACTTCGTACACTTTCATCAGTATGTTTCCACCCCACTCATGGAATTGAAGAGAGGGTAAAAATATCCACGGTCACGATACAGGGTGGAGCAGGGTGAGGTCTCAGGCATGGCTCTGCTCTTTGTGATTAATACTGGGCTGTTAACACTCTGCTCCAACACGCCACCCGAAGACACTTCAGAAACCGCAAGGCGGACAGCGATAAACTGAATGAAAGTTGCTGGAGCTGAGAGGAAGAGGCCCCCTGCTCGGTTTCAATAGCCTACACGACTGGGTTGACTGTTTAATTGGTCCAAGGTGACTTATGACCTTAATTATTGGTACATTTCAAATCAAAATTGCATTTGTCAAATGCGCCGAAAGCAACGGGTAGACCTTACCGTGAAATGCGTATTTACAAGACCTTAATCCTTAATTTATGTGTCTTTAGGCTGTAGACCTAAATCAGGTCGAGAGAAATTTAAAACAATAATATAGTGCCTAGATATTATAGGCACGGGAGGTGAGATGATTCATAGGTGCAGGATTTATTGATAAAGACTTTTTTTTTTACATGAAAAGGCACAGTGTCATAACAATATAAATATAATATATGTGGTCAAAGGCAGGGACATTTTCAACAACAACGTGAGCTACAGGGGATATGATATAGCTGGGACATGAATACGTTGCCAAATTGCAACAGCTCACCATGTTTCTGTCCGAGCGTTATGAAATGCTTTTGTAAAATCAATGCGACAATATTGGCAAGAAACGTTTCAAAACACTCAACATGTTTTAGTAAGGGGCATGAGAACCCGGGAGTAATCCTGTAAATAACACCCCACTAACAGTCCAGGTCCACGATCGAGCGATGAAACAACGGAATACCCATTCGTTTTCAATAGAGATAAGTGAAGTGGGCGGGGGCATTGAGCGATGCATGCATAGGCGAGGAAGTATGAACAAGGCGGGACCTAAATTGCAGAAAGCTAAGTACTCTGCTATATCACAGAGCGATGGACCAATCAAAGTTCAATATAGCGGTTGATCCCTTAAATGCTTGCTTGCAAGCGCCCACATGAGGGCAAAGCTAGTGTGGCTGTCCAAATTATCAAGGTTAGTGGATCATGGTCGTAAGGGCTGTTCTTAGGCCCGACATAAAGCAGAATCCGGGCAAAAGCCAGTCATTGGTTATGGGATTCTGAAGTTGTTAGCCAAACAGACTGGTCGTCCGTTCTATTGGCATGGTTGCCAGCCAAGCGGACTGGTCGTCCATTCCAAGCAAATAATGTTGCTATGCTGGTTAGCTCCTACTTTGCTATCTAGCCAACTAAATATAGCACACAAGCAGCTGAAATGACAGCAAACTATGTGCAGTTTTGTTAGTTTCACATTTGTTTCTATTGCCATTTCTTTAGATAGATCCATTATAATGATCCTGATAAATGAATTTGCCTGGCTCATAGAAGCTGTCAGTCTCACCCAGACAAGTTCATTCTCGATGGCACAGTGGGGATTGCAAAACAAAAGAGAGGCAGGCAGCAAGGTTTGGACAAACACCAACTGTTGCAATCCAATATATAGGCTACAAGTATGGGGAATACTGTATTTTGTCAAGGTGAGGTGAAGTTTATGAATTGCCTGGCATGGCTGTGGGGGAGTGGAATGATAATTCAAATGGCCTGTCAATATTACCTGGGGATTGTGGTGAGTAACTCCCTGCTATCAACCAATCAGCAGCCAGGATCCAAACAATCCGTTTTATATAAAACAACCACTCCTGTCTTTTGTTTAAATGAAGATTTTAATAGCATAGTATTTTAATGTTATTTGGGGAGTAGCTGGTTTAATGTAGCCCCATTTAAGGTTATGTGGCAGCCTACATCTGGCCCACTTCTGGACCGGGGTCAGTGTGTAGGCAAAACTAGTACCACACTTTTTTATTTTACAATCGTTTTGCACAATATGGCCCAGATGTGGGCCACATCATTTAGAATGAATCATTTTACACTGTGTGGGCCAGAGCTGGGCCACACATTTGTAGTTTATCAGTGTGTGGGCCAGATCTGTGCCTCTCCTTTTTAATCTAACGGTGATACAGTATGTGCACCAGACTTGGGCTGGAGACCCAGGCTTATACTGGGCCAGAAAAACACAAAGTATGTAGCCTACAGTTGCCCAGGAATAATTTTGCTAACTGGGCAAACATCTTTCTAGCACGAGACAGATTTGTTTGAGAGGTCATCATAACCTCTTTGTTTCATCCTGTTACACTGGGTGAATTTTCTTTAGGCTGAATATTCTTGTTCTACTGCAAACATAATTCACCTCCTATTTATGGCCTGGTTGAATTACGGCCTAATCTTGGCACGGCATAAGCTGTAAAGCCTCAGTTAGCCATTAGGGCTGCTGTTCCAATGTGTGGTAACACAAGTAGCAGACCCACAAGGGCTCAGCTGTAGCTTTTCTTTGACTGAGATGCAAACGTGATGAGGAGAGTTTGACAACTGGGTCAGAAGGGGGTGCATATAAAACACAAGTTGGATAACATAGGTATCGCATAAAACTTTTAACTAGCCATGTTAAAAGATGAACTGAAACGGAGACAAGTGTTAATCTCCCATAAAGACAGGGGATTGATCCTCAGTACTTGGTAGGAATCCAAATGTTCCCTGTACACTCTACACTATAGCTACGGTCTAAAACTGAATAGGTGCAATAAACATATGGTTAATGTTTAATGTATCTCACCTTTCTGTACGCCTATTGCAAAAGCACGTTTTTTTTTTAATGATCACTTATCTTTAGATGTGCTGCCACCAGCTACTGTAACTGTACTACAAATGCTACTGGACTAAAACCAAACATGGTACGGCAACGAGAGAGAAACTTGGTTACTTCTTGTAGACACGAGCAGGGAGTACCACAGGCCAGGCCCCACTGACTTATTTCACCCACCAACCTTCCCCTCTAAACCCCAAGGTCTTCATTAGCACAACATCACTGACTTGCATTCATTTGACGTGACACTGTTTCCACTTTTGAACACTCACAACCTCCTGGCCCTTGTTAGGGGGGAGGGTAAAGCACATGGCACTGAGGACTTTCTGCCAAGGCTATCTGATTTTCATGAGCTCCTCTTAAACCTCTTCATCATACCAGTCACCAGACAGGCATACTGTAAATATCTCACAGCAGAATGATTGGCTGGAAGTACAGCATAACAAATAGAGCAATCTGAAAATGATTGGAAAAACACCATTTACTGTAAACCATCTGCCTACATGAAGCAACACAATTCACATTTTGAGTCAATGGCATAAGTAGTGTGCTGCAGTACCCTGTGGTTCCCTTCATTAAAAAGTCACTTTTCCAGATTTAGATTGTGCCAGCTCCTGGACTAATATGCATGTTCAATGGTAAATCTGTGTCAGACAAATTGGAACTTAATGATGTGAAAATGCTTTTAATGATACAGTTTACTCTTCATACGCCAGCACTTCTACACAGGGCCGGATCCAGGCATAAGCAACATAAGTGGTCTCTTCGGGCCCCGACCAAATAATAACAATAGAAAAGGTGGGATCTTTTTGTGTCTGTTAAATGAATTATGGCGGTGGAAACGTGTTTATGTGCAAAAATGTATATAATAACCATCATATCGAAGTAAGCTTGGAGTCATGCGGTGATATGTTGCGTGGTCCTCCCACTACAACTCGGGAAAGCATGCAGTTAATTTGGTTTGTCATTCTTACTCAGGATATCATAACATGGCATAAGTCATTACAAAATGTGTAGAATTGCAGGAATTTGCTATCAAACAACAAAAGAAATATTTCCAACCCATCACAAAATGTGTAGAATTGATAGAAAATTGTACAATTTTAAAGCAAGTTCTCTATGCGCCATGGCAAAAAAAATGTAAGTGCAGGAAGTGAACTTCAATTTCTCTCCACTGTCAAGAAGGGCGCCTCTAAAATGTTTTGTTGCGAGGTGGGGGGCCCCCAAAAGTACACGCAGTCCTGTTTCACTGCATGTACAAGTGGGTAACCTGTATGATTGTAAGCTGTGAAATGGAAATATATTTTCTGCATATCCTGAGACACCCTCGGAGAGTGGGGTCACGGCCAGGGATCAGCCATTATTGACGGCAACCCTGGAGCAATTAGGGTTAAGTGTCTTGCTTAACTGCAGATTGACAGACTTTTCACTTTGACGGCTTGGGGATTTTAACAAGCAAACTTTCGGTTACTGGCCCAACGCTCTAACCACTAGGCACATATAGGGCCACTAGCTCCATATAGGGTAGGATTAACTCCAGCTTGAAGGTTCTTGCTGTAGCACAGTTGATGGCCGGCATAACAGAGGTACTCTCAAAGCCCTACATTTCTATAATTATCACTTTAAATACAAAACCACAAATTACATTGACATTTTGACTATTTTATTGCATGACATTAAGTTACATTTCACCTATCAAACAGTTAGAGAAAGCTAATGGTAGGCTTACTTACAAATCGTTAAAGTATTTACAAGGAAATCCAAATAATGTTTGAATTTAGCAAGGAAAACAAACAAGGATTGCTTTTGCTATGTCCATGGCAAGAGATGACAAAAATGTACTTTAAAAATCGCCAACATAACTTGCTCTACATTACTAACAAACAGATATTCCCTTATTATAGCTTGACATCTAAAAATGTATGTAAAAACTCACATGTCAAAAAGCAGTAGTCCCAGAATGTAATGCGAGTCGTAATTTTGATACTTAGATTTTTTGTAAAGTATACCCTTACCCAACCCACAAACACAGAGTAATGGAAATCAAAAAGGGTCAAAAGTCAAAACATGACCAATATAGGCCTACATAAAGCTTCTACGCATTTATAAAAAAATATTTTAAAAAAGAACAGTGTAATTCATTCATTGTGGACCATGTCATCAGTACCAAAGAAGAATATGACAGGCGTTTGCATGAAATCGGATCTCACTTTCAAACAATGGATTTCATTGTAATTCCATTGATTATTTGGTCTTCGTAAATAGATAACGAACCAGCAGCCAACCAGACAGGAAAATAAATAAATAAATACAATTTTAAAACCTAAAAATATTTTAACCCTCAAGCTACCAAAATATTTTCATACATCGATTACCATCTGGGTTCATTGTTACCCCAAGAAGAAACTATATTTGAAAAAGAAACAGTCATAACAGAATAGCAACATATTTCTTTTTAAAACATTAGACATGTAATTAATGTAATCTGAAAAAGAGACCAAAACACTTATTTTAGCTAAATTAGAGTTAATTAGCATATTCAGTAAAAACTCATGTTTCCTTCATTCAATTTGCAGCCTTTTCTCCCAAATTCTATCCACATTACTACAGAAAAAGCTCATTTACCATTATTTTATTATAGTATCATTTCGTTTTCAGAATGTTGAACGTATAAATGGTCATATTTTGTGGTAAAAAGTACTGCCGTTTAAAGAGATGGTACACCATTTGAAATATTCTACATTTTATTGAAAAGTAATGATTAAATTCACTTCAAAAAGTGAGCCTGAAAGAAATGTACCAAATGTATGGCTTAGTTTACTTTATTTACTAAGCCCACAGACAGCATTACCATCACTGTTAGTAAAACAATGGGAGTGTTAGAGGCTATGGCAGGATGCTTCAAAAGCATGCCCAAAGTCACCTCAAAACAAATGGTATAGCATCCAAAATATCACAAGTTGCTTGCACCTATAGAATATAGGAATTTATGTAACATTTACCATAGAGAATACACAGCACTGTGTGTTCATTTTAGAGGGTAGTGGGTTTCCGTATTACAGTTTTACCAAGTATTAATATGACCGACAGACTGTTCTGAGCTGTTTTGACTGCAAATTGGCATATATCGAAGGTAAATTTAGATTTTGTACACGGTCGTACCTAGTTATAGCCATCCAGGACCTCTATACCAGGCGGTGTCAGAGGAAGGCCCAAACAATTGTCAGACTCCAGCAACCCAAGCCACAGACGGTTCTCTTTGCTACAGCACGGCAAGCAGTAACAATGCACCAAGTCTGGAACCAAAAGTACCCTGAACATCTTATACCCCCAAGTCATAAGACCTTTAAACAAGACTGCTACATACCTAATTAAAATGGCTACCTGGACTTCCCTTTGTTTTTACCAACTCTCTTGCACTGACTATGCACACACACCGACACTGCCCCCCCTCCCCAGACACCACACACACACACTGCAGCTACCACTACTCTTTATTTTTACTGAGTTATTCACTGTGTATTTATTCCTCATGTCTATTTTTAAAAATCTTTAACTGCATTGTTGGAAAAGGACCCGTAAGTGAGCATTTCACTGTTAGTCTACGCCTGTTGCCTATAAAGCATGTGACAAATAAAATGTGATCGATTTGATTTATACCCATTGGCGAGTACATAAGCTGCTCCATCTCTGCAGGTGATCGGTCTATTTGGTCAAAATCACTCATACAGGTCCCCCTCCACCCTCTAATGATACGTATAACTTAATATTGTGTCTCCAGAGAAACCTGGATTCAAATAAATATTTTTTGGGAGATTTGCCATAGAATAACAACTTTGCAGAGAATACAGACCAATACAGCTCTCTATGTAGCTGGAGTGTACCGGAGTTCTCTATTGCAGCTCTATAAGAGCGCCTGCTAAATGACTTAAATGTAAATGTAAATGTATCAAGTATTTATACCACTGGCAAACTTTGTACACCATTGTCAGATTTTTACATGCACAAAAATAAGGTTATTTTGGTTTTGTAGTACAGTCATACGATACATGGTAAAGAAATGTACAATGTTAGGCAAGTAAGTTACATGGGGAGCTGTATCTCTGCAGAGGATCTGTATTGGATCAAAATCACTGATACAGGTCCCCCTCCACCCTATGGATAACTTGTATTTGTCTCTAGAGAAACCTAGATTCAAATAAAAAGTCATTTTTTAAATCAAATTACTATAGACAAAATTAAGTGTTTTTGGCTAGGGTCAAAACTATCCCAAAAGGAATTGAATTTCTGAATAGTCCACGGGTTGTTCCACAAAATTAGTATCTTTTGCGTCCTTTTGACATTTTAAGGCAAAATTTTGCACCAATATTGAATTTTAAAAACCTGTTATGTTCAATGAAGTGCCCTTTTAATATAGATCACATGCACAATTCAATAAAGCATATTTTTTATATAAAGCCTTGCTAATGTGCCAAAATTCAACATTTTGACATGCCCCTCCGTGCATCATCTGTGACTTCCCAAAAAGTTCTCACATGATTGTGTAGCCCTGGTTATTTTGTTGCTTTGACAAAGTAATTTCTGAAAAGTATTTAATTTATTTATTTAGTGATTCATTTTAAGGTAAAAAAATAAATAAATAAAAAACAGTCCCTCATTTTAAAGGTGAACGCTGTTATGTGAACTCAATGTTTGAAAATAAACATTGAACATTGATAATGAAATGAGTGTAAAAACAGGTGAGATGGTTCTACACTTTTTGGCCATTTTCTGGTGGGAAACCGAATGGTTCGAGCATAACGTGTCAACCCTGTTACCCATAGATAAACAGGCTAGAAATGTTTTAATATTTAAAAAAAAAAATGTTGAAGCTTGCACTCAAATTGCCCCTCCCTGTTGCACAACAAACTTCCATTCCCCCCATCACAAGGAGATTTATGGCTTTATGGATTTACGGTTAAATTGTCAACCAGGTTACTTTATTTGGCACTTACTATAGTAATTATTTAAACTATTGAGATGGGAAAACACGTTTTTTTATTAAGTTGAACATGTGCTTTTTATGACAGAATGTTAAAATGAGGTGAAATCAACAATAAAAAATCCCACCAAATTACACATCCCAAAAGGCATCGAATTGGAGGAATGACCCCCATATTGATACAGAAACACTAAAAACATGGATTTAGATTTGTTAAGAACAAGTCATTACAAATTTGAAGATTTTAATAAACCACCTTTGGGCTATGATAAATATACCTATGGTGTCAAAATGACTCCAGTCAGTAGCTTGAGGGTTAAAATGTTGTATTAGTGAAAATCAAACAATAGGGCTACCGTTTAATTTCAGTCATAAAAAAAGGTCAGTCATGAGGCCTTGGGCTAAAGGATTCATTGTTGAGACTAAAAACATGTCATGCTGCAAGTTTTATGAGATTGGCAATATAATATTGTTTATCTCATACTCCTTTTGCTCAACATTTACAACTATACTAATTTCAAATACCCAGAACTAAAATCTTACGTAATTGCGTCAGATACTCTTTCAAGTTCTGGGGGGTATGTATGAGAAAAGATACTAGAATGAGGAGCGGAAGCCGAATGTTAGCTTCACCCCCCTTTCTCTACAAGTTTCTTTTAAGTCAGAAGGACAAATGTCATCTCCCCCCTTCCGAAATTCAAATGATACACACCCTGCTAAATCGTGATTTGTTTAAATAATCAAGTGTCGGAAAAACCTGCAAACAGGAACAACTGTTGCTTGTTAGTCGTCGCATCCCACAGTGTTGACAGAAAATGTCATATTGGTCACACATAACCAGCCATTTTCTAAAACAAACTGTTTGATCGCATTCAGTTCTGAAAATTCTTGTGTTTGATTACTAGCTCCTGCTGCTCACAAAATACACCTTTTTGAGAACACCTTCTAGTCTGCCATTCACAGACAATGTGTAGTGAAGTCTGGCACCCTGCTAAGAGAAGGAAACATTCTGCAGATTCAACATTAACTAGCTGAGATTTCTCTGGAGGTTTAAGATAGAGATGTCTATCATCATCTCAGCATCAGAACGGAAAATATCAGCTTGGCTACTGCAATTATAGGGAACCGTAGAATTACCATCAGAAATGCACTAAAATTATTTGTACATCATACCGATTTTGGAAAGGAACATTCAAATCATAGAGAATGTCAAAGCTGGGTGACTATAAAAGCCAGCACATGGAGTACCTAACATTTTCACAATGTATTGAAAGCAGTCTGTTCTTTAGTGTTCAACTACATGAAACAGAAACACTTTGTGGATCGACAAAAACGTTGATGGGGAGTGAAAAGGATGAGTGAAGACAATACTACCTCACACGTTGTCTGCAAAGGATAGTTCTACCAGAAAAGTAAGACTTTGAAAATGTGATTCAGGGAAACAGAAGGCATTAGCAAGTGAATGACAATAGCATAATTGAATAAGTGCTATTCAATTAATTTTAGTCCTGTAAGCTTTATCCATCCATTTCATCCCAGTAAGACGTTGTTTGTGTTGCAGAAACTCTGCAGCAGTCCAGAGAGTTCAACAGGACTTTGCTAATTTACTCAGGATAATGTCTATGTATGTACACACTGAGTAGCAGCGGGTAAATATAGTCAGGTTGCTATGGAAATCTCCTGTGCAGCTTGTCAGGAGAATCTACGCACAGTAACTCTACACAGATATGGCAAAAAGAGAAGAGCACCACTGAGTGCCCCTCGACCTTCTTTACTTCCTTCAGTCTGCCAAAAAGAGAGGGTAATCACACACTGTATGCACAAGGTCTTTTTCCTTTTCCTTTCGGACTACTCCTCACAGCGGGTGTCTTTTCCTCAGGGTCTCGGTCTGTCCCGTCTCAGGGCCACACTGTTATCATAGGTCAGTGACTTTATTTTCCACGGCAGCCGCAATCTGCTGGAGCCTGTAGCCCAGCTGCATCTTCTGAGCTGTAGGGTCCTCCTCTAGAGCAGTGATGATCTGGGAGGAGACAATACCAATAACAGCTTAAGTTCATCAACTAGATTAACATCATATAGAAATGACAAGTATGGGCCTCAAAAACCAATGGATAGAAATGTTGGACTCACTTGATCATAGTACTTGTTGATGTACTTGTACAGCTCATGCAGGGCTACAAGGTAGTTCACCTCACTAGCATAATTCTGTAAAGAAAGGTGGAAATACTAAAACTTTGGTTCATAACTTCTAAGTGCTCTATGCAAAAACAACCAAAGATTAAACGGAAAAGGCCTACAGCAGAAAATGTATGTCAAAACATGCACCAGTGTTTTCATTTTATTTTTATGTAACATACTCGAGATAGTTCTGCAAGAGCAGAATTCATTTCCTGGTCACTGGCAGAAATGGTCTGCCTGATGTCAGCATAGTATCTGAAAAGAGAGAATGAAATAGAGATGGAATGGAAGTCTGAGATTAGTGCACCCTTCATAAAATCCATAAAATCCACTCATACACCACTCATTCATAAAGAGAAGCTGGTTCATAAGGGAAACTCAGGTGTATGCATCAGCTAAGATTGGCAAATTGATGTTTATTGGAATGAATTAATCTTGTCCTGGAGGCAGATCTGAGCGATTTCCGCTAGATGGCGCCAGCTATATTGTATAAATTAATGAAAACAAAAATGTGCTTAATTTAAGTTTAGGCATTAGGGTTAGCAGTGGGGTTAGGTTTAAAATCTGATTGTATGACTTTGTGGCTGTGTCAGCTAATGACCACTGCAGAGTTGCCTCCAGAACAAGATTCATGATGAAAAATGCTAACCTGTCTGAGATTGGTGCAGATCAGATGCTAACACTTCATACTTAATATGGCGGTCTATTTAAACTGACCAGGTTCTGCTCACACATCCTCTGCCACTTTCTGCTACTGCTAGTATGAGTTTGCTTTTTCTTGCTACCCACCACCACCCCAGCCTCCACCTGTTTGGTTCCATTTTCCTTCCTGCAGGGGGAGATGTATAGAATACTGTGCTCACTGCCTGTAGTTATTTTATTATACAGTCAGGTCCATAAATATTTTGACATTGACCAAGTTATCATTTTGGCTCTGTACGCCACCACAACGGACTTGAAGGGAAACAATGAGCTGAAAGTGCAGACTTTCAGCTTTAATATGAGGGTATTTATTTCCAAAATCGGTTGAACAGTGTAGGAATTACACCACTTTTTATGTGGTCCCCCCAATTTTAGGGGCTCAAAACTAATTGGACAAACTAACCATCACAAATTAAATTGTGAGTTTTAATCTTTCAGTCAATGACTGCCTGAAGTTTGGAACCCATAGACATCACCAGATGCTGGGTTTCTTCCCTGGTGATGCTCTGCCAGGCCTTTACTGCAGCGGTCTTCAGTTCCTGCTTGTTCTTGGGGCGCTTTGCCTTCAGCAAGTGAAATGCATGTTCAATTGGATTCTGGTCACGTGATTGACTTGGCCATTGCAGAACATTCCACTTCTTGGACTATATAAAAGTATTGGGTTGCTTTCGCAGTATGGTTCGGATCATTGTCCATCTGCACTGTGATGCGCCGTCCAATGAGTTTTGAAGCATTTGGCTGGATCTGAGCAGATAATATAGCCCCAAACACTTCATTAATCCTGCTGCTTTTGTCAGCAGTCACATCATCAATAAATATAAGGGAAGCAGTTCCATTGGCAGCCATACATGCCTACGCCATAACACTAACCCCACCATGATTCACAGATGAGGTGGTACGTTTCGGATCATGAGCATTTCCTTCGCTTATCCATGCTCTTCTCATCATTCTGGTACAAGTTGATCTTTGTCTCATCTGTCCATAGGATGTTGTTCCAGAACAGTACAGGATTTTTTAGATGTTTGGCAAACTCTAATCTGGTCTTCCTGTTTGAGGCTTACCAATGGTTTACATCTTGTGGTAAACCGTCTGTATTTACTCTGGTGAAGGCTTCTCTTGATTGTTGACTCTGACACAGATACACCTACCTCCTGGAGGGTGTTCTTGATCTGGCCAACTGTTGTGAAGAAAAACCTCTTCACCAGGGAACAAATTATTCTGTCATCCACCACAGTTGTTTTCCATGGACATCCGGGCCTTTTGGTGTTTCTGAGCCCACCAGTGTGTTCATTCTTTTTAAGAATGTACCAAATAGTTGATTTGGCCACACCTAATGTTTTTGCTCTCTGATGGGTTTGCTTTGATTTTTCAGCTTAATGATGGCTTGCTTCACTGGCATTGACAGCTCTATGGACTTCATATTGAGGGTTAACCGCAACAGATTCCAAATGCAAATGCCACACTTGAAATCAAATCTAGACCTTTTATCTGCTTACTTGTAAATTAACTAATGAGGGAATAACACACACGGCCATGGAATAGCCGATCAGCCAATTGTCCAATTACTTTTGGTCCCTTAAATACGGGGGGACCATATATAAAAAGTTCTCTAATTCCTATACCGGTCACCCAATTTGGAGGTAAATACCCTCAAATGAAAGCTCAAAGACTGCACTTTCAGCTCATATTCATTATTTAATTTCAACTCCAATATGTTGTGACAGCTAAAATAATAATAACTTGGTCAATGTCCAAATATTTATGGACCTGACTGTATATTGAAGCTTTGCTCTGGCATTGAGCTACCCTGAAGGGGCAGAGCCAATCCCCAATACCTAATGTATTGTTAATCTTTTTTCTAATAAATGAATACATGGCATTTCCTTTCTGAAATCCATTGCATTCTAATGACTACAGTCGTGGCCAAAAGTTTTGAGAATGACACAAATATACATTTTCACAAATTCTGCTGCTTTGTTATGTTATGAAGAGTGATCAGATGAATTGCACTTAATTGCAAAGTCCCTCTTTGCCCTGCAAATGAACTGAATCCCCCAAAAACATTTCCACTGCATTTCAGCCCTGCCACAAAATATATCATGTCAGTGATTCTCTTGTTAACAGATGTGTGTGTTGATGAGGACAAGGCTGGAGATCACTCTGTCACGCTGTTTGAGTTCAAATAACAGACTGGAAGCTTCAAAAGGAGGGTAGTGCTTGGAATCATTGTTCTTCCTCTGTCAACCATGGTTACCTGCAAGGAAACACGTGCCGTCATCATTGCTTTGCATAAAACGGGCTTCACAGGCAAGGATATTGCTGCCAGTAAGATTGCACCTAAATCTACCATTTATCATTCAGCTGCAGGATCAGGGCACCACCAGTACAGAGCTTACTCAGGAATGGCAGCAGGCAGGTGTGAGTGCATCTGCACGCACAGTGAGGCAAAGACTTTTGGAGGATGGCCTGGTGTCAAGAAGGGCAGCAAAGAAGCCACTTTTCTCCAGGAAAAACATCAGGGACAGACTGATATTCTGCAAAAGGTACAGAAATTGGACTGCTGAGGACTGGGGTAAATTCATCAGAGAAAATGACTCCCCTTTACGATTGTTTGGGGCATCTGGAAAAAAGCTTGTCCGGAGAAGACAAGGTGAGCGCTACCATTAGTCCTGTGTCATGCCAACAGTAAAGCATCCTGAGATCATTCATGTGTGGGGTTGCTTCTCAGCCAAGGGAGTGGCCTCACTCACAAGTTTGCCTAAGAACACAGCCATGAATAAAGAATGGTACCAACATATCCTCTGAGAGCGACATCTCCCAACCATCCAGGAACAGTTTGGTGACGAACAATGCCTTTTCCAGCATGATGGAGCACCTTGCCATAAGGAAAAAGTGTTAACTTAGTGGCTCGGGGTACAAAACATCAATATTTTGGGTCCATGTCCAGGAATCTCCCCAGACCTTAATCCCATTGACAACTTGTGGTCAGTCCTCAAGAGGCGGGTGGACAAAATAAAAACACAAATTCTGACAAACTCCAAGCATTGATTATGCAAGAATGGGCTGCCATCAGTCAGGATGTGGCCCAGAAATGAATTGACAGCATGCCAGGGCGGATTGCAGAGGTCTTGAAAAAGAAGGGTCAACACTGCAAATATTGACTCTTTGCATCAACTTCATGTAATTGTCAATAAAAGTCGTTGACACTTATTACATGCTTGTAATTATACCTCAGTATTCCATAGTAACATCTGACAAAAATATCAAACTTTGTGGAAATTAATATTTGTGTCATTCTCAAAACTTTTGGCCAAGACTGTACAGTAGAATTCGTATGACTGAGTTTCCTCAAGCATAGTGTATAGCTACAGCAATGGTGTGTGCAGCGTGCTGCCAAACAGACTCTCCATAGAAGAAGCCCTGCAGGCTCAGTGTGGCTGCAGCAATGCACTGATACAGTGGCGATGCCCCCTCTGCTCTGCCAATCAGGAGGGCAAGAGCCTGGTGTATTCTCACCTCTCTACCATCTGCTTGTACCGTGGGATATCTCTGGCATACAGTAACTTGTTGATAGGAGAGTCCTAGAGGGGGGAAAACATTTCCATGTTATACTCGAAACACAGTATGGTTACATGAATGTTGAGAACCTGCATGCTCTCATTAACTAGTATTCTTTCTTTCAAAACCCCTGGCATCTCTACTCTCCCTTAATTTCTGCTAGACCTGCCGTTCTCCCTTATAGCATCATTGGTAAGGTATCCTCTCCCTGTGTGTGGCTCACCCTGCCCAGCTTGTGCTCTGCGATGGTACATGAGTCCATGAAGGTCTGGGCTATGACAGACAGCACAGCATCCACATGGTCTGATGCCTGAACATCAAAGATGAACTGGGGGTTCTTCAAGATGTTGATCCAGAACCTCAGGGGTAAACTGGTGGGAAAACAAAACAACAAACAAGTCGCACCATATAAAATGCAGAAATAACTTAAGTCTATTCAATGACCAAGCCCTGAGCCCAGATTCCCAAAACACTACACAAAAAATGTAAAACATTTAAAAATATATATAATAAAAATGGCTACATTGGATTTATTTTTTAATTTCTTTCATTTTTCGTTGTTGAACATTTGACCCATTTTCCTCCCCAATTTCATGATATCCAAATTGGTAGTTACAGTCTTGTCCCATCGCTGCAACTCCAGTACGAATTCGGGAGAGGCGAAGATCGAGAGCCATGCGTCCTCCGAAACATGACCCTGCAAAGCCGCACTGCTTCTTGACACTGCTAGCTTAACCCGGAGGCCAACCGCACCAATGGGTCGGAGGAAACAAAGTACAACTGGCAACCGAAGTCAGCATGCATGCACCCGGGCCGCCAATAGGAGAGTCGCTAGAGCGCAATGGGAAAAGGACATCCAGGCTGTCCAAACTCTCTCCTAACCCGGATGATCCTGGGCCAATTGGGTCTGTAGTGACGCCTCTAGCACTGCAATGCCATGCCTCAGACCGCTGCGCCAAATCTGGAGGCCCCAATGTAGCTATTTTTATTTCAATATCAAATCATTTCTGGGTAACTATTAAGTACCATAATTTCCGGACTATAAACCGCTACTTTATTCCCAGGCTTTGAACCTCGCGGTTTATACAATGACGCGGCTAATTTATGGATTTTTCCCGCTTTCAAAAAAACTGAGCACCGTCACATAATGCCGTGTTTCGTTAAAGCCTATTTATTTTTGTTACAAGCCGTGTTTCGTTTAAAGGCTGTGTAAAGTTAATTTGTTTCAATGTACCGGTAGGCACCTGCGGCTTATAGACATGTGCGGCTTATTTATGTACAAAATACATCTTTTTTTTAATAATTCAGTGGGTGCGGTTTATATTCAGGTGCGCTTAATAGTCCAGAAATTACGGTACCTTACTGTGATTTTTCAAGCAAGAACTTTGCTAGTACTGTCTGGGAATGGTCTGAGTGGAGAGGGGGAAAACTGAAAACTAGCTGTTATTGGCAGAGAGGTTTGAAACTCTTTCTTATTGGTCTATTAGCTAATTTACCGTAGACTAAAAGAGCATGATCATAATTTGCACAATTTTACAGTCTTATTCCAACCTTAGTGTTGACTGCACTGGGCCTTTGAGAAAGAATAAGTTCACAAGATAGTTCATACGTACATTCCTCAACAATTGACCCTTCGCTAAGCTCCGCCCTCCTTGGTTACTGTTTCAACCTCAGACAACATGTTCCCGGGAAGCCCAATTCCCCATTCAACCACTGGCAAAATCTGCACACAAATAATCTCAAACTGCGTTTCTAATACACAATTAAATTAAAACGCAGACTATCCCGTGCTAATCAGGAAACTGTTTAGTATGTTGTGGTAGACTTCACAGGGTCTGGCAAAAATATGTTTGTAGTCTAGTTAGCTGTCTCTGAATTCACTGTCAGCATGCAGTCAACGCTATAACCACGTTTGGAGTGAACTACAGTGTTTGCTCAATTAAAGGTTTTGAGCTTATGCCGTGACCATTTATGGTAGATGGTGGCAGATTCTGGTAAATTGCGTCATTCTGTCATTGCATCACACTATCACACAAGGGGGAGTAAGAACGCTGATCTATCAGTAGTCTGAACTGTGGAACAAATTGACTATATTTTGGTAAATTAATGGAGGTGTGAATGTATCAGTCCAAGAGTCTCTCTTTAAGGCAATAGATTCCTGCATCAGGCAAAAAAATAATAATTGCTGGCAGGTGGTCCCAGAGTTCAGATAACTTGGGTAAATACAATGGTGCAACTACACTTGACATGTGGACTGAAGATTTTTTCGAAAAATAGGTATTGTCGGCATTTGGTTTCTCTCACTCTAAAAAGAGACAGAAACAAATTCTAGACTTGATGGCCCCTCTATATAAAGTGAGTTTCTGAAACGGAGTCCTTCTTTGCTGATGTGAAGAATAAACTGAATGAAAGAGTCTAGCGAGGAGAAAACATGGTCGATATTTTCAAGACCGAGTTACTTTTATCTATGAAATGTACTATAGTTTATTTAGGCAATTTAATTAATTTAGGCTTAGCCTATTTAGTAGGCTATGCCACAAAATAACACTATTTGTCAGCAAAGCTGAGTGATCAAAATAAATAAGTACCAACATTCTTTCTGATAGTCTTTAAAAAATCAAATGTTTTGACAAAGTTAACCTGCTCATGTTGTGTGGGTTCAATTATATGTGACGTTATGGTTACAATGAAGAATGTAAACAAAATAAATCCTATTCATAAATGAATAATCAGATGCGTGTTGCAAGCTTGTCTTTTTTCCATATTTAAAAAATATATATTTTATTTGATATTTTTATACAATACATAACATACACACACACACAAATGACAACTACATCATACCTGTCCAGACCCACCTGCTAACACCCATCTCCAGCGCCCACCGCACTCTCTGCCACATGGCCTCAAATTGCACCATTTTGTTTCTCTGTCGCCCACTCGCACTTTGAACATTTGGATAATAAAGCATTTAAAAAGTCTTACATTGGTTGATTATTATTTAAGTATCCGTTTAAAAAAAAGATTAACGAGAAAAGTATCGTCCAACCCAACCCTTATACAGTGTCTTTGGAAAGTATTCAGACCCTTTGACTTTTTCCACATTTTGTTACATTACAGCCCTATTCTAAAATGGAATAAATAAAATTCCTTTTTTGCTGAGTTTACTTGTCTATATAAGGTCCCACAGTTGACAGTGCATGTCAGAGCAAAAAAAAACAACCCATGAGGTCAAAGGAATTGTCTGTAAGAGCCCTGAGACATGATTGCGTTTGGTTGCAGATCTGGGGAAGGGTATCAAAAAATGCCTGCAGTATTGAGGTTCCTCAAGAACACAGTGGCTTCCATTATTCTTAAATGGAAGACATTTGGAACCGCCAAGACTCCTAGAGCTGGTCGCCTGAACAAACTGAGCAATCAGGGGAGAAGGGCCCTGGTAAGGGACGTGACCAAGAACCCAATCGTGACAGAGCCCTAGAGTTCCTCTGTGAAGATGGGAGAACCTTCCAGAAGGGCAACCATCTCTGCAGCACTCCACCAATCAGGCCTTCATTGTAGAATGGCCAGATGGAAGCCACTCCTCAGTAAAAGGCACATGACAGCCCGCTTAGAGTTTGCCAAAAGGCACCTAAGGACTCTGACGTTGAGAAACACCATTCTCTGGTCTGATAAAACCAAGATTGAACTCTTTGGCCTGAATGCCAAGCGACAAGTCTGGCGGAAACCTGGCTGTAATCTCTGCCAAAGGTGCTTCAACGTACTGAGTAAAGGGTCTGAATAATTAAGTAAATGTGATTTAAAAAAAATCTGTTTAATACATTTGCACAAATTTCTAAAAACCTGCTTTTGCTTTGTCATTATGGGGTAGATGTGTAGATTGATGGGGGGGGGGACTATTTAATAAATTGTAGAATAAGGCTGTAATGTAACAAAATGTCAAAAAAGGGGTCGGAATACTTTACAAATGCACTGTGTGTGAAATAAGTTTGGATTTTGAATGGGCCATTATCATGCAGCTGTCGGAACAGGGGCGTATGAACCTGAATAACGAATGTTAGAAAAGTGAAGCAATGCGCTTAATATTAAGAAAGTTGAGAAATAAATAGTAGGCCTAGCCTATAGAAAGCTGATGGGATCCTGCTCTTTTTAATAGTGTTCATCAAAACTCTTTTCTCACACAATTGCTTAGCATACCCTATAGAAATGTTGCACAACATGGCTTAATACTTAGTGTACAAAACATTAGGAACATCTGCTCTTTCCATGACAGACTGACCAGGTGAATACTTCGATTAAATTGTTAAATCCACTTCAAATCAGTGTCGATGAAGCGGAGGAGACAGGTTAAATAATTATTTTTAAGCCTTGAGACAAGGATTGTGTGTGTGCCATTCAGAGGGTGAATGCAAGTGCCTTTGAACGGGGTATGGTAGTTTCCCTTCTGTATCAAGAATGGTTCACCACCCAAAGGACATCCAGCCAACTTGACACAACTGTGGAAAGAATACGAGTCAACATGGGCCAGCATCCCTGTGGAACACTTGACACCTTGTAATCCATGCCCGACAAAGAGGTTTCTGAGGGCAAAAGGGAGTGCAACTCAATATTCCGAAGGTGTTCCTAAAGTTTTAGGATTTCTTAAAACCCTCTTTAACCTGTTTCCTCCCCTTCAGCTACACTGATTGAAGTGGATTTAACAGGTGACATCAATAAGGGATCATAGCTTTCACCTGAATTTACCTGGTCAGTCTATGGCATGGAAATAATATTTTGCCCACTCAATGCATTTCATTCCATGCATCTACCAGCTATGAGGAGCTGATTCTGGCTGAGCAACAAGTGATCCTATTCCACTCAAACTCTGAATGCCAGGGTGCTCATGAAGTGTTTGATTTTTGATTGCATTTGCATTGATGTCAGAGTGATTCGAGGGACAATAGAGCTCTGAGTACCAGGCCATTTAGCAAGTTTGGTAGGCTACTAATGGCCAGCAGTGGCATCAGAACACAGTTTTAGAAAAGCCTAGTTGCTGTGACCCAACGGTCACGTGAAATTTGACTGCGGTCAAGACTCGTGACTGCTGGTGTTGCGATAATATGGTCACCGTAACAGCCCTAGGTGTCCCCGCAGTGTGTGACAACGCCAGACACTGCTGCTCATGTGATCATAATCATTATTTTTGTGATCATGGTACATGTCCCTCCTAATAAAAATGTCCCCCAATCCTGCTGATTTGAGCTGCTGGACAGCATTTGCAACACTTGGATGAGGAAGTGAACTTGCCATTTCCAAAAGGTTTAGCTCAGTGGGGAATTGGGGATGAGCTGATAGGTGCCAGGGTTTCATTAAATAAACTAAACTATAGGCATAACACATTTTATTGCACATTTAGGCCTAATGAAACTGAACCATTTGGTGATGTTAAACTTCAAATTCACTGGCATAATGTAGAATAGCCATACTCATTGAAAGCTTATACTTTAAAATGCTTTTGGTGAATTTACGAGGTATTGCAAGACAAGACATTGCGAGATAGATTACCAAGATAGCCTAGGTGGCAGGTAGCCTAGTTGTTAGAGCTTTGGGCCAGTAACCGAAAGGTTGCTAGATCGAATCCCCGATCTGTTGTTCTGCCCCTGACCAAGGCAGTTAACCCATTGTTCCTAGGTTGTCATTGTAAATAAGAATTTGTTCTTAACTGACTTGCCTAGTAAAATAAAGGTTAACTAAAATATTCCAACTGCCTCTTGCTCTCCCTCACTGGCTTGCCTGTTGTTCCTCTTCGCTATGAAATATGCCAGTGTCTGTTGCGTGTAGAAGAGCCTACTTACTAATTGATATCCCCTACTTTCATGAACTTTGGAGACATTGCATGCCAAGAAATTGAGAGATACAACTTTTGATTACCGTTGCTATGCATGATTTTGACTGTCTGCCTGGTGGCCGACCTTGCTTACCTATGCCCCTCCCCTGGCTCTACCATGAAAGATATGAGAGTTTGTGTTCTTGGAAGTAGCTTATGGCAACTACTCAGACTCTGTTGCAAAAAAAACGGAATCTTAGGATTCGAGGAAAATTGGGAGCCAACAGGAAAGGAGTCGAGGAAGCAATTACTCTGGAGTCGACTCTCCACCACTATCCCTTCATTCTTCTTACAATATCATATCCAGATCAGAAGGTTTAAGATGGTACACTACTAGATCATGTGTGTTGTGTTTTTTTTTGCTATGAGCTAAAGGAGTTTAAGAGGGTACACTAGGCCTAAGCTTTGCCACTGCAGAGCGAGAAGTCAATGTTGCATTATGTGAGTACCACAAATTACTACATTTTTGGTCACTTTACCTGAAAAATGGTGGGTCACAGACCAACCATCATGATAATACATTTTAAACAACTACCATACTTTCATGGTTCACATACTGCTAGTACAAAAACATGTATTTTTTCGTTGTACTACCACAGTACATTTTTGTTCCATGGTAGTAACAATGAAAAACAATACTTTGGTACCATCATGTTTTTTTGTTCACTACCATGGCAGGAAAATACCGTGGTACTGGTGAAAATACCATTGTAATTTCCTGCCATGGAGTTGACCAGAAAACAATGCTAAAAAAAAGCCATGGTTCTATTGCACTACCATGGTATATTTTGGTAAGGGCCAGACATTCCTATCAAAATTCTTGCTTGAGAAATAGTTTTGTTAAAAAACTTTTTTCTGCCCATTTCAATGGAAATCATTTACAGTAAGGTACTTATAATTGTTACCCAGAAGTGATTTGATATTGATAAACGAGCCCAGGTCTGTATTGGTTACTGTAATTACAAAGGACAGGAAACACTTGTGTTCAAAAGCAAATGAGCCAGTAGTAGTAGTAGTACCGAGTTACCTGTTAGTCTTCCAGATGTGGATGGTCTCAGGGTCTGTAATGTTGTGTTGCAGAGCCTGCTCATCCAGCAGGTCAAAGAAGTACTTGACAGCCATGGGAACTGGCTGGTTAGTGCTCAGGATCACTGTGAACAAGTCATCCACAAACTTCTGCAGTGTGCCCTGGGAGAGAAAGTAGGAAGATATGGGGATAAATATATGCACAAGTGTAAATATTACACATACCGTTTGTGTGTGTGTGTGTGTGAGACTGCTTGTTTGTTGCATTGTGTTGTGTTGTGCATGTGCATTCTGGCACCTTCATGGAGAGTAGGCGTGTGAGGTAGATCTCAGGAATGGCCTTGGCCCTCTCTCTCTCCCTCTCTCTCAGACTGCCACGCCTGTGTTTGGGCAGGTCTGGCTCCTCATTGGCTTTCACCAGGTGCCAGAGCTTCACACCTCCCTCGTCCCCATCGTCCAACATGGGCGTCTCTGATAGAGGGACACACACGGTCAAACATCTCTGATATAGTCTAGGTACAGTGTCTAAGTTATATCTTTATGTTTCAAATGCAGCTCTTGTGCATTGTCCAAATATGGTAGCAATATTGTATGGATGCTGAATAATATCCTATGACCATGCTGCACGTATGTGCCATAGATTAGTTGAGACTCAACTCTCTCCAGGAAAGTAGTCATGGTTGTCATTGTGTATGTGCTTGGAGTTCCGGGGTACCAGTGCAACAGTGGCTCCATCCGGAACCTGCAGACCATTTGTAAAATCATTAAATCAAATTAACAAAGTAAACAAACAAAAAAATACTTCACAGTCACAGACTAGAAAACTAGTCATTCTAGTTAAAGGAGATAGGGATAGATGGGATGTGTGGCCTGCCATTTCTGACCTTGTAGTGCTGCAGGGTGTTGAGGCGTTTCCAGGAACCCTGCACCACCGACGTCAAGTCCTCGTCTGACAGGATCAGGTGACCTGCCATGCCCGCACGCCACTCTGATCAAGGACACGATACAAAAGATTAGCTATCAAAAAAGTTGATTATAACTGATGACCAAGGAAGGATTCTGTTGGCTTTGTCAATTCTAGGGTGTTTCAGGTTTATAGTACGCCCATTAACTTGGATAAATGTTCGTTGGCTTCATTTCTACCTGGCATGCCAGGATGGACAAAGATGTCACCTTCTCAGATTGAACAGTGAATGACAGAGAGCTGTAGTGGAGGCTCACCCAGGTGGAGAGAGTCTGTGTGGGGCCTCTGGGAGAAGGACATGCCCTTCCATGCCTGTTCCAGGACCTTCTCCTTCACCTGGGTTATGGTGTCACAGTCCAGCACCTTGGCAGGAGCAGTCTGGGGCACACCACCGTTGCCTGTCGCTGGCATGAGGACATTCAGCGTCTGGAAGGTTAATGGTAGTTAATTAAATCACCACACAAAAAAAACATGACTAATTGCACAGCTCCTTTATTCCAGCCCCTGCTTTATAATGATAAACAAAACCTGCATGTAGATGTGTATTTATGGTAAAAGGACATCAGGGTTTGTGTGTGCTGTGCTCTCACCAAGGTTTTGTACTCTATGTCCTCGCGGAGCAGCCTGTTGTCGTTGAGTGTATACTTGGCCTTTCCTGTCACGGCGTCCACCGGTCCCTTGTCCACCTGGTGTTTAATGGCTCTAAACAGCATGTAGAAGGACTCCCCTGCAGTGTCCTAATAACACAGCACAGATGGGACATGTTTCTTTAAATGCCTCTTTAGTGAGGAGACACAGGGGGGTGAATGGGGAAAGAGCAGGCTGAGCTACTCACCCTCAGGAAGGTGAACAGACAAATGGACATCCAGTTGGTCAGGAGCTTCTCGACCACCGATTCAGTTCTGAAACAGAACATGTCCCACGTGAATGTGTCAAACACAGATAGGAAAACCACAAGAGACTTTAAAAAAAGACACAGGAAGAAGCCTGCCATTACCCAAGACTGATGAGAACATATACTGATCAGCCCCCCTCACCTTCGGAGCATGAGTTTGGGGTTCTTGGCCACGTACTGCACCACCAGGTCGTTTAGCAGAGTCTTGAGGATGTCAGTGAAGTACTCCAGCTTCCCATGCAGGGCCACGGTGAGCAGGGAGGCCACGTAGGCCCGGTCCCGAGGGGAGAAGGTCCGCTGCACCTCCAGGGTGTGGATGAACTGGGAGAGAGTGGCACAAAGGGGTCAAAACAGTGACACAGTGAAAGTGAAGCATAACGTGCATGCGTTACATATTACCGCTGACGTTTTATAGTCTGAATGGTATTGAGAGGTACGGTAGGTCAAGTTCACTTCTTCAGAGTTGGTTAAGGTTACCTTGGTGAGGAATAGTTTGCTGTTGAGGAGGTTGGACAGTTGAACCAGTCCCTGCTCCACCGTCTGTCTACGGCACTCCGGCACGTCCAAATCTCGCCTCAGTGGCGACTCCCGGTGGCCAGGAAAGAAAATGCGCTCTGCATACGCCTTGTAGTCCAGGAAGGGAATACCAGAACCCACCAGGTCACTTGAACAGTCCATCATCTCTGTCATTAGGTCTACACAGAGGGAGGAAAATAGACCACATTGAGATCGTGAGAATCCTTTCAGCAAAATCATATATAACCTACACCTGAAAAACCTTACTTATTTGAAGCCACTAGTTTTGTGATATAAGATGCGGTTTTGTGAACTTATGTTGAAGCTTATGGCACTTTCACCTGTGAACTCTTTCTTGCAGCGGTCCCTCACACTGGTCTCCAGATTCTCCAGCTGAATCTGGACCTTCTTGTAGTCCCTCACAGCCTGTTTGCTTTTCCTCCTGACAGAGATGCATACGGAAAGACAGAAAAGCTCACATCCAGTATACTGTACCAAGCATTACTTTGAACAGATGAACTGGTGTATACTTGGCAAAGTAGAGTGACTGTTGACACCCACCTATATATGAGCACTATGATGACAACGATGAGGGCTACGATGGAAGCCCCCACCCCTACGCCCACCTGGGCCTCCAGGGGGAAGGTGGACTGGCCTTGGGTGTCATACTGCACTCTACCTAGGGAGAAGTTCAGGTTCCCCATCTGGACCTGGGACAAGACAGCAATTGATTTTAGAGTGGAAGGATTAGATTCAACGTTGAAGTGTTTTACACTTGTCATCCCTACAACCACCACAACTAAATAATATTCAGAATTACACAGATTTGAACAAACTTATTCACAAAAGACATGTGCCCTCTTTGATTTCCAATTCCAATAGTGGTGACGCAAGGAGTGAAGACGTACAGTGAACTCGGGGAGAGAATCCATGCCCTCCTGCTTCTTGCTGGCCATCACAGAGGGCTGCTGGGATGGAGGCTCACAGTAGAGGTGGTTATGGGTCAAGGTTTTCACAGAGCATACCCCTTCCCCAATCAGAGCCACCACCTCCTCCTTAAAGATGGCCAGGTCCAGGTTCTCCCCCTAGATCATAACAATAACGATATTGGAGAAAGCCAACTGGACAGGAAACAGACAATACTCGCAGGTTCTGAAAAACGGTTGGAGAAACTGTTATGGTAGCAGAAATGGGATGTAACAGAGACCTCCACAGAGATGATGCTGCCAGGTTTGTGGTGGTAGGGTTTGCTGGGGTCATTCTGGTTCAGTGGGTACAGTCTGGGGTTGAGCTCGTAGCTGAAAGCTCCACTGCCCACAGAGTTGAAGTCAAAGTGCAGGTTATCCAGTAGGAAGTCCACCTTGACCCGAGCATGGTGGGCCTCCATCCCCACAGCAGGCGTAGGGCACAGCATCAGAGAGGAGCTGCTCACAGCACAGCTCGTCTCAAACTGGAGAGCAAGAGATGAGAGGCGTATTTATAGATATTTATTGAAAGCAAAAGCAGTGATTGATTCTCAACTTTACCTTTAAAAAGGTGATACATCACACTACCTGATCAAAGAAAAGAGAGCCTATCCCCCAAACTAAGCCAGTAGACATCTGAACACCATGTTAGAGGACTCAACATTTCAGTTGAATAGAATAATAATAAATAAGCCATTTAGCAGAATGCTTTTATCCAAAGCAACTTAGTCATGTTTTACGTAAGGGTGGTCCCGGGAATCGAACCCACTATCCTGGCATTGCAAGCACCATGCTCTACCAACAGAGGACCACCAGTTTACCTTTTTTACCACACAGAGTGAGTCTTCAAGACAGTCTGGCTCAGGAACTATCCGTCTTTGCCTCTTGAGTGGGATTTCTGTGTGTCTCACTCTACTCTCTCCATCTCTGCTGCTCCTCCTCGTCCTCCTCTTCTTCCTTGGAGAAAGGGACTCCAGAGGACTAAGGGTCACCCGGATTCGGGGCTCCTGCACAACATCTAGGTTTTGCCCAGACACACGGATCATTCTTCCACCACTGGACACACAGAGAGAAGAAGAATTTATTACATGAATGAAAAAATATGGCAATTCATTGCGAGTGACATCGTGACACCCACCTGAGGAAGCTTTTTGAGGGTGCAGCCATGGTTATGTTAGGATCTGAGGTGTAATGATAGATGGCTCCCTGTAGATGGCGTTCTGCTCTACCAAACCGGACCGTGATTCCATGCTCTCCAGTTCTGTTGCTGCCCCCTGTCATACATGTAATCTGGTCATCCACGACCTCAGAGGAGCTAAAAAATAAGTCATTTAAAAGATATCACAACTACTGCTACAGCAGGTTACAGGACTTTATTAAGGACATTCACAAATGATGTATGAATTCTCATATGCAGTGCTGACTCCACTTGCTTTACAGTGGTTGATGTGGTGACTTTGAATGGAAGAGATGTGTAAGAGACTTACATGAGGCATGAGACTCCTCCAATAAGCACGCTGACCTCACTGGGGTGTCCAGTCTTCAGGCTCTGGCCCATTATGGTCAATTCTGAGCCCCCGGCCTTGGGCCCCTTCTGAGGGGCTATCCCCATCAAAGCCGGGTCCTGAGGGCAAGAGGAAGGGCATTAAGAATACATTATCAGACTGAGGGCAAGTGTCCATTTGGCTAGAGCAAGATTTTAGTAGAGTATAATAATGTCTGTTATAGATACCTGGAAGCTGAACCTTTGACTGGAGAGTCCAAGCCCTCCTCCTCTCACCTCGACTGAGGCCTGACCACTCTTCTCTCCCCCACTGGCTGTGGTCTCACACACAATCCTAGAGGGGAAATGGAGGTTGTCATTCTGAATGCAGATACAACTAGAGCTGCAGAAGATGGAAATAAACGCTGTTGCACGAGAAGAACATTACCTTGAGGAGATCTCATATCTGCTGTTGATGACCGTGCAGGGGACACCGGCTATAGTGACAGAGTTCTGGATGTCTTCAGCTTTCTGTCCAAGATTGGAGCCTGAGATGGTCACCACAGTACCACCCTCTACTGGTCCAGAGATGGGCTCCATCTGCAACACACAGTCACGGAGAAGTTCAAAAAACGAGTCCATGTCACTGTCTGAAGACACGTCAACCATAAAAAGACAAGGACGCAAATCAAGCCTCACTAAGTGGATGACGGGTGCTGGGCAGGACTGCTTGATCTCGCCAGCGCACGAGTCCCGGTAACTGCATTTGGAGCGAGCTCCCCCGCACCACGCACAGCCGTACTTCTGATCAGCTGTACGACACCGGCTGCAGTCTGACCGGCCCACAGAGCAGTTAAACAACGTCACTGGAACAGAGAGGATACCGGGAGTCAACAACACCGCATAATCTGAAGAAGAGGTAATCTCAATGAGATCTACATCAGTAGCTCTCTTGTATAACCTACCATGAAGGTCGTCCGCACTATCAATCTGAAAGGTGTTTCTCCTCCTCACATTGATCACGGCATTGTACTCCTCCACAAAGGCAGTATAGGCGTACTGCAACACGACAGAAATAAGGTAGTCTTAGCAGTGACCACAATCACAGATGCCCACATTACAGTGCCGTGAAAAAAAAGGTACTTGTCCTCTTTCTGATTTTCTAAATTTTTGATACTGAACGTTATCCGATCTACAACCAAAACCTAATATTAGGTAAAGGGAACCTGCATTTACCAACAACAACAAAAAATCTTAATTGGGCTCAAGTTTGCCAAAAAGCACCTGGATGATCAAGACTCTTGGAAGAATTTTCTAAAGACAGGGGAGTCAAAAGTATAACTTTTTAGATGACATGGGTCCCCTCATGCCTGGCGGGAACAAAACACTGCATTCTACAGTAAGAACCTTATACCACCGGTCAAGCCATGGCGGTGGTAGTGTGATGTTTTGCTGCCTCAGGACCGAGACGACTTGCCTTGATAGAAGGAATTTTGTATTCTGTATGGTATCAGAGAATTTTACAGGAGAATGTCAGGCCATCCTTCTGTGAGCTGAAGCACAGCTGGGTCATGCAGCAAGACAATGATCCAAAACACAATCAAGTAAGTCTACATGAAAATGGCTAAAAAGCAAGACATTTGAAGTTTAGGAATGGCCTCGACAGTCCTGACCTAATCCCGAGATTGGGCCAAAATTCCTCCACCGTGACTGATTAACAACGACAGGAAGCGTTTGGTTGGAGTCATTGCAGCTAAAGGTGGCAACACCCAGTTATTGAGTGTAAGAGGGCAATTACTTTCTCACAAAAAAAGGTATTGGTGTTGCATAACTGTTTATAAAATATGTATGCAATTGTAATTTGTTCACTCAGGTTCCCTTTATATAATATTAGGTTTTGGTTGAAGATGATAACGTTCAGTATTAAAAAAACATGCAAAAGTTGAGAAGATTTTAAAGCGGGCAAATACTTTTTCCACACAGCACTATAGTTGAACTATCACTTTAAAAAAAAACATGAAACACCATGCAGACAAACGCTGTTCAAATGAACAGCACTGTTGCAATACCACATAGGCTGATGCTGTATGAAGACTGACCTGGTGTAGCTGGCAGGTGATGAAGTAGAGAGAGGGCTGGGTGTTGTCTGGCTCCACGTACGCGTCGACCACCACTGACAGCCCTTCGATGGTCAGCACACACTCATAGTCCAGATCCTCATCCTGAACACACACAACACACACACAAACACACACAGGCCACGTTTTACACACCACGCATCTTGGGTAAAGTAAACCATCAGCCATTTGGGTTTTGCAAGCATTTCTCACACACCTGGAAGAGGTGAAGGTGGCGTCCCACCAGAGTGATCTTCCGCTCCACATTAACAGGAACAAGAGAGGAGCCCTGGACCTTCTCCACACACGGGCAGTCCTGATCATATTATAAGACATACGTTACAGGACACACACACATGGGACATATGACATCAAACAATACACCAGCTTACATTTTCAGGTGAGGTCTCACCAATTTCAAAGCATTAAACTAGACTGACTGTGTGAACAATTCAGCAAATCCCACACCAAAATGTAGCTCTGCAGTCTAAAAGTTTATTATATGCGACTGAAGTGAAGAACAAAAACACTGACAAAGCGTAAAACAAAAAAACAGCAGGTTTAGTTCAAACTGAAGACAGCCATTTTTGATGGTTTGATCTCCAAAGTATTGACAGTTGACCACTTCAATGACACTCAAAACATAAAACGTAATGGCGATGCAATGTTTGCACACATCAGACATAAATAAGAGGGTAGGAATTTCGGATCAAATTAAGAGTAACCTATTTTACACGATGCCAATGCAACTGCACTTATCCGATTCAGTGCATGTGTTGTACTGGGTGCATCAGCTAGACTGCCACTGAAAGACCCCACTCACCGGCAGATCAATTTCAGAGGAGTCAGACTGGTAGTCTGCTGAAGAGTCAGGGTCAGGTGTGAGGGTAAAGGATTGAGAGGGCTGGTTTGGGTCATCATCTCCAGAGGGCACTGTGGCAGAGGATGTTGGAGGGTCCATCTCTGACTCTCCCATCTCCCATTCCTTTGTCCAGGGGGGTGAGTCTGTACCTTCAGAGGGGGCCAGGTGGACTTCATCCCCATCAGAGCCAGTGGGCAGGTCCATTAACAGGGGGACTTCATCCCCATCAGAGCCAGTGGGCAGGTCCATTAACAGGGGGACTTCATCCCCATCAGAGCCAGTGGGCAGGTCCATTAACAGGGGGACTTCATCCCCGTCAGAGCCAGTGGGCAGGTCCATTAACAGGGGGACACCACTAGCAGTGGTTGATGTGGTGTCAGAGGAGGGCTCCGGCACAGTGTGGTCAGTGTCGGTGAGTCCATTTGTACTACTAGGAGCCTCAGTTTCTGGAGACTCGGGCCAGTCTAGCAGCTCAACCCTAGTGACTGTTGTCTGCTCCGTCTCCCCTGTTCCAGCAGTAGTCCTGGGGAGGCTCCCGTCTCCATCCACTGAGGTCTCTCCAGCGGTGGTCTGTGTCCCTGCCTGCAGACTGGTTGTCACCTCTAGTGTTGCAGTGGTAGCCTGAGTGGCCAGTGTGGTTGAGGGTGTGGTGGTGGCAATGGTTGGGGAGTGGGTGGTGGGGACTGCGGTTGGCTCGGGGGTGGTGGTGGTGGGTGTGGTGGATGGGGGCACAGGTGTGCTGGCCAGGACTGGGGGAGTGGTCCTAATAGATGTCCCTGTGGGTGGGAGTGTTGGAGCAGCCAGGAGAGTTGGAGTTAGAGTGTCAGATTGTTTGGTTGCTGGGGGAGTGAATGTTGGTTTGAACTTGAGATGGTAACACAAATGATCAGAAAGGGGGAGAGGAGGGAGACGATGGTAAAACAAGAGGAATAGCAAGAAATATGCAAATAAATACATAAAGACTGAAATCACAAAAAAAACTAACTTTTACTAAAAAAAAGTACTAATTTAAAACAAAGACAATGGAACACGACAAAACATAAATAGACAGGACACGTACAAACTAACAGTTACCTAGGGAGCAGATACCAGTTTCACTACAAAGCAAACCTGAATACACTGGTTAGTATATATAGTTTGTACCAGCTAGCAGTCCTATAACTGCACTTCCTGATAACCTGCAGGTAGACTTACGTGTTTGTTGTAAATTGTGACTCCCTCATCACAGATTTTATTGGTGCACATGTGCTGGTGAATACACCAGTTACAGCCCCAGCGACTGCTTACACACCCTCTGCACCTGAAAACAGAGAGAAGACCGAGACAGAGAGGTTAACAATGTTAACAGGGGGAGATATACAATTGCATTGTGGCTAGAAATGTCAGCCTTTTAACTCACGGCATGAGTCCAGAGAGCTGTTGGACCACACCACAGTCAAAGAAGGTGAACTCCCGAGCAGCCACAGTCACATTGCGGAAGCGAAGGGACAGGGGGATGGTGACTGAGTCTGAGCAGGAGAGAAGTCAGAACATCCCTAAATTACAGTACCCTCCAAAAAGGATAGTTAGCTTTGGTGATCATTAAGAAAGAGAAAGGAATCATTCTGCTTTGTCGTGTCAAATTGGACTCACACGGATGTCACTCACCTTCTCCCTGGCCAATGGGAGGCAGCCTGCTGGCGTCGGGAGTAGAGCAGATCACACCAGTGTCTGTGACAGTGGCCAGACGTTCCACATCCTGGTAGAAACAGCTGTATGCTTCGCCTTGCACTAGACTGGGCAACCCCTTCACTGACACAGAAATCTTCGAGAGAGAAGGACAAAAATACATACAGGGTCTCCAAGTAATGAAGTAATGAATCTCCCACTCCTCTCATGCCTTACGTCTGTCTCCTCTCCACGGCTGATGTTATACAGGCTCAGGGATTGGATACCGAGACACTGCTGCTGCTGGTGGTCAAAGCTCCACAGCCACTGGCCCTGCAGAGCCCCCCGACTGCACTGTGAACGCTGGACACACCTGCCATCGCAGGGGGAAGTGGGGTTGAGCACAGGAGAGGAACAAGTGAGAAATGTGGAAGGTGATCATTCATTAATGTTGACATTTGCCTTTGCTCTTCCTATATTTTTGATGAGCTCTTAACTTAAATTTTCTTTGGTATAGAATAGTCAGTTGGTGCTTCCTCACCTGCCCTCCAGAACACACCAGCCACAGTAAGGGTCTCGGGCTGAAAGACAGGACTGACAGTCCAGGTGATCTCCACACTCTGCCACCGGTCGCTTCTCCACCTGAAAGGTTACCCACATATTTTTCTTAAAAACAGCTGTACTATACAATGAAACCGTAGAGGTGCTATAATTGTGTTCAATCAATTATATATTTTTTCATAGCCCTTGCCCTGAACTACTACCAGTGAACTGCATGGTCAAAAATTCAAAACACACCTGTACAGTACCTACTCTTGATCCTCTTCACTGCATTCCTGCACCAGCTGAAGACCCTAGACTGTATTAGGGGAGTCAAGTATCTAGCTAGCGATGGATGTGTTTGAGCGGTGTTGTTCACTCAGACTAACCATTGCGCCGGTCATGACGTAGATGTGCGTCTCCGTCTGGTCCAGCAGGAGGTCACTACTGATGGGCGAGTTGGGCTGGATGAGCATGGAGGAGTACATCTCCACCCGGCCTCCAGAGCCTAGGAACACCTGGAGAGAAGCAGATGGTTATGGTCAGAAACCATCAACCATTTCCAAGTGTGAAGGTTATAAATCTCAGCACATACAGTACATATGACAACGGAAAAAGACCATTGAAAAGGCTAAAGAAGTCTTGGCTTAGAATGTGTCTAAAAGCAATTTGAAGGTGCATTTGTACTGTCTGCAGGATCATATTGTGAAGAGAACAGTTAATTTGATTGGCAGTCAGTAAATCTAATCTGGAGGATACCAAGACACCTTTGCCTAAGTGATTCATGAGCCCTCGAACTCTCAAGTTACCTGAGTTTAATGAGATTAGCATAGATTTTTATGTCAGACTCCATAAGCCTGTGCAGTGATCTCAGTGCTGTAAGCAGGAATCAAATTGCTTGTCAAGTGCAGTTTCTGTCAGCACACCTTAGCGAGCTGACAAAATAAGACACTCGATTTAGAAACCTGCAAGTTGTATCCAAACTGTGTGTGTGTGTGTGTGTGTGTGTGTGTGTGTGTGTGTGTGTGTGTGTGTGTGTGTGTGTGTGTGTGTGTGTGTGTGTGTGTGTGTGTGTGTGTGTGTGTGTGTGTGTGTGTGTGTGTGTGTGTGTACGCATGCATGTGCACGTGTGTGTCTGAATGGTGGTTGTGGAATTTGGTGTGCAGTGATGAGATAATCCCTTTATAATGGGTAACTTCAGTCAGCTGCATACTAAGGGAGCTTTGATCAGGCACCTCAAAGCCCTCTGTTCTCTTCTGTCTGAGAAGGTCTCTCCCACCGGCTCGGACCACAGCTTTAACAAGGCTACCAGACGATATCCAGAGTAGAAGTACGTCTGAAACACTATCTTGATCTAGATCTCAAGTATTAACAAATAAAATGCATCATGACCTACTGTAACTTGACATACCTTGTGCAAATTCCCTTTAGAGTCTCCTAAAAAGGCAATGGTGTGCCCAGCCCTCATACCAACAGCCACAGCAGTGAGACGGGCAGATGGGCTGTCCAATACTGCCTCAGCTTCCATGGGTACCCTGCTGGCCATTGGACTGGGGGTGTGGTCAGAGCCACAGGGATAAGCCTTTAGGGTGTTCTGGAAGAAAGAGAACAAACAAAAACACATCTCTCAGAGAATGTTCCATTCACATTATCACAGGAACATGGTTATTCATTTTAAGTCCAACAGTATAACTTTCATTCAGCAATATTGAATGTACAGGTCTTTCACAGTCCAACCAATCCTCTTAGATTTTATAAGAGGATTAAATATTATACTAGGTGGGAAGCATACTAAGAATGCAATCTTGTGCCTTTGCGTAACCCCTTAAAGCCTACAAATAAGTCTTCAAGCCCAACTCCAGTAAATTGGAACGTATTTTGTTACAGGGCTTGTTTACTTCAAAGCAAATTGTTTACCAAATTAACTATGTGGTCCAATCCATCTGTCAGTCTCGTTGGACTTCAAAGGGCTCTTACCCATCCGTGTCAGCCTTCATTTACCAGTCTGATAGCGGAGTCGGGACAGTTAGTTTTATTGATCCTAACGATCCCATTAAACCGCTCGTGGCTGCAGGGCAGGCAGGCCTGACGAGCTCCGGGGCTCCAGGCTGGAGGTCACCCCGGGGTCGTAGGCCTGCAGGGCGACTTCCCTCCCCGGCTTCAGGGATCTCTTGGCTCTTTGGCACAGTGCTCATTAAGGCCTTTCATGAATTACAGGCCTTCCTCTCTCTACGGCTGCTCTGAGCGGAGGCTGGATCTACTCCTCTTCCAGACTGCTGAAGCCAATAAGCCATTACAGCAGTGAAGGTAGAGAATAAGTAGGATTTAACTAGATAAGGCATTCCATTTGTAGTAGTCTGATGTTAGGAAAAAAATAGGGCAAATGCTTGGCATTGAGCAGAGGAAACCTACATTGAAATGTGTTTAATTCCGAGGAAGCAGAGGACTCATGTGAAAGTTGCATGTATTGTTACAACAGCTGCTCCTCCGAACACCTTACCGTAGGTAAGTTGGCACAGCTGGACTTGACCTCATACTCTATGTAGGCCACCTCGCCTCCTCCCATCACCTGGCCATCCAGTGTGTAGCACAGGTCTCGTGTAGAGTCGATGAGTCTGTCCAGCTCATCCAGAGGGTACACACACAGAGCAGAGTCCTCGGAGGGCCCGTTGGAAGAGCTGACCCGGGTGGAGAAGACCCCCAGCAGGGTCTCCCCCTCTCTGCCACCCCCCTGACCCACCTGGGCTGCCTGGAGGAGGTTGTAGTTCCTCTCTGGGGAGGAGGTAGAGGAGTGACACACCAGGGGTACCTCTACATAGGAATAGTAGGAGGTGTCATCCAGACACACGCGGGCAGCATACGTACGGTACTCCCGCGACACAGCCTTAATGTCACGGCGATAGAACAAGAAGTACACATGCCCACGGCGAGCGAAAGCGGCTACAAAATGGTGGTCGTACTCCGAGAGCCTTCCCGCCACGGCCAGCTTGGCTGTCTCCTCGTAAGAGAACACAGGCTCGTGGGCCAGATGGCGTGTGGAGATGGGCGGATGGCTGCTTGTGTAACCACGCCCCACATAGAGCACGGCCCGCTCCCCGCCTCGGGGCCCCACCACCAGCCCCACTGTGGATACCTCCGGGTCGTTGGCCGCCACATACTGGGTATCCACCGGCCTCTCTGTAGAGAACAAGACCTCCTTCACAGAGGTCAGGCTGCGCTTCTGGCAGGTGCCCTGGTGGACGTTACCACAGGTGATGAGCTCCATGGCTGAGGGGTCCACTAGGAGCAGCTTGTTGTGGTTGGAGGTGTGCCGGGCCTGGGGGCAGTTGGCCTCGGTGACAGGGGGAAGACACTCCTTACTATCAGTCACAGGGCCGGTCCTCTCCTCATACTCCAGACGCAGGCCGTCTAGCCCGTCCAGTTGGAAGAGGTGGTCCCTGGCCCCCACGTAAACTGTGCCCACAGAGGGGTCCGGGTGCAGGACCAGGTGCTCAAAAGAAGTGTCATTTCTGGAGAAGCGTGGATAAGTGCGGACAGCGAGGCTGTATGAGGTGGTGATCAGTAGGAGGATGAGCAGGGCTGAGAACAGAGCCATCCCAAGTGGCATGGCAAATATTCTGCAAACACAAGAATAGTACAAATAAATAAATACATATTTAAAAAGCTCAACATCAAGTTAGCTATACAAATGCTTACAGTATTAATAGATATCTATACAATATGTCTAACCATGTGTCCGACGATAAGCTCAAGACGCCAGTCTCCTCTTGATCATCCGCAAACATAACCCATTATTGTTCACTACACCTGTAGAGAAAATAAAATATGGAAATATTATTGCAAATGTAATGTTAGCCAATAATCCATCAGGAGTTACAACATTGGTTGGATCATGTTCTAGAATCTGCCACCCTGCCACTTATCTACATCACATGAGCCTTAAAGCGATGTTGCGCATTCTGACATTTAGGACACTTGTCACTCGTCACCTCACTACCCCAGCAAATCAATTGGCCAGTGGGAGTCCTCTATTACAGCTGCAACCCCTTCAATAATTGAGCAGCTCTTCCCCGTCCTCACCCTCCACCCTGGTGAGAGGTCAAGAATGGCTAAGTGCAGTAGTCCTACAGTACGTGACTGTAGCCAGTGACAAGAGGATGGGGCATAAGAGAGTGAAGAGAGAGAGCCCTAGTCGGTGGTCCTGGAGCAGGTGCGTCTGGTGTGCTGCTCTGATACAGTAAGTGTCTCAGTCAGACCCCTCTTTACTTATTCATGGAGGGATAAGAGGTCTGTCACTTCTTGGACGGTAACTCTCAGGCCCACTGCCACAGGGTAGTTCATGAAAAATACATGCATAATTCCATGTGCGTCATGTTTTACTGAGGCAAACCTATGTCCAGAATAGGGGTGCTTTGAGAGATAAGAATAGTATGGGGGAATAAAACACTTTCTAGAGCCATTAGCACTATCCACAACATGTCTATTTGTGGGCCTCTATTCCTGTCACTGTTGTCCTTGATGCTCAGTCTCAGTCTAGACCGATTGGCCTATGATACACAGCTGCACTGTGAGGCCTGGAAACAATGGAGAACACAGCCATGCTACTGGTCTGCAGTCCTCACCAGCTCTTTGAACGGCTGACATCCCATTGTCAATATTTATAGTGCATGTTGACCAATCGTCATGGGAACTTCCTCTTAGTAACTGGAGCAGCAGTATAGGACTGGGAAACCGATAGTCATTCCTTTTATACAAAAAAAATAATAAAGTAGCCTCATTTTTTAAATGATTTATTTTACATCCATCACATTTCCTCTTCCTGATCATGGCTGTAGTGACTTTTCACAAGATTATTCAGCTGAATGTAAGTACTTCTGGAAAAGTAGAGTCTGCCAAATGCCCATATTGTAATTAGTAATGTAGCACTTTGTTACTACTGCTGCTACCACTGTAAAGTGTAGTGGTTGTAATGATAAAACAATAACTTGGGAGGAGGAGGGGGGGGGGCTCTGTAACAGGGGCATGCAGAGCCAACAATCTCCAGAGTTCATTGGCCGTGTCTGGAATGCATGGCTCTGCCCTGGTGCAGTCCAAGGAACCTATAAATAACTACTGCTAGGCTATTAGCCTGTCAGCATCACTGGGGGTCCGATCGGGGCTTTACAATTCCACTACACTACAGCCAAGTCCGCTGAGCTCCACAGCTCGACGAGACTCCCCTCTATGTTTATCAATCATTGAAAGTGGTTGCTGTGCACGTTTAACGTTCAGCTCTTAATGATCTGTGACAGGGGTCTGAACGCTAAGACCCCATAAAAATGTGAGGTCAGCAGCGAATCTCTCCAAAAAGACAAGGGTGCGATTCTTCATGCGGCGTCTGAATGAGAGACGGCCTCAGGCTCGGAGGCCTGACATTGTTCTGCTGCTCCTGGCATCTCCCCTCTGGAACACAGCCAAATGGTACTGTACCCGTCTGCTTGAGTTATGACAGGCTCGGGGGAACACACAGCCACCATAGTTCATCGTTTTATGACTACGAGGCAGAATCCAACTACAGTACAGTTAATCTTAGACATAGATTTTCTGTTTTACAACACATGAAACGTCACAGCATAGGGTGTGATCGTCAGACTTTGAGGGTATTTTTGTAGTGAATAAAAACAGTCACGGCCAGTCACAGATGTGATTTCTACAGTAGAGAATAGAATATGTTTGTCGACAAAGAAAATGTTAACAATCGGACTTCAAAGGAGGATGCACACACACACACACACACACACACACACACACACACACACACACACACACACACACACACACACACACACACACACACACACACACACACACACACACACACACACACACACACACACACACACACACACACACACACACACACACACGTCGGCCCTCTGCCAGTTCCGTCTACTTCTTTAGGTCTATAGCAAACCACTCTAACAAACGCACAGAGGGTCTCTCTTCCCCTCTTTTTAAAAATGCCCCCGGTGTTGAAAAGGGAGTCTGTGTGTAGCCGTTGGTGGGAATAGTGTCCCTTTCAGTCCTCTCTGACCAAGTGGCTTCTCTGACCGGGTGGAGAATAAAGCCACTTCCTTGTAAAACAAAAAAGAGCTTCACACAGTCTGGCTTATAACGGGACCCTTCATGTAGGCCTAGACCTTTCTGAAGGTGGTTTGTCAGCGGGAAGCAAGGTGCAGAAGAACTTTTGAGTACAGTTGACAGTAGAGTCTGAAATCAACCCAAACAACATGTGTGACGCAAGATCGATACAGCACGGAAGTCTGTTGTAAAAGAGACCTGTTGTAAAATAAGGACCCTTCAAAAGAATGGTAGTGAATGATGGGAGGACGAGAGGCCAGTAAGTGTCTGGTGGTCAGGTCCTGCTGACTGCTGTGGGTACGGGACCAGGACAGAATCCAACTGCTCCAACTAAATTACAGACAAAACTACTGGACTGGAGATTCCTCTGGGATTTGACGTGAGCAAAATCTGAACACAGGAAGAGCGTGTGAATGCAGAAAATCTCAAATCTCTTCCTCTATTTCTAGCTATGCTTTCTTTTTACACTCTTTCCCCGTTTCTGTGCCACAAACGTTTGCCAAGTGGCAAAAATGGCATTTAGTGGTTTGGTTTTGTCGAGCAGAAGGAGCTACAACAGAAATGTGCGATTAAGGACTGTTGCGATTGCGTCAATGTGTTTTTTTTCCCGGACCATATGGTTATTTTAGCGTCACGTCAATAGGATATATTGATAATGCATGTCTTTGTGTTGGCATCACAGGAGGCTGAAGCGGTGGCGAAACATGCTTATTCATGTGTTTGTGCCCTGGCTGCATACATTACCACCCACTGCATGTGCTATCACATCTCCATCACACAAAACAGCCTCTCTTTCATATCGCTGAATAGACTGAGAAAGCCCTTTGTCATTTGTGGTTGTCTTGACGACGTCTCGTGGTTGGATGAAAAGGAGAGCTGAAGTCTAGCGTCAACTCATAGGCATTTGAATTAGTAGAAACTGTACAACCACTCAAGCTCCCTGACAAAATAATTCATGGTTAGGTGCTTGGTATTATCATTTAAGGAATAGAGGTCGTGGTAAGAAACGCTCCCTAATGCTGCACTGAATTATTCCCCTGACTTGACAAGAAAATATTATAATCGAAACCAAGAAGGTACACCAGTTGGAAGGATTTCCAACGTGCCGTTCAGGCAAAAGCTGTTTCTACCGACCCTTTGTAATCTCAGAATCTAGAGATGGATGGAAAATAACAAACCTAATCTTAAAAATGATTTGAAAAGCTTTAACAAGTGCAGAGCTATTTTGTTTCATTTGAAAAAGAGTAGAACATTTTTCTCTCTCGAAAAAGCAGAGTATTTTTGCTGATCCCAACGAGGCTTTGACCCCCTAACAGCAAATAGAGGAGTGTGGAAACTAAATGAACCAGAAGCTCTTAGCACTTCATAAGAACACATCGGCAACAGCAGAGCCCCCCTTCCCCCCCCCAATGTAAGCCTATAAGAACATAGATACACTGCACTACTCACTCTTCTCTTCCTTCAGGGACTGGTATCACAGTCACCTATCAGAATGCCAAGCATTTTCTGAATGCTTGGCAGGGAGGGCTTCTCCCAAGCTCTGGCCTAGAGCAGTGTGGAGGAGCTTATACCCTAACAAAACATTCAACTACTGGGGAATGGAAAATGGAGAAGTTTTAGCTTATCTGGGCAATATAGGCCTCAATGACTGATGTGGTGTTGTAATAATCATATTTATTAAGCACTTGTAATAGGCCCTTAAGTAGTCCGAGTAGACATACGCCAGTCAGCTCGGCGCATTTCTATTTTCATGTAGAAACATGCACATCTCTGCTTAGTATCATGCCAGGTTGGGCTTGTACAACTTTACTGTCCAACTAGACATACAGTCTAGGTCTACATTGCCGATTTCCAAGGAATTGTGCTTTGGACAGAGTGATGTTCATCATTGTAGACAGTTTCAGAGGGTCAATTTGGTGAAGCTGTCATTAGTACACACTTCATCATCGTCGCAGAGCAGATCAAGTCAGAAAAACAGTGAAGCCTTTCCATGACTGCATTTTGAAATCTGAAGAAATGGGAGTTTATTTTCCCTCCCTTATTTATTTATGCCTGCTTTTTCCCCCCTGAGCATCACCCAGCAAGAGCTGGGATTGGTCCTCTTAAATGCTGTGCAGACTGAACTGGTGTTCCCCCTGGCAGTCTAATAGAGGGGCTCTTGTGAGGCCAGCGCCGTTACACACAGTGTGTCTTTTCTGTCCTCCTCCATTAACAAATGGATGCCGTTGGTCAGGGAAATTAAATATTAGTGTGGTAGTCTGCAACCTTTGATCTTTTAGCTGTGTGTGTGTGTGTGTGTGTGTGTGTGTGTGTGCGCGCGCGTACATGTACCTTCACTCATTACAGGTGTTCAAATCAGTCATCTCTGTCAAACCACAATACATCTGAATAATTGCCAGCCTCAGTTACCTTCAGTATGGGTTTCAATGTTCTTTACTGGTCTGACATTTTATCCAGGACACATGTAAAACCAGTCATTCTACTTGGATTGCCAAGGTTAACCAGAGCAACGTATTTAAGGCAGAGTAATTAAAGCTTCTGTTTGAATCACATACCGTACCGAAGCAATAACTTATGCTGATGGATCGAAAGTCAAATCTGTTTAGTAGTCTGTAACTAAGCCAAGAGAGAGAACTTGGCAAGATGACCTCATTGGCATGATTTTTCAGGACAAGTGTATGCAAAGACTGTTATTTTCATCACAAATGTGTTTCATCGGTTGCCAGAGACGTCATGCAGAAATAATCACTCTGAATGGTTAAAAAGGTACTGTGAGAAGCGTTCCAAATTAACTTTTGCCTTTGGACCAGAGAAAGACCGCAATCAGTCCTATTCATAAAGGGTTGCTTTCCTTTCCCAGAGTGACAATCAGATGTACCAGATATTTTGGTCAAACTATAAAAACATGCATCTAAATTGATGATCATGAAGCTCTGCAATGCATTGTAATCCTGTTTTCAGGAGAAAATACACTAACCATAGGGTTAACTACATACTCTCCTCACACACACACACACACACACACACACACACACACACACACACACACACACACACACACACACACACACACACGATGGAACGACGACCCTTCACAAGGTGGCAATAATTCAATAACACTGTTGAGAAAAATACCACACTGAGGAGTGACTGAAAGTTAAGGGGTAGTTTTGATATGGGAAAGACGCCGTACAAGGTCAGATTTTATGATATACAGTGCATATATGGAAAGTATTCAGACCTCTTGACTTTTTCCATTACAGCCTTATTCTTAAATTGATTTAGTTTTTTTCTCCCCTCAATCTACGCACAATACACCATAATGACAAAGCAAAAATGGGTTTAGACATTTTTGCTAAGGTTTTAAAACTGAAATATCACATTTATTCTGACCCTTTACGCAGTACTTTCTTGAAGCGGCTTTGGCAGCGATTACAGCCTTGAGTCTTCTTGGCTATGACGCTACAAGCTTGACACACCTGTATTTGGGGAGTTTCTCACATTCTTCTCTGCAGATTCTCTTAAGCTCTGTCAGGTTGGATTGAGAGCGTCGCTTCACAGCTATTTTCAGGTCTCTTCAGAGATGTTCGATTGGACTCTGGGCTCTGGCTGGGTCATTCAAGGACATTCAGAGACTTGTCCCAAAGCCACTCCTTCGTTGTCTTGGCTGTGTGTGCTTGGGGTCGTTGTCCTGTTGGAAGGTGAACCTTCGCCCCAGTCGGAGGTCCTGAGCTCTCTGGAGCAGGTTATCATCAAGGATCTCTGAACATTGCTCTGTTCATCTTTCCCTCGATTCTGACTAGTCTCCCAGTCCCTGCCGCTGGAAAAAATCCCCACAGCATGATGCTGCCACCACCACCACCATGCATCACAGTAGGGAAGGTACCAAGTTTCTACCAGATGTGAAGCTTGGCATTCAGGCCAAAGAGTTCAATCTTGGTTTGATCAGACCTGAGAATATTGTTTCCCATAGTCTGAGTCTTAAGGTGCATTTTGCAAACTCCAAGCGGCCTGTCATGTGCCTTTTACTGAGGAGTGGTTTCCGTCTGGCCACTTCACCATAAAGGCCTGATTGGTAGAGTGCTGTAGAGATGGTTGTCCTTCTGGAAGGTTCTCCCATCTCCACAGAAGATCTCTGGAGCCCTGTCAGAGCGACCATCGTGTTCTTGGTCATCTACCTGACCAAGGCCCTTCTCCCCTGATTGCTCAGTTTGGCCAGGCGGCCAGCTCTAGGAAGAGTCTTGGTGGTTCCAAACTTCTTCAATTTAAGAATGATGGAGGCCACTGTATTCTTGGGGACCTTCAATGCTGCAGACATTTCCCTTCCCCAGATCTGTGCCTCGACACAATCCTGTCTGTCTCGGAGCTCTACGGACAATTCATTCGACCTAATGGCTTGGTTTTTGCTCTGACATGCATTGTCAACTGTTGGACCTTACATATACATACAGGGGTGTGCCTTTCCAAATCATGTCCAATGAATTGAATTTACCACATTGAATTTACCACAGGTGGACTCCAATCAAGTTGGATGATCAATGGAAACAGGATACACCTGAGCTTAATTTTGAGTCTCATAGAAAAGGGTCTGAATACTTATGTAAATAAGGTATTGGTTTAGAACATTTCATAACATTTGCTAAAATGTATAAACACCTGTTTTCGCTTTATCAATATGAGGTATTGTGTGTAGAATAAGGCTGTAACGTGACAAAATGTGGAAAAAGTCAAGGGGTCTGAATACTTTCCGAATGCACTGTACATGGGACTTCTCCGGCGCCGACTGAGATGGCCGCCTCGCTTCGCGTTCCTAGGAAACTTCCTAGTTTTTTGTTTTTTTTACGTGTTATTTCTTACATTAGTACCCCAGGTCATCTTAGGTTTCATTACATACAGTCAAGAAGAACTACTGAATATAAGATCAGCGTCAACTCACCATCAGTACGACCAAGAATATGTTTTCCGCGACGCGGATCCTGTGTTCTGCCTTACAAACAGGACAACGGAATGGATCGCATGCAGCGACCCAAGGAAACGACTCCGAAAAAGAGGGAAACGCGGCGGTGTTCTGGTCAGACTCCGAAAAAGGGCACATCGCGCACCACTTCCCAGCATTCTTCTTGCCAATGTCCAGTCTCTCGACAACAAGGTTGATGAAATCCGAGCAAGGGTGGCATTCCAGAGGGACATCAGAGACTGCAACGTTCTCTGCTTTACGGAAACATGGCTTACTGGGAAGACGCTATCCAGGGCGGTGCAGCCAACAGGTTTCTCCACGCATCGCGCGGACAGAAACAAACATCTCTCTGGTAAGAAGAGTGGCGGGGGCGTATGCCTCATGACTAACGGGACATGGTGTGATGAAGGAAACATACAGGAACTCAAATCCTTCTGTTCACCTGATTTAGAATTCCTCACAATCAAATGTAGACCGCATTATCTTCCAAGAGAATTCTCTTCGATTATAATCACAGCCGTATATACCCCCCCCCCCAAGCAGACACATCGATGGCTCTGAACGAACTTTATTTAACTCTTTGCAAACTGGAAACCATTTATCCGGAGGCTGCATTCATTGTAGCTGGGGATTTTAACAAAGCCAATCTGAAAACAAGACTCCCTAAATTTTATCAGCATATCGATTGCGCAACCAGGGGTGGTAAAACCTTGGATCATTGTTACTCTAACTTCCGCGACGCATATAAGGCCCTGCCCCGCCCCCCTTTCGGAAAAGCTGACCACGACTCCATTTTGTTGATCCCTGCCTACAGGCAGAAATTAAAACAAGAGGCTCCCACGCTGAGGTCTGTCCAACGCTGGTCAGACCAAGCTGACTCTACACTCCAAGACTGCTTCCATCACGTGGACTGGGACATGTTTCGTATTGCGTCAGATGGAAATATTGACGAATACGCTGATTCGGTGTGCGAGTTCATTAGAACGTGCGTCGAAGATGTCGTTCCCATAGCAACGACAAAAACATTCCCTAACCAGAAACCGTGGATTGATGGCAGCATTCGCGTGAAACTGAAAGCGCGAACCACTGCTTTTAATCAGGGCAAGGTGTCTGGCAACATGACTGAATACAAACAGTGCAGCTATTCCCTCCGCAAGGCTATTAAACAAGCTAAGCATCAGTACAGAGACAAAGTGGAATCTCAATTCAATGGCTCAGACACAAGAGGCATGTGGCAGGGTCTACAGTCAATCACGGACTACAAGATGAAATCCAGCCCAGTCACGGACCAGGATGTCTTGCTCCCAGGCAGACTAAATATTTTTTTTGCCCGCTTTGAGGACAATACAGTGCCACTGACACGGCCTGCAACGGAAACATGCGGTCTCTCCTTCACTGCAGCCGAGGTGAGTAAGACATTTAAACGTGTTAACCCTCGCAAGGCTGCAGGCCCAGGCCCAGACGGCATCCCCAGCCGCGCCCTCAGAGCATGCGCAGACCAGCTGGCCGGTGTGTTTACGGACATATTCAATCAATCCCTATACCAGTCTGCTGTTCCCACATGCTTCAAGAGGGCCACCATTGTTCCTGTTCCCAAGAAAGCTAAGGTAACTGAGCTAAACATCTACCGCCCCGTAGCACTCACTTCCGTCATCATGAAGTGCTTTGAGAGACTAGTCAAGGACCATATCACCTCCACCCTACCTGACACCCTAGACCCACTCCAATTTGCTTACCGCCCAAATAGGTCCACAGACGATGCAATCTCAACCACACTGCACACTGCCCTAACCCAACTGGACAAGAGGAATACCTATGTGAGAATGCTGTTCATCGACTACAGCTCGGCATTCAACACCATAGTACCCTCCAAGCTCGTCATCAAGCTCGAGACCCTGGGTCTCGACCCCGCCCTGTGCAACTGGGTACTGGACTTCCTGACGGGCCGCCCCCAGGTGGTGAGGGTAGGCAACAACATCTCCTCCCCGCTGATCCTCAACACGGGGGCCCCACAAGGGTGCGTTCTGAGCCCTCTCCTGTACTCCCTGTTCACCCACGACTGCGTGGCCACGCACGCCTCCAACTCAATCATCAAGTTTGCGGACGACACAACAGTGGTAGACTTGATTACCAACAACGACGAGACGGCCTACAGGGAGGAGGTGAGGGCCCTCGGAGTGTGGTGTCAGGAAAATAACCTCACACTCAACGTCAACAAAACTAAGGAGATGATTGTGGACTTCAGGAAACAGCAGAGGGAACACCCCCCCCTATCCACATCGATGGAACAGTAGTGGAGAGGGTAGCTAGTTTTAAGTTCCTCGGCATACACATCACAGACAAACTGAATTGGTCCACTCACACTGACAGCGTCGTGAAGAAGGTGCAGCAGCGCCTATTCAACCTCAGGAGGCTGAAGAAATTTGGCTCGTCACCAAAAGCACTCACAAACTTCTACAGATGCACAATCGAGAGCATCCTGGCGGGCTGTATCACCGCCTGGTACGGCAACTGCTCCGCCCTCAACCGTAAGGCTCTCCAGAGGGTAGTGAGGACTGCACAACGCATCACCGGGGGGCAAACTACCTGCCCTCCAGGACACCTACACCACCCGTTGTTACAGGAAGGCCATAAAGATCATCAAGGACATCAACCACCCGAACCACTGCCTGTTCACCCCGCTATCATCCAGAAGGCGAAGTCAGTACAGGTGCATCAAAGCTGGGACCGAGAGACTGAAAAACAGCTTCTATCTCAAGGCCATCAGACTGTTAAACAGCCACCACTAACACTGAGTGGCCGCTGCCAACACACTGTCATTGACACTGACCCAACTCCAGCCATTTTAATAATGGGAATTGATGGGAAATTATGTAAATATATCACTAGCCACTTTAAACAATGCTACCTTATATAATGTTACTTACCCTACATTATTCATCTCATATGCATATGTATATACTGTACTCTACATCATCGACTGCATCCTTATGTAACACATGTATCACTAGCCACTTTAACTATGCCACTTTGTTTACTTTGTCTACACACTCATCTCATATGTATATACTGTACTCGATACCATCTACTGTATGCTGCTCTGTACCATCACTCATTCATATATCCTTATGTACATGTTCCTTATCCCCTTACACTGTGTATAAGACAGTAGTTTTGGAATTGTTAGTTAGATTACTTGTTGGTTATCACTGCATGGTCGGAACTAGAAGCACAAGCATTTCGCTACACTCACATTTAACATCTGCTAACCATGTGTATGTGACAAATAAATTTGTGACAAATAAAATTTGATTTGATTTGATTTTTTGTTGTCTAAATTCTATTTTAAAAAATCACTACAAAAATAATGCCTTTCCAAAAAAGGGTTTTGGGCAGAGCCAGGCAGGTGGGAGCCATCGTGGCCTTCTGTTCGTGTGCTGAATGACAGACAGCTTCATTTAAAATATAATGGGAGAGGGAGAGAATCAGAGCAGGTCTCTACGAGTGGGAGGTCTTCAATTGTCAAATGGTTAATAGAGTGTACTCTTTCTCTCTTAAGCAGAAGTGCATGCATGTGACACACACACACACAACCCCTTTCTCTAAACCCTGACAGAAAATCATTAATGATGGATGTGCAGAGCTTGCGGTGTTGAAAGCAAAGGTGTTTAATTATGACCTGAGGACAATAGGGTGGTGAAATCTAGGATGGAACCTGCAGGAGGAGGCAGTGAAAAGATCTTAACTGAAATCCATGACATCTGTCACAAACAAAACCAAAGATTTTCTTATGCAATTTCGATACAAGATTAGTAAATTGTGACTAGATGGGGTTCTAAATCAGACTGAGCAGAATAATTATGGATGAGCCGCACCACAGAGCATTAGAAAGTCTTTGTTTAAGAGGGCCACAGTCATGGACCCAACACTAATATGGATAATGGCTTAGGGAACCCCGCCGCGCCTTTAATTGAGGCAATCTTTCTGATGCTTGGAGATCGAGCGAGACAGAGAGCAAGAGAGACAGCAAGCGAGCGAGAGAGACCACGAGCGACATACAGCGAGAGACGGACAGCGAGCGAGAGAGAGACAGCCTTGGGAAACATAGCATGGGGGTTGGGAGGAGTCAGACCAGGAGCTCACTCCCCTGAGGTCCTGAGACAGTCTGCTAACAGGACTGACACCTGGGGACTGCATTAATCATTGATCAGGCCAGTACGAGGGAGTGGATGGGCTTCAATGGGTTTCAGCCAGAGTGACTGAGGGTTTAACTCAGCGTTGGTGTATTAAGCCAGTGAGTTAAGTTCACCCAAACAAAAGGCCAAGCAAAACGTACATGATCAGTTCCAGTCAGCGACAGAAAAGCCCTGCATACTGTAGATACTAACATCAAAGAATAGCCGTAAATACTGGTATGCTGCAGTGGCCGGCTATGTGTTAGGTTTTGGCTGTGCCCAGATCAGTGAAAGATAAACAGAGCATTAAAGTGTTCCACAGGGACTGAAACGTGATGGTTAGTTGGGTACACTCCTCTTCCACACCACTACTCCCTCTTCCCCACTATCCCGGCCGGCTCTCTCCAAAGTAGCACGTACTGTAGGCAACATTTTTGCTCAGCAAGAAACTTTCTTGCCCCGAGAATCTATAGCCTACTGTATTTAGGCACTGCAGAAAATATGTAGATAAACACAGAAATAAAAAAACTGACACAAACCTGTGTTCATTCAGCTTTATTTTTCAGTGCAACTAGTCATGCAACCTGGAATTCCGGGGAAAGCCCAGCAGTAGATACCAGTGTTTGGACTTATTAGCAGAGAGGGAGCTGACGGAGAGTTTTTGCCACGGCTATTACAATACAATAGAGGGAGGTCTGTGCTGGCATCACTGCTGAATCTCTGAATAATTATCCAAATCCCCAAACTGTGCCGTGACCCAGACCGAAAGCTTCATTAAAAGAGGATGTTCAGACTGCTGACTGAGATTAATTAGCTTAGTAAGCAGAGCCACAATCCCTCCTCCACAGGACACTCGGTGCTAATCCACACAGATCTTTACTGGCAATCCATAAGCATTGTTCCTGAATAGAGCAGACTTCAGGGAATACCTTTCCCTTGATGTAGTCGAATAGGCTAATGTTTTGATGAGGGACCTGTGCCTTCAAATGTGCCTGCGTTGTTAGTTATCAGACATTTGCTAGCTAGCTACCGAAATTAGCCGAGTACTAATGTTAGGTTCACATTAATCTTGCTAGCTAGCTAATTTTAGCTCATTTCCGCTTACACTAGCTAGCCGTTTTGGCCATGCCCTCCCAGTGGAATTGACGGATTAACCAAAATTGGCAGAGGTTGTTTGAATGATTTAAAACCACGTGTCTTGAACTAGATGGTGACATTGAATTTCACAATATATATATACACATTTCTCTCTCCAGAGGGATTGAAGATTCACTTTATGGGCAATTCCATGGAAACAGAATTATGCAAACAGGATTTCATCATGGGTCCCTGATTTGTACTACACAGAAATGCATAATTATAGATATGAATATCAAATCGCATCATTATGATTTATCCTAAATACTGTTGGTAAATATTTTAAAAAAAAGTATAAATACAAAGTACAGCATAGTATAGCTCAGTAGAGTGCAGTAAAGCACAGAACAGTAGAGCTCTGTACATTACAGAACAATAGTGTACTCAACTTGTGTGCTCTACTGTACTCTAATTTGTGCTCTAATGTACTATGCTAAAAACACACACACACAAAAAAACAGACTGTACAGTGCTTTCCAAATGTCTACGACTGCTTCAGATGTGGTCCGGTTCGAACCAATCAAGGACGTCTGTGTTTCGGCCAAATCAAGGCCGGTCCAAAAATCAACAGCTGTGGACGTTGAAATTAAAGCTGGTTGACATTGAGATGAAGGGAAGGATGGACTGACCAAATTGTAACTACTTTCAATGTCCATGGAAGTCTGGTGTCGGTGGTTGCTTAGTGGGTAAGGATGTTGGTTTCAGTAAATGCAATGACAGGGCTCATGGGTAGGGCTGTGGTGGTCATGAAATTTTGTCAGCCAGTAATTCTCATGCAAATGACTGCCGGTGTATTGGTAATTGACCATTAATTAACAAATACATCTCCCGGCCTCTACGCATACATGCCATGCCGTGTGCCTTTGGAACATCTACATTAAAACAATTCTAAATCCTTTTAATATACACCATCAGAATAAATCCATTAACTTTAGACAGGTCTAAACAAACATTATGTTTTGAAGAAAATGTATTTCAGAAGAACAGAATCTGAGTGGGCCTACTGCATGTTATCTGGCTATACGCCATGCCATATAGGTTGTAGGCTAGTTCATTTAGTAGATGACATGCTTAGAAGTCCTGTGCCATTATTTTCTAATATATGATTTTATAGTAAGAAGAATATAATTGAATTTAGCTGAATAAAACTGCATATTTTTCTAATTCCAGAGCGAGTGTGTGAAGATGGCCGGCAGATAGCCTTGTGGTTAGAGCGTTGGGCCACTAACCGTAAGGTTGATGGACCGAATCCCGGAATTGACAAGGTAAAAATGTGTCATTCTGCCTGAGCAAGGCAGTTAACCCACTGTTCCCCAGGCACCGTGGATGTTGATTAAGGCATGACTCGGTATACCCCTTTCCCTTTGTTGAGCGTAAAAGTGATCATTTGAAACAGGTCCTATATGACAGTTAATTGTCAAATTTAGCTGTGAATGATACACACTCTATAATGTCTTAGAAATTCAAACATTATTGGGCTGCATGATGCGACTGTAGACTATTGAGGAGTTGAAAAAGTAGCAAAAAAAGCCTGCACTCTGTTCTTTGCCGCACAAGCTGTTCTCTCATCACGTGAGCATATTTTCATCCATCAGACTATTCTCAATGTAATCTAGTCTTTACTAATATATAATGTATATTTCAATTTAGAAAAGGTCCATTATCAAATGGGAAGAAACAGAGGCAGGGTTGGCTACCCTGGTTTTATAGCTGAGCAATGCTTAATATTTTAGCTGAGAAATAAATATCAGTAGTAGAAGGTTGGGAACTTCCTATTTTTAGTGGCAACCATCAGAGCTCTGCTTTCACACAGGATTGCATATAGAAATGCCTGGACTTATAAAACACACTAATTTCACAACAGGCATCAACCACTGTTTGAGAAGCATGCAGCCTCTCGCTGGGCGACAGTTGATAGTACACCCAAACTCTGTATGCCATGGGCTCTCCAACACTGTCCAACACTCTCCAACACTGTTCCTGCAGCTACCCCATGCTTAATTTGGAAAACACATTTTAATTAATTAAACTGTTGACAACTCTCTAAGCTCTCGAGAAAAGAATGAAGGAGAGAGGTGGAAACGCACAGTGGTGAGAATCGGTAGCTAAAAACGTCATGTGTCAGGCTATTAATTTTGGAAATATATATTTTTTAAATGCAAATTCACTATAAAACTGTAGGCTAACTCTGTAAGCCCCCATGCACAATCTATGAACTGCAAAAGGGTTTTCTAATGATCAATTAGCCTTTTAAAAATGATAAACTTGGATTAGCTAACAATGTGCCATTGGAACACAGGACTGATGGTTGATGATAATGGGCCTCTGTACGCCTATGTAGATATTCCATTAAAATCAGCCGTTTCCAGCTACAGTAGTAATTTACAACATTAACAATGCCTACACTGTATTTCTGATCAATTTTATGTTATTCATAAACAAGGCCATTTCGAAGTGACCCCAAAGTTTTGAAAGGTAATATGCACGCATGCACACACGCACACACAGTTGAAGTCGGAAGTTTACATACACAAACTTCTTGTTAAACTATAGTTTTGGCAAGTCGGTTAGGACATCTACTTTGTGCATGACACAAGTAATTGATCCAACAAGTTGTTACAGACAGATTATTTCACTGTATCACAATTCCAGTGGGTCAGAAGTTTATATTCACTAAGTTGACTGTATATAACAGCTTGGAAAATTCCAGAAAATGATGTCATGGCTTTAGAAGCTAATTGACAGACTAATTGACATCATTTGAGTCAATTGACATCATTTGAGTCAATTGGAGGTGTGCCTATGGATATATTTCAAGGCCTACCTTCAAACTCAGTGGCTCTTTTCATGGGAAAATCAAAAGAAATCCACTAAGACCTCAGAAAATAAATTATAGACCTCCACAAGTCTGGTTCATCAATGGGAGAAATTTCCAAACACCTGAAGGTACCACATTAATCTGTACAAACAATAGTACGTAAGTATAAACACCATGGGACCACGCAGCCGTCATACCGCATCCGCTACAAGACCATGGTGCTTGCCTACGGAGCTGTGAGGGGAACGGCACCTCAGTACCTCCAGGCTCTGATCAGGCCCTACACCCAAACAAGGGCACTGCGTTCATCCACCTCTGGCCTGCTCGCCTCCCTACCACTGAGGAAGTACAGTTCCCGCTCAGCCCAGTCAAAACTGTTCGCTGCTCTGGCCCCCCCAATGGTGGAACAAACTCCCTCACGACGCCAGGACAGCGGAGTCAATCACCACCTTCCGGAGACACCTGAAACCCCACCTCTTTAAGGAATACCTAGGATAGGATAAGTAATCCTTCTCACCCCCCCCCCTTTAAGATTTAGATGCACTATTGTAAAGTGACTGTTCTACTGGATGTCATAAGGTGAATGCACCAATTTGTAAGTCGCTCTGGATAAGAGCGTCTGCTAAACGACTTAAATGTAAATGTAATACCGCTCAGGAAGGAGACGCGTTCTGTCTCCTAGAGAGGAACGTACTTTGTTGCGAAAAGTGCAAATCAATCCCAGAACAACAACAAAGGACCTTGTGAAGATGCTGGTGGAAACAGGTACAAAAAGTATCTATATCCCCAGGAAAACGAGTCCTATGTCGACATAAACTGAAAGGCCGCTCAGCAAGGAAGAAGCCACTGCTCCAAAACCGCCATAAAAAAGCAAGACTACAGTTTGCAACTGCACATGGGGACAAAGATCATACTTTTTGGAGACATATCCTCTGGTCTGATGAAACAAAAATAGAACTGTTTGTCGATAATGACGATCGTTATGTTTGGAGAAAAAAAGGGGGAGGTTTGCAAGCCGAAAAACACCATCCCAACCGTGAAGCACAGGGGTGGCAGCATCATGTTGTGGTGGTGCTTTGCTGCAGGAGGGACTGGTGCACTTCACAAAATAGATGGCAGCATGAAGCAGGAAAATTATGTGGATATATTGAAGCAACATCTCAAGACATCAGTCAGGAAGTTAAAGCTTGGTCGCAAATGGGTCTTCCAAATGGACAATGAACCCACGCATACTTTGAAAGTTGAGGCAGAAAGGCGTAAGGACAACAAAGTCAAGCTATTGGAGTGGCCATCACAAAGCCCTGACCTCAATACTATAGAAAATGTGTGGGCAGAACTGAAAAAGCATGTGTGTGCAAGGAGGCCTACAAACCTGACTCAATTACACTAGCTCTGTCAGGAGGAATGGGCCAGAATTCACCCAACGTATTGTGGGAAGCTTGTGGATGGCTACCCGAAACGTTTTACCCAAGTTAAACAATTTAAAGGCAATGCTCCCAAATACTAATTGAGTGTATGTAAACTTCTGACCCACTAGGAATGTGATGAAATAAATAAAAGCTGAACTAAATAATTATCTACTATTATTCTGACATTTCACATTCTTAAAATAAAGTGTTGATCCTAACTGACCTAAAACAGGTTATTTTTACTTGGATGGAGTTTAAATGTATTTGGCTAAGGTGTATGTAAACCTCCGACTTCAACTGTCTTGTCTGTCTGTTATTCTCTGAAATAAAATGAACATATTCCCTCTGTTCACAGGTCAGCAACATTCAGGCTCCAAAGAAATTATTCTAGCCACTTTTTGGGATTGAGTTGGAGACATTTTATAAATAGGTTAGGCCTACTGTTTTATGTCCCCTAACCAAAAACTCCAAAATCAAAATCAACAATACTGCATATTAGCCTATAGTCCCTCCATTCATGCATAAACTGAAATGTTGAATTCAATTAGTGATCGGAGACATCTGACACTGGACCCTGAGATCCATATTGATTGGTTCAGCCTTTAGAGGCACATGTGTCAAGGGCAACGAGGGTCAAACTGCACACCCCGGAAAAGGAAAGATACAAAGAGAGAAAGGAGGAGAGGAGAAGGACCGAGGGAGACAGACAGACAGACATGGCCTTTGGACATACCATTGAGTGAAGGGGGAAAACGTAACCCATTTTTGTCATGACAAAGGCCGATTGGAAAACTCTCAGCAAGTGTGTGTGCACGTGAATGCGTGTGTGCGTGCACATATATTTAAAAAGAGAATAAAAAGAGAATAAGGAGGGGGAGATGGGGGGGGGGGGGGGGGCAATCCTACAGCTGGACAAACAGACCTGGTTAGACTGCAGCACGTCTCAGAACAGAAGGGAGAGGAGAGGCCACTGAATGCCCTGGAGCGCCCAATTAAAAACACAGCCACCATGTGGGCCGTGCTCCTTCTCAAATTGCCATTACACATGGAGCTGAAAGCGAGATATTAAAACAATATGCTGCCAGGGCTGCTTGTAGGGAGAGATGCGGGGAGGCTCATCTGTATAAACACAGAGGAGAACACACCCCCTGGTTAGCAGACTGTTGCCACAATGGATGGATTGTATGGAGCTACTGTGTGGTCACAATGCATGCAGGCTACAGCATCGGCATGTACTACGGCAAATCAGATTTCTTTGGGGCGTCTGGCAACATATCCTCTTCCTGGAGGTGGGATTTCACGTCGCCAGCTATGCTTGTCCATTAGGCTCCACTTTGCCATGTTTGCTAACGTCAGACATCTCCAAAATGTAATTCAATGTCTAAAAATGGTGATATGCAGCAAGCTTTGGAAAAGTTTAGCGTTAAATCTGTTACCATGTGTGAAATTAGTGCTGTCTCAAAGTGATATGGGGTCTCTTAGCTCGGATTAAATGTTGTAGAATCAGACCTGGGTTCAAACACAGGTATTTGAGTATCTAGGATTTAAAATATTTTCTGTATATTTTTCTGTCAATTTTTGTTCTGTGTATTTAGATTAAGTTGAATTGCTGATTCAATTGAAATTTTAATAACAGTTGCAATCAATTATAAGTATAATTACAGAGGTATATGAAGATGAGCAGATGCAGTATACCACTTAATTATGTTCTTGGATCACATTTCCAACTTCATAAGCCCTGAAGCATTCAGACAACATGACTGTACATCAAGAGGACAGGCCAAGACAGACTTAAAAAATGCCTGCTCCAGTCTTTAGTAGTGTTGTGGAAGTAAGCCTATATAATTATTGTGCTAAGAAAAAACAGTAAAAGCTTCAAATGCTGTCATCTTAAACCCAAATGGATGGTTTGAGGCTAGCCTCTTTCGTAACAGCAGCAATTAGAAAGGTAAATAAAAACACACACAAATCCCTGAGCTGCGAGTCTCAAAAAGGGAACACATAGGACATTGTCTTTTCATTGACATGGATGTTTTCTAACTAATTACTTTTTGTTATGGCAAACAACTCAGTTTGACCCATATCACATCCTCACAGAAAACACAATGTTGCAGATGAGAGCTGACAGGGTTAAGGTCCCTGGAGTATGTTGCTAGATCACCAGAGAGAGTTGTAGAGCAATGCCAAGTTCTACACTAAACAAAAATATAAATGCAACCATTTTAAAGATTTTACTGATTTATATAAATAAATTAGGCCCTAAATTAGGCCCTCACAGATACCTTTAAAAAAAAATAAAAGTGGGGTCGGGGATCAGAAAACCAGTCAGTATCTGGTTGTGGCCACCATTTGCCTCATGTAGCTCGACATCTCCTTCACATAGAGTTGATCAGGCTGTTGATTGTGGCCTGTGGAAGGTTGTCCCACTCCTCTTTAATGGCTGTGCGAAGTTGCTGGATATTGGTGAGAACTGGAATACACTGACGTACACGTCGATCCAGAGCATCCCGAACAGGCTCAATTGGGTGACATGTCTGGTGAGTATGCTGGCCATGGAATCAACTTCCAGAAATTGTGTACAGATCCTTGCGATGTGGGGATGTGTATTTATCTTGCCGAAACATGTGGTGATGGTGGAGGATGAATGGCATGACAATGGGCCACAGGATCTCGTCACGGTATCTCTAAGCATTCAAATTGCCATCGATAAAATGCAATTGTGTTCGTTGTCCATATCTTATGCCTGCCCATACCATAACCCCACCGCCACCATGGGGCACTCTGTTCACAATGTTGACATCAGCAAACTGCTCACCCACACGATGCCATACATGCTGTCTGCCATACTGCCCAAGACAGTTGAAACCGGGATTCATCGATGAAGAACATACTTCTCCATCGTGCCAGTGGCCATCAAAGGTGAGCATTTGCCTACTGAAGTCAGTTATGACGTCGGCCTGCAGTCAGGTCAAGAACCTGGTGAGGACAACAGTTGGGGCAGAAATTCTTCAGTTGTGCAAACCCAAAGTTTCATTAGCTGTCCGGGTGGCTGGCCTCAGACAATCCTGGGCTGGCATGGTTACACGTGGTCCGCGGTTGTGCGGGCGGTTGGACGTACTGCCAAATTGTGGCTTATGGTAGGTGGCTTATGGTAGAGAAATTAATATTCAACAAAACTGCACATTTTAGAGTGGCCTTTTATTGTCCCCCAGCGCAACATGGACATGTGTAAGTATCATGCCGTTTAATCAGCTTCTTGATATGCCACACCTGTCAGGTGGATGGATTATCTTGGCAAAGGAGAAATGCTCACTAACAGGGATGTGCACAATTTTATAGAAATAACCTTTTTGTGCATACGGAACATTTCAGGGATCTTTTATTTCAGCTCATGAAACATGGGATCAACACTTGACATGTTGCATTTATAGTTTTGTTCAGTATACATGGAAAAGCAAGCAGCAAAGCTGTGACTGAACAATGACAGAGAGAGGGGAGAGAGGCTTAAAGTATTAGACTGAGCTTGAGGATCTGTTTGTTTTCTTTGTCTCACTTTCCCCACAGAAAGACTGTGTGGTCTACTCTAATACTGTAGGTTCGAAGGAAAATTTGTTTTTTCTAGACCTAGCTACCGAATTAGGAAAATACAATCTCCTTAGTTTCTTTACCCCACTAGCACAACTTGACTTCTGCTCAAGAGTCCCCAAGTCTTTACAATAAATGTTAGACTGATGAATGAAGGTGCAGTGACTGAGTAGATCCCTGGACAGAGGCATACATAGACAAGACTCTCAGGAATCAAATGACAGGCAATGCATACAGAACACAATGCAAATGTATGCTCACAGAAATAGAATACGTGTTTGTGTTACCGAGATTTGATTGAATAGGCTGTAGGCCTACAGAGTCGCTTGCAGTGGTCAAAACAACTCTGCATGTTTTACTCTCTGCTGACTATAGAACTGGAACACACAGCACAGTCTTCTTGGCCAAGATCCTCTACTAAATTACAAAGTTCAACAGACAGAAATTCCAATACTTGCCATTTGATAGAACACTAAGCAGTCAGTCTCAGAGACCACTAAGTAGGGAGGCTTGGCAGAAGGCATCTTCCATTGGTCTGAGACGTAGCTAGGTTTCAACCACAGATTTAAGTCATTTAAAGCCACTCCTCAGGTTCAATACAACCATCCGGATAAATCTGTCTGCTTATTCACCACGGTCTGAGTGAAACTAACCTTTAACACAATTTGAAGAAAAGGCTAAATATAATACAGAATGTTACTTCTAGTTACTTCTAGTTCTGTCAAAGGCCTACTAGCAATATTAGAAACTTTAGTTGAATAATCAATTTAATGACATCTGGTAAACATTAAACAAGCATCTTGAATTTTGGGATCAAGATACTGTGAGCTTCTTGGAATTAAAGATTTAATTATTCGATTTGAGGGTATTTACTGTCAATGTAAGTAAAAGCATCTCGTGCCATCCGCTCTACTCTGCTCCTACCATAATGGCTCTGGTTTGGTCTCTGAATATGTTCTCTGAATTACACGCCATTACTGCACATTCATGTGCACTACATAGATAGATATCAGCATTATCTTCCCTGGTCTGTTTAACTATGTGGACATTTCAGAACAACCATGTCATTCATTATTTTGAGATCAAAAAGGGAATGTTTTGTGAAGCCAATTACTTGCCTTTGACTGAGACCTAAGGTCAACATCGTTCAAAGCATGCAAAGATTAAAAATAAAAAGGTTGACTTCAAATAACCAAAATATTTATTTTACATTCCTTGTTGCTGAGTTTTCCCTTCTAATGTCTAAACAAACTGGCACGCTAATACTCTAAAAAAGGGCAGTTATTGGTGAACCAAATGTCCTAGAGACTGTAACTAGTTTAGGACATACACGCTATGCAAAATGACACAGCAAGTAGCCTTTCAGTTTTTGAACTTTTGTAGGCTTTTTAAAAGGGTCTTCAGTGCCAAAACGTTATTTTTTAAATATATTTTTTACCTTTATTTTACTTGGCAAGTCAGTTAAGAACAAATTCTTATTTTCAATGACGGCCTAGGAACAGTGGGTTAACTGCCTGTTCAGGGGCAGAACGACAGATTTGTACCTTGTCTCGGGGGTTTGAACTTGCAACCACCCGGTTACTAGTCCAACGCTCTAATGAAAGGCATCTGGCAGAAGTAAATTCATAAACAAACAAGAACATAATTGTTATGAAATTTATGAGATCATCGTCAAGCGCATTCAAAAAGACAAGGGACCTGGAACGCGGAAGTATGATTTAGGAACGCGTCACTTGCACAGCGTATTGGGCAGAGCATCAAGACTGGGAGGCCAGCCCTGTGGTCTAATCTTTAAAGTCAAGGCTGAGTGTAATTCATTAAAGTTCCTCTTCTTTAGCATTTTCCTTCAAATCAAGGGACAAGGGACAAGAAACTCTTATACTGAAACAACCCTCCAAAACAACTTAGGAGAAGCAAGGTAGAGAGTTACATTTGAATATTAGTATTTTATTTCTGATATCGAGCCACAGGTCACATAATTGAGGAGGATCTAACAAAACCGTCAATGTGTTTCAGGAAGTTAGATATTGGAAGTAAAAAAAGATGGCGTAAAGAAACATGACCATAGTCCTTAACCTTTGTTTACTGTGTATATTTCCTCTTCCTCAATCTCATTGTCTGAGGTAAAGGGGATTAAAGCGATCCCCTATCTAGGATCTACCCAGACTCTCTCCAAATCCCCTTCACTGCTAATAAAGATGAGAAACGGAGAAATTGTGAGAAGCCAAGCTGACTTTGCAATACACCCCTCTGTTCAAGTACAGTAATCCCATATGCATTAACTCGATTGGCAGAGGGATAAGATGCTTGGAGGTTTGTTTAATCAATCAACTGGTTTTAGTCATTACTTGTGCAATAATGCATAATTTTAATATCTGAACATTTGATACCATGCTGCATAAACACCATTTGTCAGTCATGCCAGGTTCCAGTTGGGACCACAAGGTTCTACTGGCATGTCGTTTAGCAAGGGAATGCTAACAACTGTGATTGAAATAACTTGCATAGCTGAGCTGGGCTCACAGGCAAGTGTTCAGAGGGAGTGAGGGAGGTTGCCATGTTACGGCACAATAACCACACCCTCCATATCTGGGGCTTCCCATGGGACTGCAAAGAGCTATGAAAAAGGGGGAATTTTCAGCAGACTGACACTTAAAATTAAATTATGTTTATTTCTTATGCATTTCAAGTGTTTTAAGGTGGATCGTAGGGACATTATCGATTGACATTCACTATAGAACTTGGACAGCCTTTAAGGCCTTGATGGAAAACAGCATACAATGTGATGACACCAGAATAGAGTGGAAAAACAGCCCATGGGAATATGTTTTTGCAAAACAATGTTCTGTTAACCTATAACCTATCTGACAGCTGTTGGTGTTGGCTGTGACCGTCCTTGTTTCCTCAGGCTCTAAAAATCACCTGTTTCCAAAGGCCAGGGAAATAACTAAAAAAGGCAGTAACTTGGTATCCAGACAGTGCTCATCTTCAACCCAGTCCACCAGACCTTATTGAGGGTAATGACCATCAGCACTGTCCCTAGCTTAGTCAGGAAATGGAAAAGCTTATCATTGGTAAGCACAACACAGAAGCTGCTTACCACTAATGAAAAGGGGTATTTACTAGGAAGCCAAAACAAAATGGGCACAGCCTCAGAACAGGATCAGCAGCCGGCGTGTGTTCCAACTTCCACAGTGACTTGCAAGAAAGAGAGGGGAGACATGAAAGCAGATAAGGACATAAAGAGAGAGACAGTTTTACCTAAAGAAAATAAGGGAAACTAATGCAGGGCTTTCACACGTGTTAGCATTGGCTAATGAATATTCTATCCTGGGTGGGCTTAGTGATGTAATGCAGAGCAGTCAGGGAGTCGGCAGCTTCGGAGATCTGCATATGGCGACTGCACAGTACACTCAACCTGTGCAGTGTATCAAGCTACAGGTCTGGCTGAAAGATGTAATTACCAAAACAGCAGGATGTACAGTATGTTCGTCATAGTTACCTATGATAGTCACATAACTTTTGCCAGTTAAACAGTTAAAATACTTTATATACTTTCACCATGTAAATCCTTTGTAATATTCCTTCATTTTCTCACAGTGATGTTCTGCGCAGTATGTCCAGAGTGGTGCCCCATGGTTGGTGCCCCCTTGTCAACCTCCCACACCCCGGCAGATCATAAAACCACACCCCGCAGCACAAGGACGCATCATAAGGGCGGCGCAGCTGCTGCTAGAGTGACTGATGGGGTGGACGCCCCAAATACCTCCTAACAATCCTTGACCTCTCAGATCTTTCAACCATCCCCCCCACCCCCAACCTCAAGATGGCCATCTTCTCCCCAAACACTCAAAAATATATCTTTTTTAAAGGAGATTACTATAAAATGTCCTTCTGTCTAGATATGCTTGGAGTTATTTGTTAAGTCTCTGTCATCTAGGCTAGTGTTTGCTCCACTGTGAGAATAATTACTTTAAGTACATCTACTGTTGCTTCAGAGGAAGACAAGTGTCAATCCCCTTTGCCATGCCGAACTGAGACTGTGTCTTGAGATCTCCACCAATCCAATAGTCAATAGTCTATGTCTCTGGGGCCTAGAATACAAGTCTACACGACCAGTCGGAGTAGGATGAGGAGAAATGGCTAGACCAGCTGGCCAGAGCTAAAAAAAAAATCCCTAAATTCCATTAATGCTCATGTTACATGTGAGGAGTTACTTTTTATTATCTCAGAACATACTGGTTTGCAACTGTCACTCTGGGAAACCCCCTACTCATACAGTGAGCATCCTGTTTCAAAAGTGCCAACAAATCACCCCATCGGTCAGCTTGTTCTCATGTTGAGAAAAGCAAAAGGGTTAGCCTACATCATTAAAGGGATACTACCCAGAGTCAGATTAACTTGTGTTTACCATTTGTCTCTGTGTTCAGTATGAAGGAAGTTAGAGGTAGTTTCGCAAACGTTCGCACAATGGTTAGCAATTGCGCTAGCACTAGTTAGCAACAGGCTTCATTAGAAAATGCATCGGCGACGTTGTACCCACGGTGAGGGTTCGCTTCTTCCCCAATCAAATGCCCTGGATTAACAGAGGTTGGAGCTAAACTAAAGAGCAGGGCTACTGAACACAGAGCTATCACAGACAACCCTGATGCTATGGCCGAAGACAGAAATAAGCACAAGAAGGCCTGCTATGACCTCCGCAGAGTCATCAAGCGAGCAAAAGGAAAATATAGGAATATGGGGGCATCATATTACACAGGCTCCGACGCCCACCACATGTGGCAGGGTTCTACAGTCTATTGCGGATTACAAAAGAAGACCCAACCATGATCTACCCAACGATGCCTCTCTACAAGACAAACTCAATGCATTTTATGCACGCTTTGACAACATCGAGCCACCCTAGATCCACTCCAATTTGCATACCGCCCCAACAGATCAATCGATGACGCAATCTTAATTGCTCTCCACACTGCCCTCACCCACCTAAATAAGAGGAATACCTGTGAGAATGCTGTTCTTTGACTACATCTCAGCGTTAAACACCATTATCCCCTCGAAGCTCGTCAACAAGCTTAGGACTCTGGGTCTGAACACCTCCCTCTGCAACTACATCCTGGACTTTCTAACGTGCTGACCCCAGGTGGTGAGGGTAGGCAACAACACCTCCACCACGCTGACCATTATCACAGGGGCCCCACAGGGGGTGTGTGCTTAGTCCCCTCCTGTACTTCTTGTTCACTTATGACCATGTGGCCACGCACGACTAATCCCATTATCAAGTTCGCTGACAACACGAGTGGTAGGCCTGATCACCGGCGACGATGAGTCACCCTACAAGGAGGAGGTCAGTGTCCTGACAGTGTGGTGCCGGAGCAACAAACTCTCCCTCAACGTCAGCAAGACCAAGGAGCTGATTGTGGACTACAGGAAACAGGGGGGGGGGGGTCATGCCTCCATACACATTGACAGGTCGGCTGTGGAGCAGGTAGACAGCTTCAAGTGTCCAAATCACTAAAGACTTAAAATGTTTAAAACGCACATTCATGAAGAAGGCGCGAAAGTGCCTCTTCCCCCTCAGGAGGCTGAAAACGTTAGTCATAGACCCTGAAATCCTGAAAAGGTACTACAGCTGTACCATTGAGAGCATATTGACCGGCTGCATCACTGCTTGGTATGGCAATAGCACCACCCTGGATCGCATGTCACTACAGAGGGTTGTGCAGACAGCTCAGTATTTTACTGGGGCCGAGCTCACTGCCATCCAGGACCTCTATATCAGGCGGTGTGAAAACAAGGCCCGGTAAATCGTCAAAGACGCACGGCAAGAGGTACCGGTGCATCAAGTCTGACACCAATAGGCTCTTGAACAGATTCGTTCCCCAAGCAATACGACTGTTAAATAGCTAACAAAATAGCTACACGGACCGAGTTTGACCTTCTATTTCAGTATTTGCACTGTCTATGCACACTCACAGAGCCCTACACACTCGCACACCAAAATGCACACAAACGCTCACTCCATCATTTGCTCACTCACAGATAATTTGCACATACATTTTTACTGACTCTTACACACCTACACATGCAAGCTGCTGCTACTCTGTTTCTTATATCCTGTAGCCTAGTCACCTTACCGCTATACATATCTACCTCCATCACTCCCGTATCCCTGCACATGTAAATATGGCATTGGAAATTACTTGAAATATTTCCTGTATATGGTATGCTTACTTACTCGTGTTTTTTTGTTTTCTAGCAATACATCGTTATTGATTATTGCATTGTCGGGCTTTGTGTCTCCAAGAAAGACCTTTCACTGTACTTGTGCATGCGACATTGAAACTTAAAACTTGAACTTTCGTGGTATCCACGAGTTCATTGGAGGCTGTGGAACTAGATAAAAGGGCTCACTGACAAAATCCCAAAGTATCCCTTTAACATTTCACTTATCAATCAAGTATATATATATATATCCTGTAGATAACAGCCTCCCTTCTATTGCTTGTAAAAAATGTAGTCACAAAGCAAGATTGAACGGCAGCTGCTGATGAAGTTTTTTTATTTTGTCCATCCGAGAGGTCCTAGTGCCTTCAACGTTTGATCTTTTCAAATCAAAATTGCATTTGTCTCGTACACATACTTTGCAGATGTTATCACAGGTGCAGCGAAATGCTTATGTTTCTAGCTCCCACAGTGCAGTAATACCTAACAGTATAAAACAACACACAAATCCCAAAAATATCAGAACGAGCAATGTCAGAGTCTAGAATATAAATAGAAAATGGTATGAATGGACAGTATATGAATAGAAAGGCGTGTACAGCAGTAGTTATATAGGATGAGCCTTGACTAGAATACAGTATATACATATGAAGTGGGTAGAACAATATGTAAACATTATTAAAGTGACTACGCACATAGGGCAGCAGTCTCTAAGGTGCAGAGTAGAGTACCGGGTGGTAGCCGGTTACTAATAGTGACTAAGGTTCAAGGCAGGGTACCGGAAAGGAGGCCGGCTAGTGGTGACTGGAGGCCGGCATGTTCAGTCCTGTTACCTGAAAACTTGAAATAGGCCTCTGGGCCAAATAGTCAGACAGTTAAGACATGATGGAAAGTACACAGCAATCCAAATCTGAGAGTTATCCCCGGTGGTGTCTTTGCCAGCCAAGGAAAGTGAGCCCACAAGTCTCAACCAATCAGATGGCAGGGTTTTTAGCAGAAGCAAAGATGGTGTTGGTGGTAGCCACCCACAAAAATGTAAAAGCCTTTTTACCAGACATTGTGTTGAAGACATACTACTGGGAATGAGACTGTATTCCCCCTTGCCAACAAATCACATCCCCCACTCTATTGCAAAGTGATCTGAGGGTAATGTGATATTGTGCTCATGGAAAAAGCACTTGGACTAGCAGATGGCCTGCTATTCAAGAATGTCCGTCTGGGTTTTGAACAGCAAAACAAGTGAAAGAGTAAGAGCTCGAAGGTCATGCCCATGGCCATTTTACTACAAAGTCTTCCTGTAATGATGTTACTGGGCTAGGGTAAAATGCTGGATAATCAAAACCCTAATCCAACGTATTCAAATTACATCTGATCAGCCAATACACCTAGAAAAAGGTTGTCCTTTGGTATACAAAAATATATATAAATCTGGTTTTGTTTATTGCACTTCTGGATTACCTACACAGGGTAAGAAAGTGAAAACCGACTGGGGTGGGAAAGAATGAAAGCACCATCTCAATAGGGTTTATTAGGTGCAAAACAGGATTTTGGGGGATTTGAAACAAAGCCTCTTCTAGCCTGATCACAGCTGAAAGTGTGATCCTTTATAAACGTTGGCCACTGTATGAATAAAGTTTGAATATTACACAATAATTTCCTGCGGTAGAAAGAAAAAGAAAGGGAGTGGCTATGTAAAAAAAATATACACTTCCACTGTTAGGCTATAATTGTAGCACCTGTTAAAAGATAAGACCAAACCTTTTCAGAATCACACCTAGGCAAACATACAGATATGTACAAATTCAACTGATTTTGCCAATGGCAAGTTGTAAGCTAATTTCAAAGGGGGAACAACAGCTTTAGACAGTTAGGAAGAGGATGTGTCTGTCTGTATCCAAAAGATTATGACAGCAGCTGAAAATGGCATTTGGAGAAAAAAAAAGAAAAGAAAAAAAATCACACAACACATCCAGTTGCAGTATTCAAGTGACAGTGGAGCCCAACCCTGTCAGCTGGATCATCCTCTCATCAATCCCTACATATGGGAGGAGAATGGCATGCTGGCAGCTTTACTTGCATAATGTCAAAAAGTGATGGTGGTACATCAATAGTTTGTCTGATAATTGCCAAATGATAGTCAGACAATACACAAACAAAACATTTGTTTTGATGGTCTATGCCTAGACAGTTTGAACAACGACCCCAAGTGGAATAATCACACTAGACAACTATCCACTGAGCAATTCAATACACTCATACGCAAAACCAGTTTTTATTTCAAGGATACCTTCATTCGGTGCAGGGGTTAGTGTTAAAAACGTTTTAACAAAAGGCTCATGGACAAATGGATGTATTGAGTGATATTACATTCGACTTGGACTTGTTTTTTGACAACATAGGAACTTTTAAAGTATTGCAACAACGTAATATATTATTGCACCTTCCCATCTTAAAAATCTATGGAATGAGGTTACATTTGAAACTCTAGCCCGTATTGTCGCATTTATTTCTCCTCTATGTTATAATGTTTATTAGGCACTAAAAACAACTTTTAAGTAAATTTGAGTTTTAAAAGGGACTCAAATCAAACTGTATTCTTACCTTAAAAAGTACGATGTCACGGAGTCTCGATGTGAGCTCCCCGGCGTTATAAGCGAGAGAAAAGTGTCTGTTCTCCAGCTAATCCAAATGCAAATTGTTTGACAAATTATTCTAAAAACGTGCGTTTACTTTACTGCCCCTTCCTATTCTTTACCGAGCAGCACTGTCAGTTGTATGGTACATTCGTTGTCTTTGAGGATCCCCACAGCTGACAAGCCGCTTGGTTTGCGCACGGGTAGTTCAGAGGAACAGTTCCTACAACGAACAAGCCCAAGCTGAGTGGCAGACTTCTTTCTAGGCATATCTGGGAGTGGGCAACTTATTTTGTAGAAGCGCAATTGCTTCGTCCCGCAGTGAGCCATTGTTTACAGACAAGCAAGAAGCGCAATAAATGAATGACATCGTCGAACTTTCACAAAAACAAGTTAAATACTTGAAATAATGGATAATTTTATTCTCGTTTTAATTATGTTCGTTATATAATGACTTAGCAAATTCCCATACGTAGGCCTATCCCCTGCCCAAAACATAAGTGTTACCACCGCAAACATAATTAGTTATAAACAACAAAGAACGGTATAAATTCACAGTTCCAGGTGGTAATTACAGGAGGAAATTCAATGATAGCGTCACCTCAAAATTTGTATGCAGACCTATGTGATTTGAGCCTCCTCTGGTGGTTGCCAGCGGGACTGAAAGCACAGTTACACAAAAAATAACCTAACGTACCCGGCGAGGGAAAAAAATTAAATAACAGATTTGATTACCGCTCATAATTGTATAGCATGTCTTTTATTCTTTACTTGTGTAGGAACCATTTTTGCCTCCTAATTATGTGTTTTTTTGTGTTGCGATGTCATTGTATATTACACTTAATTTGTTGCCTAAAGACTCAAACTGATTTCTTCCTCTGCTCTATGTTTTGATACATGCTTCAGTGTGACTGCCATCATCTAAGTCAAATGTTGTATAACACCACTCATGTCAAAATGAGTGGATCATTTCTAACCAATCAGAGTATCAAAGCCAATGACACATTTTCAAAACACTGCTTTAACCATGTGTGTTCTTGCTCTGGCTCAACCCATCAACTTCTGGGACCAATCAGAATGGTTAGAATGTGTTCGTGGTCTAGATATCATCTCTGGAGGTACTGTGGGTTTCTTTGCAGAGAAGAAACTGAGGGATTTAGATTCATCTGGACACACTTCGACCCTTCATTGCCCATCCAACTAGCTTGTGATGCTAGTCCCTATGATGTGGGAGCAGTCATGTCCTATATCATGCCATTCCGGTGAAGAGAAGCCAATTGCTTTCGCATCAAGGACATTGTAGAAAGCAGAAAGTAACAACGCAATAGAAGGGAAGACCTAGGAATAGTTTTTGGAGTGCGTAAATTTCACCAGTATTTGTACAGGAGGAAGTTCACCCTTCTTACTAATCATTTACATTTACATTTAAGTCATTTAGCAGACGCACTCTTATCCAGAGCGACTTACAAATTGGTGCATTCACCTTATGAGATCCAGTGGAACAGTCACTTTACAATAGTGCATCTAAATCTTAAAGGGGGGGGGGGGGGAGAGGGAATACTTATCCTATCCTAGGTATTCCTTAAAGAGGTGGGGTTTCAGGTGTCTCCGGAAGGTGGTGATTGACTCCACTGTCCTAATCATCCTACAGATCATTGTCCACTGACTAGCATCTTTGTACCGCATACTGCAAGCAAGCAATGCAAAGGTGGGCTTTGTTGTTGTCAGCATACACCTACGACATCAAGTGCCACAAGTCAGAACTGTAATGCTAAGCAGATGAACTTTCCAGGTTACCACTACCTGTGGTCAAGACGTAGTCATGCCAAGTTGACATCTTCATCACAAGTGCGGAGAAACAACAGAAATGAACTGGTGTTATCTGAAGTGATGGACATCATCATCCAAGGTAAAGCCGCAGGAAATGCTCCGGAACTGAAACCTTACCTTTCCAGCTGTGGGGGAGGAAAGTTATCATTTCGCCTTTGCTGATGAAACCAGCGAAGGCAGAATGAAATGCGAAACAAATGGTTTGCATGAAGGAAATCACACAAAGCTACTTTTGGCCTGGATTGGATGGAGACATTGAGGAGAAAGCAAAAACATGTTCCCTGTGCTAAAAGGTTCACACCGTACCTCAACTTGCAGCTCTTCATCCATGGGATTGGATGGAGGAGGCAAGGAAATGCATGCATGTCAACTTCACAGGTTCAGTCGAAGTTTGTTTCTCGTGGTCGTGGATGCTCATAGAAAGTGGCCAGGGGTTGCCATCCTGAGATCTACCGCTGAGAAGACCATTGAGAAGCTTGTGGAAGTGTTTAGTCGGTTTGGATCGCTACTCCAACTCGTTAACAACAACGGACCACAGAAATGTCCAAAGAAATGGCCTCGTTCCTACAGGTGAATGACGTACAGCACATCAGGTCTGCACCGTATCATCCATCAACCAACGGGCTGGTGGAGAGGTTTGTGTAGACCATGAAACATGACTTGAAAGCGTCTCAGGGTCAAGGGAAACGGCACCAATGCTTGAATAGCTTCCTGCTATCCTACAGGAACATGCCACATACAACCAAGGCTTTTTCTGTATCACTACTCATGAAGAGAGAGCTACGCACAAGTTTCAACCTACTCAAACCTTTGAACGCAAAGGAGACAGTGTGACAACATGAACTGAGCGGGCTCCCGACTGGTGCAGCGGTCTAAGGCACTGCATCTCAGTGCTAGAGGCATCACTACAGACCCTGGTTCAATCCTCAATCACATTTGGCCATGATTGGTGGTCCCAGGGTTTAAGGGTCATTGTTAATACGAATTTGTTCTTAACTGGCATGCCTAGTTAAAAAAATAAAAAAATTAAAGGACAGAGCTTTCAAACCTGAAGAAACTATCAGCATTGTTAGGGACTGGTTGGTCCCACACTGTCCAGACTTCAGAGGACTTAGAAAAGCAGATGTCAGTTGTTGGACCAGAAATACGGGTGACATTTCCCAGCAGTTGATGACTGTTGTTCATAATGGGGGCAATTTAAGAAGGAATGGAGGAGATTTTGTATATTGGGGTTATGCCGCAGAGCATCATGGGAGTTGTGGTATGTTGAGATGATCACGTTCGAGATAAAAGGATGAACTGAATTCTTGTATCATTATTATTGAATTGTTATAAAGACGTGATGTCATAAAGACGTTATGAAACCCACGAGACATAACAAGTATGTTGCCTGACTACAACATTTTATCCTGATACATTAATAAATATGTACTGTGTTAATTATGGCATGTTTAACTGCCTGAAATATCCACTGTAGTTTGCATAGATCACAGGCGAACTGATGAAACATTGGTAGCTAGCTAGCTACCCATCAAGGCTGATAATTATGAAATTACAAGCTAGCTATTGATTTATGTAGTTATCTGGTTTTGTCTGTATTGGTCAAAGGTAATGCAGTAGCAATGAGTGTGCAGTGCTTCAAAAGTAATTTTTGATGAGTTCTCCACACTCTCGTCTTCACAAGACTGTACTAAATAGAACGTCCTTGGAGTGAGGAGCACGAACACCCAGTGACACATGTCATTACATGCAGCATCCAATCTACAGGCATGTCGGGGGGGGGGGTGGCATTGTCACACATCAGAAAGAGCGACTGCCGTCTGCGCTGGCTCCTGGCAAGTGCATGTAGCATTAGATTAAAGCCATCTGACATGAGACAATGGGGGAGGGTTCTAGAAATGTAACGTCCAGTAAAATGTAGGCGTGGCTTACAGCGCCTACATTTTATTGGCTGTTATTTTTTATTTTTTTTGTGTTATTATTTCACCTTTATTTAACCAGTTAGAGCAGTTGAGAACAAGTTCTCATTTACAACTGCGACCCGGCCAAGATAAAGCAAAGCAATGAGACACAAACAACAACACAGAGTTACACATGGAATAAACAAACGTACAGTCAATAACACAATAGAAAAAAATCTGTATACAGTATGTGAAAATGAGGTAAGATTAGGGAGGTTAAGGCAATAAACAGGCCGTAGTGGCGAAGTAGTTACAATTTAGCAATTAAACACTGGAGTGATAGATGTGCAGGAGATGAATGTGCAAGTACAGATACTGGGGTGCAAAGGAACAAAAAAATAAAAATAATAATAACAATATGGGGGTGAGGTAGTTGGATGGGCTATTTACAGATGGGCTATGTACAGGTGCAGTGATCTGTGAACTGCTCTGACAGCTGATGCTTAAAGTTAGTGAGGGAGATATGAGTCTCTAGCTTCAGTGATTTTTGCAATTCGTTCCCAGTGAAATATACCTGCTGGATCATGTGCTATGGGTGGGTGCTGCTATGGTGACCAGTGAGCTGAGATAAGGCGGGGCTTTAACTAGCAAAGACTTATATATGACCTGGAGCCAGTGGGTTTGGTGACGAATATGAAGGGAGGGCCAGCCAACGAGAGCATACAGGTTGCAGTGGTGGGTAGTATATGGGGCTTTGGTGACAAAACGGATGGCACTGTGATAGACTGCATACAATTTGCTGAGTAGAGTGTTGGAGGCTATTTTATAAATGACATTGCCAAAGTCAAGGATCGGCAGGATAGTCAGTTTTACGAGGGTATGTTTGGCAGCATGAGTGAATGCTGCTTTGTTGCGAAACAGGAAGCTGATTTTAGATTTAATTTTGGATTGGAGATGCTTAATGTGAGTCTGGAAGGAGAGTTTACAGTCTAACCAGACACCTATGTATTTTTTGTTGTCCACATATTCTAAGTCAGAACCATCCAGAGTGGTGATGCTGGACGGGCGGGCAGTAGCGATCCGTTGAAGAGCATGCATTTCATTTTTGTCTGAGAAGTAATTAGTGAACCAAGCAAGGCCGTCATTGAGAAACCAAGACTGTTGAGTCTGCCGATAAGAACGTGGTGATTGACAGAGTCGAAAGCCTTGGCCAGGTCGATGAATACGGCTGCACAGTATTGTCTTTTATCGATGGCGGTTATGATATCGTTTAGGACCTTGAGCGTGGCTGAGGTGCACCCATGACCAGCTCTGAAGCCAGATTGCATAGCGGAGAAGGAACGGTGGGATTCAAAATGGTCGGTGATCTGTTTGTTAACTTGGCTTTTGAAGACCTTGGAAAGGCAGGGTAGGATAGATATAGGTCTGTAACAGTTTGGGTCTAGAGTGTCTCCACTTTGAAGAGGGGGATGACCGTGGCAGCTCATACGATATGAAAGAGTGGTTGAACAGGCTAGTAATAGGCGTTGCAACAATTGAGGCTGATCATTTTAGAAAGAGAGGGTCCAGATGATCTAGCCCAGCTGATTTGTAGGGGTCCAGATTTTGCAACTCTTTCAGAACATCAGCTATCTGGATTTAGGTGAAGGGGAAATAGGGGATGTTTGGCTGTGGGGGTGCAGGGCTGTTGAACGGGGTTAATCTAGACGTTTCAGCTAATATAAACTGATTTGGAGGTATGGTAATGCAATACTACCTCAGGAAGATAACTGAAATTACAATTACAATGGTTTTCAATGAGGAACATTTGGAATTTAAATAAGAATTTGGTTTGCTTTCTGAATTGACTGGAATTTAAATGGAATTGACCCCAACCCTGGGGTGCATTCAGTTCGGATCAACATTGTACCGAACTACACGTTTTCCCAAAATGGTGCAAACTGTTCTTTTGAGGTATATTTACTCCCGTTTGGTGAGTGTGGCCTGATCAATATGGGTGTGACCATTTGAAATCGCAAAACTCATGCAGCACACCTCCTTACACAATCACCCTCTGGGCCATATCGTTCGCAAACTGTTTTTTTTAGTACAGTACCGTTTCCGTATTAATTAAACGATGAACACCACTCTGTCATATTGAATGCACCTCAGGTATGCCCAGGTATGGAGAGCATGTAGTCAAAGAGAGTAAACGACCCACTCCCAAATGGACCCCTAAGCCCTACACACTAATCTGAGAGGATTTTACAGGTGTAAGCAATATCCCACTGGGCACACAGTGGTGGAATCAACGTTGTTTCCATGTAATTTCAATGAAATGTACTGCTTCCTACAGTTATGGAATGTTTTTGCAGGAGAATAATTAATTTGCTGAGCCTTCCTGATGACCTGGATGGAATTATGTGATCCTCCTTAACCCATAGGAAGTCCCACCAAGTTGACTAAAATAGCTTTGGGGCGCTAGAGCTGTCTATCTCTGTCTATGGTATACATACAGGTTTAAAATCTCTGTGGTACAGTTATTACAGTTACATTATCACTGTAACACCTTGGAAAAATAATAATAATAATTGAAATAACTGATTGGATGTATAAAGTGCCTTTCCACCTACAGTCAATGCTCAAAGTTCAATAAAATGTGCCTACGGTGTTTAGATCTGCCTTTACGGAATTAGCCTATTGGTATGTTTTTATCTTAGCTGCTAATAAACGGACAAAACAAAAGACCCAACCAAAGATGGACATTTGAAAAATGGTTGTTTTGCATGTATGAACACGTTTTGCAATCTCACATGTCTCACAAAACTACTTTTCAGATAATCACACATTACATTGAAAAAATATATACTCAATGGAATCCAGCTTTATCTTTATCTATTCAGCTTTTTCCCATTTTACAGTGACCTGGACTCATTCAGGACCTCTTAAGGATTAGCCCCTTTTTTCAATTTTTGCCTAAAATGACATACCCAAATCTAACTGCCTGTAGCTCAGGCCCTGAAGCGCGGATATGCATATTCTTGGTATCATTTGAAAGCAAACACTTGGAAGTTTATGGAAATGTGAAATGAATGTAGTATAACACAATAGATCTGGTAAAAGATGATACAAAGAAAAAAACAACCGTTCGTTTGTATTTTGTTGTACCATCATCTTTGAAATCAAGAGAAAGGCCATAATGTATTATTCCAGCCCAGGTGCAATTTAGTGTATGTGCAAAGATTTAGACTGATCCAATGAACCATTGCATTCCTCTTCAACATTTTGTATCAAGACTGCCCAAATGTGCCTAATTTGTTTATTAATAACTTTTCATGTTCAATATTGTGCACGCTCCTCAAACAATAGCATGGTATTATTTCACTGTAATATCTACTGTAAATTGGACAGTGCAGTTAGATTAGCAAGAATTTAAGCTTTCTGCCAATATCAGAGACGGTATGTCTGTGTCCTGGGAAATGTTCTTGTTACTTACAACCTCATGCTAATCGCATTAGCCTACGTTAGCTCAACCGTCCCATGGAAGGGACACCGATCCCGAAGAAGTTTTTTAATAATGTAGTGGACTCTGAATTTTCTGCACTTTTTTTCATCCCACTTGACTAGAGGAATGTAATGTAGGCCTATTTGACAGTGTCACATCTGCTCCCGCTCCCCCTCTCAGGTGCTCGAGGTCACCAGTTCACTCATCATTACGCACGCCTGCCACCATCGTTACGCACACCTGCGTTTAATTATGGGACTCACCTGCACTCCATCATGTCATTTACCTCCCCTATATCTGTCACTTCCTCAGTTTAATTTCCGAGTCAGCATTGATGTTATGTTTCTCCTGTCCAGACGCTGTTCTTGTTATGTTTCATGTTTATTTATTCTTAAATGCACGCCCTGTACTTGCTTCTCGTCTCCAAGCATCTGTCGTTACAGCACCGTTACAGACGGAGTGCCCTGCAGTATGCTTGCTTTATGCCCAATACATCTGTCCCTCACTCTGGTTGCTGATCATTCAATCTGAGCATTCAAATGAGAAAATTTGAGCTAGCTTTGAATCATAAACTTTTTGTATTGAACAATATTTTTGCCAGGGGGGTCTATAGGATGCCCATGTTCCACTAATGGTAAGAACAAGATAGTGAATCTTAGTTAGTAAATCATTTAATGGGGTCAGACAAAGGTGGAGGCTCTTATAACGTATCTATGGTTTTTACAGTAGCCTTCAAGTTGTAATACACCCCACAGATACTAGTTACAGTTTTTGATTGGTCCATGGTTGGTAGTACAGAAAACTTAGATTATTACTATACTGTAAATGTGATCTGTGTGACTGCTTTACTCTGTCGGCAATATGTGCATGACTTTGACCTCTACAGAGACTGTTATGCAGGTGAGTGAGGACCCAAAAGCGATATAACGGAAACAGAGTCTTTTAATGTCCAAACAGGGAAAACATAAATCCTCAATCATTACAGGGGAAGTCCAAACAGGGAAAACACAAATCCTCTAGTTTAACAGGAGAGTCCCCCTTCTAGTTGTTGAGGAGAGTTGCAGGGCTAGCGGCAACAGACTGCAGGTCCCTTCGGGTAGGCGCGGGCCGTAGAGGATAGAGACACCTGCTCACACGTAGTATCTGATGACGAGGCAGAATACAACTGGACGGAACAAAAGCAAAGCAAACAGCAAACAAGAATCCGACAAGGACAGAAGCAGAAACAGAGAGAGAAATAGAGACTTAATCAGAGGGCAAAATAGGGGACAGGTGTGAAAGAGTAAACGAGGTCGTTAGGAGAATGAGGAACAGCTGGGAGCAGGAATGGAACGATAGAGAGAGAGAGGAATAGAGAAAGAGAAAGAAACCTAATAAGACCAGCAGGGGGAAACGAAGAGAAGAGAAAGCACAGGGACAAGACATGACAATACAATACATGACAGTACCCCCCCCCACTCACCGAGCGCCTCCTGGCGCACTCGAGGAGGAAACCTGGCGGCAACGGAGGAAATCATCGATCAGCGAACGGTCCAGCACGTCCCGAGATGGAACCCAACTCCTCTCCTCAGGACCGTAACGGGAAACGATGAAGAGGGAATCTAGTGCAATTACTATTATAAAAATGAGACACGGGTAGAGAACTGTAAGAGTTTGAGCAATCAGGACCAAACAGGCCAGGAGAGAAACAACTATGGACAGACTGAGACACAGCAAGGCTAAGACCAGGAACAGGACCAGGAGAGATGCGGTGGCTGGGGACAGACTGAGACACAGCAAGGCCAGGAGCAGGACTAGGAAGAGAGTTACCGGACTTAGTCTGCGCGCAGTCCGAACAAGCAGCCACGAAACGACGCGTATCACGCTCCTGAGTGGGCCACCAAAAACGCTGGCGAAAAGAAGCAAGCGTACCCCGAACGCCGAGGTGGCCGGCTGACTTGGCAGAGTGAGCCCACTGAAGAACGGCCAGACGAGTAGGAACGGGAACGAAAAGAAGGTTCCTAGGACAAGCGCGCGGAGAAGGAGTGTGAGTGAGTGCTTGCTTAACCTGCCTCTCAATTCTCCCCTTGGGGTCGGTGGAGGCTACTGAAGAACTGAAGAGACGGGATAAAGCATCAGGCTTGGTGTTCCTTGAGCCCGGACGATAAGAAATAACGAACTCGAAATGAGCGAAATACAGCGCCCAACGAGCCTGACGCGCATTAAGTCGTTTGGCAGAACGGATGTACTCAAGGTTCTTATGGTCAGTCCAAACGACAAAAGGAACGGTCGCCCCCTCCAACCACTGTCGCCATTCGCCTAGGGCTAAGCGGATGGCGAGCAGTTCGCGGTTAGCCACATCATAGTTACGTTCTGACGGCGACAGGCGATGAGAAAAAAACGCGCAAGGGTGGACCTTATCGGCAGAATGGGAGCGCTGGGACAGAATGGCTCCCACGCCCACCTCTAACGCGTCTACCTCGACAATGAACTGTTTAGTGACGTCAGGTGTAACAAGGATAGGAGCGGATGTAAAACGCTTCTTGAGGAGATCAAAAGCTCCCTGGGCGGAAACGGACCACTTAAAGCACGTCTTGACAGAAGTAAGGGCTGTGAGAGGAGCTGCCACTCGACCGAAATTACGAATGAAACGCCGATAGAAATTCGCGAAACCGAGAAAGCGCTGCAGTTCGACACGTGACTTAGGGACGGGCCAATCGCTGACAGCATGGACCCTAGCGGGATCCATCTGAATGCCTTCAGCGGAAATAACAGAACCGAGAAAAGTGACGGAGGAGACATGAAAAGCGCACTTCTCAGCCTTCACATAAAGACAATTCTCTAAAAGGCGCTGGAGGACACGTCGAACGTGCTGAACATGAATCTGGAGTGACGGTGAAAAAAATCAGGATCTCGTCAAGGTAAACAAAAACAAAAATGTTCAGCATTTCACTCAGTACATCATTCACTAATGCCTGAAAGACAGCTGGAACATTAGCGAGACCGAACGGCAGAACCCGGTATTCAAAATGCCCTAACGGAGTGTTAAACGCCGTTTTCCACTCGTCCCCCTCCCTGATGCGCACGAGATGGTAAGCGTTACGAAGGTCCAACTTAGTAAAGAACCTGGATCCCTGCAGAATCTCGAAAACTGAAGACATAAGGGGAAGCGGATAACGATTCTTAACCGTTATGTCATTCAGCCCTCGATAATCCACGCAGGAGCGCAGGGTCCCGTCCTCTTCCTTAACAAAAAAGAACCCCGCTTCGGCGGGAGAGGAGGAAGGGACCACGGTACCGGTGTCGAGAGCTACAGACAAATAATCTTCGAGAGCCTTACGTTCGGTAGCCGACAGAGAGTCTAGTCTACCCCGTGGGGGAGTAGTACCCGGAAGGAGATCAATACAACAATCATACGACAGGTGAGGAGGAAGGGAGGTGGCCCTGGACCGACTGAAGACCGTGCGCAGATCATGATATTCCTCCGGCACCCCTGTCAAATCACCAGGCTCCTCCTGTGAAGAGGGGGCAGAAGAAACAGGAGGAATAGCAGACACTAAACACTTAACATGACAAGAGACGTTCCAGGAGAGGATAGAATTACTAGACCAATTAATAGAAGGATTATGACACACTAGCCAGGAATGGCCCAAAACAACAGGTGTAAAAGGTGAACAAAAAAATCAAAAAAGAAATGGTTTCACTATGATTACCAGAGACAGTGAGGGTTAAAGGTAGCGTTTCACGCTGAATCCTGGGGAGAGGACTACCATCCAAGGCGAACATAGCCGTGGCCTCCCCTAACTGCCTGAGAGGAATGTCATGTTCCCGAGCCCAGGCTTCGTCCATAAAACAGCCCTCCTCCCCAGAGTCTATTAATGCACTGCAGGAAGCTGCCGAACCGGTCCAGCGTAGATGGACCGACAAGGTAGTACAGGAACTTGACGGAGAGACCAGAGTAGTAGCGCTCGCCAGTAGCCCTCCGCTTACTGATGAGCTCTGGCCTTTTACTGGACATGAAATGACAAAATGACCAGCGGAACCGCAATAGAGACAGAGGCGGTTGGTGATTCTCCGTTCCCTCTCCTTAGTCGAGATGCGAATACCCCCCAGCTGCATGGGCTCAACACCTGAGCCAGTAGGGGGAGATGGTAGAGATGCGGAGAGGGGGGACACTGTTAACGCGAGCTCTCTTCCATGAGCTCGGTGACGAAGATCTACCCGTCGTTCTATGCGAATGGCGAGTTCAATTAAAGAATCCACGCTGGAAGGAACCTCCCGGGAGAGAATCTCATCCTTAACCTCAGCGTGGAGACCCTCCAGAAAATGAGCGAGCAACGCCGGCTCGTTCCAGTCACTGGAGGCAGCAAGAGTGCGAAACTCTATAGAGTAATCCGTTATGGATCGATTACCTTGACATAGGGAAGACAGGGCCCAGGAAGCTTCTTTCCCAAAAACAGAACGATCAAAAACCCATATCATCTCCTCCTTAAAGTTCTGATACTGGTTAGTACACTCAGCCCTTGCCTCCCAGATAGCCGTGCCCCACTCACGAGCCCGTCCAGTAAGGAGAGATATGACGTAGGCGATACGAGCAGTACCCCTGGAGTACGTGTGGGGCTGGAGAGAGAACACTATATCACACTGGGTAAGGAACGAGCGACATTCAGTGGGCTCCCCAGAGTAACACGGTGGGTTATTAATTCTGGGCTCCGGAGACCCGGAAGCCCAGGAGGTAACTGGTGGATCGAGGCGGAGATTGTGAATATCCTCCGAGAGGCCGGAGACTTGGGCGGCCAGGGTCTCAACGGCATGTCGAGCAGCAGACAATTCCTGTTCGTGTCTGCCTAGCATCGCTCCCTGGAACTCGACGGCTGAGTAGAGAGAATCCGAAATCGCTGGGTCCATTCTTGGTCGGATTCTTCTGTTATGCAGGTGAGTGAGGACCCAAAAGCGATATAACGGAAACAGAGTCTTTTAATGTCCAAACAGGGAAAACATAAATCCTCAATCATTACAGGGGAAGTCCAAACAGGGAAAACACAAATCCTCTAGTTTAACAGGAGAGTCCCCCTTCTAGTTGTTGAGGAGAGTTGCAGGGCTAGCAGCAACAGACTGCAGGTCCCTTCGGGTAGGCGCGGGCCGTAGAGGATAGAGACACCTGCTCACACGTAGTATCTGATGAATGAGGCAGAATACAACTGGACGGAACAAAAGCAAAGCAAACAGCAAACAAGAATCCGACAAGGACAGAAGCAGAAACAGAGAGAGAAATAGAGACTTAATCAGAGGGCAAAATAGGGGACAGGTGTGAAAGAGTAAACGAGGTCGTTAGGAGAATGAGGAACAGCTGGGAGCAGGAATGGAACGATAGAGAGAGAGAGGAATAGAGAGAGAGAAAGAAACCTAATAAGACCAGCAGGGGGAAACGAAGAGAAGAGAAAGCACAGGGACAAGACATGACAATACAATACATGACAGAGACGTTTAGCAGGAACAAGAAGCACTATTAATACCAGATCTCACAAACCAACTCAATCCTGTTTTTTACACATCTGATCGAACAGAAGAGTAAGAGGAATTTGGCAGCTTTTTGCAGTATTTGGAATGGTGCTACAGAAAGAGCAGCAATATTTTGGGCTACTATACTAGTAGGCCTATGTATGCGTTTTATACAGAGCCTGCGACAGGTGAGTGTGTACAGTGCAGTGGGAATGCCATTTACATCACGTGAGGTGGGGTGGGGTCTCACAGTTGTAGGCTACCTCTGCTTACCTGTCATATCGAAACCTCAAGGCTATGAAAATTCACCAATAGGTACCACACTGGTTTGAACTAGATCGACATATTTTATTGACAAAATGGAATCGCCTGTGAAGACAGGTTTCCATAGACTGGAGATAAAGAAAACAACATGGGATGTTCCAGAGCAATATATCGCGCTGAAAGCAGTTGGCTCGGGCGCTTACGGGACAGTATGGTGAGTGAAGGGGCTTTGTGAAGGGGCAATTATTGGTAGTTTTCCGGGAATAACTTCTCGCCAAACCAGCATGCATTTTATACACTTTAAAATATAGAACATAAACAGAATAAGGGAACAACTTTACCTAAGCCTATAATTGTTTATTCATTTCTTATTAGTTACATACGCAAGATTTTACAATATTGGATATTGTGTCATATAAGCTTGTTGTTCCATTTTCTTCCCATAACAAAAGACTCAGGACACTGCTAACAGAGGCACTATTGCCTCAAGGAAATTAGCCAATTAAAGCAGGTCTCGAGATGAGACTAATTATTCACTCCCAACCTGGAGCGAGCCCCATATTAACAGATCTTGAAACCCAGTTTTACCTCTGCCAGATATCGGTAATATAGAATGAACACACAAGCATCTGAAATGTTATTTGTAGTACTACTTATAACAATTCGTTCAAACTGACATGATAGCTACTCAAAGATTCTGTACCCTTTGATCTATACTGACTTGAAGTATCACTACTGGCATTGAGAGTAACCATTCTATAGCCCCCTTGTCTATATTCTGTGGCAAAATTATTCTATCCAACACAAATGTTATTTGACTTTGAACTTGTTTTATTCATTAGTTCTGCTATTGACCAGCAGACTAAGGAGAAGGTGGCCATAAAGAAGCTCTATCGTCCCTTTCAGTCCCTAATCCACGCTCAACGGGCCTACCGTGAACTAAGACTGTTACGCCATATCCAGCATGACAATGTAAGTCCTTATTACCTACTATAATAGTGGACATCTGAGATACACTCCCCTGGACAGAGATTCCAGACACTCAAACATGAAAAGCCATCACAACGCAGTAATTGTCATTCATTCTACTTCACCTCAGGATCATTTGTAGTTTTAAACAAATCTGTATGTTGAATATCAGTCACCCAAAGACGTCCAGTTTTATTCCTTTGCCTCCTTCCTATGTTTCTGTTTGGCGGAGAGGAATAGCCCCTGTTATGGGCCAGTGTTTTCACTCAACATATTCACAGAGCACTTGTACTTCCTCAGGCCTACTTGTACTACTGGCGATGAATGAGTATTACTGCAATGTATATGTTTGTGTGGTCCCTTTTTGTAGGAATAAACTGTTCATTACTTTCCTTCTTCCTGTTGTTTTCCTTAAAGGTGATCAGCCTCCTCGATGTCTTCACACCTGATTTCTCCCTGGAGAAATTCCAGACGTTGTAAGTGGGGAGCTGTGAACCACATTCCTCTGCCAGTTGTCACAGCTTGTTGAGACAGGCTGCTGAGAGTGTATCATGAAGTTTGTACATGTGTGTGTACTTGTTTTCCTACATTATTAGGACCCCAATGTCCTCAAATTTAAACCGAATGTTCTCAATTTGTTCAAATGCTATTTTAAATTTAAGGATTAGGTTTTGGGATTAAGGTCAGGTTCAGGGTTTTTCAGGTTAAGTTTATAGGGTTAGGTTAGGGTTAGGTTAGGGGTTAGGGAAAATACGATTTTTAATTGTCAAACATTTTTACACTCCAAAACAAAGCTGTGTGTGTGTGCAGGTTTATTCATGTTTGTTTGTGCTTACTTCGCCTTCGCTCCTTTGTATGTGCTTGTGTATGTGATATAATCTGTTAGCTGAGTTAAAACATATATTTTATGTCTGTGTATGATAGTGTATGATATTACCAGCATTTTTGTTATGTAATCATTTTATACAGTTGTAATGCTTAGTTTGAGGAGGTAGCTTTAGTACATGACGTATTGTATCATTCCCTTTCCCTACTTTATTTCTCTGTCACAGTTACATGGTAACACTGTTTGTATCTGACTTCTCATCTCTCCTCCATGTCACAGTTACATGGTAACACTGTTTGTATCTGACTTCCCATCTCTCTCCTCCATGTTACAGTTACATGGTAACACTGTTTATATCTGACTTCTCATCTCTCTCCTCCATGTTACAGTTACATGGTAACACTGTTTGTATCTGACTTCTCATCTCTCCTCCATGTCACAGCTACATGGTAACACTGTTTACATCTGACTTCCCATCTCTCCTCCATGTTACAGTTACATGGTAACACTGTTTGCATCTGACTTCTCATCTCTCTCCTCCATGTTACAGTTACATGGTAACACTGTTTGTATCTGACTTCCCATCTCTCCTCCATGTTACAGTTACATGGTAACACTGTTTGCATCTGACTTCTCATCTCTCTCCTCCATGTTACAGTTACATGGTAACACTGTTTGTATCTGACTTCTCATCTCTCTCCTCCATGTTACAGTTACATGGTAACACTGTTTGTATCTGACTTCTCATCTCTCCTCCATGTCACAGTTACATGGTAACACTGTTTACATCTGACTTCCCATCTCTCTCCTCCATGTTACAGTTACATGGTAACACTGTTTGTATCTGACTTCTCATCTCTCCTCCATGTTACAGTTACATGGTAACACTGTTTACATCTGACTTCCCATCTCTCCTCCATGTTACAGTTACATGGTAATGCCCTTTGTGGCTCAGGACCTCGGTCGCATCATGAAGAGCAGGAGACTGACCGATCGCATCATCGTTTACCTCTTCTACCAGCTGCTACGTGGCCTGAAGGTGTTCACCATTACTAAGAAATCATTGTATTAGATGGGGTGGCAGGTAGCCTAGCCGTCAGAGAGGGGTGCTGGCAAATGGATGGTTGCCATTTTGAATCCCCGATCTGTGAGGAAAAGGTTATCCATCTGGAAATGAGTTGGCAACCGAAGGTTTGCTGGTATCAAATCCTAGATGCCTTTGCCTGCCGTTGTGCCCTTGAGCAATGCACTTAAACCACCCCAAAACAACTGCTCCATAGGCGCCCAGTGTGGCACACCCCTGCTCTGACCTCTCAACCTGTATATGCGTGTATCTTTCAGAAGGGACGGGATAAAGCGGAAGTCAAATTTTGGTTGGACCTTGATCTTAATCTTAAATCGTAATCTTATATTCACCTGAAGATAATGTTTCTTTACATTTTTCTCTCCCTTAGTATATCCATTCTGCAGGGATCATCCATCGGGTTTGTATTAGGTTCTTATGAATATACATGAAATACATTTCTAAGTACATTTGAGTGGCCAGATCATATAAGATCCTATGTTTGTTTTTTAAAATGTATTCTTCAGGACCTAAAACCTGGTAACCTTGCTGTGAATGAGAACTGTGAATTAAAGGTAATTAAGAATTTGGCAAAATTCTTGAATTATTAATTGTTTAATGATACTGAACCTTTTATTGTAAAACCTTCAGACAGTAAGATAAACATAATGTACTTGATTTAGGAAGACAACACACTGGTGTTTAATGACTACACTTTATTGTTTGATTGTTGTGGTTACGTATTAGCCTCTCTTTTTATAAGCTTCGATTGACTTTTCTTTCACATTCCCTCGCTTTCTCTTTCTATCTCAGATCCTAGACTTTGGTCTAGCAAGACATGCAGAGAGTGAGATGACAGGCTATGTGGTGACACGCTGGTACAGGTCACCTGAGGTCATCTTCAACTGGATGCACTATAGCCAATCAGGTGACCTGTCACCAACACACAATAAATACCTTTTCATTTATTTGGGCTTCACATTACATGCACTGCACTTCTGGGGTGATCTTAATTTTGTACTATTGGTTCAGCTGTAGCTCATGTGTTATTTATTCTGTGTGTGTCTGTCACACTCTCAGTGGACTTGTGGTCTGCTGGCTGCATCCTGGCTGAGATGATCACAGGCCAGGTTCTTTTCCCAGGCAGTGACAGTATCCTCTCAAGTTTCCTCTTAACACCTGTATAACTCACTAAGTTTACATCAACACAAAAACATATATTCTGTACCCCATTCCTTTGTATATGACTGATGTACGTATCATGTAGTTATCTCATTAATTAGTTATCATTCTGCAGTTGCACAAGGGACAACACCAATCATGTCGCAGACTGTTCACTGATCAGTGCTCTAAGTATTTTGCTTGTAGTGGTTTCTACTGTCTGCCTTGTGTGTCCCTACACAATCCTTGACCATCCTGTTCAGGCATTGACCAGCTGAAGAAGATCCTCAACGTTACAGGAACACCACTATCCTCCCTGGTGCAGAAGATGCAGAGCAAAGATGTAGGCCTACTGTCATCTCAATATAATGGCAAATTGTTCAGCTCGCAACTATTCAACGTAGCTTGGTGTTGAAATCAGAAGTATGCTCACTATGGTGGTAACTTGTAAGAAAAAGGAGATAACGTTGAAAAACTGCAGTTGACAGTTGAACATTGTTGGTATTGTCTTGCAGGCTCGCTCATATGTACAGAGTCTCCCTATCCAAAAGAAGAAAAACTTCAAGGAGGTCTTTCGCTCCTTGCATGTAAACGGTGAGTTGGTCTATTATCACTGTGCTAATGTTACGTCCTGCAAGGTGGTTATGAATATCTCAGTTTTCCTACTTTGTATCGAGAACAGTTGAGGGCTGGCTTGACTCTGTATTCCCTGCACCACTTCCTAATGCCTTCCTTTCACTGTGTAAGGGAATACCCCCCTGTATTGGGCAAAAATGAATGGCATGTCATTAGCATCGGACAAACCATATACACATTGTCCAATACCACCCAATTCGGCGTTGATTCATGCAAAGTGTATTGCAAATGCCATATGGCAATTGCCAATTGTAACACTTTAAAAATCCAACAGGTGGCGAATCCGCTCCACCATGGTTTTTCATATTGGAAATGTAACCCAAGTCAACATCCAAAAGCAAAATTTTGAAAAAATGATTTTTTGGTCAAAAACTTATCACCCCTTAAAAAAGTGCTTTCTGGACCGTTTTTCGAAATTCTTTCGATTTTTTTTGTCAATTACACATGTGTAAGAACTGTATGAATATACCTTTGTCCAATTTTATTATCATATTTATTTATTTATTTTACATGCGCATAAGTAATATGTTTTGTCCATTTTCAATATGATTTCATAGGAAGTCAAAAGTCAAAAGTCAAAAATGTCAAAATAAAAATAAAAACTTCACACACCCTTAAAAAAGTGCTTTCTGGACCGTTTTTCGAAATTCTTTCGATTTTTTTTGTCAATTACACATGTGTAAGAACTGTATGAATACACTTTTGTCCATTTTTATTATCATATTTTTTTTTTTACATGCGCATAAGTAATATGTTTTGTCCATTTTCAATATGATTTGATAGGAAGTCAAAAGTCAAAGTCAAAAGTCACTTTTTTGGGGTGCCAAATGCCATAAGAAATTTGACATGCTCAAAAATCCTGCAGAAATGGAAAATTGACTGGCCTGATGAACACAGAATGGCCTGGCAGTGATAGTTGCTCCTTTCCATCGCTCGTTGTGTTGACTTCATCATGTCCATTTTGTGATGTTTTTTCACTGTTGAATCATATTGCAAGTGCACGTGCACGAATCCCAAGTTTCGGCTCGATCGGTAATTCGGTGTCTGAGCAAAACCCTAATTGGTGCTGAAAATCCACTTTTTTCCATGCCTAGCTATGGGGTCCTTGAATGAGCTATCGGACAGAAACGTTGGGGTCCGTCTCTATGGGCCGAGCCGGTTTCAATGCACCTAGTCTTGTGTCTCTGAGACTTTTCTAAATGTCGTCATTTTTTCGTAATGGTCAAAATGAATTGAAGTCATTGCAAATGTACGAGGCTGTTTCTCGGTCCGAGAACCTTCTAGAGCCACCTAACTCACCACGCACTATCGACCTGAGGTCTAGAACAGGTTTCTAAAGTTTCGGAACTCTAGGTCTGAAGGTTCTTTTTTAACTCGAACAAAGCTAACTATTGCAGGCACTGTCAGTCTCTTCGCACCCCAATACGTCCCTCCTTACAAGTTGTGTGTCTGTGTGATTTAGTTTTCCTTTGAAATTTTATGGGAAAAATGACTGATTTACAGTTCATGGGGGTTGCCTAATCACACATATGAAGATTTGGACAGATCTGACTCTTTTAACCCTTCGAAACAGCTCCTGAGACACCAATTATGGCACTTCCGGTTGGCACAGGAAGCTATAAGTCAACACATATCCTCATTGGGATATGCTTTTACAGAATCCTGAGTTTTAAGTCTTTACGTTAAGAATTGACTGATTTACACAGGGTTGAATGCACTATGTCTATCAAACTGCAGGCAGGGTATGGATATACACTTTTAGGGTGATTTTAACCACTTCCGGTTGGTCCAGGAAGCTTAGAATCAACACAGGTAGACCTCATACTGGCCTGATGGACTGTTACCAAAGACAGGTTCATACGGCATTCATAACCCATATAGGCTTCAGGTTGAATTTAGGGGTGCAGGCAATGTATTCATATGGGGAGAGAAGTCAATGCAAACTCTTTGAAGTAAACACCTTCTTTTAACTGTTAAGGGTTAATGCCACACGGTCAAGGTTAGGCTTGCACGGATCGGGAGGACCTTAGGAACGTACCTGAGATCGAATTGTGCTTCTCACCCTAACGGTTCTCTCTCTGTCACCCAAAAGCAAATGACGTTGTGGGGCAGGCTTCATTTTGGGCCTACTTTTCTAATGGTCGCTGCGCTTAGACCGAGCGAGCTACGGTCAAGTGGGATATCTCGTTGAACTCGGCACGGCCTATAGATTATGTTTATGCCATTGCCTGCTCTCTGTGTCTTTGAGCACCGCACTTTTTCATTCCATCCTTGCTGTGTGTGTGTGTGTGTGAGAGCTTTTCTTTGACATCTGCTGGGAGAAATGACTGATTTACAGTTTAGGAGGGTTACCTAGTCACACATATGAAGTTTTGGAGAGATGTGACTTTTCTAACCCTTCAAAACAGACAGTGTGACCCAATTAAAGGCATTTCCGGTTGGCACAGGAAGCTATAAGTAAACACCTGTCTTGACTGAGGTAGCCTCTCATAGAATCCTGAGTTTTACGTCTTTTAGTTAAGAATTGACTGATCTACACAGGGTTGAATGTAGTCATTTTCACCTTTGAAGGTTATGTACATCAAAACACCTTTTGGGTCAATTTAGCCACTTCCGGTTGCTCCAGGTAGCTTAGAATCGACACAGGTAGACCTCATAGTGGTCTGATGGACTGTCATAGAAGACAGGTTCATAAGGCATTCATAACCCACATAGGCTTCAGGTTGAATTTAGAGGTGCAGGCAATGTATTCCTATGGGGAGAGAAGTCAATGCAATCTGTTTGATGTAAACACCTCATTTTAAATGGTAAGGGTTAATGCCACATGGTCAAGGTTAGGCTTGCACGGATCGGGAGGACCTCAGGTACGTTCCTGAGGTCGAATGTGCTTCTCACCTTAAAGGTTCTCTCACTGTCACCCAAAAGCAAATGACATTGAGGGCCAGCCTTCATTTTGGGCCTACTTTTCTAATGGTCGTTGTGCTTAGACCGAGCGAGCTACGGTCAAGCGAGGCAGCTTGTTGAGCTCGGCACGGCCTAGAGAATATGGAAATGCCATTGTAGGCTTTGTGTGTCTTTAAGCACCGCACTTTGTCACTCCATCCTTGCTGTGTGTGTGTTTCTCTGTGTGTGTGTGAGAGAGAGCTTTTCTTTGACATCTGTTGGGAGAAATGACTGACTTACAGTTTATGGGGGTTGCCTAATCACACATATGAAGTTTTGAAAAGATCTGACCTTTTTAACCCTTGGAAACTGCCACTGTGACACCATTTAAGACACTTCCGGTTGGCACAGGAAGCTATAAATAAACTCATATCCTGATTGGGGTATGCCTTTACAGAATCCTGAGTTTTAAGTCTTTACGTTAAGAACTGAGTTATTTACGGAGGATTTAGTGAGTGTGTGTTATTTCAGAAAATCATAGAAAATCACAGAAATCTCGCAGAGCTCCGCAGCACACTTTAAAAAGATTCGTAAGAACACCCTGCAACTGGATCTGTAACCGTTGAAAAAAAAACACCTATCCGTGAACATCACCAATCTGTCATTGTACGATTTCTCTTAAATGACGATAGATAAATGGCTGGTTCTTTTTTATTGATACCGGAGGCTCCTTGACTTTGACGTGAAGTGGAAAAATAATTTCTCTATTTTCATTTTGGACCTTTAATCCCAGATAAATGGCCATAACTCAAAAACCGTTGAGGCCTAGACACCATCTTGTTCGGGGCCAACTGCCCATTATGTCAAACCTATGCTCACCGAGTTTCGGCTTCAAAATATTTTCCGTTTTCGAGATAAGGCCCCGTCGTGAATCGTGATGTTTTGTCCAATAGCAATATGATTGCTTATGCCCTCTTGTGGGAATTTCCGGGACAGCGGAAAAATGACCAAAATGTGATTATTTTTGTAAAACGGAAACCGAATGTCCGACAAAGTTCATTTGATGACTTCCCGGTAGGTCCGGCCCTGCCGCTCGGCCTGACGCCGTCCGCAAATTTTACAAACATTTTCGGACGTCTAGTAAGGGACCGTACATTTGCAATATGGACTTTCTCACTAACCATCCCTTAAGGTATGTAATACTTATCTATCCCCCCCTCTCTCTCTCTCTCTCTCTCTCTCTCTCTCTCTCTCTCTCTCTCTCTCTCTCTCTCTCTCTCTCTCTCTCTCTCTCTCACTCTCTCTAGAATCTCTCTCTCTCTCTCTCCCTCTCTCACTTCCCCTCTCTCTCTCTCTTGACTCTCTCTCTCTCTCTCTCTCTCTCTCTCTCTCTCTCTCTCTCTCTCTCTCTCTCTCTCTCTCTCTCTCTCTCTCTCTCTCACTCCTCTCTCTCTCTCTCTTTCTCTCTTCTCTCTCTCTCTCTCTCTCTCTCTCTCTCTCTCTCTCTCTCTCTCTCTCTCTCTCCCTCTCTCACTTCCCCTCTCTCTCTCTCTCTCTCTCTCTCTCTCCTCTCTCTCTCTCTCTCTCTCTCTCTCTCTCTCTCTCTCTCTCTCTCTCTCTCTCTCCCTCTCTCTCTCTCTCTCTCTCTCTCTCTCTCTCTCTCTCTCTCTCTCTCTCTTTCTCTCTCTCTCTCTCTCTCTCTCTCTCTGTCCTGTGTGTTCCTCTGTCCAGCGGTGAATCTACTGGAGAACGTGCTGCTGCTGGACCCAGAGACCAGGATGACGGCTAAAGAGGGCCTCTCACACCCCTACCTGGCTGAGTTCCATGACCCAGAATCTGAACCCGACTCCCCGACATACGACGACTCCTTTGAAAGCCTGGAGCTTGAAGTGGAGTAGTGAGTGTATCTTCTCTATGATTTATCCTGAATTTCTCACGATTCTTGGAGACTTACAGTTAAAGTTCTGCAAAGTTTCCCTTTCAGGATTTGATATTTTAAAATACTATATGGTGTGATTCCTGTGATACAATTCTAAAATGCTTTGATTTTTCCTGTTAAGGTCTGATCCACATGGAGATTATGGCTTTCGACCCCAGTAACCCCAGTGCAACTGCATTGTAGTGGACAGACGCCACAGAGCACTGGCTCCCCCCAGTTTTTGAACCATGGAGTTTAGCATATGAACTGCATGACAAACTAAAATAACATGTTATCACATGTTATAAAAAGTTTGCGTATCACATTTCACAACATGGTCTATGACTTTATGAAATTTCATACTGTATGTCAGAATTGTTATGGAATCCTCATATTTAAAGGGAAGGTCATACACACTTCACAAAAGGTGCTATCGAGAACCTAAAAGCGTTCTTCGGCTGTCCCCATAGGAGAACCCTTTGAAGAAATATTTTTGGTATAACCCTTTTTGATAGAGGCCTCTAGTGGCTGAAAGGCTGTATTAGCATGGTCAGCGCCATTGAGTACTTCCACTATTTTAATGTAGTCAACTGGGTGGGACTTTCAACATCATTGGCTGATCCCTCTTGGATGACCCTTTTGAATCCATGTCCAACCGGGTCATCAGGAGGGATCAGCCATTCGTGGATAAGAGAATTCACATAGACGCTATAATGGCACAGATACAAAAGTGAATCCTCTATCGGTCTCCTATGGTCGAACCCTATTGGGTTCCATGTAGTGCAGGCTTGTGCTCTCAGACGCCTGGAGTTGGAAGACAGAGAACAATGCAAAAGGACTAGTCAGCCCTTCCCCCACCGAGGGGCCAAAATGTTTCTCTCTGTTACAGTATTAACTATTGGATGTGATATAATAATACTATAGTATCCATGTCCTGTATCTATCTGAAACTTGTTCACTGAGAATAACTGATATATACACGTGTATATGTATGTATGATCTCTGTGGTTACTTGTATCTGTATAGGGTGAACTCAAATTACGCTCAGCGGTGCTATCGTCCTCTCAGGAATTCTGTCTCATTTACAGTGGTCCAATCCGCTACACAAGCATTTAGATGTTGTGACATCCTGTGTAGATTGGGCCTTTGTGGTCAGGTTACACTGTAAACCTGGTATCATTTGATTGGTCAATGGTGGTTGGTCTTGGGTTGAAAGGTTACACCTTCAGATGTTATAAATGGAATTACATGGCTTTGTTCTCTCTCTTATCCTGTTTCCAGCCATGGAGGAAGGTTGTATGATCAATTCTACTTTCCTAGGCTTCTATTCTTCTCTGGCCTAGTAAGCATCTCTTTGTACATGCTTTGTCTCTCAAGTTAACCTTAGGATCTATATGCCTAGAATTTTGCTTTGTTCATGTCAGTATTGCCTTGTAACTTAAGCTTTATGCCTTGTATGTGAACCTGTTTGTTTTTTAACAAAGTTATTAAATAATACTCGCTTTGATATTCGCTTCTCATGACCATTCATTGCTCTTAGTCTGCTAAATGGATAATACTTGACGGCACATGGTTCAACTGTCGTCTCTTGCATATTGCTAATCGTCTTAACGGAGTCGGATAAACATGTGAGGTATTTACAATATGTGACCGACCAGCTCAAATCGGTCTCATGTAACAGAATTTGAAATGGTGTTTTTTTTACATTGGATTAAAGTAGAGACTCAGAGCTACAAAATGGTATATCATACTGTACTGTTGAGGAACAATGGGAATGTTATTCTGCTTTGAAAGTTGATAAACTTGTAAACTCACTTTTGAGAAAATGGCCTTTGAATGTTTTGGTACTACTACTGGAGAGCCCTTCTTTGTTTGCACCCATTAAGCATCGTTCACACCCTCTTAAGCTTTAGCCCCACCCATCTCTTTAAGGGTTGGTCCGAGTGCTCTGTACTAACAACAGCAGTCAAGCACCCAAGCTAACTTGCTAGCTACTTCCAGACACAAATGAGAGAACAGCTCACTGAAAATCACTTGCCCGAGCAGAGCTGATTAGGCTGTTATATTACCCATAGTGATGCTGACTGCAACTGTGCTGTCAGATTGTAAATTCCAGAGCGTTCAGAGTGCACACTGGATGCTCTGGCTGATGAGTAGGGTTGATTCTAACGTTCTGTTCTCACAACGGCAGTCAAGCACTCAAGCTAACTAGCTAACATTGGCTAGCTTGCTAGCTACTTCCAGACACAAATGAGAAAACACCCTACTTGAACCATTTTACTCACCCTATCAGAAATGGTTAGGCTGTTTTCATGTTATCCAGAGCATTGGTGACTGTAACTGTGCTGCTGGCAACAATTTAATTACGCTTTTTGCCACATTTACTGACACCGGTCATATTCATTGGGTGTTGAGCGTTCGTAAATTCATCAGTTATTCTGCGCTCTGGCACACTCAGATGAGTCTTTTGTTAATAATTATCCTCTTAAGGATCCGCCCCAATTTTTGCCTAAAATTACATTCCCAAATCTAACTGCCTGTAGCTGGCCACTAGATTATATTTTACCAGATCTAATATGTTATATTCTCCTACATTCATTTCACATTTCCACAAACTTCAAAGTTTTTCCTTTCAAATGGTTTCAAGAATATGCATATCCTAGATTCAGGTCCTGAGCTCAGGCAGTTAGATTGGGGTATGTCATTTTAGGCAAAAATTGAAAAAGAGGGGTGGATCCTTAAGAGGTTTTAAGAACAAATTATTATTTACAAATACGGCCTACCCCGGGCCAAACCCGAAAGACGCTGGGCCAATTGTGCGCCGCCCTATGGGACTCCACAGCCAAATGTGATACAGCCTGGAATCAAACCAGGGACTGTAGTGACGCCTCTTGCATTGAGATGCAGTGCCTTAGACCACTGCGCCACTCGGGAGCCCTGTAATGACAAACCTGTCCCTTACCGAGTCTGTAAAATCAACATGTTTCAAGCAGACCACCATACTCCCTGTGCCCCAAGAACGCCAAGGTAACCTTCGTAAATGACTACCGACCTGTAGCACTCAATTCTGTCGTCATGAAGTGCTTTGAAAAGCTGGTCATGGCTCACATCAATACCATTATCCCAGAAACCCTAGACCCACACCAATTTGCATACCACCCCAACAGATCCACAGACTCCAACACCATCACTAAGTTCGCCGTGGTAGGCCTGATCACCGTGGTAGGCCTAATCACCGACAACGATGAGACAGCCTATAGGGAGGAGGTCAGAGACCTAGCAGTGTGGTGCCAGGACAACAACCTCTCCCTCAACATGATCAAGACAAAGGAGATGATTATGAACTACAGAATAAGGAGGACCGAACATGCCCCCATTCTCATCGAAAGGGCTGTAGATGAGCAGGTTGAGAGCTTCAAGTTCCTTGGTGTCCACATCACCAACAAACTATCATGGTCCAAACACACCAAGACAGTCTGGAAGAAGGCACGACAACGCCTATTCCCCCTCAGGAGACGGAAAAGACTTGTCATGGGTCCTCAGATACTCAAAAAGTTCTACAGCTGCACCATGGAGAGCACTGGTTGCATCACTGCCTGGTATGGCAACTGCTCGGCCTCCGACCGCAAGGCACTACAGAGGGAAATGCGTACGGCCCAGTACATCACTGGGGCCAAGCTTCCTGCCATCCAGGATTCATGATGCTACCGGAGCGCCAAGTCTATGGCCAAAAGGCTCCTTAACAGCTTTTACCCCCAAGCCATATAAGACTCCTGAACAGCTACTCAAATGGCTACCCAGACTTATTGCCCCCCCCCCTCTTTTACGCTGCTGCTACTCTCTGGTTATTATCTATGCATATTCACTTCAATAGCTCTACCTACATGTACATATTACCTGAATTACTCAACTAACCTGTGCCCCCGCACATTGACTCTGTACTGATACCCCCTCTATTTAGCCACTGTTATTTTACTGCTGCTCTTTAATTATCTGTTACTTAACACGTATTTGTAAGCTAGCATTTCACTAAAAGGTTGTATTCGACACATACAATTGGATTTGATTTGATTTGTAGTGTTCTATATATATGACATTTAGCAGACGCTTTTCTCCAAAGCGACTTACAGTCATGTGTGCATACATTCTACGTATGGGTGGTCCCGGGGATCGAACCCACTACCCTGGCGTTACAAGCGCCATGCTCTACCAACTGAGCTACAGAAGGACCGTATATTCAACTCTAGTATTCTATAGTAAAATATATTATTTTTTTCATGTGGGTAAAATGAAAGATTATGTTAGATACCAGAAAACCGAATCTGAAAGAATAATTACACATACTGTACAGTAGACGACACCTGTTCAGTATAATATTATTACTGTATGCTGCCCTCTATTCTCACTAGAGGGCAGCATAAGCCGAGGGATGTGTTTTTGTGAATGGGTTAGATAGGTCAAGTTGTCACTTCACTTGTGGTACGGTAGACATATGCATATCTTACATTAGTTAAAGTTGTCTGCCTGTAGCCTACCTGTCGAAATTGAAGCAGATATAAATATTTATATTATATATTGGTATTGTTACCCTGTAAGCAGTTTATGGACAAGGTATGACAGCATGAAGCGCAGAAATGCTAATACAGGTGCCATTGACTTGCATTGGATTTCTGACACAAATGCTAAAAAGGCAGCATTTGAAACAACTCCCAGGTAAACGAAACCAAAGTATAGCATACCTTGTCCATAGACTGCTTACAGGGTAAGGGAAAAATATATAATTTGTTAATTTGGGTGAACTATCCCTTTAATAACTTGGCGTTTATCTATAGTTTATAGTGATGATAGATCCCTTTACGTTGTGTCAGAGGCCTTAACGGTTATATATTATCTGGGTATGCACCGTGTAACAGCTTTTATCCATGGGCATTAAATAAATACAAGGTGTTGAGTCATAAGGATTACGTTTTTACGTTTACTTGCCAAAGTGGATTAAACTGTCAAGAAGGCATTTTACAGTGTTTGAGTTCATTTAAATTAACTCTTTAAGAACATTTATACTGTTGTTGCTTTAAAGTAATCCTATAAGCCCTGTCAGTAAAGTCATTGTTTCTACTTCTTCTGATGGATACTCAACTGACAATTTGAATACTGTTGTTGCTTTAAGTAATCCTATCAGCCCTGTCAATAACGTCATTGTGTCTCATTCTTCTGAATGATACTCATCTGACCCCGAATCTAGAGCTATTTTCTACCCGTCTATGTAAATACAACCTATTTTTTTAATTTTTTTATTAACTAGGCAAGTCAGTTAAGAACAAATTATTATTTACAAGGACGACCTACAGGGAAACAGTGGGTTACCTGCCTTGTTCAGGGGTGCAACGACAGATTTGAACTTGTCAGCTCGGGGATTCAATCCAGCAGCCTTTTGGTTACTGGCCCAATACTCTAACCACTAGGCTACCTGCCACCCCTATATACAGTCGGAAGAAAAAATTTCAACACAGGTATTTTATAAAACTCAGATTTATTCAGGATGTTTAGTTGATGACACATGATCAATTACATTCAATAAATCTGGGTGTACCAGTCATCCCTTTTTGATCAGAATGAAAAGTAAAAACAGAACCAAACACTGTCTGCAAACCTCAGTGGAGAACCCATTGTCCCTAGGAAAGGGAGAATTAAGAGTTAACGCTAGATTGTTTACCCCAGAGAAAGGGGGTGCCACTTTAGTATAGCTGCTTAAATTGATCTGGCATTCACCAGAATGCACAGCAATATGGGGGCAGTGGAACACAGAGGGTAGGGGCATGTTGTACTGTCAGTTGTCTCAACATTTAGTGAACAACATGGCACCTGCCTTGCCGGCTCATTTGGAGACTGCCGCTATGTTGTGTGCGATGAGAAACTAGTGTTGCCTTATGAAGATGCACTGTCACAGCACCGCCAACCAATGTTGTGTCACCATGACAGGCACCGTCCAGCAAGTTAAAGACAGGCTGACTGAAGAGGGAGCAGACATAATTCTCTGCTTCCGGTTCTTACTATCACTGCCTCTATCTTTAAGGGCTATGTTCTGAATCTGTGAGGGACAGGATGCTGAAGAGGTAGGACTAAAAACACTGGAAACATTGGGATAAAAAAGATCTGTCAGCATTCAAAGTGCATCCTCTGATATCATCTACTATTTCCTACCAGTCAGTAGCTATGGGGAATATGCAGCTAAGGAGGGGTCAGATTTAACAGCCCATCCTGAGTTATAGTGTAGATCAGTGGACGCTCTGTGCCTTGCATGTGACAGGAGGAGTTTGTAGTTTGTTTTGGTTGTGGAGGGAGAGGAGAGGGGGAGGTGGGGACAGACATACAGACTCCTGTGTTTAGAAACGTCTGGATGTGGAGGTCATGGAGGAGCGGGACATGGACACGCTGCCACCACCACCGCTGCTCATGCCATAGCCACCGCCGCCGCCACCGCCGCCACCACCGCCGCTCATGCCAAAGCCACCGCCGCCACCACCGCTTCTCATGGACATGCCACTGCCGCCGCCATATCCGAAGCCACCGCCTCCTCCGCCGCCTCCGCCCATGCCGAATCCACCACCTCCGCCTGGGAGAGAAAGATGGTAGGATAAAAGTCATTACTTGGACTGAAGATGGTGATAATCAGACCTACAAGTATTATTTTATTTTTCTTGTCCAACTGAATTTAAGTGCATATGTATGAAGTTCTTACCGCCACCACCGCTGCTGCCGGAGGTTATGTGGATGGTTGCCGTTCCCCCTCCAGAGGTAATTCTTTGTAAAGATTTATAGATTAGTTGACATAATCTCTAAGCATGTACTATAGTGAAAGAGCTGACTGCATCTAGAAGATTTTCCATTTCTTGTGCCTTTACATTTCCTAGCCATGCATTTGTCTCGTGTTGTTTCACAATGTCTATATTTGACCCTGTGCTCACCTGTCCTCCTCTCCTTCCAGCAGTTTCCTGTAGGTGGCGATCTCAATGTCCAGGGCCAGCTTGACGTTCATCAGCTCCTGGTATTCGCGCACTTGCCGGGCCATGTCCTGCTTGGCTCTCTGTAGGGCATCCTCTAGGTCTCTGATGCGGAGCTTGGCGTCCTTCACTGCCATCTCCCCGCGCTCCTCAGCCTCGGCGATCTGGCCTTCAAGGGTAGAACGCTACCAGGTACAGAAAAGACAAGATCAGAAGTAAGATTGATGTTTTCACTTAATTGAATGTTAGTGTTGTGCCAGACCTGATGCTATTTTGAATTGACCGTCATTTGCCAGCATACTGTACATACCTGTCCTTTGACGTTTTCGATCTCGTTTTGGAGACGGCTGATCATGCGGTTCAGCTCGGCAATCTCTGACTTGGTGTTGCGCAGATCATCCCCATGTTGTCCTGCAGAGGACTGCATCTCCTCAAACTGAAGGATGAGAGGATTGGCACAGTCATTAGTCAGTCTGAAGCCTATGTATTGTATTTTACTGCACCTCTCATTTATAGGAAATCCATAGAAATATACTTAAGTCTCCTCATACCTTCTGCTTGTACCATGACTCGGCCTCGGCTCTGCTGCGGTTGGCGATGTCCTCATACTGGGCGCGCACTTCAGCCACAATGGAGTCCATGTCCAGGTTACGGCTGTTGTCCATCTCCACCACCACTGAGGTGTCCTTAATCTGTCCCTGCAGCTCACTCAGCTCCTGGAGAGAGATGAGAGAGAAGGACGTCAGGAAAGCCATAATGTCGATGATTTTTTGTTCATATTACAGCGCTTTGAAAACTAAGCTTTTTGTGGTTTGACATGGCCCTCACCGCTTCATAGATGGCCCTGAGGAAGTTGATCTCATCCTGAAGGGCATCGACCTTGGCCTCCAACTCAACCTTGTTCATGTAGGCACCATCAACATCCTTCTTGAGGAGGACAAACTCGTTCTCCACTGCGGCACGCTTGTTGATTTCATCTTCATATCTGGAAAAACAGATTACCAATGGTTACATGGGCCAGCATGTAGGACAGTTAGAACATCCATACCATGTCTTGTGTAAAACTTACTTGTTCTTGAAGTCCTCCACCAGACCCTGCATGTTTGTCAGCTCTCCTTCCATCTTGACCTTCTCTCCTCCCAGGCCGTCGAGCTGTCTGCGCAGGTTGGCAATGTAGGCCTCAAACATGGCATCAATGTTGGAGCGGGTGGTGGTCTGGTCCTGCAGGAGGCTCCACTTAGTCTCCAGCATCTTGTTCTGCTGTTCCAGGAAGCGTACCTGTGTGTAGAGAGAGAAATATAATAGTTACAACCAGGTCATATGTACTGCTCGAACCAGGTTGGCACACATCTTCCATTACGTTGAGAATTTAACGTGGGTTATGTCATATTATGTCATATCCAGTTGTATCATGTGATGTTGCCTTGGCAACAGCTCCCTGGCAAGGTTTACTTGTGGATTTATGTAGTGGTTCAAAATTAGACTTACATTCACTGACGTAATGAAAACGGTCTGCTTGAAGTTTTTATTGGGACTTTCTCAGACAGAGCTGGCATTCTCCCACACCTCTGTAAAAAAGGAGTGACTTGCACACACAGCCCTCCATAGCCTATTGTACTGAGCTGAGTCATTCCCTAAGGGCTGGGGCAGACATGAAGAGATCTATCCACTTTATATTTCGCTCTCAGAAGATCCCTGAGGCGGGAGCGAGAAGTCTAAGCCTGCCACGCCTTAGCCCCCCTTATTCTAAGTAATAGCAAGTCCCAGCAGATATGGCTGGGTTTCCCTGCCTTAGCCTGAGGTGGAATCGCCTCTTAGTGAATGAACTTACATGCTGCCATGCACTGTAATTATAAGGCATTCTGCCGAATTTGAGAATGACCTGCATTTAATGATTTGTGACTGTAACAGCAGCGGAATTAAGGGTTAATTGTTGTATTTTACCTTGCACAAGGTAAATACAATTGTTTTGCAGAAGAAGGCAAAATGAGGTGATTTAATTGAATCTGTCCATTCATTCAAAATAAAAGCAGGTGTGGTTAGAGTCTATGAAAAGCTGACTGTGCAGTTTCACTAACAGGGTGTGTTTCTAACTCTCCCTTGAGGAAATGTCTGATTTTCACTATTGTCTATCGTGCTGTTGTCTGAAAGATGAAAGTGTTTAGGAAGAACCTTTAATTTAACACAACTCCTTGCTGTTTCAGACATATGGATAAAGTATATTATTAGCCGTATCAGCTTCAACTTTGTGCAGGTGTGTGTCTGTGTCTCTGCAGGTTGTGAGGGAGAGATGGGAGAGAGGATAAACTCTCAGGTGCACCATCAGAGACATAGCATTCTATTGAAAGCCAGTGAGTCCCTTCCTGCTGCCATGGGAATGGGGCTATTATAACCCGATCCCTTCCCTCATGGTCATAAGATCCGCTTGTGCTATGGTTTCCAAACCCACTCCCGCTCCCACTCCCATACTCACAGAGCCAGGGCAATTACGGCCAAAGAAAACTACTCAACTGTCAGTTCCGATGCAACTGGCTGCACATTAGGACTTTGACCACCTGTGATAAGGTGATATGCCCCTGTTAATACATTCAGGCTGAGGATGCAGTCACCATATCATTCTGTGTATTTGTTTTCAGAGCCAGTTCTAACTGGATCCTATACGGCCCGGTTTCCCCGGGGGCTGCGTTATCAGTGGCTGTGAAATATTTCATGAGCCCTACAGTAGCACACAAGAGACACAGCCTTGCAACTATTCAAGTGTGCTATTTGCAGCCAGTACCATAAAACAACATCCCAGCCATAAACTGCTATTGCAAAGTGTCCTTTTCCAGATACTTTGCAGTATCCCTTTGCAGTATCTCCTTTGCAGCATATCTGTACCCTGTTTATGCTGGCATATGGTAGATGAGGAGCAATGCAACATATTTTAATTTACTTGGACAGGCCCATAGTTATGGCATACTTTATATGTTTAACATCCTCTTAAATTGAAGGGCTTTAAGAGAATAAAGGTGTACTGACCTTGTCGATGAAGGAGGCAAAGCGGTTGTTGAGGCCCTTGATCTGATCTTTTTCATTGGTGCGGACGGTCTGGATGTTGGGGTCGATTTCCAGGTTGAGGGGGGCAAGCAGGCTTGAGTTGACTGTGACAGCTGTGATGGGGGGGAAGCAACCTCCGCCGCCACCACCACCCATGCCGAAGCCTGCACCTCCACCGAAGCCTCCACCACCGCCACCCAGGCCAAAGCCTCCACCGCCGCCACCAAGGCCGAAGCCTCCACCGCCGCCACCCATACCAAAGCCTCCACCGCCGCCGCCGCCCATGCCTCCACCACTGCTCATATAGCTGAAGCTGGAGCCTCCTCCACTTCCACCACCGCCCATGCCGAAGCCGCCCCCACCTCCGCCTCCGGAGCGTCTAACTGTTGAGCTGCTAATACGGCTGGAGCCCATAGGGGCTGCTGAGGAGGAGAAGCTTGAGAAGCTCTTCCTCACAGTGCCGCCGCCACCGGAGCTGAATCCTCCGCCAGAGCTGAAGCCTCCGCTCATGCTGCCACTGCTCCTGTAACTCATGGTTGCAGCTTTTCTGATCCTCTGATGGGAGTAAAAGAAAAGGAGAGAGAGAGAGACAGAGAGGATTGGTGAAGCAGGTGCGCTTACTAAGAGGAAGGTCAAGCCCCTCTGAGTGACTCCTCTCTGATGGCAGGTGGCTTATATCTACCTGTCTGGTACAGGGCTCCTCCCCAGCATCGGCCTGCCTCCTAGCTGTCGCACCTGGAGACTGAAGGGTTGGAGTGATCGAGCTCGTCAGACAGGTATCCGTGCCAGACCCTGTAAACTGATCAGGCTCCGGCACACCCAGGTGCAAACACAGAGGAATGGCAGAAGGACCCCAGGGGAGAGGCGGGGAAAGCAAGACTGACAATCCCATTCAGTTAGTGCTGGGGAGAGAGCGGACGAGGTTGCTCAGAGTCATTACTTTCTCATGTGAAGACTAAATGTTCATCACATAGTTTAATCTGGATTTTTAGCACAGGAGGTTGGTAGCACAGACTAATATCTGCATGGCACAGGAGGTTGGTAGCACCTTAATTGGGCAGAAAAGGCTTGTGGTAATGGTTGGAGCGGAATTGGTGGAATGGTAACAACTACACTACCGTTCAAAAGTTTGGGTTCACTTAAAAATGTCTTTGTTTTTGAAAGAAAAGCCATTTTTTTGTCCATTAAAATAACATCAAGTTGATCAGAAATACAGTGTAGACATTGTTAATGTTGTAAATGACTATTGTAGCTGGACACGGATAATTTCTTTATGGAATATCTACATAGGCGTACAGAGGCCCATTATCAGCAACCATCACTCCTGTGTTCCAATGGCACATTGTGTTAGCTAATCCAAGTTTATCATTTTAAAAGGATACTTGATCATTAGAAAACCCTTTTGAAATTATGTCAGCACAGCTGAAAACTGTTGTTCTGATTAAATTAGCAATAAAACTGGCCTTCTTTAGACTTGTTGAGTATCTGGAGCATCAGCATTTGTGGGTTCGATTACAGGCTCAAAATGGCCAGAAATAAAGACTTTTCTTCTGAAACTCGCCAGTCTATTCTTGTTCTGAGAAATGAAGGCTAATCCATGTGAGAAATTGCCAAGAAACTGAAGAGCTCGTACAACGCTGTGTACTACTCCCTTCACAGAACAGGGAAAACTGGCCCTAACCAGAATAGACAGAGGAGTGGGAAGCCCCGGTGCACAACTGAGCAAGAGGATAAGTACATTAGAGCGTCTAGTTTGAGAAACAGATGCCTCACAAGTCCTCAACCATTAGCTTCATTAAATAGTACCCGCAAAACACCAGTCTCAACGTCAACAATGAAAATGTGACTCCGGGATGCTGGTCTTCTAGGCAGAGTTGCAAAGAAAAAGACATATCTCAGACTGGCCAATAAAAATAAAAGATTAAGATGGGCAAAAGAACACAGACACTGGACAGAGGAACCCTGCCTAGAAGGCCAGCATCCCGGAGTCACCCCTTCACTGTTGACATTGAGACTGGTGTCTGCGGGTACTATTTTATGAAGCTGCAAGTTGAGGACTTGTGAGGCGTCTGCTGTACACAGCGCTGTACGAGATCTTCAGTTTCTTGCCAATTTCTCACATGGAATAGCCTTTTTTTTCAGAACAAGACTGACGAGTTTCAGAAGAAAGGTCTTTGTTTCTGCCATTTTGAACCTATAATTGAACACACAAATACTGATGCTCCAGATACTTAACTCGTCTAAAGAAGGCCAGTTTAATTGCTTCTTTAATCAGAACAACAGTTTTCAGCTGTGCTTGTTATGCTGGTGAATGAGGACCCAAAAGCGACTTAACAAAAACAGAGTCTTTATTCCAGTCTTAAACAAAAACGATAATCCTGGAAATTATCTTAGGTAAATACAAAACAGGAAAACTGAAATCCTCTCGTCAGTAGAGAGGAACGACTGGAGACGCGACCACAGACTGCAGGTCGCTTCGGGAAGGCACAGGCCGTAGCTGACATAGACACCTGCTCACACGCAGCATCTGAAGAAGGCAAAAAACACGACAGGGCGGAACAAGGACACAGAACAGCAAACATCAAACAAGGATCCGACAAGGACAGAAGCGGAAAACAGAGGGAGAAATAGGGACTCTAATCAGAGGGCAAAATAGGGGACAGGTGTGAAAGAGTAAATGAGGTAGTTAAGAGAATGAGGAACAGCTGGGAGCAGGAACGGAACGATAGAGAGAGAGAGCGAGAGAGGGAGAGAGGGAGGGGGAGAGAGAGGGATAGAAAGAGGGAAAGAACCTAATAAGACCAGCAGAGGGAAACGAATAGAAGGGAAGCACAGGGACAAGACATGATAATCAATGACAAAACATGACAGTACCCCCCCACTCACCGAGCGCCTCCTGGCGCACTCGAGGAGGAACCCTGGCGGCAACGGAGGAAATCATCAATCAACGAACGGTCCAGCACGTCCCGAGATGGAACCCAACTCCTCTCCTCAGGACCGTAACCCTCCCAATCCACTAAGTACTGGTGACCACGTCCCGAGAACGCATGTCCATGATCTTCCGTACCTTGTAAATAGGTGCGCCCTCGACAAGGACGGGGGAGACGAACGGGGGCGCGAAGAAAAGGCTTGACACAGGAGACATGGAAGACAGGGTGGACGCGACGAAGATGTCGCGGAAGAAGCGACAGGATTGACGACCTGAGAGACACGGAACGGACCAATGAACCGCGGAGTCAACTTGCGAGAAGCTGTCGTAAGAGGAAGGTTACGAGTGGAAAGCCACACTCTCTGACCGCGACAATACCTAGGACTCTTAATCCTACGTTTATTGGCGGCTCTCACAGTCTGCGCCCTGTAACGGCAAAGTGCAGACCTGACCCTCCTCCAGGTGCGCTCACAATGTTGGACAAAAGCCTGAGCGGAGGGAACGCTGGACTCGGCGAGCTGGGACGAGAACAGAGGAGGCTGGTACCCAAGACTACTCTGAAATGGAGATAGCCCGGTAGCAGACACGAAGGAAGCGAGTTGTGAGCGTATTCTGCCCAGGGGAGCTGTTCTGCCCAAGACGCAGGGTTTCGAAAAGAAAGGCTGCGTAATATGCGACCAATCGTCTGATTGGCCCTCTCTGCTTGACCGTTAGACTGGGGATGAAAACCGGAAGAGAGACTGACGGAAGCACCAATCAAACGACAGAACTCCCTCCAAAACTGTGACGTGAATTGCGGGCCTCTGTCTGAAACGGCGTCTAACGGGAGGCCATGAATTCTGAACACATTCTCAATGATGATTTGTGCCGTCTCCTTAGCGGAAGGAAGCTTAGCGAGGGGAATGAAATGTGCCGCCTTAGAGAACCTATCGACAACCGTAAGAATCACAGTCTTCCCCGCAGACGAAGGCAGACCGGTAATAAAGTCTAAGGCGATGTGAGACCATGGTCGTGAAGGAATGGGAAGCGGTCTGAGACGACCGGCAGGAGGAGAGTTACCTGACTTAGTCTGCGCGCAGTCTGAACAAGCAGCCACGAAACGGCGCGTGTCACGCTCCTGAGTAGGCCACCAAAACCGCTGGCGAATAGAAGCAAGCGTACCCCGAACGCCGGGGTGGCCAGCTAACTTGGCAGAGTGAGCCCACTGAAGAACAGCCAGACGAGTAGAGACAGGAACGAAAAGAAGTTTACTAGGACAAGCGCGCGCCGACGCAGTGTGAGTGAGTGCTTGCTTTACCTGTCTCTCAATTCCCCAGACAGTCAACCCGACAACACGCCCTTCAGGGAGAATCCCCTCGGGGTCGGTAGAAGCCACAGAAGAACTAAAGAGATGTGATAAGGCATCAGGCTTGGTGTTCTTATTTCCCGGGCGATAAGAAATCACGAACTCGAAACGAGCGAAAAACAACGCCCAACGAGCTTGACGTGCATTAAGTCGTTTGGCAGAATGGATGTACTCAAGATTCTTATGGTCAGTCCAAACGACAAAAGGGATGGTCGCCCCCTCCAACCACTGTCGCCATTCGCCTAGGGCTAAGCGGATGGCGAGCAGTTCGCGGTTACCCACATCATAGTTGCGTTCCGATGGCGACAGGCGATGAGAAAAATAAGCGCAAGGATGGACCTTATCGTCAGAATGGGAGCGCTGGGACAGAATGGCTCCCACGCCCACCTCTGAAGCGTCAACCTCGACAATGAATTGTTTAGTGACGTCAGGAGTAACAAGGATAGGAGCGGATGTAAAACGCTTCTTGAGGAGATCAAAAGCTCCCTGGGTGGAATCGGACCACTTAAAGCACGTCTTGACAGAAGTAAGAGCTGTGAGAGGGGCAGCCACTTGACCGAAATTACGAATGAAACGCAGATAGAAATTAGCGAAACCGAGAAAGCGCTGCAACTCGACACGTGACTTAGGAACGGGCCAATCGCTGACAGCCTGGACCTTAGCGGGATCCATCTGAATGCCTTCAGCGGAAATAACAGAACCGAGAAATGTGACAGAGGAGACATGAAAGGCGCACTTCTCAGCCTTCACGTAGAGACAATTCTCTAAAAGGCGCTGGAGTACACGTCGAACGTGCTGAACATGAATCTCGAGTGACGGTGAAAAAATCAGGATATCGTCAAGGTAAACGAAAACAAAGATGTTCAGCATGTCTCTCAGTACATCATTAACTAATGCCTGAAAGACAGCTGGAGCATTAGCGAGACCGAACGGCAGAACCCAGTATTCAAAATGCCCTAACGGAGTGTTAAACGCCGTTTTCCACTCGTCCCCCTCTCTGATGCGCACGAGATGGTAAGCGTTACGAAGGTCCAACTTAGTAAAGAACCTGGCTCCCTGCAGAATCTCGAAGGCTGACGACATAAGGGGAAGCGGATAACGATTCTTAACCGTTATGTCATTCAGCCCTCGATAATCCACGCAGGGGCGCAGAGTCCGTCCTTCTTCTTAACAAAAAAAACCCCCGCTCCGGCGGGAGAGGAAGAAGGCACCACGGTACCGGCGTCGAGAGAAACAGACAGATAATCCTCGAGAGCCTTACGTTCGGGAGCCGACAGAGAGTATAGTCTACCCCGAGGGGGAGTGGTCCCCGGAAGGAGATCAATACAACAATCATACGACCGGTGAGGAGGAAGGGAGTTGGCTCTGGACCGACTGAAGACCGTGCGCAGATCATGATATTCCTCCGGCAATCCTGTCAAATCACCAGGTTCCTCCTGAGAAGAGGGGACAGAAGAAACAGGAGGGATAGCAGACATTAAACACTTCACATGACAAGAAACGTTCCAGGATAGGATAGAATTACTAGACCAATTAATAGAAGGATTATGACATACTAGCCAGGGATGACCCAAAACAACAGGTGTAAAAGGTGAACGAAAAATCAAAAAGGAAATGGTCTCACTGTGGTTACCAGATACTGTGAGGGTTAAAGGTAGTGTCTCACATCTGATACTGGGGAGAAGACTACCATCTAAGGCGAACATGGGCGTGGGCTTCCCTAACTGTCTGAGAGGAATGTCATGTTTCCGAGCCCATGCTTCGTCCATAAAACAACCCTCAGCCCCAGAGTCTATCAAGGCACTGCAGGAAGCAGCCGAACCGGTCCAGTGTAGATGGACCGACAAGGTAGTACAGGATCTTGATGGAGAGACCTGAGTAGTAGCGCTCACCAGTAGCCCTCCGCTTACTGATGAGCTCTGGCTTTTACTGTACATGAAATGACGAAATGTCCAGCAGAACCGCAATAGAGGCAAAGGCGGTTGGTGATTCTCTGTTCCCTCTCCTTAGTCGAGATGCGAATACCTCCCAGCTGCATGGGCTCAGTCTCTGAGCCGGTGGGAGGAGATGGTTGAGATGCGGAGAGGGGGAACACCGTTAACGCGAGCTCTCTTCCACGAGCTCGGTGACGAAGATCTACCCGTCGTTCTATGCGGATGGCGAGTGCAATCAAAGAGTCCACGCTGGAAGGAACCTCCCGGGAGAGAATCTCATCTTTAAACTCAGCGTGGAGTCCCTCCAGAAAACGAGCGAGCAACGCCGGCTCGTTCCAGTCACTGGAGGCAGCAAGAGTGCGAAACTCTATAGAGTAATCCGTTATGGATCGATCACCTTGACATAGGGAAGCCAGGGCCCTGGAAGCCTCCTTCCCAAAAACTGAACGATCAAAAACCCGTATCATCTCCTCTTTAAAGTTCTGATAATCGTTAGTACACTCAGCCCTTGCCTCCCAGATAGCTGTGCCCCACTCCCGAGCCCGACCAGTAAGGAGTGATATGACGTAGGCGATCCGAGCTCTCTCTCTTGAGTATGTGTTGGGCTGGAGAGAGAACACAATATCACACTGGGTGAGAAAGGAGCGGCACTCAGTGGGCTGCCCAGAGTAACATGGTGGGTTATTAACCCTAGGTTCCGGAGACTCGGAAGACCAGGAAGTAGCTGGTGGCACGAGACGAAGACTCTGAAACTGTCCTGAGAGGTCGGAGACCTGAGCGGCCAGGGTCTCAACGGCATGACGAGCAGCAGACAATTCCTGCTCGTGTCTGCCGAGCATTGCTCCCTGGATCTCGACGGCAGTGTTGCGAGAATCCGTAGTCGCTGGGTCCATTCTTGGTCGGATCCTTCTGTTATGCTGGTGAATGAGGACCCAAAAGCGACTTAACAAAAACAGAGTCTTTATTCCAGTCTTAAACAAAAACAATAATCCTGGAAATTATCTTAGGTAAATACAAAACAGGAAAACTGAAATCCTCTCGGCAGTAGAGAGGAACGACTGGAGACGCGACCACAGACTGCAGGTCGCTTCGGGAAGGCACAGGCCGTAGCTGACATAGACACCTGCTCACACGCAGCATCTGAAGAAGGCAAAAAACACGACAGGGCGGAACAAGGACACAGAACAGCAAACATCAAACAAGGATCCGACAAGGACAGAAGCGGAAAACAGAGGGAGAAATAGGGACTCTAATCAGAGGGCAAAATAGGGGACAGGTGTGAAAGAGTAAATGAGGTAGTTAGGAGAATGAGGAACAGCTGGGAGCAGGAACGGAACGATAGAGAGAGAGAGCGAGAGAGGGAGAGAGGGAGGGGGAGAGAGAGGGATAGAAAGAGGGAAAGAACCTAATAAGACCAGCAGAGGGAAACGAATAGAAGGGAAGCACAGGGACAAGACATGATAATCAATGACAAAACATGACAGTGCTAACATAAAGGGTTTTCTATTGATCAGTTAGCCTTTAAAAATGATAAACTTGGATTAGCTAACACAACGTGCCATTGGAACACAGGAGTGATGGTTGCTGATAATGGGCCTCTGTACGCCTGTGTAGATATTCCATAAAAAATCATCAGTTTCCAGCTACAATAGTCATTTACAACATTAACAATGTCTACACTGTATTTCTGATCAATTTGATGTTATTTAAATGGACAATTTGTTTTGCTTTTCTTTCAAAAACAAAGACATTTCTAAGTGACCCCAAACTTTTGAATGGTAGTGACATTCAAACACATGGTTTCCACATGGCTCCGTTCTGAAATTGTTATCAGCCATCCTCCCCTCAGCAGCCTCCACTGCTACATGGACGGTATAGTATAGCATAGCGTACTGGTTACTGGAAATGTTGAGTGAGTAACATTTGCTGAAGACTGTACCACGCCTAATCTCTCACCAGAAGAGGCTATCATCTTTCTCATCTCAACAGAGACTAGGACTGTCTGGAAAAACAAACACATCTCTGTTCTCTGCTCAATGTTTCACTCATGGACACAGACTGGACTGAGTCATCCTGGAGACTGGACTGGCCATCATTTTGCCTGAGAATAGTTGGATGTTTTGTTGACATTTATTGGTGTTGGTTAGGGTCTAAGACACTTTTATTACATATATACAGATTGATACATCCACAATTATCACGTGGGTTATATTTCTGCAGCACTATCCTTAGGGTTCTTCCGACCTCATAGTGGCGTGACAGAGATACGTTGACACTACATTCTGATCAACACGTTCTGTAGGTGGCGTTGCAGCACAGGGGGGAAATGCTGCCTCTGTCTCAACCTCTCTCCTGTATGTTTTCTGTCTTGTGGTTGCGGAGAGTTGATCTAGGGCTACTCTTGGTCTTGGTTGAGGAAACGACGAAAGGTTGAAAAAGAGCTAGACTGTGGAATGGCAGTTGAGATAAGCAGGGAATGCAGAAAAGCCATAGAAGAAGTTATACATCTAGGGTTGACTGTAGGCCTTGTGTTGCTATAGTTACCCTGTCAAGTCAAAACATGGTGAGCTCAGTGCTGTCGGTACACATACTGTAAGTGATCTCATCCACAGAGAGAACCAGCACAGGGAGATAAAGCACAGATAAAGATATTTACTATGGATTGAGTTGTTGGTGCTTTGAAGGGACGCCACTTTTGGCACCATTTACTGCAAATTTGACAGTGCCTTAATAACAGAAATATCAAGGCTATGATTCATTATTGTCCCGACAAGTAGCATCATGTATGAATTTGGTTTGTTAATTGGCTCATCATCTCCTGGTGAAAGGCATAGGAGAGAAGCTGAGGTGAAGAGAGGTGGTAGAAAGCCCTAATCCTTTCAGTCATAATCTATGGCATTGGCTGTGTTATGTGTGTTGGCCTGTTACTGCATGGGCTGCCAGGGGGAAGCATACCACTTATCGCTTTGGTGCTAAAAGATGCCAACAAGTTTTTTTGCGATCACACTGTATCCAACATTCAGTGGTTTATTATTTAACTGTAAATGGTCCTATACCTTAAAGGCTATTTCAAGTTTATTATTCAAAAACGGAACTATTTCATTGACAGTTTAGAAGAAAAGACAGCGGTAGTAAAAATGAGAACAAAGTACCTGTCAAGACTTATTCAAATAACCACCAAATACTTGTTCAGACTTGGCACAGGCGGATACATACCTCTCTCCGTAGTACACCTAAAATGTCTGCAGGGTGCAGGTGTATTTCACCCATATGGAAGGTACACACTCAACACACCATCACACACACACACATAGGGCTTCTAAGAACATTTTATTCCCAAACATGGTAATGTCAGAAAAAGGAAACCTGATATCGGAGACATTGTCAATGCCATATCAATATAAAGGTCTGCATGGTCTTTACAGTATGGTTGTAAGCAAATGTACCTTATGCAAATACAGTACTGTATATGAATGCTCATACACAAGAGCTAACACTCAATATGATCTGCTGGTTCAGTAATCTAAACCTAGAGAGCAAGAACAGGCTGGGTAATATTGTGAAACTAGGTAGCAGGATCATGGGTATGAATTTACTCACCTGTATCAGACACCTGTCATACGTAAGGTGCAATCCATTTTGAGGCACTCCTTGCATCCTCTGTTTGGTGAATTTTCGTTGGTTCCCTGAGTGCAGATACAGGCGCCCTAGGTCTAAACTCTAGTTCAGGGATTACCAATTAGATTCAGTCACAGGCCAATTCTTTCTTCAGCGGATGGGGGGGGGCAGGAACATAATTGCAAATCATTTGTGTTTCTGCAAATTGACTGCAAAAAGACCAAACAAATATAACATTTGACTTAAACATAATAATTTAAAAACCTTGCTTACATTGGTTGTGTATGATCACATGCACTGTGTGTACAAAACATTAGGACCACCTGCTCTTTCCATGACCTACTGTACATACAGTACATGGCGTGACACCCATGGGGATAATAAAGAGACTACGACTCTTGTGTGACTATAGACTGACCAGGTAAATCCAGGTGAAAACTATGATCCCTTATTGATGTCACTTGTTAAATCCACTTCAGTCAGTGTAGATGAAGGGGAGCAGACAGGTTAAAGGATTTTTAAGCCTTGAGACAATTTAGACATTTATTGTGTATGTGCGCCATTCAGAGAATGAATGGGCAAGACCAAGATTTGAACGGGGTGTGGTAGTGGGTTCTAGGCGCACCGGTTTGAGTGTGTATTAAGAATGGTCCACCACCCAAAGGATATCCAGCCAACGTGACACAACTGTGGCAAGCATTGGAGTCAACATGGGCCATTCCATAATGTGGAATGCTTTCGATACCTTGAAAGAGTCCATGCCCCGAAGAATTAAAGCTGTTCTGATGGAAAAAGTGGGTGCAACTGAATATTAGAAATTCCTAATCCTAATGTTTTGTACACTCAATGAATATCTCTCTATTATGCGAGAGAACACCTTGGAATAGATTTCCAAAATGTAAATCGCTTGGAATTGATTTGCTGGTATTTTTACAATCTTTTATGTCCAACAACAAAACATTTATTACATTTGAAGGCACAGTCATGCCGAAATGTTGGTGATTTACCCAATAAATTACTGGGAGTTTATATATTGTGTGTGACTCTTAATTTTTTAGAGCTTATAGATTATTTGCCGTTAGTCAGCACCTCTATATAAAATAATTTTATCTGTGTGTGCGCCAGAAAACTTGGGGGGCCAGTTGGGGAATCTTGCTCTACTTCATCCCAGCTGCTATCTGTTATGCAGGTGAATGAGGACCCAAAAGCGACTTGGCGAAAACAGAGTCTTTATTCCAGTAATGGATATAGGCAATACTCCTGGACAATCAGAGCAGAAAACAAAACATAAAAAACTAAATTCCACTCGTAGTGACGAGGACAGACTGGAGACTCGACCATTAACTGTAGGTTGCCTCGGGAAGGCACCGACCGTAGCAGACTCAGACACCTGCTCACACGCAGCATCTGAGGGAAACAAGACACGACAGGGCGAGACAAAGACACAGCACGGCGAACATAATACAAGGATCCGACAGGACAGAAACGGAAAACAAGGGGAGAAATAGGGACTCAAATCAGAGGGCAAGATAGGGAACAGGTGTGAAAAGACTAGATGATTGAGTAGGAGAATAGGAACAGCTGGGAGCAGGAACGGAACGATAGAGAGAGGAGAGAGAAAAAGGGAACGAACCTAATAAGACCAGCAGGGGGAAACGAACAGAAGGGAAAGCAAAATGACAAGACAATATAAGACAAAACATGACACTATCAGCTTTCTCAATAAGCTGTAGTACTGTACTGTTAAGGTACAGACGGACTTTCTTTTCATGTCTAGTTTAGATGTTTACTTTCTGTGTACATATCGTTGTATATATTGTTTTGTTTTTGTGTCTATTGTTTTTACTATGTCCGGCAAAATGAATTACCCCATTGTCACGGTTGTTAGAATGGACCGACCAAGGCGCAGCGTGATTTGAGTTCCACATCTTTATTCAAAAGGAAACTTCTCAACAAACAAGCAAACACAAACAAACAAACAAACAAACAAACAAACAAACAAACAAACAAACAAACAAACAAAGACACGTAACAAAGACACGTAACAAAGACACGTAACGTAGTTCAACAAGCACATACACAAACCATATCCCACAAAGCAGGTGGGAGAAAGTGCTTCCTAAATATGATCCCCAATTAGAGGCAACGATTACCAGCTGCCTCTAATTGAGAACCATACAAATCACCAACATAGAAAATAAATGACTAGAACACCCCCTAGTCACGCTCTGACCTAGAGGGCTCTCTATGGTCAGGGCGTGACACCCATGGGGATAATAAAGAGACTACGACTCTTGTGTGACTATACTGTTGACTTGAGTTGCATTGTTGAAAAGATGCAATCTTGTACAGCTACTAGATGATCTTATCTGATCTTCTCAGATATGACATGTGACATTTCAGCTTGCCTGTTGGTGCAGGCTGCATGCGGTATGCTCTTGTGAGTGTTTCAGTGACAGCTCAGCTCAAATCCAGTTTATCTGCACTTGGCAGCAGATTTGATGAGAAAAGCTAGAGTGATTATGTGAGTAAAATAAGCCTCTGGCAGAAGAAGTACTATTGATGTTAAGGGACTGTTTTGTTATACTTTCAATGAATCATTGCATGTCACATCTCTGGCAGTGTTTGGGAGTTCTTCATTTAACTCAGCTGAACATTATAAAGTGCAGGCCCTACTGTACATACAGTGGGGCAAAAAAAAAGAAGTATTTAGTCAGCCACCAATTGTGCAAGTTCTCCCACTTAAAAATATGAGCGAGGCCTGTAATTTTCAGCATAGGTACACTTCAACTATGACAGAGAAAATGAGAAAAAAAAAACAGAAAATCACATTGTAGGATTTTTTATGAATTTATTTGCAAATTATGGTGGAAAATAAGTATTTGGTCACCTACAAACAAGCAAGATTTCTGGCTCTCACAGACCTGTAACAGCTCCTCTGTCCTCCACTCGTTACCTGTATTAATGGCACCTGTTTGAACTTGTTATCAGTATAAAAGACACCTGTCCACAACCTCAAACAGTCACACTCCAAACTCCACTATGGTCAAGACCAAAGAGCTGTCAAAGGACACCAGAAACCAAATTGTAGACCTGCACCAGGCTGGGAAAACTGAATCTGCAATAGGTAAGCAGCTTGGTTTGAAGAAATCAACTGTGGGAGCAATCATTAGGAAATGGAAGACATACAAGACCACATATAATCTCCCTCGATCTGGGGCTCCATGCACGATCATACCCAGTGGTGTCAAAATGATCACAAGAACGGTGAGCAAAAATCCCAGAACCACACGGGAGGACCTAGTGAATGACCTGCAGAGAGCTGGGACCAAAGTAACAAAGCCTACCATCAGTAACACACTCAAATCCTGCAGTGCCAGACGTGTCCCCCTGCTTAAGCCAGTACATGTCCAGGCCCGTCTGAAGTTTGCTAGAGAGCATTTGGATGATCTAGAAGAAGATTGGGAGAATGTCAGTTGAAACCAAAATATAACTTTTTGGTAAAAACCCAACTCGTCGTGTTTGGAGGATAAAGAATGCTGAGTTGCATTCAAAAAACACCATACCTACTGTGAAGCATGGGGGTGGAAACATCATGCATTGGGGCTGTTTTTCTGAAAAGGGACCAGGACGACTGAACCGTGTAAAGGAAAGAATGAATGGGGCCATGTATCTTGAGATTTTGAGTGAAAACCTCCTTCCATCAGCAAGGACATTGAAGATGAAACGTGGCTGGGTCTTTCAGCATGACAATGATCCCAAACACACCGCCCGGGCAACAAAAGAGTGGCTTCGTAAGAAGCATTTCAAGGTCCTGGAGTTGACTAGCCAGTCTCCAGATCTCAACCCCATAGAAACTCTTTGGAGGGAGTTGAAAGTCCGTGTTGCCCAGCAACACCCCCAAAACATCACTGCTCTAGAGGAGATCTGCATGGAGGAATGGGCCAAAATACCAGCAACAGTGTGTGAAAACGTGGTGAAGACTTACAGAAAACGTTTGACCTCTGTCATTGCCAAAAAAGGGTATATAACAAAGTATTGAGATAAACTTTTGTTATTGACCAAATACTTATTTTACCAGAATAATTTGCAAATAAATTCATAAAAAATCCTACAATGTGATTTTCTGGATTTTTTCTCTCTCATTTTGTCTGTCATAGTTGAAGTGTACCTATGCTGAAAATTACAGGCCTCTCTCATATTTTTACGTGGGAGAGCTTGCACAATTGGTGGCTGACTAAATACTTTTTTGCCCCACTGTACATGGTGTGTTATACGTAACACTGCTGGTATAGCTTATAAAAACACTTCAATAAAATGATCCTCTGTAGTTGTTGTAAGAGCATGGAGGTTGTAACGTCAGGATAGTCGGTTCAATTCCTGGGACCTCCCATATGTAAAAAATGTATGCATGCATTACTAAATCACTTTGGATTAAAGTGTCTGCTAAATGGCAGATATTATTCTACATTTTATATTCAAAATACTTCAAGGGTATACTTGAGATACCCTGCTTTAGGTCTACCTATAGCTGCACTTTCCTGAACAAGAGTCACCAAGGATTAGCTCTACATTGTCTTCGGGTTTAGAACCACAATTATAACTCCAGCGTACCATTCTGTTCAGATTAACTTCATTTCACTTGTAACTGTGGGTGGGTGTTAGGAACATTCTCTTTCCAGTCATTACAGTGACTTATTGCTGAGGTAAACAAGCGTGTTATTTGAGTAGATAAATCATGCATGAAATCCAACAAATGTGAACCCGCTCCCCAAAGAAGTGATGAGAACACATTTTCAAAGGTTGATTTTAATGATCATACTATGGCATGTGCTTTCGCCCTGGGAGTTTAGTCCTTAAAGAACATTCTTCTCAGTTTAAAGTTCAGGGGTGTGAGAATGACAATGACGCTGAGAATGCAAAGAGTTTTAAAAGTAATAGTAGTGAAAGTAAGAATGGTGAAATTCCTGCTTTAGCTAAAGAAAATTAAAGTAGGCGCAGCCCTTGTTAAATGTGATGAGTGAGACATAGAGTATGACAGAAAAGAGAGAAGTAGTGGAGCAGTACAGGAAAGAATATCTGCTTCACGCAGCTAATGTCTCATTGATGATGCTGCATTGTTTCTAACTTTCTCCTTATTGCACCAACAGTTGACTTTTGGCTGCCGGTATAATAATTTCTTTATGGTGTGTCCCTTTTGGGAAATTTGTCTTGCAATCTCATCTCAAACTCAACAGCACAGCATCACCACGTATCGTGCTTAAATACATATATTCCCCTACATACAGCAATGTAAATCACAAGCAAAATTGTAACAACAAAAACAACACATTATATAGTTCATATGGTAAGCAACATTTCATACAGGTCAGATTCATGGCGGGGGGGCGACGAATATGATTTCAGCGTTTTGGCAGTTTGTGTACACGGGATCTGTATAGACGACCTGATGGTGGAGGTGGATGGTTTTTGTTTGAGATGAATAGTTGAGTGTACCAGGCTTGGAAACAGAAGGTGAGAACACTCTGAACAAAGGACGTGCAGATGTTAAGACAGGCACTCCAGGTCAAATGTAACCGTTGAAGACCGCACCCTCCTGAGCAGTTACTTAACTTAAAAAAATATAAGACCTCTTCTTAAGGGAGTATGGTTAAACAACAGAGAATTCTCTTTGACAAGAGTGTCTCTATAGGTATTTGTAGCATTGTGTGTATGTTCTAAACAACATTTAGCAGATATATTTATCCACAGGGACTTACAGTCATGCATATATTTTACATACTATACTAAATACTATTTTTATAGGTAGAATGTGAGACTGTCAGCCTGAGGGTGGCCTTGCAGTTAATGCCGCCGCCCATGGCACATATGTTTATCTCCTGCCTGCGTGTGTACAAATCCCAGCACCTACTGGCCCTACTTTAAGGGATGGAAGGGGTAGGAAAGAATGTAAGACTGTCACTGAGATTACTGCTGATAATATATGTCCTCCCTGAGGTGAATGAGTACATCATTGTCTTAATAAGAAGCCAAATCACAGAAGCTCTGATGTTTCCAAGCCATTACTTAACTCACACTAGGTCAGGGATATTCAAACCAGAGCCTCAAGGTCTGTAGTAGCGCTGGTTCTTCTCTTCCTCCGGTAGTTTTTGATAGGCCAGAGAGTGCGCTGACCTGGGGGTATCCCAAGCTTTGTCTGTTGTTAGTTTACCACAACAAACTGCATAAAGAAAGCAAATGCTGACAGACCACCTTCACTGTAAAATAGAAGTTAATTCAACATACAATTGTAAACTGAAATAGGATTGTGAATATGGTCAACAAAATAGCATTAGATAGAGTGACCATACAATTCAACTTGAGAATTAATTCAACCTTGTTTGCATATTTCTCAGTGTAAAATGATATTTTTATGAAAATACATTACATATAGTAATATCCTCCATGTAGCCTAACTCTTACACACTCACATGGACACACACACACACACACACACACACACACACACACACACACACACACACACACACACACACACACACACACACACACACACACACACACACACACACACACACACACACACACACACACACACACACACACACACACACACACACACACACAGTTAAACAAAACAAATCTTATAATTTGATGATTGAAGATCAATTCATTTATACATTTATAATTAATAGGTTTTAACAAACCTTTTTTACACCTACAAACTGCTATCTATCACTTGTTCTCTTTGGTGTAAATGAATAAATGCATATATACAGTACCAGTCAAATGTTTGGGCACACCCTACTCATTCAAGGGTTTTTCTTTATTTGTACTATTTTCTACATTGTAAAATAATAGTGAAGCCATCAAAACTATGAAATAACACATATGGAATCATGTAGTAACCAAAGAAGTGTTAAAAAATCTGAATATATTTTAGATATTAGATGTTAGTAGCCACCCTTTTCCTTGATGACAGCTTTGCACACTCTTGGCATTCTCTCATCTAGTTTCATGAGGAATGCTTTTCCAACAGTCTTGAAGGAGTTCCCACATATGCTGAGCATTTGTTGGCTGCTTTTCCTTCACTGCAGTCCAACTCATCCCAAACCATCTCAAGTGGGTTGAGGTTGAGTGATTGTGGAGGCCAGGTCATCTGATGCAGCACCATCTCATTCTTGGTCAAATAGCCCTTACAAAGCCTGGAGGTGTGTTAGATCATTGTCCTGTTGAAAATCAAATGATAGTCCCACTAAGCACAAAGCAGATGGGATGGAGTATCGCTGCAGAATGCTGTGGTAGTCATGCTGGTTAAGTGTGCCTTGAATTCTAAACAAATCACAGAGAGCGTCACCAGTAAAAAACAACACACACCATAACACCTCCTCCTCCATGCTTCACAGTGGGATCTACACATGCACGATCATCTGTGCACTTACTCTGCATCTCACAAAGACACCGTGGTTGGAACCCAAAATGTCTAATTTGGACTCATCAGACGAAAGGACAGATTTCCACCGGTCTAATGTCCATTGCCTGTGTTTCTTGGCCCAAGCAAGTCTCTTCTTATTATGGTTGTTCTTTAGTAGTGGTTTCTTTGCGGCAATTTCACCATGAAGGCCTGATTCACGCTGTCTCCCCTGAACAGTTGATGTTGAGATGCGTCTGTTACTTGAACTCTGTGAAGCATTTATTTGGGCTGCAATTTCTGAGGCTGGTAACTCTCATGAACGTATCCTCTGCAGCAGAGGTAACTCTGGGACCTTTCCTGTGGTGGTCCTCATGAGAGCCAGTTTCATCATAGCGCTTGATGTTTTTTGCGACTGCACTTGAAGAAACTTTCAAAGTTCTTGAAATGTTCCTCATTGACTGACCTTCATGTCTTAAAGTAATGACGGGCTGTCATTTCTCTTTGCTTATTTGAGGTGTTCTTGCCATAATATGGACTTGTTCTTTCCCAAAATAAGGTTTTCTTCTGTATAGAAAAAGATTTGGCATGGGTCCTCAGATCATCAAAAGATTCTACAGCTGCAACATCGAGAGCATTCTGACTGGTTGCATCACTGCCGGGTACGGCAATTGCTCGGCCTCCGACCACAAGGCACTACAGAGGATAGTATGTACGGCCCAGTACATCACTGGGGCTAAACTGCCTGCCATCCAGGACCTCTACACCAGGCGGTGTCAGAGGAAGGCCCTAAAAATTGTCAAAGACCCCTGCCACCCCAGTCATAGACTGTTCTCTCTACTACCGCATGGCAAGCGGTATCGGAGTGCCAAGTATAGAACAAAAAAGCTTCTCAACAGTTTTTACCCCCAAGCCATAAGACTCCTGAACAGGTAATCAAATGGCTAACAGGACTATTTGCATTGTGTGGCCCCCCAACCCCTCTTTTATGCTGCTGCTACTCTCTGTTTATCATATATGCATAGTCACTTTAACTATACATTCATGTACATACTACCTCATTTGGCCCGACCAACCAGTGCCCCCGCACATTGGCTAACCAAGCTATCTGCATTATGTCCCGCCACCCACCACCCGCCAACCCCTCCTTCATGCTACCGCTACTCTCTGTTTATCAAATATGCATAGTCACTTTAACCATATCTACATGTACATACTACCTCAATCAGTCCAACTAACCAGTGCCTGTATATAGCCTCGCTACTGTCATAGCCTCGCTAATGTATAGTGCCTCGCTACTGTTATTTTTAACTGTCTTTAAACTGTTGTTTTTATTTCCTTAATTACCTATTGTCCACTTAATACATTTTTTGCCCTGTTAGTTAGAGTTAGAGTTAGTTAGTGCTGGCCACAATGAGTCCTACAGCAGAATGAATACACGCTCATTCTGCTCAGCAGCTCCAGAGACATGCTCTGATCACCAACTGTCCTATGTGCACAGGGAAATACTGATGATTGTGAGCACAGAGAAGAAAAAGACATTTAGAACTGATAATTGATTGCATGGTGCGCAAATTACATTGTGCTTATCATCCTCATGAGAGTCAAGTAATGCATTCCACCAAGTGTAATTCACAATTTAGTCCGGTTGTGGCCACAACTAGGTCTCGTTTCAAATGTATCAAGACATAATCGTATCTGTATGCCTAGCAATCAACAAATGTACCTTGTTTAAACCACATTTTTACAAGTCTCACTCACAAATGACAGCTCCTTTGGTGAATGACATGTGAACAAAAGGCTTGTAGAGTCATGACTCTTTCGAGTTATCAGTTAGTTGTTCATCGATAGGTGATCCTGGCTGGCCCCTATGGTGAACAAGACGCTTGTAGAACCATGACCCTCACTGGCACAACTGGCCGAATCAACATCGTTTCCAAATCATTTCAAACCAACATGGAACAGACATTGAATTGACGTCTGTGCCAAATTTGGACTCTTCTGAATTTTCAGTTCGTTGTTCGCTGGTCCTGCATGCTCTGGGCACTACTGACTCAAATGAACTAAATTCGTGGAAAAATTTCTGAGTCAAAAAGTTCTGAATCAGTAAAAAAGCGCTACCCTTTCCATCACTAGTCAGTCCGCCCATGAGGCCAAAGAGGATGCTTTTGGTCATTGACTGCAGGAAAGGGATTACCTCAAAGACCTCAAGATGCAAACCAACTTCTAGAAAAATGACAATACTGTGTAGTCAACCGAACTAAAATGGTTATTTATATGTGTCATTGCTACATTTCTACATGTTTTATTGATTACAATGTGCTGGCATAGCCTACCTGATGACCGAAAAACAACGAATGTGTTAACACTTCGATTTATTGAACCGATGAGTAACCCTTTGAACTTTCTGCAACGATCAGTAGTCTCCATATCTGATTATGTCAATGTCTGTGTACGTTGTATATTCCATAGTATACTTTACAGTTTTCTATTTCTTGTTCCGTCTTTTACGGCCTCTCCCCTTATTTTTTTAAATACAGAACAATACTCAGTCACTCTCACTTTCTGCTCCACACCCCTTCGCTGACAGGCTCCCCTGGGGTCATACTCTGTGCTGCAAGTACCTGCAGAAGCCTCTATAGCCTGTCGGGTATAGAGCCACACCTAAAGTCCTTACACATACTGTTTGTGACAGGGTTAGGGTTAGGGTTAGGGTTAGGGTTAGGGTTAGGGTTAGGGTTAGGGTTAGGGTTAGGGTTAGGGTTAGGGTTAGGGTTAGGTATTGACAGGTATTCAGTTAGTCTTGGAGGCCAAATTTAAGTAATTTTATACAAATTAATTGAATAGTAGGACTAATTTGGCTTACCTGGTGACTTACTGAATTTGTGCCTTCACACACAGAACAGATGTATGAAATTGGGTCAGTGAAGAACATGACAATGAATCATGAACCATGACAGCTCATTAGGTTTAAATGTACATGATGATGAATTCCACAAATATTCTCAACCTGCTGCAGATCCTCTGTACAGTCCGGCATTGCCAGGCTCATGGAGCTGTTGTTGGTACATGCCCAAGAGACAGTGTCATACCGTTGGTTGGCTGTAGTATAGTAGAGATGCCGGCGCCTACATAAATAGGTGTGGACTAGATGAGTGCGCCCGATCGCACCACTGTCACATGACTTGACAATTAAGCCATGAGCCAGATGATCTAGTTGGCTGCAGCTTGGCATCACTGTGTGGTCTGGATGGGAGACTGCTTGGCCAATGGTGCTGCTTACCCAGGTCTCATTGGCTGGATGACAAGGTGTGTTACTCCATCAATCTGTCTGTACTGGACCAATCATAACTAGTGCCATTGTTTTGACAGAGCTTATGTATATAAAAATATATAAATATATATGCACTGAAGTCTCTTGAGAGGAAAAAATCCCTAAACCTCCTATGGGGAGTTTGTGGAGTCAATATTGGACAAAATCGATGAGGATAAATACCAAAATTACTGTAACACAAGATTAGGATGGTATTTGTTAGATCCCCATTAGCTGTGAACTGTGATACGATCCATGGTGGTATGTCTGGTGGTGTAAGTGTGTGTCAGAGCTGTTTTGGAGCTGTTTCAACACAATGTTTCTTATAAAAATAAGAAGTGATGCAGTCAGCCTCAACTCTTAGCCAAGAGAGACTGGCAGCATAGTATTGATATCAGCCCTCTGATTACAATAAAGAGCATGATGTGCCATTCTGTTCTGGGCCAGCTGCAGCTTAACTAGGTATTTCCTTGCAGCACTGGACCACACAACTGGACAATAATCAAGATTAGACTAAACTAGTGCCTGCAGAACTTGCTTTTGGAGTGTGGTGTCAAAAAAGCAGAGCATCTCTTTATTATGGACAGATCTCTCCCCATCTTTACAACCATTGAATCTATATGTTTTGACAATGACAGTTTACAATCTAAGGTAACGCCAAGAAATGTAGTCTCCTCAACTTGTTCAACAGCCACACCATTCATTACCAGATTCAGCTGAGGTCTAGAACTGAGGTAATGATTTATACCAAATACAATACTCTTAGTTTTAGAGATGTTCAGGACCAGTTTATTACTGGCCACCCATTCCAAAACAGACTGCAACTCTTTGTTAACCTGTTGCGACGAGCAATCCCGTATCCGGGATCGTAATTATAGCCTCAAGCTCATTACCATAACGCAACGTTAACTATTCATGAAAATCGGAAATGAAATGGAATAAATATATTGGCTCTCAAGCTTAGCCTTTTGTTAACAACACTGTCATCTCAGATTTTCTAAATATGCTTTTCAACCATAGCAAAACAAGCATTTGTGTAAGAGTATTGATAGCTAGCATAGCATTAAGCCTAGCATTCAGCAGGCAACATTTTCACAAAAACAAGAAAAGCATTCAAATAAAATAATTTACCTTTGAAGAACTTCAGATGTTTTCAATGAGGAGACTCTCAGTTAGAAAGCAAATGTTCAGTTTTTCCAAAAAGATTATTTGTGTAGGACAAATCGCTCCGTTTTGTTCATCACGTTTGGCTGAGAAAACCCCCCGAAGATTCAGTCATCAAAACGCCAAACTTTTTTCCAAATTAACTCCATAATATTGACAGAAACATGGCAAACGTTGTTTAGAATCAATCCTCAAGGTGTTTTTCACATATCTATTCGATGATAAGTCATTCGTGGCAGTTTTGTTTCTCCTCTGTGTCACATGGGAAAATACATGCAGCTGGAGATTACGCACCAATTTCGACGGAGGACACCAGGCGGACACCTGGTAAATGTAGTCTCTTATGGTCATTCTTCCAATGATATGCCTACAAATACGTCACAATGCTGCAGACACCTTGGGGAAACAGAAAGTGTAGGCTCGTTCCTGGCGCATTCACAGCCATATAAGGAGACATTGGAACACAGCGCCTCAAAAATCTGGCTCACTTCCTGTTTGAAGTTTCAGCTTGGTTTCACCTGTAGCATTAGTTCTGTGGCACTCACAGACAATATCTTTGCAGTTTTGGAAACGTCAGAGTGTTTTATTTCCAAAGCTGTCAATTATATGCATAGTCGAGCATCTTTTCATGACAAAATATCTTGTTTAAAATGGGAACGTTTTTTTATTCATAAATTAAAAGAGCGCCCCCTATATCCAAGAAGTTAAGGGTTTCAGTGACTTCATTAGCTGTAGTTGCTGATGTGTATAAGGTTGAATAATCAGCATACACGGACATACATGCTTTGTTTAATGCCAGTGGCAGGTCATTGGTAAAAATAGAAAAGAGTAGAGGACCTAGAGAGATGCCCTGCAGTACACCACACTTTGCATGTCTGACATTAAGAGAATCTTCCATTAAATAAAAGCCTTTGAGTTCTATTAGATAGATACCTCTGAATCCACAATATGGCAAAGGTTGACAAGCCATAACACATTTGTTTTTTCAACAACAGGTTATGGTCAATAATATCAAAGGCTGCACTGAAATCTAACAGCACAGCTCCCAAAATCTTCCTATTATCATTTGTGTCAGTGCAGTACCTGTTGAGTGCCCTTCTCTATAAGCATGCTGAAAGTCTGTTGTTAGAAATAGCTTTGTATTTGGTCAAACACAATTTTTCCCAAACAGTTTGCTAAGAGCTGGCAGCAAGCTTATAGGTCTGCTGTTAAAACAAGTAAATGCCGCTTTACCACTCTTGGGTAGAGGAATTACTTTGGTTTCCCGCCAAGGCCTGAGGACAAAGACTTTCCTCTAGGCTCAGATTAAATATATGACAGATAGGAGTGGCTATAGTCAGCTACCATCCTCAGTAGCTTTCCATCTAAGTTGTCAATGCCAGGAGGTTTGTTATTATTGATCAATAACAATAATTTTCCCACCTCGCCCACACTAACTTTATAGAATTCAAACTTGCAATGCTTTTCTTTCATAATTTAAAAAAATGCATGAATACTATGGCTCACTGTTCGTTGTTGGCATTTCCTGCCTAAGTTTGCCCACTTTGCCAATGAAGTAATTGTCACGCCCTGACCTTAGAGTGCTTTTTAGCCTTTTTCCCATTTGTGTTTGTGGGAAGTTGTCTTTGTTTGTGGCACTATAGCCCTTAAGCTTCACAGTCGTTTTGTATGGTTTATTGTTTTGTTGGCGTCATTTTAAATAAAGGAAAAATATACGCTCCTTGGTCCAGTTCTTTCGACGGCCGTAACAGTAATCAGTCAAATAATTGGCAACATTAAATGGTTTTGTGATGAATAAGCCATCTGATTCGAGTTTCTGCCCATAATTTCATTTAAAGTACTCCAAAGTTTTTTATTGTTCTTTATATCATTGATTTTGGCTTCATAATACAGTTTCTTCTTCTTTTTGTTGAGTCTAGTCATATCATTTCTCAATGTGCAGTAAGTCAGCCAGTCAGATGTGCAGCCAGACTTATAGGCCACTCCCTTTGCCCTGTCTCTTTCAACCATACAGTTTTTCAACTCCTCATCAATCCATGGATCCTTAACAGTTCTAACAGTCAGTATCTGAACAAGTGCATTTTTATCAATAATTGGAAGAAGCAATTTCATAAATTCATCAAGTGCAGCGTCTGGATGCTCCTCATTAATCACATCAGACAAACAAATATTTTTTACATCATCCACATGTATGATCTCTTATATATTATTTTAGGCCCAGCTGTTATAACTTTGGCTTTCCTGGATATAGCCACTATATTGTGATCACTTCACCAAATTGGTACGGATAGAGCTTTAGAACAAAGTTCTACAGTATTAGTAAAAATGTGATTGATACATGTGGATAATCTTGCTCCTGTAGTGTTTGTTAATGTAACGGATGTGAAACGTTAGCTTAGTTACCGGTGGTGTGCGCTAAATAGTGTTTCAATCGGTGACAAATCAAATCAAATCCAATTTTATTTGTCACATACACATGGTTAGCAGATGTTAATGCGAGTGTAGCGAAATGCTTGTGCTTCTAGTTCCGACAATGCAGTGATAACCAACAAGTAATCTAACTAACAATTCCAAAACTACTGTCTTATACACAGTGTAAGGGGATAAGGAATATGTACATAAGGATATATGAATGAGTGATGGTACAGAGCAGCATACAGTAGATGGTATCGAGTACAGTATATACATATGAGATGAGTGTGTAGACAAAGTAAACAAAGTGGCTAGTGATACATGTATTACATAAGGATGCAGTCGATGATGTAGAGTACAGTATATACATATGCATATGAGATGAATAATGTAGGGCACTCAGCCGCAATCCCAATAACTACAAAACCCCAATACGAAATACAACAAAATAAACCCATGTCACACCCTGGCCTGAACAAATATATAACGAAAACACAAAATACAATGACCAAGGCGTGACAATGCTGCCCTATATACATAGACTTGAAATCACTGGTGTCGTGTCTTTGGCTATGCCGGATTAAGTGATATGACATGCTATTCTATAAAATCATTTCTCCGTAATTAATATTACCTGATTGAGCTAATCTTGTAAATGTAATTAACTAGAGAGTCGGGGCACCACAAAATAATATTTATAGAGCTGTTATCTTCTGAATAAACTCTTAAAGACCTAGTAATATTTTACATCAATAGCAGTCAATATTAATCCACACCTGAATTCAGTCTCATCTGAAAGTTGTAAATTCTTGGTTATCTGCACGATCCCTGGCTAACAAGTTGAATCGGTAATACAAAATTGGCCAGAGCTGTCAGTCTGCAAGGAGCTGCCAGTCTGCAAGGTGCTGCCAGCCTGCATGGAGCAGTCAGAGCTGTCAGCCTGCATGGAGCAGTCAGAGCTGTCAGTCTGTATGAAGCAGCCAGAGCTGTCAGTCTGTATGAAGCAGCCAGAGCTGTCAGTCTGCATGAAGCAGCCAGAAATGTCAGTCTGCATGAAGCAGCCAGAGCTGTCAGTCTGCATGAAGCAGCCAGAGCTGTCAGTCTGTATGAAGCAGCCAGAGCTGTCAGTCTGCATGAAGCAGCCAGAGCTGCCAGTCTGCAAAGAGCTGTCAGTCTGCAAGGAGCTGCCAGTCTGCAAGGAGCTGTCAGTCTGCAAGGAGCTGTCAGTCTGCATGAAGCAGCCAGAGCTGCCAGTCTGCAAAGAGCTGTCAGTCTGCAAGGAGCTGCCAGTCTGCAAGGAGCTGCCAGTCTGCAAGGAGCTGTCAGTCTGCAAGGAGCTGTCAGTCTGCATGGAGCAGCCAGAGCTGTCAGTCTACAAGGAGCTGCCAGTCTGCAGGGAGCTACCAGTCTGCAAGGTGCTGCCAGCCTGCATGGAGCAGCCAGAGCTGTCAGTCTGCATGATGCAGCCAGAGCTGTCAGTCTGCATGGAGAAGCCAGAGCTGTCAGTCTGCATAGAGCAGCTAGATCCGCCAGTCAGCCATGATCTTCTAGATCTGCCAGTTAACCAGATTCTTCCAGATCTGCCAGTCAACCAGAATCTTCCAGATCCGCCAGCCAGCCAGGATCTACCGGAGCCAACTACCTGCCTGAGCTTCATCTCAGTACTGGGCTTCCTCTCAGTACTGGGCTTCCTCTCAGTACTGGGCTTCTCCTCAGTACTGAGCTTCCCCTCAGTCCCGAGCTGCCCCTCAGTCCCGAGCTGCCCCTCAGTCCCGAGCTTCCCCTCAGTCCCGAGCTGCCTCAGTCCCGAGCTTCCCCTCAGTCCCGAGCTGCCCCTCAGTCCCGAGCTGCCCCTCAGTTCAGTGGGGTTCTGGGTGAGGACTATTAGGCCATGGTCGGCGGTGAGGGTGGATTATCCCAGGACGCGAAGGGGAGGAACTACGACATTAATGGAGTGGGGTCCACATCCCGAGCCGGAACCGCCACCATGGACAGATGCCCATCCGGACCCTCCCTATGGTTGTGAGGTGCGTCCGGGAGTCCGCACCTTGGGGGGGGGGGGTGGTTCTGTCACGCCTTGGTCATTGTATTTTGTGTTTTCGTTATATATTTGTTCAGGCCAGGGTGTGACATGGGTTTATTTTGTTGTATTTCGTATTGGGGTTTTGTAGTTATTGGGATTGCGGCTGAGTAGGGGTGTAGCATAGGTTTGGCTGCCTGAGACGGTTCTCAATCAGAGTCAGATGATTCTCGTTGTCCCTGATTTGGAACCATATTTAGGTAGCCGGGGTTTCACTGTGTATTTTGTGGGTGATTGTTCCTGTCTCTGTGTAATGTTCACCAGATAGCCTGTAATAGGTTTTCACGTTCCGTTTGTTGTTTTTGTATTTATTAAGTTATTTCATATTTCATTTGTTTCATTAAAGACATGAGTAACCACCACGCTGCATTTCGGTCCAACTCACTTTCGACGAACGAACGCCGTTACAAGCATCCTTTAATCTGCAGGATTACTTAACTGGGTGGAATATGTCTAGTAATGGCTCTGTAACAGTCTGATGGCCTTGAGATAGAAGCTGTTTTTAAGTCTCTTGGTCCCAGCTTTGATGCACCTGTACTGACCTCGCCTCCTGATGATAGCAGGAGCAGTGACTCGGGTGGTTGTTGTCCTTTAAGATATTTTTGGCCTTCCTGTGACATCGGGTGCGGTAAGTGTCCTGGAGGGCAGGTAGTTTTCCCCCGGTGATGCGTTGGGCAGACCGCACCACCCGCTGGAGAGCCCTGCAGTTGCGGGTGGTGCAGTTGTTGTACCAGGCGATGATACAGCCCGACAGGATGCTCTCAATTGTGCATCTGTAAAAGTTTGTGAGGGTTTATTCAGCCTCCTGAGGTTGAAGAGGCACTGTTGCACCTTCTTCACCACACCGTCTGTGTGGCTGGACTATTTCTGATTGTCAGAGACGTGTCCACTGCGGTCTCATCGATGTGGATAGGGGTGTGCTCCCTCTGATTTTTCCACAATCAGCTCCTTTGTTTTGTTGACATTGAGTGAGAGGTTATTTTCCTGGCACCACACTCCCAGGGCCCTCACCTCATCCCTTTAGGCTGTCTCATCATTGTTGGTAATCAGGCCTACTCCTGTTGTGTCATCTGAAAACTTAATGATTGAGTTGGAGGCGTGCGTGGCCATGCAGTCATGGGTGAACAAGGAGTACAGGAGGGGGCTGAGCACGCACCCTTGTGGGGCACCTGTGTTGAGGATCAGTGAAGTGGAGGTGTTGTTTCCCACCTTCACCACCTGGGGGCTGCCTGTCAGGAAGTCCAGGACCCAGTTGCACAGGGTGGGGTTCAGACCCAGGGCCCTGAGCTTAATGATGAGCTTGGAGGGTACTATGGTGTTGAATGCTGAGCTATAGTCAATGAACAGTATTCTTACATTCCTCTTATCCAGATAGGATAGGGCAGTGTGCAGTGCGATGTCGATTGCACAATCTGTGGATCTATTGGGGCGGTAAGCAAATTGAAGTGGGTCTAGGGTGTCCGGTGAGGTAGAGGTGATATGATCCTTAACTAGCCTCTCAAAGCACTTCATTCATGATGACAGAAGTGAGTGCTACAGGGCAATAGTAATTTATTTCAGTTACCTTTGCTTTCTTGGGTACAGGAACAATGGCAGATATCTTGAAGCAAGCAGACTGGGATAGGGAGAGATTGAATATGTCCGTAAACACTCCAGCCAGCTGATTAACTGCTTTCAAATACGCCCCTCTGTCAAAGGGTAAACAATATTTTATTGCGGTGAATCTGTTGCCTTGTGATGTGGGGAGGCTAAATGTCACAAACTCCATGGTCACAGATAGATTTAGAACTTAGTTTCAACTCCGTGTGTGAAATATAGGGCCTCTCTCATTGATACGCCCCCTTCATTGATAGGCCTACACCTCCATCACATATTTTTCCAGGATGGCAAGCCCTGACAAGCGGCGAAGCCCAGCCTAGAACCCTTTGAACTGAAATGTGAGGTTTTTAAAGGTTGAAGGAGATTAGTTAGCCTTGTCTCAGCCTGCATTGTGCTAGGGGTATCAACTGTACATTATTTGCATGGAGCCAGTCTATTTGCTCTTATATTTTAAGCTGACAGCCAGAACAAAGCACTGGGCACACACTGGTTGAATAAACTTTGTCTCCACATGATTCTCAATGTGAAATGACATTCAACCAATGTGGAATACCAGGTTGCAATTGTAAGCCAGGTCGCAATTGTAAATGAGAACTACCTGGTTAAATAAAGGTGAAATAAAAATTATTAAAAAATAGATACTGAATTGACCAGTTCTAACACACATTTCTCATGTAATTTACCTCAATGTGGACTATAATATTCAACTTGTCTAACAATCTGCTGATGTCTGCACTAAATCAAATCAAATGTTTTTTGTCACATGCGCCGAATACAACATGTGTAGACTTAACAGTGAAATGCTCACTTACAAGCCCATAACCAACAATGCAGTTTTAAGACAAATAAGAGTTAAGTGAAAAATGTAAATAAAAATAACAAATAATTAAAGAGTAGCAGTAAAATAACATTAGCAAGGCTATATGCAGGGGGTACCGGTACAGAGTCAATGTGTGGAGGCACCGGTTAGTCGAGGTAATTGAGGTAATATGTCCATGTAGGTAGAGTCAAAGTGACTATGCACAGATAATAAACAGAGAGTAGCAGCATTGTAAAAGGAGGAGGGGGGGTAGCCATTTGATTAGCTGTTCAGGAGTCTTATGGCTTGGGGTTTAACGCTGTTAAGAAGCCTTTTGGACCTACACTTGGCACTCTGGTACCGCTTGCCGTGCGGTAGCAGAGAGAACAGTCTATGAAGGGTGGCTGGAGTCTTTGACCATTTTTAGGGCCTTCCACTGACACCGCCTGGTATTACGGTCCTAGATTATTGTATTTAACCTTTATTTAAACGAGGAGTCACATTGAGATAAAAAAAATCTATTTTACTAGAGAACCCTGTACACATTACAATAAAAACAGAATATTAAAACAACATACACTACCGTTCAAACGTTTGGGGTCACTTAGATATGTCCTTGTTTTCCATGAAGACATACATGAAATGAGTTGCAAATATAGTCAAGACTTCATAAATTATGATTTGTAATTGTGTCCTTCAAAAACTTCCGGTGACTGTGCTGGCCACTACAATATAGACAGAATACCAACTGACTGCGGTTTGCGCTGTTCTGTGAAGGGAGTAGTACACAGCGTTGTACGAGATCTTCAGTTTCATGGCAATTTCTCACATGGAATAGTCTTCATTTCTCAGAACAAGAATATACTGACGAGTTTCAGACGAAAGTACTTGGTCATTCTGGTCATTTTGAGCCTGTAATCGAACACACAAATGTTGATGCTCCAGATACTCAACTAGCCTGAAGAAGGCCAGTTTTTAGCTGTGCTAACTTAGTTGCAAAAGGTTTTTCTAATGATCAATTAGCATTTTAAAATAACAAACTTGGATTAGCTAACACAACGTGCCATTGGAAAACAGGAGTGATGGTTGTTGATAATGGGCCTCTGTATGCCAAAAATCAGCTGTTTTCAGCTACAATAGTCATTTACAACATTAACAATATCCACACTGTATTTCTAATAAATTTTATGTTATTTTAATGGTGTCATGTCTGCTCCCTCTCCGGTTGCTTGTTAGGGCACACACCTTTCACCAGCGTTACACGCATAATGACACTTACCTGGACTCCATCACTGAACTTGCTTCCCGACTCTCAGCGTACATCGTTATAAATGTACAATAATGTGCTTTTCTTTCAAAAACAAGGACATTTCTAAGTGACTCTAAACTTTTGAATGGTCGTGTATGTGTATAAAACAATATAATTCAGCACAATAAACTAAAATAAGCATATTTATTGAAAGCAATCACATTCAACTACATAGTGGTCCTCAATCAATCATTTAAACTGCCTGAGTGGCACCAGCACATCTAGAACTCTGCATATTGTTCCACAAATTATGTGCAAAACAACAAAATGCAGATTTTCCCAAATCTGTGGAGACTGAAGGGATCTCTAGTGTTATCCATTCCTGTTAACGGGTTTGGTAACTTATGATTCTTATCTTAATTAATGATGTTACATACAGAGGGAGATTGTAAGAGGGAGATCTGTAAGATTGCTTTGTAAATAAATCAAAGAGAATACAGCTCTCTTCTTACAGACAGAGAGGTCCATCCACATTTTTATAAAATAATGGACCCAAAATCGATCCCTGAGGAACACCCTTTAGAATTTCAGGAAATTCAGATTTAACCCCATCTATCAAGATGGCCTGAGTTCTGTCGCTAAGATAATTCTGAAACCATATACAGGCTGTATATCCCAGGCCTACTCTATCCCATGCCTAATTTCTTCAGCAAAACAGAATGATCAACAGTGTCAAAAGCCTTTGACAGCTCAATAAACAAGGCAGCAGAGCTCTTTTTAGCATCCAAGGCATTGACAAGATCATTAACAACTAGCGTGGTTGCTGTGGTAGTACTATGCCCAAACCTAAACCCTGATTGGTTTATATTATGAATACAATTATCAGATAAAAAGGAACAAAGTTGTACATTAATGTCACACACCATGATCTGTTTCACCTGTCTTTTTGATTGTCTTCAACCCCCTCCAGGTTTCGCCCATCTTCCCCATTATCCCCTGTGTATTTAAACCGGTGATCTCTGTTTGTCTGTTGCCAGTTCGTCTTGTTTGTCAAGTCAACCAGCATTTTTGTATCAGCTCCTGCTTTTCCCCAGTCTCTCTTTTCTTGTCCTGGTTTGACCCTTGGCGGATACAATGTGGGCTACTGAGCCAGCAATAAGGGGTGCACTTAAGCAGACCAGGTTCCAAATGATTCTGGATTTCTTTTGGTCTAATGTTAACAAAGCATCCAGGACTTCTTTATCAGTGAATTTCTGAAAAGAAAACTCTGACCAGCATTTTCAGTATCATTCAACAAACTACTCTTTTCAAGAGCTGGCTTTGAAATACATTCAATTATAAAGCCTGCAGAGATACAATGGTGATTAAATGCATGAATGATATACATTTTTTCAGTAATAGGGCCAGAATCTAAATGAATTTATTGGGGAAGAGAAGAGGAGACACAAACCTTCAGTGATTTAACAGCGTTCCTAAATGTAGCTGGGTTCCCTGTACATTCAGTGTATTACATAATAATCTGATTTTGCTTTTTGAACTAGTTTTACACGCAGATTTCTCAATCGTATGAAAGACTGCAAGTCTGGACCAGAGTCTGTGAATCTAGCTTTGGCCCAGGCAGCATCTCTGTTGTGTATGACTTCAGATCTCTGGACTGAACCAAGGGCAAGACAGAGTTTTAAATCTATTTATTTTAAAGGGTGCATATGTTTATCTACAATACAATCGAAAACATTTGAGAAGTGGTTCAGAGCCAACTCTGGGTCAGGTATAGATACAATACAATCAAAGTCACCAAAATAAAGGTCACAAAAAAGGCCTGTTCATTGAAATGTTTAAAATTCCTCTTGTTCATAAAACAATAAACGATAATAAACTACTACCTCCTAAAAACTACCTTTTCTGCTTTTAAAATCATCCTGAGTTTCAATACAAGTCAGATTACTTTGAGATTTCAGAACAACAGGATTACATCATACCTATTAGGAAAAGGAAACAAAGTAGGAATAGCAATTACATTTCTCCAGTTAGCACCATTTTCATATACAATATGTGGAACTCTCACATTGACCAAAGAGGAGATGGCAGGAAGCTTGGCCCCAGTGATGTACTGGGTCGTACGCATTACCCTCTGTAGTGCCTTGCGGTCGGAGGCCGAGCAGTTGCCATACCAGGCAGTGATGCAACCAGTGCTCTCCATGGTGCAGAAGTAGAACTTTTTGAGTATCTGAGGACCCATGTCAAATCTTTTCAGTCTCCTGAGGGGGAATAGGCTTTGTCGTGCCCTCTTCACGACTGTCTTGGTGTGTTTGGAACATGATAGTTTGTTGGTGATGTGGACACCTGCTCCAGGTGTGGACACCTGCTCCACTACAACCCCATCAATGAGAATGGAGGTGTGCTCGGGTCTCCTTTTCCTATAGTCCACAATCATCTCCTTTGTCTTGATCACATTGATGGAGAGGTTGTCTTCTCTGACTTCCTCCCTATAGGCTTTCTCATTGTTCGGTAATCAGGCAGCACTGTCATGCCATCTGCAAATGTAATGTTGGAGTCGAGACATAATCCTACAGTTATTTGTCATACCAGACAGAATTAGCTAATTAATTATATTTATTTCTCACCAATTGACTGTCCATTACCAAGACAGTATGTGCCACCTTTTACATATGGCAACAAGGGTATCAGTCAGAGCACAGGAATATATCAGGGCAGATGAATGATCAATGTTTCTCCTACAACTGAGATCAGGTGGCCATGGTCTGGATATTGTAGTAGTAATGTTTTCTTGTGTGCATAATGCTGAATAGCCTGGAGGGTGAGAACTGGGATGGGCCTTGAGTCAAAGTGCATGTATTGTCGAATATAAATTCCAAGCCGCATAACACACACTGAGTGTACAAAACATGAGGAACATTTGCTCTTTCTATGACATACAGTGGGGCAAAAAAAGTATTTAGTCAGCCACCAATTGTGCAAGTTCTCCCACGTAAAAAGATGAGAGAGGCCGGTAATTTTCATCATAGGTACACTTCAACAATGACAGACAAAAAGAGAATAAAAATCAAGAAAATCACATTGCAGGATTCTTAATGAATTTATTTGTAAATTATGGTGGAAAATAAGTATTTGGTCAATAACAAAAGTTTATCTCAATACTTTGTTATATACCCTTTGTTGGCAATGACAGAGGTCATATGTTTTCTGTAAGTATTCACAAGGTTTTCACACACTGTTGCTGGTATTTTGGCCCATTCCTCCATGCAGATCTCCTCTAGAGCAGTGATGTTTTGGGGCTGTTGCTGGACAACACGGACTTTCAACTCCCTCCAAAGACTTTATATGGGGTTGAGATCTGGAGACTGGCTAGGCCACTCCAGGACCTTGAAATGCTTTTTATGAAGCCACTCCTTCATTGCCCGGGTGGTGTGTTTGGGATCATTGTCATGCTGAAAGACCCAACCACGTTTCATCTTCAATGCCCTTGCTGATGGAAGGAGGTTTTCACTCAAAATCTCACGATACATGGCCCCATTCATTCTTTCCTTTACACGGATCAGTCGTCCTGGTCCCTTTGCAGAAAAACAGCCCCAAAGCATGATGTTTCCACCCCCATGCTTCACAGTAGGTATTGTGTTCTTTGGATGCAACTCAGCATTCTTTGTCCTCCAAACACGACGAGTTTAGTTTTTACCAAAATGTTATATTTTGGTTTCAACTGACCATATGACATTCTCCCAATCTTCTTCTGGATCATCCAAATGGTCTCTAGCAAACTTCAGACGGGCCTGGACATGTACTGGCTTAAGCAAGGGGACACATCTGGCACTGCAGGATTTGAGTCCCTGGCAGCGTAGTGTGTTACTGATGGTAGGCTTTGTTACTTTGGTCCCAGCTCTCTGCAGGTCATTCACTAGGTCATTTACATTTACATTTACATTTAAGTCATTTAGCAGACGCTCTTATCCAGAGCGACTTACAAATTGGTGCATTCACCTTATGACATCCAGTGGAACAACCACTTTACAATAGTGCATCTAAATATTTTAAGGGGGGTGAGAAGGATTACTTTATCCTATCCTAGGTATTCCTTAAAGAGGTGGGGTTTCAGGTGTCTCCGGAAGGTGGTGATTGACTCCGCTGTCCTGGCGTCGTGAGGGAGTTTGTTCCACCATTGGGGAGCCAGAGCAGCGAACAGTTTTGACTGAGCTGAGCGGGAACTGTACTTCCTCAGTGGTAGGGAGGCGAGCAGGCCAGAGGTGGATGAACGCAGTGCCCTTATTTGGGTGTAGGGCCTGATCAGAGCCTGGAGGTACTGAGGTGCCGTTCCCCTCACAGCTCCGTAGGCAAGCACCATGGTCTTGTAGCGGATGCGAGCTTCAACTGGAAGCCAGTGGAGAGAGCGGAGGAGCGGGGTGACGTGAGAGAACTTGGGAAGGTTGAACACTAGACGGGCTGCGGCGTTCTGGATGAGTTGTAGGGGTTTAATGGCACAGGCAGGGAGCCCAGCCAACAGCGAGTTGCAGTAATCCAGACGGGAGATGACAAGTGCCTGGATTAGGACCTGCGCCGCTTCCTGTGTGAGGCAGGGTCGTACTCTGCGGATGTTGTAGAGCATGAACCTACAGGAACGGGCCACCGCCTTGATATTAGTTGAGAACGACAGTTTGTTGTCCAGGATCACGCCAAGGTTCTTAGCGCTCTGGGAGGAGGACACAATGGAGTTGTCAACCGTGATGGCGAGATCATGGAACGGGCAGTCCTTCCCCGGGAGGAAGAGCAGCTCCGTCTTGCCGAAGTTCAGCTTGAGGTGGTGATCCGTCATCCACACTGATATGTCTGCCAGACATGCAGAGATGCGATTCGCCACCTGGTCATCAGAAGGGGGAAAGGAGAAGATTAATTGTGTGTCGTCTGCATAGCAATGATAGGAGAGACCATGTGAGGTTATGACAGAGCCAAGTGACTTGGTGTATAGCGAGAATAGGAGAGGGCCTAGAACAGAGCCCTGGGGGACACCAGTGGTGAGAGCGCGTGGTGAGGAGACAGATTCTCGCCACGCCACCTGGTAGGAGCGACCTGTCAGGTAGGACGCAATCCAAGCGTGGGCCGCGCCGGAGATGCCCAACTCGGAGAGGGTGGAGAGGAGGATCTGATGGTTCACAGTATCGAAGGCAGCCGATAGGTCTAGAAGGATGAGAGCAGAGGAGAGAGAGTTAGCTTTAGCGGTGCGGAGCGCCTCCGTGATACAGAGAAGAGCAGTCTCAGTTGAATGACTAGTCTTGAAACCTGACTGATTTGGATCAAGAAGGTCATTCTGAGAGAGATAGCGGGAGAGCTGACCAAGGACAGCACGTTCAAGAGTTTTGGAGAGAAAAGAAAGAAGGGATACTGGTCTGTAGTTGTTGACATCGGAGGGATCGAGTGTAGGTTTTTTCAGAAGGGGTGCAACTCTCGCTCTCTTGAAGACGGAAGGGACGTAGCCAGCGGTCAGGGATAAGTTGATGAGCGAGGTGAGGTAAGGGAGAAGGTCTCCGGAAATGGTCTGGAGAAGAGAGGAGGGGATAGGGTCGAGCGGGCAGGTTGTTGGGCGGCCGGCCGTCACAAGACGCGAGATTTCATCTGGAGAGAGAGGGAGAAAGAGGTCAGAGCACAGGGTAGGGCAGTGTGAGCAGAACCAGCGGTGTTGTTTGACTTAGCAAACGAGGATCGGATGTCGTCGATCTTCTTTTCAAAATGGTTGACGAAGTCATCTGCAGAGAGGGAGGAGGGGGGGGGGGAGGAGGATTCAGGAGGGAGGAGAATGTGGCAAAGAGCTTCCTAGGGTTAGAGGCAGATGCTTGGAATTTAGAGTGGTAGAAAGTGGCTTTAGCAGCAGAGACAGAGGAGGAAAATGTAGAGAGGAGGGAGTGAAAGGATGCCAGGTCCGCAGGGAGGCGAGTTTTCCTCCATTTCCGCTCGGCCTTCCGGAGCCCTGTTCTGTGAGCTCGCATTGAGTCGTCAAGCCACGGAGCGGGAGGGGAGGACCGAGCCGGCCTGGAAGATAGGGGACATAGAGAGTCAAAGGATGCAGAAAGGGAGGAGAGGAGGGTTGAGGAGGCAGAATCAGGAGATAGGTTGGAGAAGGTTTGAGCAGAGGGAAGAGATGATAGGATGGAAGAGGAGAGAGTAGCGGGGGAGAGAGAGCGAAGGTTGGGACGGCGCGATACCATCCGAGTAGGGGCAGTGTGGGAAGTGTTGGATGAGAGCGAGAGGGAAAAGGATACAAGGTAGTGGTCGGAGACTTGGAGGGGAGTTGCAATGAGGTTAGTGGAAGAACAGCATCTAGTAAAGATGAGGTCGAGCGTATTGCCTGCCTTGTGAGTAGGGGGGGAAGGTGAGAGGGTGAGGTCAAAAGAGGAGAGGAGTGGAAAGAAGGAGGCAGAGAGGAATGAGTCAAAGGTAGACGTGGGGAGTTTAAAGTCGCCCAGAACTGTGAGAGGTGAGCCGTCCTCAGGACGCTCAGGTCCTCCCGTGTAGTTCTGGGATTTTTGCTCACCTCTCTTGTGATCAATTTGACCCCACGGGGTGAGATCTTGCGTGGAGCCCCAGATCGAGGGAGATTATCAGTGGTCTTGTATGTCTTCCATTTCCTAATAATTGCTCCCACAGTTGATTTCTTCAAACCAAGCTGTTTACCTATTGCAGATTCAGTCTTCCCAGCCTGGTGCAGGTCTACAATTTTGTTTCTGCTGTCCTTTGACAGCTCTTTGGTCTTGGCCATAGTGGAGTTTGGAGTGTGACAGGTGTCTTTTATACTGATAACAAGTTCAAACAGGTGCCATTAATACAGGTAACGAGTGGAGGACAGAGGAGCTTCTTAAAGAAGAAGTTACAGGTCTGTGAGAGCCAGAAATCTTGCTTGTTTGTAGGTGACCAAATACTTATTTCCCACCATAATTTGCAAATAAATTCATTAAAAATCCTACAATGTGATTTTCTGGATTTGTTTTTCTCATTTTGTGAGAAAAGTGTACCTATGATGAAAAGTACAGGCCTCTCTCATCTTTTTAAGTGGGAGAACTTGCACAATTGGTGGCTGACTAAATACTTTTTTTTACCCCACTGTACACTAACCAGGTGAATCCAGGTGAAAGCTATGATCCCTTATTGAGTGTAGATAAGGGGAGGAGAAAGGTTAAAGACAGATTTTTAACCCTTGAAGATTGAGACATGCATTGTGTACGTGTGCAATTCAAATCAAATTAAATTGATTTATCGAATGCTTCGTAAACAACCGGTGTAGACTAAGAGTGAAATGCTTACTTATAACGGCCCTTCCCAACAATGCAGATAGAAAAAAATAGAATAGTTCAAAGTAAATCATAATAATGGAAAAATAATAACACAGGGAATAAATACACATTGGGTAATGATAACGTGGCTATATACACATCTAGGTAGGGGTACAGTGACGAGGCAACGGGATAGATAATAAACAGTAAGAGCAGCGTACTGCATGTGATGAGTCAAAAGAGATTTGTGCAAAAAGGGTCAGTGCAGATATTCTAGGTTAACTACAGTATTTAACTAACTATTTAGCAGTCTTATAGCTTGGGGATAGAAGCTGTTCAGGGTGCCTATTGGTTCCAGACTTGGTGCATCAGTACCGCTTGCCATGTGGTAGCAGAGAGAACAGTCTATGACTTGGGTGGCTCAAGTCTTTGACCATTTTTACCGCCTGGTATAGAGGTCCTGGATGGCAGGGAGCTCGGCCCGAGTGATGTACTGTGCTGCGCACACTACCCTGTGTAGCACCTTGCGGTCGGATACCAAACAGTTTCTAAATAGTGGAGCTGTAGAACCCTTAAGGATCCGAGGGCCAAAGCAAAATATTTTCAGCCTCATGAGGGGGAAGAAGCGTTGTTGTGCCCTCTTCACAACCATGTTGACGATCAAATCAAATCAAATGTGTTTATATAGTCCTTCTTACATCAGCTGATATCTCAAAGTGCTGTACAGAAAGCACGCACCCCTGAGGGGGCCCCAGTGTTGAGAGCAAGTGGGGAAGATGTGTTGTTGCCGACACTCTCCACCATCAGGAAGTCCAGGATCCAGTAGCAGAGAGAGTTGTTTAATAAACCCAGGGTCCTTAGCTTAGTGATGAGCTTGGAAGGCACACTGGTGTTGAATGCTGAGCTGTAGTCAATGAACAGCATTCTCACATAGTGTGGAGTGCAATAGAGGTTGCGTCATCTGTGGATCTGTTGGGGTGGTATGTGAATTGGAGTGGGACCAGGGTGTCTGGGATGATGGTGTTGATTTGAGCCATGACCAGCCTTTCAAAGCATTTCATGGCTACAGATGTGAGTGCTACGGGGCGATAGTCATTCAGACAGGTTACCTTGGTGTTATTGGGCACAGGGACTATGGTGTTCTGCTTGAAACATGTAGGTATTACAAACGGGGTCAGGGAGAGGTTGAAAATGTCAGTGAAGACACTTGCCAGCTGGTCCGTGCATGCTCTGAGTACGCGTCCTGATAATTTGTCCTGCCCCGCGGCCTTGTGAATGTTAACTTGTTTAAAGGTCGCACTCATGCACAGTTAAGTGTTTTAGCCTCGAAAGAACACATATAAGGTATTTAGCTCGTTTGGTAAGCTTGCGTCAATGGACAGCATACGGCTGGGTTTCCCTTTGTAATCCATTATAGTTTACAGGCCTTGCCACATCCAACAAGCATCAGAGCCGGTGTAGTAGGATTCAATCTTGGTTCTGTATTGACACTTTGTCTGTTTGACGGTTCATCAGAGGGCATAGTGGGATTTCTTATAAGTGTCCAGATTAGTGTCCCACTCATTGAAAGTAGCAGCTCCAGCCTTTAGCTCACTGTGTATTTTTCATGTTTCCTGGCTTCTGGTTGTGATATGAATGTACAGTCAATTGTTGGGACAACATCATCGATGCACTTATTAATGAAGCCGGTGACTGATGTGGTAAATTCCTCAATGCCATCGGATGAAACCCAGAACATATTCCAGTCTGTGCCAGAGAAAGAGTCCTGTAGCTTAGCATCCGCTTCATCGGACGTATTGAACACACTGTTACTTCCTGTTAGAGTTTTTGCTTGTAAGCAGGAATCAGGAGGATAATGTTGTGGTCAAATATGGTAAATGGAGGACAAGGGAGAGCTTTGTATACATCTCTAGTTTTTATGCCTCTAGTTGCACAGGTGACATGCTGGTAGAAATGAGGAAAAATGGATTTCAGTTTTCCTGTATTAAAATTACTGGCCATTAGGAGCGCCAACACTGGGTGAGCATTTTCTTGTTTGCTTATGGCACCATTACATGGCTCTTTGAATGCGCTCTTAGTGCCAGCATCAATTTCTGGTGGCAAATAGACAGCTACGAAAAATATAGGTTAAATCTATTTTGGTAAATAGCGTGGTCTACAACTTATCATGATGTATTCTAACTCAGGCGAGCAGAACCTCGAGAAACTTCCTTAATATTAGAGATCGCGTACCAGTGGTTTTTAACAAAAAAATACACACCCCCTCTTCTGAGCTTTCCCAAAGCAGCTGTTCTGTCCTGCCGATGTAAAGCAAAACAGCTAGATTTATATTTACCATGTCCTTGTTCAACCATGACTCGGAGAAACATAGGATATTTCAATTCTTCAGATCACATTGATAGGATAGTCTTGGATGGAGATCATCCAGATTTATCCCTTCTACGTTGTAGTCTCGTCAGGTATCCCACACACAGGCCACTATAGCGCCATAGCCTCTGTCTGGAATTTGGGCCTGGTCCGCGATAATTTGTCTTTTGTCTTTGACTCATTGAAGTAGAAGTCCAAATTGAGATTAGTGATAGCCGTTCTGAGGTCCTGAAGCTCTTTTCGGTCACAGGAAACAATGGCGGAAACATTATGTACAACCTTTTTTAGGACAGCACAAAAAAAAAATACACAATGTAGCACAATTGGTCAGGAGCCTGTAAAACGGCCGCCATTGCCTCGTGTCATTATCATGGATAATTCAGAAGGTGAATGAATGGGCAAGATCAAGGATTTAAGTGCCTTTGAATGGGGTATGGTGGTAGGTGCCAGGCGCACTGGTTTGAGTGTGTCAAGAACTGCAACGCTGCTGGGTTTTTCATGCTCAACAGTTTCCCGTGTATATCAAAAATGGTCCACCACCCAAAGGACATCCAGGCAACTTGACATAACTATGGGAAGCTTTGGAGTCTGCATGGCTAGCATCCCCGTTAAATGCTTTTGACACCTTATGGAGTCCATGACCTGCCGAATTGAAGCTAATCTGAGGGCAAAAGGGTGTGTAACTCAATATTAGGAAGATGTTCCTAATATTTTGTACACTTAGTGTAGAGTGAATGCTGCCACAGGGTATTAACATTTCCTGTCAGAATGTTCCTTTACATACACTCAATTAGTATTTGGTAGCATTGCCTTTAAATTGTTTCACTTGGGTCAGATGTTTTGGGTAGCCTTCTACAAGCTTCCCACAAAAAGTTGGGTGAATTTTGACCCATTCCTCCTGGCAGACCTGTGTTACGGCTTTCTTCCGTCGAAGGAGAGTCACACCAAAATGCAGCATGGTTGATAATATACATCATTTAATGAAGATGAACACGAACAATACAAAACAACAAACGGAACGTGAAAACCTATACAGCCTATCTGGTGAAATACAAAACACTGAGACAGGAACAATCACGCACGAAATAATCAAAGAATATGGCTGCCTAAATATGGCTCCCAATCAGAGACAACGATAATCACCTGACTCTGATTGAGAACCGCCTCAGGCAGCCATAGACTATGCTAGACACCCCCAAGACGAAATACACCACAATAAACCCATGTCACACCCTAGCCTGACCAAATAACTGAAGAAAACACAAAATACTAAGACCAAGGCGTGACAACCTGGTGTAACTGAGTCATGTTTGTAGGCCTCCTTACTCGCACACGTTTTTTCAGTTATGCCCACAAATGTTCTATAGGGTAGAGATCAGGGCTGTGTGATGGCCAATCCAATACCTTGACTTTGTTGTCCTTAAGCCATTTTGCCACAACTTTGGAAGTGTGCTTGGGGGTCATTGTCCATTTGGAAAACCCATTTGCGACCAAGCTTTAACTTCCTGACTGATGTCTTGAGATGTTGCTTCAATATATCCACATCATTTTCCTTCCACATGAAGCCATCTATTTTGTGAAGTGCATCAGTCCCCCCTGCAGCAAAGCACCCCCACAACATGATGCTGCCACGGTTGGGATGGTGTTCCTCAGCTTGCAAGCCTCCCCCTTTTTCCTCCAAACATAACGATGGTCATTATGGTCAAACAGTTCTATTTTTGTTTCATCAGACCAGAAGACATTTCTCCAAAAAGTACGATCTTTCTCCCCATGTGCAGTTGCAAACCATAGTCTGGCTTTTTTTATGGCGGTTTTGGAGCAGTGGCGTCTTCCTTGCTCAAATCAAATCAAGTGTTATTTGTCACATACACATGGTTAGCAGATGTTAATGAGAGTGTAGTGAAATATATATGCCATTTAGCAGACGCTTTTATCCAAAGCGACTTACAGTCATGTGTGCATACATTCTACGTATGGGTGGTCCCGGGGATCGAACCCACTACCCTGGCGATACAAGCGCCATGCTCTACCAACTGAGCTACAGAAGGACCACTGAAATGCTTGTGCTTCTATTTCCGATAATGCAGTAATAACCAACGAGTAATCTAACCTAACAAAAGTAATCTACCTTATACACACAAGTGTAAAGGGATGAAGAATATGTACATAAAGATATATGCTGAGCGGCCTTTCAGGTTATTTCGATATAGTACTCGTTTTACTGTAGATATAGATACTTTTGTACCTGTACCTGTTTCCTCCAGCATCTTCACAAGGTCCTTTGCTGTTGTTCTGGAATTGATTTGCACTTTTTGCACCAAAGTACGTTCATCTCTAGGAGACAGAACGCATCTCCTTCCTGAACGGTATGACGGCCGCATGATCCCAACTTTCTTCTTTGGGAATTTCAATACTTCCGCATAATGTTTTCTGCAGCATTCAAAGAATGCTCTAAGAATTTTATTTTAAAACATATACATTCAGTTCTCATCATCAACAAAACTCTCTCTATCCTCTGTCTTGTTAAGTGTGTTCAAGTGTGTTGGCTGCGCACACAGATTGGCCACACCTTATCTTGTTTCCTTTAAAATGGAGTCTGTTGGAATAGACCAAAATAAACAGCTTTAACGAGTCACGCTAGCTCCATCCTGGTGGCGCAGTGGACTAGTTACATGGACAGAAAAAAGAAGATCATTGGTTTGAAACTCACTGATGCTGTGCCACAATAAAATATAAATGTTTTTGCATGATTAATGCCGAAGCAAATTCATTTCCATTTGTCCTACAGTATCTGTGCTTGGAGATCAAAAGAGTTAACCTAAGCTAGCAGTGCTATTAAAAGTCTTATTTAAACATTCAGTGAATGTTTTAAAGGAGATATTCAAAAACCTCCAAATAACCTTTACATTTTGTTTAGAGAATGTTCATTTCCGTTCTCAGAATGTTAATAAATCGTCCCAGGACAACTTTCAGGGAAACATAGTAAAACGTTTTCAGAACCTCCCTGCCTCCTAATTTCTTTTCCCAGAACAGCCAAAATTTTCACTTCTGTACTAAGAATGTTCAAAAAGTGTTCAGTTTTAATGTTCAAATTACATATGGCTTTGTTCTCAGAACCAATGGGAAACCAAAAACATACTTTCCCACAACTGAGAAGAACCATTTGAACAGTTTTCTACTATAGCATGAATGTGGTGCTTTACATTAATCTAACAATTCATAAGAGATATAGGTTGGAGCACTGCATGCCAGAATTGATGTTTTATGCATAGTAAAAACATGATATGTGCACTCAGGCTTCATTAGCTGGCCATGTATCTCATTGCTATCAGCCCAGCCTACCTAAGGGAAAGCCCACCTAATTGATAATGTCATATTTTAGTACACATTGATTCATTTGTATTATACATGTAGTATCACACCACTTCAATCACAGCATTCTGAAAAAGGGAGTGGTCAACAGCCTATGAAGGAACATAATCAAGGTGTTGGGTGATGAGGTGGAGTGAAGATTTTGTTATACTATGCTGCCCCCTGGTGAGCAGTACAAAATAACTCAATCTGACTTCTATCACAGAGTACACCACATGTTATACTGCTCCCTCTACTGGCTGAGAGGACGTATTGAGAGAGCTTTGTCTTCAGTAGGCCTTCAACTACAGGTAGTTGCCAAAATAATAGAAACATTTGCATAAATGAGGGATACAAAGTGAACTGAAAGCAGGTGCTTCCACACAGGTGTTGTTCCTGAGCTAATTAAACAATTAACATTTGCTTACCATGGCTATGCCCACATAGGATGCCCCGTGACCCCCAACCAACCTCTCCACTCACTGGACCCTTTTGATCACTCGACTAAGCATGCCTCTCCTTAATGTCAATATGTCTTGTCCATTGCTGTTTTGGTTAGTGTTTATTGGCTTATTTCACTGTAGAGCCTCTAGTCCTGCTCACTATACCTTATCCAACCTATTATTTCCACCACCCACACATGCAATGACATCTCCTGGTTTCAATGATGTTTCTAGAGACAATATCTCTCTCTTCATCACTCAATACCTAGGTTTACCTCCACTGTATTCACATCCTACCATACCTTTGTCTGTACATTATACCTTGATGCTATTTTATCGCCCCCAGAAACCTCCTTTTACTCTCTGTTCCAGACGTTCTAGACGACCAATTCTTATTGCTTTTAGCCGCACCCTTATTCTACTCCTCCTATGTTCCTCTGGCGATGTAGGTGAATCCAGGCCCTGCAGTGCCTAGCTCCACTCCTATTCCCCAGGCGCTCTCTTTTGACGACTTCTGTAACTGTAATAGCCTTGGTTTCATGCATGTTAACATTAGAAGCCTCCTCCCTAAGTTTGTTCTATTCACTGCTTTAGCACACTCTGCCAACCCGGATGTTCTAGCTGTGTCTGAATCCTGGCTTAGGAAGACCACCAAAATTCTGAAATTTTAATTCCAAACTACAACATTTTCAGACAAGATAGAACTGCCAAAGGGGGGCGGTGTTGCAATCTACTGGAAAGATAGCCTGCAGAGTTCTGTGCTACTATCCAGGTCTGTACCCAAATAATTTGAACTTCTACTTTTAAAAATTCACCTCTCTAAAAACAAGTCTCTCACCGTTGCCGCCTGCTATAGACCACCCTCTGCCCCCAGCTGTGCTCTGGACACCATATGTGAACTGATTGCCCCCATCTATCTTCAGAGCTCGAGCTGCTATGCAACCTAAACTGGAACATGCTTAACACCCCAGCCATCCTACAATCTAAACTTGATGCCCTCAATCTCACACACATTATCAATGAACCTACCAGGTACCTCCCCAAAGCCTTAAACACAGGCACCCTCATAGATATCATCGTAACCAACTTCCCCTCTAAATACACCTCTGCTGTCTTCAACCAAGATCTCAGCTATCACTGCCTCATTGCCTGCATCCGTAATGGGTCACTGTCAAACGCTCCCTAAAACACTTCTGTGAGCAGGCCTTTCTAATCGACCTGGCCCGGGTATCCTGGAAGGACATTGACCTCATCCCGTCAGTTGAGGATGCCTGGTCATTCTTTAAAAGTAACTTCCTCACCATTTTAGATAAGCATGCTCCGTTCAAAAAATGCAGAACTAAGAACAAATATAGCCCTTGGTTCACTCCAGACCTGACTGCCCTCGAACAGCACAAAAACATCCTGTGGCGGACTGCAATAGCATCGAATAGTCCCCACGATATGCAACTGTTCAGGGAAGTCAGGAACCAATACAAGCAGTCAATCAGGAAAGCTAAGGCCAGCTTCTTCAGGCAGAAGTTTGCATCCTGTAGCTCCAACTCCAAAAAGTTCTGGGTCACTGTGAAGTCCATGGAGAACAAGAGCACCTCCTCCCAGCTGCCCACTGCACTGAGGCTAGGTAACACGGTCACCACCGATAAATCCATGATTATCGAAAACTTCAACAAGCATTTCTCAACGGCTGGCCATGCCTTTCGCCTGGCTACTCCAACCTCGGCCGACAGCTCCGCCCCACCCCGCAGCTACTCGCCCAAGCCTCTCCAGGTTCTCCTTTACCCAAATCCAGATAGCAGATGTTCTGAAAGAGCTGCAAAACCTGGACCCGTACAAATCAGCTGGGCTTGACAATCTGGACCCTCTATTTCTGAAACTATCCGCCGCCATTGTCGCAACCCCTATTACCAGCCTGTTCAACCTCTCTTTCATATCATCTGAGATCCCCAAGGATTGGACAGCTGCCGCAGTCATCCCCATCTTCAAAGGGGGAGACACCCTGGACCCAAACTGTTACAGACCTATATCCATCCTGCCCTGCCTATCTAAGGTCTTCGAAAGCCAAGTCAACAAACAGGTCACTGACCATCTCGATTCCCACCGTATCTTCTCCGCTGTGCAATCTGGTTTCCGAGCCGGTCACGGGTGCACCTCAGCCACGCTCAAGGTACTAAACGATATCATAACCGCCATCAATAAAAGACAGTACTGTGCAGCCGTCTTCATCGACCTTGCCAAGGCTTTTGACTCGGTCAATCACCATATTCTTATCGGCAGACTCAGTAGGCTCGGTTTTTCGGATGACTGCCTTGCCTGGTTCACCAGTTACTTTGCAGACAGAGTTCAGTGTGTCAAATCGGAGGGCATGCTGTCCGGTCCTCTGGCAGTCTCTATGGGGGTGCCACAGGGTTCAATCCTCGGGCCGACTCTTTTTTATGTATATATCAATGATGTTGCTCTTGCTGCGGGCGATTCCCTGATCCACCTCTACGCAGACGACACCATTCTATATACTTCCGGCCCGTCCTTGGACACTGTGCTACCAAACTCCAAACGAGCTTCAATGTCATACAACACTCCTTCTGTGGCCTCCAACTGCTCTTAAACGCTAGTAAAACCAAATGCATGCTTTACAACCGTTCGCTGCCTGCACCCGCACGCCTGACCAGCATCACCACCCTGGATGGTTCCAACCTTGAATATGTGGACATCTATAAGTACCTAGGTGTCTGGCTAGACTATAAACTCTCCTTCCCGACTCATATCAAACATCTCCAATCGAAAATCAAATCAAGAGTCGGCTTTCTATTCCGCAACAAAGCCTCCTTCACTCACGCCGCCAAACTTACCCTAGTAAAACTGACTATCCTACCGATCCTCGACTTCGGCGATGTCATATACAAAATTGCTTCCAACACTCTACTCAGCAAACTGGATGCAGTTTATCACAGTGCCATCTGTTTTGTCACTAAAGCACCTTATACCACCCACCACTGCGACTTGTATGCTCTAGTCGGCTGGCCCTCGCTACATATTCGTCGCCAGACCCACTGGCTCCAGGTCATCTACAAGTCCATGCTAGGTAAAGCTCCGCGTTATCTCAGTTCACTGGTCACGATGGCAACACCCATCCGTAGCACGCGCTCCAGCAGGTGTATCTCACTGATCATCCCTAAAGCCAACACCTCATTTAGCCACCTTTCGTTCCAGTTCTCTGCTGCCTGTGACTGGAACGAATTGCAAAAATCGCTGAAGTTGGAAACTTTTATCTCCCTCACCAACTTCAAACATCTGCTATCTGAGCAGCTAACCGATCGCTGCAGCTGTCCATAGTCTATCGGTAAATAGCCCACCCATTTTTACCTACTTCATCCCCATACTGTTTTATTTATTTACTTTTCTGCTCTTTTGCACACCAATATCTCTACCTGTACATGACCATCTGATCATTTATCACTCCCTCGCAAGGCTGCAGGCCCAGACGGCATCCCCAGCCGCGCCCTCAGAGCATGCGCAGACCAGCTGGCCGGTGTGTTTACGGACATATTCAATCAATCCCTATACCAGTCTGCTGTTCCCACATGCTTCAAGAGGGCCACCATTGTTCCTGTTCCCAAGAAAGCTAAGGTAACTGAGCTAAACGACTACCGCCCCGTAGCACTCACTTCCGTCATCATGAAGTGCTTTGAGAGACTAGTCAAGGACCATATCACCTCCACCCTACCTGACACCCTAGACCCACTCCAATTTGCTTACCGCCCAAATAGGTCCACAGACGATGCAATCTCAACCACACTGCACACTGCCCTAACCCACCTGGACAAGAGGAATACCTATGTGAGAATGCTGTTCATCGACTACAGCTCGGCATTCAACACCATAGTACCCTCCAAGCTCGTCATCAAGCTCGAGACCCTGGGTCTCGACCCCGCCCTGTGCAACTGGGTACTGGACTTCCTGACGGGCCGCCCCCAGGTGGTGAGGGTAGGCAACAACATCTCCTCCCCGCTGATCCTCAACACGGGGGCCCCACAAGGGTGCGTTCTGAGCCCTCTCCTGTACTCCCTGTTCACCCACGACTGCGTGGCCACGCACGCCTCCAACTCAATCATCAAGTTTGCGGACGACACAACAGTGGTAGGCTTGATTACCAACAACGACGAGACGGCCTACAGGGAGGAGGTGAGGGCCCTCGGAGTGTGGTGTCAGGAAAATAACCTCACACTCAACGTCAACAAAACTAAGGAGATGATTGTGGACTTCAGGAAACAGCAGAGGGAACACCCCCTATCCACATCGATGGAACAGTAGTGGAGAGGGTAGCTAGTTTTAAGTTCCTCGGCATACACATCACAGACAAACTGAATTGGTCCACTCACACTGACAGCATCGTGAAGAAGGCGCAGCAGCGCCTATTCAACCTCAGGAGGCTGAAGAAATTCGGCTTGTCACCAAAAGCACTCACAAACTTCTACAGATGCACAATCGAGAGCATCCTGGCGGGCTGTATCACCGCCTGGTACGGCAACTGCTCCGCCCTCAACCGTAAGGCTCTCCAGAGGGTAGTGAGGACTGCACAACGCATCACCGGGGGCAAACTACCTGCCCTCCAGGACACCTACACCACCCGTTGTTACAGGAAGGCCATAAAGATCATCAAGGACATCAACCACCCGAACCACTGCCTGTTCACCCCGCTATCATCCAGAAGGCGAGGTGAGTACAGGTGCATCAAAGCTGGGACCGAGAGACTGAAAAACAGCTTCTATCTCAAGGCCATCAGACTGTTAAACAGCCACCACTAACATTGAGTGGCTGCTGCCAACACACTGTCATTGACACTGACCCAACTCCAGCCATTTTAATAATGGGAATTGATGGGAAATGATGTAAATATATCACTAGCCACTTTAAACAATGCTACCTTATATAATGTTACTTACCCTACATTATTCATCTCATATGCATATGTATATACTGTACTCTACATCATCGACTGCATCCTTATGTAACACATGTATCACTAGCCACTTTAACTATGCCACTTTGTTTACTTTGTCTACACACTCATCGCATATGTATATACTGTACTCGATACCATCTACTGTATGCTGCTCTGTACCATCACTCATTCATATATCCTTATGTACATGTTCCTTATCCCCTTACAGTGTAAGGCTTACACTGTGTATAAGACAGTAGTTTTGGAATTGTTAGTTAGATTACTTGTTGGTTATCACTGCATTGTCGGAACTAGAAGCACAAGCATTTCGCTACACTCGCATTTAACATCTGCTAACCATGTGTATGTGACAAATAAAATTTGATTTGATTTGATTTCCAGTGTTAATCTGCTAAATTGTCATTATTCGCCTACCTCATGCCTTTTGCACACAATGTATATAGACTCCCCTTCTTTTTTTTCCTACTGTGTTATTGACTTGTTAATTGTTTACTCCATGTGTAACTCTGTGTTGTCTGTTCACACTGCTATGCTTTATCTTGGCCAGGTCGCAGTTGCAAATGAGAACTTGTTCTCAACTAGCCTACCCGGTTAAATAAAGGTGAAATAAAAAAATAAAAAAATATTTAAAAAATGGTGCTCCATCCCTCCAAAAGAGTTCCAGACACTTAGAATATATGCCATGGTTCATTGAAGCTGTTCTGGCTCACGGTGGCCCAGATACTTTATGTTGGTGTTTCCTTTATTTTGACAGTTACCTGTATGGTATCTTTAAATACATTTTTTGACAGTCACTCAAAGTTTTTGTGTTCTGAGTGCAAATACAATTATTGCATATCTAGGCTGCTGGTGGTGAAATGAGAATATAATATGTTTATTGGAACATTTTGGCTAAAGGCTTCTTAATGCATACAGAAATTAAATGGAGACAACATTGATTCAACAAGTGTGTGCCCATTGGATCATCACTGCAGACATATATGTCACTGTGTAACTTGTACTGCACGTCACTGCTGATTATTTTGGTGTTATGTACAGTGCAATATATTATCACAGCCCAAAAAAGGCTCGTGTAGAGGTGTGGAGTCATTTGTTGGGGTGCTGTGTATATCACCTTCAACTTGCGTCCCTTCTCCTTTACTACCACTGGATGCTTCTCTGTCTCTTCCCTTTTTCACAATTTACCCATTGGTTTTGACTGTCTCAGGTTTAAAAATAAAAGTATACTCCTTTTTTTCTCCCCAATTTCATGGTATCCAATTGGTAGTTACAGTCTTGTCTCATCGCTGCAACTCCCGCACAGACTTGGGGAGAGGGGAAGGTCGAGAGCCATGCATCCTCCGAAACACAACCAAACCAAAGCACACCCAACCTGGAAGCCAGCGACAACAATGTGTCAGAGGAAACACTGGTGAGCGTGCACTGTGCCCAGCCTGCCACAGGAGTCACTAATGCACAATAAGACAAGGATATCCCTGCCGGCCAAACCCTCCCTAACCTGGGCCAATTGTGCGCTGCCCCATGGGCCTCCCCGTCATGCCCAGCTGCAACAGGGCCTGGGCTCAAACCCAGACTCGCTGGTAGCACAGCTAGCACTGCAGTGCCTTAGACCACTGCGCCACCCAGGAGGCCCCTATCTCTGGTTTATACACAGACTTCATGACATGGAATGCTCATTTGTGTGTGCAACCCAATTTGGGAAATTCTGGGTGACAGGGTTGAACACAGGCTCATAATTCTAGATTATGCAATCATGGCTGCCATGTTGGAATTTATTTAACTTGGCAAGTCGGATTAAGAACAAATTCTTATTGTCAATGATGGACAGTGGGTTAACAGTGGGTTAACTGCCTTGTTTAGGGGCAGAAAGACAGATTTTTACCTTGTCAGCTAGAGGATTTGATCTTGTAACCGTTCGGTTACTAATCCAATGCTCTAACCACTAGGCTACCTATATGCATACAGAATCAAGATGAAAAACTCAGACAATCCAAGCAGTTTTCAGTAAACACATTTAATTGTTTGGTAGCAAAAACAGCACCTCAGGCAACAGTACACTGTGGGCAGCTTCTTTGGGGTCCAATAGAACACGACAGGGAAGACATGCACTTCTACTTAAGCCTAGCAGACATTTTAGACTAGTTGACCAAAAACACGGCTGCTGCACTGTTACATTCACACACACTCTGAGCAACACTACTCATGAACACAACGTTATCATCCTTTTCATGCAACTGAACTCAGAGAATGGCCCTCTATACAGTTAACAGGGTTGCATAGGTTTGGACAGAATGTACTACAAGTTGCAACTTATGGTTTTGCTTATTGACTTGTGGTGTAGCAAACTGCAGGCATTTTGTTTTAGTACAGAATTAGAAAAGGTGAAAGACATACAGTATGAACAAACAAAATATTATTTGGTCCCTTTCAAATCTTTGGTTGGATTAAAAATGTTTATTGCTTAACAGCCACACTTATATTTCTTCTCATGTAGCATTGTTTACCTTTGACAGGAATTGTTACACTGTAGTGGAATGGTGAGCAAGAGAGTAGAGAAGGGGGCATTATCCAGCCGCTCATTCATCGACCACTTCAGAGGACTCGGAAACAACTTTGCCATCCTTGGTCTCGATCATCTTGATGACAACACTCTTCTTGTTCTGGGTGGTGACGCTAGTGCCGCTGCCGCCGCCGTAGCGGCTGCCGCCGCCATAGCCGCTACCAGAGCTGTAGCTGCTGCCACCGCCGTATCCACTGCCGTATCCACCACCGTATCCGCCGGAGAAGCCACTGGAGTAGCCGCTAGTGTAGCTGCTGTTAACACTCTCAGAGGGGAAGGAGTTGTAGCTAGCTGTAAGGTGACACAGAGAGAGACAACAGGTGAGTAGGGGCTGGCTAAATATGAATAACAAGATGTTATGAATGCACCACAACACACAAGGAGAAAACACAGGGTTTTATTTGAAGAAAGCAGGTACTTACAGCTCTGTTTGGTTATGTTGATGGACTTGATACCAGTTGCTAGCCTGGTGGTGAAAAGAAGACCATTTTGAAAATGTTTGTTTTTGGTAATAAATGTCCATTATCTTATATTAAGATACTGTACTTGCAAATTGATGTTTCCCATTTCCATGTTTGTCAAAAGGCTCACCTGTCCTCCTCTCCTTCCAGCAGTTTCCTGTAGGTGGCGATCTCAATGTCCAGGGCCAGTTTGACGTTCATCAGGTCCTGGTATTCCCTGATCTGGCGGGCCATGTCCTGCTTGGCTCTCTGTAGGGCATCCTCCAGGTCTCTGATGCGGAGCTTGGCGTCCTTCACTGCCATCTCCCCGCGCTCCTCAGCCTCGGCGATCTGGTTCTCCAGGTTGGCACGCTAACAGAAGACAAAGACGCAGCATGTCGCTACTTCTGCTTATTATCAAATGTATAATTCCGTAGAAAAAAACTCTATTCTGTCAATATCATGTGGGTCTACATGCCACCAATTTAATTCTTAGCACAGAGATTCTTTATTGTGTACCTGTCCCTTGACGGAGTCAATCTCAGACTGCAGCCTCTGGATCATACGGTTCAGGTCGGAGATCTCTGTCTTGGTGGATCTCAGGTCATCCCCATATCTGGTGGCAGATGTCTGCATCTCCTCATACTAAGCATCCAACAGAGGAGAAAGTGGATGGTTTGTTGGTAATACATGGTTAGTGTGGAAGAACCATGTGACATCAACTTATGTTCCTTTGAACCACATACAGTGTACTGAAAGCCCTGAACATAATCAAGAGGCCAAAGGGAGAAAATATACTGTACCTTGCTCTTGTACCATGTCTCCGCCTCGGCCCGGCTCTTGTTGGCGACGTCCTCATACTGGGCGCGCACTTCAGCCACGATGGCATCCATGTCTAGGTTACGGCTGTTGTCCATCTCCACCACCACTGAGGTGTCCTTAATCTGGCACTGAAGCTCACGCAGCTCCTGGAAAGAGGGAGAAGGAGAGAGAGAGAAAAGAGAGAGACCATTAAACACTTGGCCTATTGCAGACAAGGCTTTCAGACGTCTGCCTTCCCCAGAGATAAAAACCCACCCAGATTGAGTCCATCAGTTTGACGTCAAAGTCCAGATACCAAGCAGATCCGTATAAACCATACGCAAATACATCAGAGCAGTTGTAAGAAGCCGCCAACAACACAACTGGTTATAGTGAATGAGTGTCTTATTAACAACTGAAGTAGCTAAGTGATGAGCTCAGTGCCGTACCTCCTCATAGATCTGCCTCAGGAAGTTAATTTCATCGGTCAGGCTCTCCAGCTTAGCCTCCAGCTCAACTTTGTTCATGTACGCCTCATCCACGTCCTGAGTGGATGATTCACAATCAATATGTTAGTAAAATGGCAAGATGACAATAAGAGAGTGACAGAAAAAACGAATGGGATCCAAACTTAATTTACTAACCTTCTTAATGAGAACAAAGTCATTTTCACACTCTGTACGCTTGTTGATCTCATCTTCATACCTGAGAAGATACGGAGCAATTGTTAGCTTTTTTCTGATATTCATATATTCAAGATTGCATTATATATTTCTATGTCATAATTATATTGTGACTATTTATGTGTTTTTTTTAATAAAAGATTATGAAACACATTCTTATTTACAGCAACGACCTGTGGAATAGCTACAGGGGAGAGGAGGGGGATGAATGAGCCAATTGTAAAGTGGGGATTATTAGTTGACCGTGATGGTTTGAGTGCCAGAATGGGAATTTAGCCAGGTCACCACCCCTACTCTTACAATAAGTGCCATGGGATATTTAATGACCCCAGAGAGTCAGGAGACCCATTTAACAACACCCAGTTTCCCTCAAACACTGCCCTGGGAATTGGGATATTTTTAGACCAGAGGAAAGAGTGCCTCCTACTGGCCCTCCAACAACACTTCCAGCATTATCTGGTCTCCCAGAAGTAAGCCAGCAGTGGTATGCAGGGTGGTATGCTGCTGGGCTATTGTGATTATCTTTACATAGGTAATGTAACATTTTCACACTAGGGGGCATAAGTGCTACGTGCTACGTCCACAACAAATATGCGTCTGGGAATTGTTTTCTTCTGTGGTATCTTGACTCCATGCCAAACTTGTGTGGTGTTTCTTTACTTTGTGCTTTTTCTCCCGAGGACATAAATTATATGAGCACATAAGCAGTCTGTCAGGACTGACACACTGATGTGTGCGCCATGATGCAAGTGTGTGAAATGAAGCTGAAAAACATTCAGCTCTGTCATCTAAATGATTTTCACCTCCAGACATATGAAATAGAATGGTCCCTCCAGGAAACGCTTATTCAATGGAGTAATCCCTATGATGTGAAAACAATGGACTGCAGTTGGGTGTTGTCCATCCATAGTACTGAAATGACCTATTACTGGTGTGTCCTGTATTACTGATTCAATCAAATACTCCATGAAACTCCCTTTACTAACATGCGTTCCATGACCTTATCTCTACAGTGGTGCTATGCACTGGGACAGAAGCCTAATCAAAGCATTTGCTGAGAATGTGGCTGAGGGTCTGCTAGGTAAAAGGAGTAACATTTGTAGTCACTTCTTCTTCAAGTCTTACTCACTTGTTCTTGAAGTCCTCAACCAGACCCTGCATGTTGTGCAGGTCAGCCTCCAGCCTCATCTTGTCGTTACCCAGGCTGTCCAGCTGTCTGCGCAGGTTGGCGATGTAGGCCTCAAACATGGCATCAATGTTGGAGCGGGTGGTGGTCTGTCCCTGGAGGAGACCCCACTTGGTCTCCAGCATTTTGTTCTGCTGTTCCAGGAAGCGTACCTATGTGTAGAGAGAGGGGGTAGATGTTTATGCATTTGATAGGCACACTGATAACAAGTTTATCATAGTATATTGTTGCCTTAATAATAAAGAGAATAATCACATTTTTGAATAAAAGGACATTGGGAACATTGATGGTGGGCTAACATGACTCATCCATTACTATCATGTCATCCTCGTTAAATTAGGGTGTTTATTGCTTCAATTAGTGTTTGGAACATGTACGGACAGCTGACTCTGTTTTCAGGATAGACCTAGCAAGCTGTTTTTCCAAGGAAGCGATGACGTGCATCCTGACAGGAGGCAGAGGGGGCAGATGGAAAGAGCTGGTGAATTAGGCTTCCTTCATGTTTTCCTGTTTTAATAAAAGGGCAAGGTCAGGAAGTGGAGAATAGAGAGGAACAGGACAAAGATATAGGCGGGGCTTCATCCAAATGGCTAGAATGTAAATATTTGACTGTAGTATACAGGTAGGTGTTAATGGGGGAAGGGGAGAGCATGCAGGCTGACATGTTGGCTCACTAACAATAGGGTGAGAAAATAGATGGCTGTCAGTGGATATTGCTGGTGAATGAGCCTCAGGTGAGATCAGGAATTCTCCTAAAATGGCTGTGTCAACTGGTATTGGATAAGAGTCTATACTTAGAAATAAGTACAAAAGGGAATTGTTATCACGATAAGAAAAGATAGTCTATTTGCACATTTTTATTTTGTTTCTTTGGAAACATGCAGGGGTGAAATTTCTTTCTGATTAGTTTTGCTCCTTTTTATGTAATCAATCCACTAGTGTTAGTTAGAATATGAAACCAGCTGCCCTTATAAAATATTAACCCACTGGAGCAGCCTACGCATGTGGGACAGATAGGCCAGTAGAAAACCCATAAAGAAAACACCCCCCAGGCATGAATGAAAGCAACATCAAACATTGCTATCACTTGTAAATGTTATCTATTGATGTTTGACCGTGTTCAGATGTTGCCCTCCATCTATCAGTATAGGCTACCCTATCAATGAATTTCACTCCATAGTCTCAAGACTTGTTAGGAATGTGAAATGTACGTAAGCATAGCAATGCTGGTGATGACCAAATGCTCCTGTCTGTGTTTCAGGTCTATGACCTTTTTTGTCATGTCATCCAGGGTAGGGGCGGGTCACATACACCCCTCTGCAGGGTCAGGGTAGCCATTCCCAAAGTAAACCAGATCACTAGCTATGAGCTATACTCTAACCAGAGAGAGACACACCCTTCTGTAGAAACTCTCTCCCCCACCCCACCCTGCTGCACTTTTCTTATTCATCACTATAAAAGGACAATTACTACAAACCATTAGATGTGAAATCTTGAGAACCCAGGAAAAAAAATGATCACACTTAGTTTGACCTTATATGTGCTTTGTTCAATATCAGACTTTTCTACATTTCCATCCTTTTTCCAGACTCAGTTTTCTTGTGCGTGTAATCAACCTAACATAATGTAACAGAGCTCTAACGGTGTGTACCAGCATTACACAACGTGGACTTTTCTATGGATCTTATCCACTGTTCCACATTCATTACACAACAGACACCTCAGCATTCTAATGGCTAATAGAGATAGATTCATCAACTCCCACAGTACATGACTGTCTCTACTTCCCTTTTACATTTTCTGGCAGTTTACAAGCTCCAGGCAAATGACATTGTCAGATATCTTCATAGGTACAGAAAGACAGACAGACAGGTTACCAGGACTGACCTTATCAATGAAAGAGGCAAAGCGGTTGTTGAGGCCCTTGATCTGTTCTTTCTCATGGGTGCGGACGATCTGGATGTTGGGGTCGATATCCAGGTTAAGGGGGGCAAGCAGGCTCTTGTTCACTTGGACAGCAGTGATGGGGGCATGAGAGATACCACCCATCCCCATCCCCATCCCCAGGCCCATGCCACCTCCATAGGCAGAGGAGCTGGAAATGTAGCTGCCGCCTCCACCACCACCACCGGCCCCGAACCCACCTCCCATGCCTCTGTTGGCCCCTCCATAGGAGCTGCGGGCGCTATAGCTCTGGCGAGAGACCCCCTGGCTAGGTCCAGAGTAGGACATGCTGCTAAAGCTGCGAGGGGCTGCCCCGGAGGAAGAGGACTTGACGGTGTAGCTGGTGGTTTTCCTGACCGACATCGTTGTTGGTAAGTGCAGGACTATAAGGGGGAGATAGAATGGCAGGCGGCTTGTCTGGAGTACTGGGGAGACCTGAGTGGATAGACAGAGAATTAGCTACAGCACTGGTTTTAAGAGCCTCCCTGGTGGGAGGGACCAATGGCTAACTCTCATTGGCCAGGCCTCTGGGTGAATGGTAGGAGAGGGAGGAGTTGTGCAGTGTAACAGAACACTTTTAGTTTCTAACACAAGCCCACGAAACCATAACCTGGGTTTTGGAGACTGTTAGGAAAAACACAATTTTGTACGTATTTTGGGGTGTTTTTTTTCCGTGATGGAGGTACGGTATAGGGGCTGGGGCATTAGAATAACTGTTAGAATGTGACATCTGTGGTGAAATATGAGAGCAGTATGTCCTCAGCAGGCTATTGTGTAAACAGATCTGAGGCCTTATGTCAGTCCTTAACCAGCTCCTTGCTAAACTTTCTGATCTATTTATGTTGTTGTACGTTCAGGTATTATTGTACTTGAGTAAGTTTGGATGGTAGCACTTTACATTAATGTAAGGGTTTCTAGGCTTTCTAAGTAGATTGTTAATCATTAGTTTAGTTTAGGAATCAATAGTAAACAAACATTTCTTACTATTACACTATTTGCCAAGCATCAAAACTTCAACCACACAATTTCAACCAATGTCTTACTAACCATTTTCTACAGATTCATAATGATCTATAAGTAATAGTGTATCAACTGACTTATGAACCCTTTTTAATATATTTATCTGTTAGAGATATCTGAAATGAATGTTGAATGTCATGAAGTTAATCAGCCTCATATGAACTTCGTTTTACCTTTTTTTTAGCACTCACTCAGCTTATTCAAATTGTCATGTAGTTGAACAGTGTCACCTCTCAGCATACAGTTGAAGTCGGAAGTTTACATACGCTTAGGTTGGAGTCATTAAAACTCGTTTTTCAACCACTCCACACATTTCTTGCCAACGAGCTATAGTTTTGGCAAGTCGGTTAGAAGTCGATCATTTTTCCAACAATTGTTAACAGACAGATTATTTCATTTATAATTCACTGTATCACAATTCGAGTGGGTCAGAAGTTTACGTACACTAAGTTGACTGTGCCTTTAAACAGCATGGAAAATTCCAGAAATTATGTTATGGCTTTAGAAGCTTCTGATAGGCTAATTGACATAGTTCAAGTCAATTGGAGGTGTACCTGTGGATGTAGTTCAAGGCCTACCTTCAAACTCAGTGCCTCTTTGCTTGACATCAAGGGAAAATCAAAAGAAATCAGCCAAGACCTCAGAAAAAAATTGTAGACCTCCACAATTCTGATTTGTCCTTGGGAGCAATTTCCAAACGCCTGAAGGTACCACGTTCATCTGTTCAAACAATAGTACGCAAGTATAAACACCATGGGACCACACAGCCGTCATACCGCTCAGGAAGGAGACGCGTTCTGTCTCCTAGAGATTAACGTACTTTGGTATGAAAAGTGCAAATCAATCCCAGAACATCAGCAAAGGAAGATGCTGGAGGAAACAGGTACAAAAGTATCTCTATCCACAGTAAAACAAGTTCAATATCCACACAACCTGAAAGGCCGCTCAGCAAGGAAGAAGCCACTGCTCCAAAACCGCCATAAAAAAGCCAGACTACGGTTTGCAACTGCACATGGGGACAAAGATCGTACTTTTTGGAGAAATAGAAATATAACTGTTTGGCCATAAGGGCCATCTTTATGTTTGGAAGAAAAGGGGAGGCTTGCAAGCCGAAGAACACCATCTGAACCATTGAAGCACGGGGGTGGCAGCATCATGTTGTGGGGGTGCTTTGCTGTAGGAGGGACTGGTGTACTTCACAAAATAGATGGCTTCATGGGGTAGGAAAATTAATGGACAATGACCCCAAGCATACTTCCAAAGTTGTGGCAATACGGCTTAAGGACAAGAAAGTCAAGGTATTGGAGTGGACATCACAAAGCCCTGACCTCAATGCTATAGAACATTTGTGGGCAGAACTGAAAAAGCATGTGCAAGCAAGGAGGCCTTCAAACCTGACTCAGTTATACCAGCTCTGTCAGGAGGAATGGGCCAAAATTCACCTAACTCATTCTGGGAATCTTGTAGAAGGCTACCCAAAACGTTTGACCCAAGTTAAAACATTTAAAGGCAATGCTACCAAATACTAATTAAGGATTGGTAAACTTCTGACCCACGGGGAATGTGATGAAAGAAATAAAAAAGCTGAAATAAATAATTCTCTCCACTATTATTCTGACATTTCACATTCTTAAAATAAAGTGGTGATCCTAACTGACCTAAGACAGGTAATTTTTTCGTGGATTAAAAGTCAGAAATGGTGAAAAAAGGAGTTTAAATGTAGTTGGCTAAGGTGTATGTAAACCTCCGACTTCAATTTTAGCTTTGAAAAGTCAAATTTGACACATGACAAGGATTCAGAAGCTTGTCAGTAAATCTCATAGAATGAAGTTGCCAAGCTGAACTATTGCTCTTTGTTTCATTACCTGGTTGCATACATGAATGAACTTGTATGTATGAATTACTGCTGCCAATAGGCCATGTCCTGATATCATATCACAGACACAGTTTGTTGATTAATTGACCTCATAGACGCTTTACTATTAGTTAAATAATACTTATCTGAACCATCATTTCCTCAATCAGCAATAGTAATCTCTCAGCACAACCAGTAAAAAATGGAAACTGGGACAACCGCACCAACCGGCTAGGTTCTCATTCAAATTCCCCCAATGGGACTTGTAGTAGTAGTATGGAGTAAGGCCTGAGGCTGCATGCATTATCTGTGTCTGAGGCAACATGTTACGGAAAACCGTGTCAGAATATCATGGTGATGAGATGATGATGGTTAATTAACTGTGTTGTGATTTACTGAAGACTGACAAAAGTTTCAGGCAAATAGACCTTAGTCTAGGTATAGTGCTATAGTAGCAATATGTGTGGCCTACCATAACGAGTAGGGTAATCTTTTCAGGAAGAGCATTCCAGTATTATTGAGCTGTACAACATCAATCAGCATATGCAGAGCTTTCGGAAAGTACAGACCCCTTGATATTTTCCACATTTTGTGATGTTACAGCCTTATTCTAAAATTTATCAAATAGTTTTTTTCCCCTCATCAATCTACACACAATACGCCATAATGACAAAGCAAAAATAGTTTGACATTTTTGCAAATGTATTACAAATAAGAAACTGATATATTACATTTGCATAAGTATTCAGACCCTTTACTCAGTTCTTTGTTGAAGCACCTTTGACAGCATCAAGTCTTCTTGGGTATGACGCTACAAGCTTGGCACACCTTTATTTTGAGAGTTTTTCCCATTCTTCTCTGCAGATCCTCTCAAGCTCTGTCAGGTTGGATGGGGAGCGTTGTTGCACCAGCTATTTTCAGGTCTCTCCAGAGATGTTCGATCAGGTTCAAGTCCGAGCTCTGGCTGTTGCATTCAAGGACATTCAGAGACTTGTCGCAAAGCCACTCCCGTGTTGTCTTCGCTATGAGCTTAGGGTCGTTGTCCTGTTGGAAGGTGAACCTTCACCCCCAGTCTGAGGTCCTGAGCACTCTGGAGCAGGTTTTCATCAAGGATCTCTCTGTAGTTTGCTCCGTTCATGTTTGTCTCGATCCCGACTAGTCTTCCAGTTCATGCCTCTGAAAAACATCCCCACAGCATGATGCTACCACCACCGTGCTTCACCGTAGAGATGGTGCCTGGTTTCCTACAGACGTGACACTTGGCATTCAGGACAAAGAGTTCAATCTTGGTTTCATCAGACCAGAGAATTTAGTTTCTCACAGTCTGAGAGTTTTTAGGTGCCTTTTGGCAAACTTCAAGCCAGCTGCCATGTGCCTTTTACTGAGGAGTGGCTTCCGTCTGGTCACTCTACCATAAAGGGCTAATTTGTGGAGTGCTGCAGAGATGGTTGCCCTTCTAGAAGTTTCTCCTATCTCCACAGAGGAACTCTGGAGCTCTGTCAGAGTGACCATCGGGTTCTTGGTCACCTCCCTGACCAAGGCCCTTCTCCCCGATAGCTCAGTTTGGACGGGCGGCCAGCTCTAGGAAGAGTCTTGGTTGTTCCAAACTTATTCCATTTAATAATTTATATTTATTTATTTAACCTTTATATAACTAGGCAAGTCTGTTAAGAACAAATTATTATTTACAATGATGGCCTAGGAACAGTGCCTTGTTCAGGGGCAGAGCAACAGATTTTCCCCAGTCAGCTCAGGGATTCAAACTAGCAAACTTTTGGTTACTGGCCCAACTCTCTAACCACTGCTACCTGCCATCCTAGAATGATGGAAGCCATTGTGTTCTTGGGGACCTTCAATGCTGCAGAAATGTGTTGGTTCCCTTCCCCAGATCTGTGCATCGACACAAATCAAATCAAATGTATTTATATAGCCCTTCGTACAATCAGCTGATATCTCAAAGTGCTGTACAGAAACCCAGCCTAAAACCCAAAACAGCAAGCAATGCAGGTGTAGAAGCACGGTGGCTAGGAAAAACTCCCTAGAAAGGCCAAAACCTAGGAAGAAACCTAGAGAGGAACCAGGCTATGTGGGGTGGCCAGTCCTCTTCTGGCTGTGCCGGGTGGAGATTATAACAGAACATGGCCAAGATGTTCAAATGTTCATAAATGACCAGCATGGTTGAATAATAATAAGGCAGAACAGTTGAAACTGGAGCAGCAGCACAGTCAGGTGGACTGGGGACAGCAAGGAGTCATCATGTCAGGTCGTCCTGGGGCACGGTCCTTGGGCTCAGGTCCTCCGAGAGAGAGAAAGAAAGAGAGAATTAGAGAGAGCATATGTGGGGTGGCCAGTCCTCTTCTGGCTGTGCCGGGTGGAGATTATAACAGAACATGGCCAAGATGTTCAAATGTTCATAAATGACCAGCATGGTCAAATAATAGTAAGGCAGAACAGTTGAAACTGGAGCAGCAGCATGGCCAGGTGGACTGGGGACAGCAAGGAGTCATCATGTCAGGTAGTCCTGGGGCATGGTCCTAGGGCTCAGGTCAGTTGAAACTGGAGCAGCAGCATGGCCAGGTGGACTGGGGACGGCAAGGAGTCATAATGTCAGGTAGTCCTGGGGCATGGTCCTAGGGCTCAGGTCCTCCGAGAGAGAGAAAGAAAGAAGGAGAGAATTAGAGAACGCACAGTTAGATTCACACGGGACACCGAATAGGACAGGAGAAGTACTCCAGATATAACAAACTGACCCTAGCCCCCCGACACAAACTACTGCAGCATAAATACTGGAGTCTGAGACAAGAGGGGTCAGGAGACACTGTGACGCCATCCTAGGACACAATTTCAATTTCGAGTCTCACAGCAAAGGGTCAGATATAAATCTGGAGTCATTTCCTGTCACAACTTGCAGACTTGTTTACGTATTGCGGTTCGTTTTGTTGCCAACCTTCCTCTGCTACCTGACAACTTTACGGTTTTTACTTTTTAATTACCATTCATATTTTTAGTTTTCCCTCACTCAACTTTTATTTCATTCAACTTTTTCACTCCGGACGCATTATCTGGACATGGTTTATCAGGACCTCCAACAGCCGAAGCTAAGAAGTAACATTATCATGATGCCCTCTAGTTGCAGTCGCTGTACTCATAATATACAGGAGAACGATCGCCTTTCGACGAGGATAGCTGTACTGCAAGCCCGGCTTCAGACGCAATCATTAGGCAAGGGTAATTTCAGTGTAGGAAAGGATGAAACAGTGTCTGTGCCACCAGTAAGTACAGATAGTAATGTTAGTATAAATCCCCTCGCACGATTCCCGCAGCCAGACAACTTTCTCATGGCTTCTAGAGGGAAATGCTGTAGGAATGCTCAACCGGTGTCGCTCATTCAGCCGACAGAAACTTTCAACCGGTTTTCCCCATTAAACAGCAAGTCTGAGTCTGAGGCCGAGCCTTCTCGTCTCTACTCCTCCCGTTACGGGGTCTGAGACGCCGAAGCTTCCCACCATTAGCTCTGACAAATTGAAAACCCTAGTCATTGGCGACTCCATTACCCGCAGTATTAGACTTAAAACGAATCATCCAGCGATCATACACTGTTTACCAGGGGGTAGGGCTACCGACGTTAAGGCTAATCTAAAGATGGTGCTGGGTAAAGCTAAAACTGGCGAGTGTAGAGATATTGTTATCCACGTCGGCAGAAACGAGGTTAGGATGAAACAGAGGTCAGAGGTCACCAAGCGCAAAATAGCTTCAGCGTGTAAATCAGCTAGAAAGATGTGTCAGCTTCGAGTAATTGTCTCTGGCCCCCTCCCAGTTAGGGGGAGTGATGAGCTCTACAGCAGAGTCTCACAACTCAATCGCTGGTTGAAACCTGCCCCTCCCAAAATATAGAATTTGTAGATAATTGGCCCTCTTTCTGGGACTCACCCACAAACAGGACCAAGCCTGGCCTGCTGAGGAGTGACGGACTCCATGCCAGCTTAATGGAGTCTGCCACTAGCACAGTCAGTGTAGTCAGCTCAGCTATCCCCATTGAGACCGTGTCTGTGCCTCGACCTAGGTTGGGCAAAACTAAACATGGCGGTGTTCACCTTAGCAATCTCACAAGGATAAAGACCTCTTCCATTCCTGCCATTATTGAAAGAGATTGTGATACCTCACATCTCAAAATAGGGCTACTTAATGTTAGATCCCTCACTTCAAAGGAAGTTATAGTCAATTAACTAATCACTGATCATAATCTTGATGTGATTGGCCTGACTGAAACATGGCTTAAGCCTAATGAATTTACTGTGTTTAATGAGGCCTCACCTCCTGGTTACACTAGTGACCATATCCCCCGTGCATCCCGCAAAGGCGGAGGTGTTGCTAACATTTACGATAGTAAATTTGAAACAAAAAAAATGACGTTTTCATCTTTTGAGCTTCCAGTCATGAAATCTATGCAGCCTACTCAATCACTTTTTACAGCTACTGTTTACAGGCCTCCTGGGCCATATACAGCATTCCTCACTGAGTTCCCTGAATTCATATCGGACCTTGTAGTCCAAGCAGATAATATTCTAATTTTTGGTGATTTTAATATTCACATGGAAAAGTCCACAGACCCACTCCAAAAGGATTTCGGAGCCATCATCGACTCGGTTTTGTTGGACAAAAACATCAGTTTTGTCCAACATGTCTCTGGACCTACTCACTGTCATACTCTGGACCTAGTTTTGTCCCATGGAATAAATGCTGTGGATCTTAATGTTTTTTCCTCATAATCCTGGACTATCGGACCACCATTTTATTACGTTTGCAATCGCAACAAATCATCTCAGACCTCAACCAAGGAGCATCAAAAGTTGTGCTATAAATTCTCAAGACAACACAAAGATTCCTTGATGCCCTTCCAGACTCCCTCTGCCTACCCAAGGACGTCAGAAGACAAAAATCAGTTAGCCACCTAACTGAGGAACTCAATTTAACCTTGCGCAATACCCTAGATGCAGTTGCACCCCTAAAAACATTTAGAAACTAGCTCACTTGTAATACAGAAAATACCCAAGCTCTGAAGCAAGCTTCCAGAAAATTGGAACGGAAATGGCGCCACACCAAACTGGAAGTCTTCAGACTAGCTTGGAAAGACAGTACTGTGCAGTATCAATGAGCCCTCACTGCTGCTCGATCATCCTATTTTTCCAACTTAATTGAGGAAAATAAGAACAATCCTACATTTATTTTTGATACTGTCGCAAAGCTAACTAAAAAGTAGCATTCCCCAAGAGAGGATGGCTTTCACTGCGGCAGTAATAAATTAATGAACTTCTTTGAGGAAAAGATCATGATCATTAGAAAGCAAATTACGGACTCCTCTTTAAATCTGCGTACAGTTGTCCTGAGTCTGCACAACTCTGCTAGGACCTAGGATCAAGAGAGACACTCAAAAGTGTTTTAGTACTATATCTCTTGACACAATGATGAAAATAATCATGGCCTCTAAACCTTCAAGCTGCATACTGGACCCTATTCCAACTAAAATACTGAAAGAACTGTTTCCTGTTCTTGGCCCTGCTATGTTGAACATAATAAATGGCTCTCTATCCACCGGATGTGTACCAAACTCACTAAAAGTGGCAATAATAAAGCCTCTCTTGAAAAAGCCAAACCTTGACCCATAAAATATAAAAAACTATCGGCCTATATCGAATCTTCCATTCCTCTCAAACATTTTAGAGAAGGCTGTTGCGCAGCAACTCACTGCCTTCCTGAAGACAAACAATGTATACGAAATGATTCAGTCTGGTTTTAGACCCCATCATAGCACCGAGACTGCACTTGTGAAGGTGGTAAATGACCTTTTAATGGCGTCAGACCGAGGCTCTGCATCTGTCCTCGTGCTCCTAGACCTTAGTGCTGCTTTTGATACCATCGATCACCACATTCTTTTGGAGAGATTGGAAAACCAAATTGGTCTACACGGACAAGTTCTGGCCTGGTTTAGATCTTATCTGTCGGAAAGATGTCTGTTTGTCTGTGTGAATGGATTGTCCTCTGAAAAATCAACTGTAAATTTCGGTGTTCCTCGAGGTTCCGTTTTAGGACCACTATTGTTTTCACTATATATTTTACCTCTTGGGGATGTCATTCAAAAACATAATGTTCACTGCTATGCGGATGACACACAGCTGTACATTTCAATGAAACATGTTGAAGCCCTAAAATTGCCCACGCTAGAAGCCTGTGTTTTAGACTGTGTTTCCAAAATTTATAAAAACTGTTTTCCCTTCGTCATTATGTGGTATTGTGTGTAGATTACTTAGGATTTGTTTTTTAAAATTTATTTTAGAATAAGGAATGTAGGCAGGTAACAAAATGTGGAAAAGGTCAAGGGGTCTGAATACTTTCCGAAGGCACTGTATGTTATGTCAAGAGAGAGGCTAGCATTTGACTGTTTTTACAGAGGTTTCTGTTGGGTGTGACCATTTGTGGTAATAAATCATTTGTGATCATACACAATACTTTGGCACTGTTTCCCGTCTCACCTCACCTTTCCTCTCCAGTCTCAGAGTGAGTCACGACTCCTTGAGCCAAACCCTCCATTCCCTCTCAGCCCGCCAACGAATCCCTTGCCCTTGCCCTTGTCATTGCCATGGAAACCTTGAGAAATACATTATGGACTCCCTCACTCTCTTGAAATAGATCCAAGTGTGTGAGCTGTGTGACTGGAATGTCCACAGACTGTTAAACCATTTTACATACCATGAACAATATGTGCATGTGAGTGACAATATCGACACACTGTTGTCAATGCAAGAGCCATATACAAATCTTGAAATATATTCATTGAAGCACCTTACAATTTATTTTTGGGCACTTACTACCTTTTCAGATTAGCATGGGATGTGGTTATCAGTTGACCCTATTGCTTTCAAAACAGTTGACCTATTCATTCCAAACTTGCATCAGAGCGTGCTCTACTTAAGCAATAAGGCACGAGGGGGTGTGGAATATGGCCAATGTACCACGGCTAAGGGCTGTTCTTAGCACGACAGATCGTGGAGTGCCTGGACACAGCCCTTGGCAGTGGTATATTGGCATTACACCACAAATCCCCGAGGTGCCTTATTGCTATTATAAACTCGTTATCAACGTAATTAGAGCAGTAAAAATACATGATTTGTCATACCCATGGTATACGTTCTGATATACCACGGCTGTCAGCCAATCAGCATTCAGGGCTCTAACCACCCAGTTTGTAATAATCAATTTATCACCTGATCTAATCACCTTTCACCTTATTTGGCCTCAAAAGTGTCAGTGAAGTATTTATGACTCCTTTCTAATCAGGGAACAACACAGAGGATCCCTTTTCTACAGTCTGAAGAATCTCTGTCCCTCCCCGTGCAGTGCGCACACTATGATGATTACTTCATCAACTGTGTTTACCTCAGTTGTCTTAGGCTGGTATCTATTAGATAACCTCCTAGCTACAGGCTTACTGAAGAGTTCATCTCTCGGGGATTGATTCTCGTGGACAGATGACACGGCAAGAATCTGTCAAGGCTCATGTAGAATTATGTGATTACGAGCAGCTGTCGTTGCTAGTTTTTCGTTTTTGCCATTGATTATTTGGATGAATCGGGATTGGGTGAAGGCAGTGCTTAAACTGGTGCAGTTATTTTCAAGCCATTGTGCAGATGATAAACGGTGTCCGAGAGTTTCCATTTGCGAGGAAGGAGACTTCACTTCCTTCCTTTGCAAAAAAGGTAATCACAATTGTTAATGGCATTCCACCCAGAAGTTTAAGAGGAAATGACAATCTTTCGCAAGCATATTTGACTTCTGGCTAACCGAGATTACTGAAGAATCATCTAATTTGAAATCATGTGAAGTGGTCGTTTTACCACTTTACAGAGAGATCGTGTTATTGATGGGCATTCAAGCTTTGTATGCAGTCAGCTCTGGGTAAAAGGGCAGTAAGAAATATCTCTCTCAACCTTTGACCCCCACAGAGGACCCAGAAAGGGTGTGTCTAGGTCTGGGTGTGTCTGTGTATGTTGTGGACCTTGTGCAACTCCCTCAGGTCATACGTGCTTTAATCCAATGAATTGTTTTAGAATAAGGGGGTGGAGATTGAATCTCATTACCATAAATATGAGCAAAATAGGTGTTGACAAATTTATAAGGCTTTATTCAGCTGTGGTGCTTTCACAAACATTTTTCTTTATTGAGGACATCAGATGCACTGTGGTGAAATATCAGTTCCAAGCAAAACCCAGACCACTTTCAATGTGCAAACACAACCATAATAGATTGATGTCAATATGGTGTTTATGTTTTGTTCGACTATTGTTAAACTATTGTTCAATTATTGTTGTTTATTGTTGTTACTCAAGTAGCCATCGCTGACAATACACGTGCATGACCTAGGAGTTGTAAGGCCATTGTAAAGCAATTGCTCTGCACCATACTTCAAACTGCTGAAATACGACCCTGTCTCTAAAAGTGCACATACCCTTTTCTTACTGCACTTTCACCCATTTGTCTGGTTCTTAGATCCTGTTTGGAGACATAAGGTTAACCACATCCCCAACCTCAGGTTAAGGAAATAAATAACATGTGTATCAATGGAAAAGCATGGTCCTACAGCACTGAACATGCCTGCAAAATGGGTTTTTGACTACAGTTTTGCAAAAACATTCTCTTTCTCTCTCCCATACTGGAGCATTTTCTGTTCAGTGAAAACAGACTCTTTATGTGAAAGATGTGTGTGGGGCTTTTGTTTGCTACAATTTCTGCTGGTCTTTGAGGATCTTTCTTTCACTTTCATGAAACTCTGTGCTGTCCTGCAGTGATCCTTTTCTAAGGGCTTTTCCCCTCACTGCCTTTGCTGCCACACCCACTGTCGTTATGGCAACAGTGTTACCACAGATCACTGATGACTTTGCCAGATACTCTTGCCATACTCTTGCCATGGAAAGTTGAGGGATGTTGCCATGGATACTGGGATAAGTATAGCCATACAATGTGTAATCACTTGTGAGGATATACCGCAAAACTGCATGCACAGTGCATCATTTGTGACTAAAGTTTGCTTGACGATTTGAACAGTGCAAACTCATTCAAAGGCATACAAATGCATGCAGCAAGGAAATGCCTGCAAATATAAAAATTGTAGTTCACCAACAAATGTAAATATTGACAGCACATCCTCCTGGCACACCCATTAGACTTAACACACTTGTAGTCTACAGTTTGTGATTTTCTAGCCATCAGGTTTATGTAGTAAAATATTAAAGAAGTATGAATTGTGGTCCACTTTCTATTCCCTGTCCTTAATTAGACTCATTGATTTAGTTAATGTGTCTGTTATCATTAAAAAATATATATCTTTTATTTTTATTTTTACATCTGGCAACAAAACATGGAGCTCTACAAAGGTAATCAACCAACTCTTCATTATCATCAATCAATTTCATCACAGAATAAAAATATTATCTCAAATGTTTAAGTTGTATTCCAATCTCCTGATGCAATAAGTAGTTCAGACCACAAATCATCATCTCAGAGCTGAAAAGACTGACATTTCTGCCTGTTTTTGTGGGATGGAGTTTGTGACATCACCAGGTGGTAAATTAGTCAATAGACCAATCAGAAAGAGAGTTCCAAAACTTTCTGCTTTGCTAGCAAAAGTATTGCTTGAGAAACTGCTCTTTGCCAAGAAACTATTTTTGTTTCTTTTTGACCGTTGTTTTCTATTACAATCACAGTAAGCTACTTAATTGTAACCCAGGAATTATTTGATGTTGAGATAAAAAAAAATGCTGTATTGGACCTTTAAGGAAGAGTGTTCAAGTAAAACCTACATCAAGGCCCTCAAGATGTGGAAAACATTCAATGTTACACAATCACAAAATTGACTCATATTGTCAATTTTATAAACCACTTTTCCACTGCTAGTGTATTTTCTTCCAAAAATGTATACAAGGATTCTCACAAAATGAGCAACATGCTTATTAGTCATCGTGAGGAGGGCTCTTCGAGAACATTAAGGTGAACAGATGTGGTTTATCCATAAACTTTAAGGGTTTTATCACTGACTTTCAATACAGTTTATTGCATTACTGTGGTTAAAGTAACCTCATTTGAAGTTAGGAGGATAAGCTCTATGTTAAATAAATGGAAATGTAATTCTCCCCAGAGAACATCAAATGTTGAAGTTTTACTTCCAGAAGCCTGTGGGACATTGAAAAGAAAAGCATAGTGGATGACTTTGCCTTCAAGCCTTGGATAGCATAAAGAGTATTTGACCGATCCCTCCAACTTGATTTCATAATAAATCACTATGCACTGACAGATCACTTTGGAAGTTGGGTGTGTATGTGTCTGGGGTTGTGAATGGGGGCAGGTGCACTGCTGGCGAGTGTCCATATGTGTGTGTATCAACAACGTGGTCTTAGGGCAATTCGTATTATTCTGTATGTAAATCTGTGACACTCCATTTAGTATGATAAATTACTCTACGTTCGGTTACATTATGATTATAATAGCTATCATACAATAGCATATTATAGGACATATAGTGTCATACCTCTTACCCGTTCGCGCAATAGTATATGAATTGGCTGATTATACGTCTTTCTCTGAGATCAGGTTGCTTGTTGCGCTGTAACAACAAAGGAGCACTGCAGGGTGTATTTACATTGGAGCTCAGGGGAAATGTTAGGATAATTTACGTAAAAGGTTAGGAGAACTAAAATAACAAAGATTAGGTGAATTTAGGTAGCAGCTTAGGTGAATTGTGTTACATTTTAGAAGTAGGGTTAGGGGGAAGGGTTAGCTGAAATGCTACATGATATGTAAAGTATGTTTCGTATGCCTCTGAGACCAGCCTGGTATCAAAGAGGTACAATAATGTTGTCATGCAGGTGATAGAGGACCCAAAAGCGACTTAACAGAAACAGAGTTTATTTAAGTCCAAACAGGGAATAACAGAAATCCTCTAGTCTGTAGAGGGGAAATAACTGGAGAAGCGGCCACAGACTGCAGGTCGCTTCGGGTAGGCGCAGGCCGTAGTTGACAGAGACACCTGCTCACACGCAGCATCTGATGAAGGCAAAAAAACACGACAGGACAGGGCGATACACAATCACAGCAAAAACACGACAGGACAGGGCGAAACGCAATCACAGCATGGTGAATACTAAACAAGGAACCGACGGGACAGGAACGGAACACAAAGGAATAAATAGGGACTCTAATCAGGGGAAAGGATCGGGAACAGGTGTGGGAAGACTAAATGATGATTAGGGGAATAGGAACAGCTGGGAGCAGGAACGGAACGATAGAGAGAAGAGAGAGCGAGAGAGTGAGAGAGGGAGGGGGAGAGAGAGGGATAGAAGGAGGGAAAGAACCAAATAAGACCAGCAGAGGGAAACGAATAGAATGGGGAGCACAGGGACAAGACATGATAATAAATGACAAACATGACAGTACCCCCCCACTCACCGAGCGCCTCCTGGCGCACTCGAGGAGGAATCCTGGCGGCAACGGAGGAAATCATCGATGAGTGAACGGTCCAGCACGTCCCGAGACGGAACCCAACTCCTCTCCTCAGGACCGTAACCCTCCCAATCCACTAAGTATTGGAGACCCCGTCCCCGAGAACGCATGTCCATGATCTTATGTACCTTGTAAATAGGTGCGCTCTCGACAAGGACGGGAGGGGGGGGAGGGAAGACGAACGGGGGTGCGAAGAAAGGGCTTAACACAGGAGACATGGAAGACAGGATGGACGCGACGAAGATGTCGCGGAAGAAGCAGTCGCACAGCGACAGGATTGACGACCTGGGAGACACGGAACGGACCAATGAACCGCGGAGTCAACTTACGAGAAGCTGTCGTAAGAGGAAGGTTGCGAGTGGAAAGCCACACTCTCTGGCCGCAACAATACCTTGGACTCTTAATCCTGCGTTTATTGGCGGCTCTCACAGTCTTCCCCGCAGACAAAGGCAGACCGGTAATGAAGTCTAAGGCGATGTGAGACCATGGTCGAGAAGGAATGGGGAGCGGTCTGAGACGACCGGCAGGAGGAGAGTTACCCGACTTAGTCTGCGCGCAGTCCGAACAAGCAGCCACGAAACGGCGCGTGTCACGCTCCTGAGTCGGCCACCAAAAGCGCTGGCGAATAGACGCAAGAGTGCCTCGAACACCGGGATGACCAGCTAACTTGGCAGAGTGAGCCCACTGAAGAACAGCCAGACGAGTGGAAACAGGAACGAAAAGGAGGTTACTAGGACAAGCGCGCGGCGACGCAGTGTGCGTGAGTGCTTGCTTAACCTGTCTTTCAATTCCCCAGACTGTTAACCCGACAACACGCCCATAAGGAAGAATCCCTCGGGATCAGTAGAAGCCACAGAAGAACTAAACAGACGGGATAAGGCATCAGGCTTGGTGTTCTTGCTACCCGGACGGTAAGAAATCACAAACTCGAAACGAGCGAAAAACAACGCCCAACGAGCTTGACGGGCATTAAGTCGTTTGGCAGAACGGATGTACTCAAGGTTCTTCTGGTCTGTCCAAACGACAAAAGGAACGGTCGCCCCCTCCAACCACTGTCGCCATTCGCCTAGGGCTAAGCGGATGGCGAGCAGTTCACGGTTACCCACATCATAGTTGCGCTCAGATGGCGACAGGCGATGAGAAAAATAAGCGCAAGGATGAACCTTATCGTCAGACTGGAAGCGCTGGGATAGAATGGCTCCCACGCCTACCTCTGAAGCGTCAACCTCGACAATGAATTGTCTAGTGACGTCAGGAGTAACGAGGATAGGAGCGGACGTAAAACGTTCTTTTAGAAGATCAAAAGCTCCCTGGGCGGAACCGGACCACTTAAAACACGTCTTGACAGAAGTAAGAGCTGTGAGAGGGGCAGCAACTTGACCGAAATTACGAATGAAACGCCGATAGAAATTAGCGAAACCTAAAAAGCGCTGCAACTCGACACGTGACCTTGGAACGGGCCAATCACTGACAGCTTGGACCTTAGCGGAATCCATCTGAATGCCTTCAGCGGAAATAACGGAACCGAGAAAAGTAACGGAGGAGACATGAAAAGAGCACTTCTCAGCCTTTACGTAGAGACAATTCTCTAAAAGGCGCTGTAGAACACGTCGAACGTGCTGAACATGAATCTCGAGTGACGGAGAAAAAATCAGGATATCGTCAAGATAGACAAAAACAAAGATGTTCAGCATGTCTCTCAGAACATCATTAACTAATGCCTGAAAAACAGCTGGCGCATTGGCGAGACCGAACGGCAGAACCCGGTACTCAAAATGCCCTAACGGAGTGTTAAACGCCGTTTTCCACTCGTCCCCCTCTCTGATGCGCACGAGATGGTAAGCGTTACGAAGGTCCAACTTAGTAAAGCACCTGGCTCCCTGCAGAATCTCGAAGGCTGATGACATAAGGGGAAGCGGATAACGATTCTTAACCGTTATGTCATTCAGCCCTCGATAATCCACGCAGGGGCGCAGAGTACCGTCCTTCTTCTTAACAAAAAAGAACCCCGCCCCGGCCGGAGAGGAAGAAGGCACTATGGTACCGGCGTCAAGAGACACAGACAAATAATCCTCGAGAGCCTTACGTTCGGGAGCCGACAGAGAGTATAGTCTACCTCGAGGAGGAGTGGTCCCCGGAAGGAGATCAATACTACAATCATACGACCGGTGAGGAGGAAGGGAGTTGGCTCGGGACCGACTGAAGACCGTGCGCAGATCATGATATTCCTCCGGCACTCCTGTCAAATCGCCAGGTTCCTCCTGAGAATTAGGGACAGAAGAAACGGGAGGGATGGCAGACATTAAACACTTCACATGACAAGAAACGTTCCAGGATAGGATAGAATTACTAGACCAATTAATAGAAGGATTATGACATACTAGCCAGGGATGACCCAAAACAACAGGTGTAAACGGTGAACGGAAAATCAAAAAAGAAAGTCTCACTGTGGTTACCAGATACTGTGAGAGTTAAAGGTAGTGTCTCAAATTTGATACTGGGAAGATGACTACCATCTAAGGCAAACATGGGCGTAGGCTTGTCTAACGGTCTGAAAGGAATGTTATGTTTCCGAACCCATGCTTCGTCCATGAAACAACCCTCAGCCCCAGAGTCAATCAAGGCACTGCATGTAGCACCCGAACCGGTCCAGCGTAGATGGACCGACATAGTAGTACAAGATCTAGATGAAGAGACCTGAGTAGTAGCGCTCACCAGTAGCCCTCCGCTTACTGATGGGCTCTGGCCTCTTACTGGACATGAATTAACAAAATGTCCAGCAACTCCGCAATAGAGGCACAGGCGGTTGGTGATCCTCCGTTCCCTCTCCTTAGTCGAGATGCGAATCCCTCCCAGCTGCATGGGCTCAGTCTCAAAGCCAGAGGAGGGAGATGGTTGCGATGCGGAGCAGGGAAACACCGTTGATGCGAGCTCTCTTCCACGAGCCCGGTGACGAAGATCTACCCGTCGTTCTATGCGGATGGCGAGAGCAATCAAAGAGTCCACATCTGAAGGAACCTCCCGGGAGAGAATCTCATCCTTAACCACTGCGTGGAGTCCCTCCAGAAAACGAGCGAGCAGCGCCGGCTCGTTCCACTCACTAGAGGCAGCAAGAGTGCGAAACTCAATAGAATAATCCGTTATGGACCGTTCACCTTGGCATAAGGAAGCCAGGGCCCTAGAAGCCTCCCTACCAAAAACTGAACGGTCAAAAACCCGAATCATCTCCTCTTTAAAGTTCTGGAACTTGTTAGAGCAATCAGCCCTTGCCTCCCAGATAGCTGTGCCCCATTCTCGAGCCCGGCCAGTAAGGAGTGAAATGACGTAAGCAACCCGAGCTCTCTCTCTAGAGTATGTGTTGGGTTGGAGAGAGAACACAATCTCACACTGCGTGAGAAAGGAGCGGCACTCAGTGGGCTGCCCGGAGTAGCAAGGTGGGTTATTAACCCTAGGTTCTGGAGGCTCGGCAGGCCAGGAAGTAACAGGTGGCACGAGACGTAGACTCTGGAACTGTCCGGAGAGGTCGGAAACCTGAGCGGCCAGGTTCTCCACGGCATGGCGAGCAGCAGACAATTCCTGCTCGTGTCTGCCGAGCATGGCTCCTTGGATCTTGACGGCAGTGTAACGAGCGTCTGAAGTCGCTGGGTCCATTCCTTGGTCGGTTCCTTCTGTCATGCAGGTGATAGAGGACCCAAAAGCGACTTAACAGAAACAGAGTTTATTTAAGTCCAAACAGGGAATAACAGAAATCCTCTAGTCTGTAGAGGGGAAATAACTGGAGAAGCGGCCACAGACTGCAGGTCGCTTCGGGTAGGCGCAGGCCGTAGTTGACAGAGACACCTGCTCACACGCAGCATCTGATGAAGGCAAAAAACACGACAGGACAGGGCGATACACAATCACAGCAAAAACACGACAGGACAGGGCGAAACGCAATCACAGCATGGTGAATACTAAACAAGGAACCGACGGGACAGGAACGGAACACAAAGGAATAAATAGGGACTCTAATCAGGGGAAAGGATCGGGAACAGGTGTGGGAAGACTAAATGATGATTAGGGGAATAGGAACAGCTGGGAGCAGGAACGGAACGATAGAGAGAAGAGAGAGCGAGAGAGTGAGAGAGGGAGGGGGAGAGAGAGGGATAGAAGGAGGGAAAGAACCAAATAAGACCAGCAGAGGGAAACGAATAGAATGGGGAGCACAGGGACAAGACATGATAATAAATGACAAACATGACAAATGTTTTCAACAGGACTCTAACATGTCCTATCAGACTTGATAGTTGCACCTTTTCTCATCGCTGAGCTGGTCCATTACTCGTAGTGGTGATGCTCACAGACGTGTGAGAGATTCATTGATAAAAACAGCCGGTCTGTGAAGTAATCATAGGGTACAGTAGCTACCGTGAGATATCTTCTACAGACATGACTCACACATTGCACCTATCATGATGAAGGACAGTTGCCGAATCCCTTGGCACCTTGATATATAGACATGGGAGGTGATATCTCTCTGTCTCTGGCTTCCCCACTACCTTCATTGCTTCCAACCCACCCACACACACACCTACTCACCCTAAGACCCTGACTATGAGACATACCCTACCATATAGTTGTTGTAAAATGTGCAGGTTCAGATTACAGGTTTCCGGAATGAGTGTTTCACAACACTGTGTGTACTTACACACATACAAACAAAGACATACACTCTTGTCACCCATCGAGATTGTCTCACCACAATCCCATATTGAATCTGTGGGTGACAGTTGAGTGGCTGTGTCTTTAGCCTTTGGTCGTTACTAGTCACACTTTCTGTCTGTGAGGCAGAGTCAACATGTGGTTGCCAATAGGTATATCTAGAAGACATGATTATAATTATACATTGTAAACCAGTAAATCATGTCTTGGATGGATCAGAGGTGGATCAGAGAATCACCAGCAGCAAGAGGGACATCATTGATGTATACAGAGAAAAGAGTCAGCCCGAGAATTTAATCCTGCGGCACCCCCATAGAGACTGCCAGAGGTCTGGAAAACAGGCCCTCCGACATATATATACATACACAGCATCATTTGTTTTTCAATAGGACAATGACCCAACACACCTCCAGGCTGTGTAAGAGCAATTTGACCAAGAAGGAGAGTGATCGAGTGCTGCATCAAGATGACCTGGCCTTCACAATCACCTGACCTTAACCCAATTCAGATGGTTTGGGATGAGTTGGACTGCAGAGTGAAGGAAAAGCAGCCAACAAGTGCTCAGCATATGTGGGAACTCCTTCAAGACTGTTGGAAAAGCATTCCTCATGAAGCTGGTTGAGAGAGTGTCTAGAGTGTGCAAAGCTGTCATCAAGGCAAAGGGTGAGTACTTTGAAAATTCTGAAATATATTTTGATTTGTTTAACACTTTTTTGGTTACTACATGATTCCATATGTGCTATTACATAGTTTTGATGTCTTCACTATTATCCCACAATGTCGAAAATAGTAAAAAATAAAGAAAAATAATCTAATGAGTAGTTGTGTCCAAACTTTCGAGTGGCACTGTATACATGTATATACAAGGGTAATGAATAGTTTACTTGCCAAACCTTAGTGGATAGTTTTACTCAAACAGGCATTTTCTAGCTTCCTGCAAGTTGGCCCAAATTATAGTGCCCAGGGGTCTGATCTAAGCTGACTGTTGAATTTAAAGAGATCCATTTAGATCTTTTCAACATGTAGTTATTGTTGATTCTCTGTCACATACAAAGCAGGGCTTGGGGTTAGCTCTCTGAACTAAAACATGTGTCATTTCTAGTACCGTAGCTAGACCTTTCCTGTTGCCTTAGCTGCAGACAGCCTTCAGCCACAGACTGACAGTGGTATTCTGTAAAGCCTTGTCATGTCTTACCCCATAATGTGCTATCATAAGCCTCTTATCTTATTCACGATCATGTGTACAAGCGTGTAGGAGTGGTGCTTATGCCTGCAGGAGGGTGTTTTTCTAGGTGTGTGTGCCTGTGTGCTGTGTGCATGCCTGTCTGTGTATACATGCACATGCTATGTGTGTCTGATCCTGTTGGTGTCTATGCATGTTTGTGTGATTGCATCTAGGTTTTTATGTCCATTGGCATCAGGTCTGTATGTTTTCCTCCTTGCATTTTTGTATGAAGATAGTTTGTGGCCCTGTTTGAGCTTTGCTCTGGGTTCTCATCTGTGCTCAAGTGTGTCTGTGTGTTTGCACGAGTACAACACCATGTGTAGCGCAGCTTGATTGCAGTATTTACATTGTGCAGCTCTAATGTTTAGGTGTAGATTGAGGGTCTCAGAGCACACTCTTAAAATGAGGTTTGGTTCGTGATAGAGTGGGGTGTGCCATGGCTGCTACTTACTACTCACATAATAGTCAGGATTTGGGATGTATGGCTATTGGCTACTATTTAAATGACATGCACAAAATGGAATAGCATTGTTTATCGAGACACTATAGAGGTGCAATGCATTAATCTGTTTGAAGATCTGTTTATGAGTAAATAGAAATTAAGTTTTCTGTATTGCCTTGGAAGTGTCCCTCAGGAGAGTTTCGCTGATATGTGTGGGAGGGGCTCTTACATCCCCTATAGGTAGGCAGGCCAAAGCAGCAAACATGCATATCAATCATCAGGTCTGAAGTGTGTACCATGCTCCTTAAGGAGGTGAGAGAGTGGATAAAACTAGACATTTCTGTTGAATGTCTACCAACTTGAGAAGTTAAAATGGTGACAAACCTGTCTGTGCGTACTGTACATGCACATAGACTTTGTAGAGGATAGAGAAGCTATTTTTGAAGTGTGCAGTTCTTACTGGCAACTTCTTGTCATGGGAGCACTCAAAGGCTGATATCTCTAATCTCATGCTAAATTACAAAAAAATCAATAAAATACATAAAAGTGTCTTATCTATGCAAACTAACAAAGATGCTTTTCAACATTTGCCAGAACACCTTTAACGTGACATGAAGGTGTGTCAGTTAGAATGAGATCCATAATGTTGACAGAACCCTTTGGATGGACTGTAGACTGTACCTCAATTCCATCCTCCTTGCCCTGAGAAGTATGTACGTATCTAGTCAGCACCTTAGCAGAAATGAAGTTTTGGACATTGCCATGAGCCAAAGGTAATAAAGTAAAACACAATAGCGAAGCAAAAACAGGAGGCACTCACGGAAGGGAGAATAAATGGTCTGACTCATTCCCCAAAGGCTGCTTCTGTTTAAGAAAGCAACATTTGAAGATTTTAGTTCTAGCCCTCAATTTCTGGATCTGTAGTGCTCAGCTCACCGCTCATGGAGGTTATTATATCCTGAGCGGATAAGGATTTTACTACTCCTTTCCACAGAGGTGCAGACTTATTATGTGCTGCCTGGCTGCTTATAAACTTGCCAAAAAGAGCCCGTAAGCAGAAACAAGGGGCTGTGTAAAACAAAGAAACAGGTGAGGAAAGTCAGCACAGGTGAGGAAAGTCAGCACACGTGCAATGCACTTGGGCAAATATTTTCCCTGTGTTGCCAACCCGATTTTTCCCTCCCTGTGGATCAAGCTAGCATGGGCCAGGAGTCCAGCAACACCAGAGCCCTTTGTCCAGGCCTGTTTTACAGCAGGGAGGACTGGGAAGCTTTAAGTCTGTGTGAAAAGCTTGCAGGGATGATGGCAGGGGATAGGAATGCACTGAAACGGGCATACAGAGAGGAGGAGAGGGGGTGAGGGGTTGGAGAGGTGGAGTTCGAGGGCAGTAACGAACGAGCAGCGTTGCTGTGGAACAGATGCAGCATGAATAAAGATTAATAGGCTTCAGGAAAAACATGCGAGGTGTTCAATTCCTCACTTCTTCTGTCCACAACCCATAATCCAGCTCTCGCAGACTCTGTAAAATGAGACATTTTATCCGCTACAGTCTACCTCACCTGTGACCTTGTGTTAAATGTGCTTGAGAGAATGAGAATATTAATTCTTCAAAACACACTATCTTGTTACGCCCAGTTGAATGTTAAAGAATGCTGAATGCCGAATTCTTATCTCGTTGTTCTTTCACTCAGCACTCCCACACTGTTCTGATAGTGAGCTGCTTTGGTTATTCTCAGAGAAGGAACACTCCCTGCACAATCATTTTGTCAGGCATTTGGAGTGAATTATGAAGAGACTTGGCCTGTGGTTAGCGTTGCTGGAGGGGTTAAGTGTGTGGGAGGGGCCTCAAGGGAGAGAGGAGAGCAAGTTTATTGTGTTACCCAGTCCAGACTCTATCTGGGGACAAATGTGTGTTGTGTGTCCCACATCTGCATCTGCTCTGATTGCGTAACACCCAAAACAGGCCAAACCCAGATAAGAAATGTAATAAGTTTCTTCCCAACTCAATATTCACACATATCCTGTCCTTCTGGTCAGATAGATCTTGTTGTCTGTAAAATCAGCTGATGTACAGGTCAGCTGGAGTCCATGTTTACACACAGTGTTATCTTAAGAAGTGGTCACAAAGTAAATCCTCAGAACACGGGGCTCTTTTAGGTTGTTTCCCTGTTGATATTTAGAGCATTTATCAATGTCCGGCTGCGGGGTGACTTTGGGAGACCTGTATCCCTGCATGGTGCTTGGAACGAACACTGTTTTGCCAGTTTTCCAATGGGTTCAGATAAGTTGTCATTCTATTTGATTACATTGAGAACGTATGACAAGCATTGTGCAGAGGACTAGTACTCTTGGTCTTTGTATGGTGAAATGAGGATATTTGGATATGTTAACATGAGATTCAGGACATCTTGTTTTCCTGCCTAGCACGATTATGTCAATTGACCCAAGTGGGGAATTAGTATTCATAGTCATATACTATGTCATAAAATGGTACTTCAGTAAATGATGGGTCAACAGAAAATGCAAACCCAACAATGCAGTTTTAAGAAAGATAAGACTTAAGAAAACATTTACTAGATAAACTAAAGTTTAAAAAAATAAAAGAGCAACATCAAAATAACAATAACAAGGCTATATACAGGGGGTACCGAGTCAATGTGTCGGGAATACGTTAGTCGAGGTAATTGAGGTAATATGTACATGTAGGTAGGGGTAAAGTGACTATGCATACATAATAAACAGCGAGTAGCAGCAGCATCAAAAAGGGAGGGGGGGGGGGGGGGGGTCAATGCAAGTAGTCTGAGTAGCCATTTGATTAGCTCTTCAGCTGTCTTAAGGCTTGGGGGTAGAAGCTGTTAAAAAGCCTTTAGGACATAGACTTGGAATTCCGGTACCGCTTGACGTGTGGTAGCAGCTAGAACAGTCTATGACTACGGTGGCTGGAGTCTTAGGCAATTTTTTAGAGCCTTCCTCTGACACCGCCTGGTGTAGAGGTCCTGGATGGCAGGAAGCTTGGCCCCAGTAATGTACTGGGCCGTAGGCACTACCCTCTGTAGCGCCTTGCGGTCGGAGGCAAAACGGTTGGCATACCAGGCAGTGATGCAACCATTCAGGATGCTCTCAATGGTGAAGCTATAGAACGTTTTGAGGATCTGAGGACCCATGCCAAATCTTTTCAGTCTCCGGAGGGGGAATAGGCGTTGTTGTGCCCTTTTCATGACTGTCTTGGTGAGTTTGGACCAGGATAGTTTGTTGGTGATGAGGACGCCAAAGAACTTGAAGCTCTCAACTCGCTCCACTACAGTGCTGTCAATGAGAATGTGGACGTGCTCGGCCCTCCTTTTCATGTAGTCCATGATCATCTCCTTTGTCTTGATCACATTGAGGGAGAAGTTGTTGTCCTGGCACCACACTGTCAGGTCTTTGACCTAATCCCTATAGGCTGTCTCATCATTGTCAGTGATCAGGCCTACCATTGTGGTGTCGTCGCACCTGGGTTGGTGTGTTGATGCACCCTACCCTGCCCTGAGAACAATGAGCTGAATCGATCTTCAAAAACATATAAACTCAAGTACTTGTGGTTGTCAGAAAAATTATATACTCCTATAAAAGACAACAACTGACAACCTAATTTGTTTAACTTGTTTTTATTTTGAACCTTTATTTAACTAGGCAAGTCAGTTCAGAACAAATTCTTATTTACAATGACGGCCTACCAGGAAACATTGCCTTGTTCAGAACAACCGATTTTTACCTTGTCAACTCAGGGATTCGATCCAGCAACCTTTCGGTTACTGACCTAACGACGCTCTAACCACAAGGCTACCCGTTGCCCCAGATTGTTCTCATGGAGGCCTATTGTTCTGTTACATTCAAGTGTATTTTAATTAGCATTTGTTTTGTATCCAGGAAAAATTCAGGGATTCCAGATCCAGGAAAGGAGGGGTTAACTAGCAGGACTGACTGGTCTATCTGACAGCAGAGGCCTCCTGGCTAACCTCAGGAGACTAATGGGGGAGAATCTGGGGTCACGGAGCAAGAGAGAGGAGGCACTGAAAGAGTAAAACAAGGCAAATGGTGCAGGTTATTAACACACACAGAGAGAGAGAGAGAGTGAGAGAAAGCGACAGGACATTTCTTTCCACAGGGCCATGGGGTGAGACAGGGATGCAGCTTAAACCCCAGCCTCTAACATATATACCAACGAATTGGCGAAGGCACTAGAAGGCACTCTGCCTCACCCTACTAGAATCTGAAGTCAAATGTCTACTGTTTGCAGATAATCTAGTGCTTCTGTCACCAACCAAGGAGGACCTACAGCAGCATCTAGATCTTCTGAACAGATTCTGTCAGTCCTGGGTCCTGACAGTACATCTCAGTAAGACAAAAATAATGGTGTTCCAAAAAAGGTCCAGTTACCAGGACCACAAATAGAAATTCCATCTAGACGTCTAGCCCTAGAGCACACAAAAAAACTATACATACCTCGGCCTAACATCAGTGCCACAGGTAACTTCCACAAAGCTGTGAACGAGCTAAGAGACAAGGTAAGAAGGGCCTTCTATGCCATCAAAAGGAACATAAAATTCGATATACCAATTAGGATCTGTCTAAAAAACGTCAATCAGTTATAATTCACAAAATGGGACAATCACCAAATTGAGACTGCATGCAGAATTCTGCAAAAATATCCTCAGTGTTATAAAACACCAGATATTGCATGCAGAGCAGAATTAGGCCGATACACTCTAATTATCAAAATCCAGAAAAGAGCTGTTGAATTCTACAACCACCTAAAAGTAAGCGATTCCCAAACCTTCCATAACAAAGCCATCACCTACCTGGAGAAGAATCCCCTAAGCAAGCTGGTCCTGGGGCTCGATTCACAAACACAAACAGACCCCACAGAGCTCCAGGACAGCAACACAATTAGACCCAACCAAATCATGAGAAAACAAAAGATAATTACTTGACACATTGGAAAGAATGAACAAAAAACTGAGCAAACTAGAATGCCATTTGGCCCTAAACAGAGAGTACACAGTGGCCTGACCACTGTGACTGACCCAAACTTAAGGAAAACCTTGACTATGTACAGACTCAGTGAGCATTCCCTTGCTATTGAGAAAGGCTCTCGTAGGCAGACCTGGCTCTCAAGAGAAGACAGGCTATGGGCACACTGTCCACAAAATGAGGAGGAAAATGAGCTGCACTTCCTAACCTCCTGCCAAATGTATTACCATATTAGAGACACATATTTCCCTCAGATTACACAGATCCACAAAGAATTTGAAAACAAACCCATTTTTGATATACTCCCATATCTACTGGGTGAAATCCCACAGTGTGACATCACAGCAGCAATATTTGTGACCTGTTGCCACAAGAAAAAGGGCAACCGGCGAAGAACGAACACCATTGTAAATACAATCCATATTTATGTTTATTTATTTTCCCTTTTGTACTTTAAGTATTTGCACATCGTTACAATGCTGTATATAGACACAATATGACATTTGAAATGTCTTTATTCTTTTGTAACTTCTGTGAGTGTAATGTTTACTGTTCATTTTTATTGTTTATTTCACTTTTGTTTATTATTTACTTCACTTGCTTTGGCAATGTTAACATACGTTTCCCATGCCAATAAAACCCCTTGAATTGAGTTGAGAGAGAGGGTACAGGAGTACAATAGTGGGGGGAGCTTACAGGTCTGTAATTTCCTGTAGATTTTTATTTATTTAACCTTTATTTAACTAAGCATGTATTGATAATGAGGCGGAGGTGATGAAATTACAAGTCAGTGAAGAACAAATTCTTATTTACAATGACGTCCTACTCCGGCCAAACCCAGACAATGCAGGGCCAATTGTGTGCTGCCCTATATGGGACTCCCAAATCACAGCCAGATGTGATACAGCCTCTTGCACTGAGATGCAGTGCCTGAGACCACTGCAAACACTCGCATAATGTCAAAAAAAAGTATTGCTTTGAAACAAGAAACCCATGTGAGGAAACGAGTGCAATGACAAAAAGGGAGGAGACTAGAGAGACCCCGTCATTGTGCTTACCTGTTCTTCAGCTACTATACCTTGTAGCCTACCTGTTCACAGAACACCTACCCTCTTCTGCCCCCTATTGAAGTTTAAGGAAACAATGTTGCCCTGCACAGTGGCTGTTGAATGTGTAACGATCTATGACATGAAGTAAGATACAGCCTTAGACCCTTGGCACGTACTATTACTATTTAGCCGCACAGTGCGTATCCACTTGGTTTTTCCTCCCTGTTCGCCAGTGATTAGACAAGATAAAATGTCTCTTCTGCAAAGGGTTCGATACAAAGGGTTCGTATCTAATGTTGACCACTGAGGCGATCACAACTGACCCATTTCCCTGGAAACCCATGTTTACACCTCTCATTTCAAGGAAGCGCCATTGACTCAGGCATGTATTCCTCACCTAACAGCTGCACGTTCCATCTACACACGTCTGAAGTTTCCTGCTCTTCACTTAATAAATGTTTTAACCATATAAAGCAATGTGGGAAAATTAATCATTTGAGGTTTTCTTATGGGTGTATTGACAAACCAAACAGAAACCTCCAGAAATCGAAAAGACCTTGCATTGTCACATCTCTTGTGAAATACGCGAGTGGACTGTTGAATAGATATGTGTAGCAATAAATAGAGAGGAGAGAAGAGTATGAAATGGGCATAGAGAGAAGAAGTCAGTCGAAAAATAAATTAATGGGACAGGTCATGGCCTTCCTTCCAATGTTACTCTGATATTGTTCGATAGAAAGCTGTGCTTCTTGCCGACGACTCTGCTCAGTTCTTATGTCTCGACATGTTTCCATCATGGTATATGGGGTCAGAAGGAACAAATTCCTACATTGCAGCTAAAGGGTCAGCTAGACAGAGAGAGAGAGAGAGACAGGGGAGAGAGGGGAGAATGAAATAAGAGAAGAGAGCGGCAAAAGCGAGGGAGATCTTTTTGGGGCACTGAACTGCAGCCGGTTCTGCTTTTTCCACAGGGTGTGTTCATTGGTCATATGATGCTGCCACTCCCATGTCAAAAGGCCAGAGGTTAAGCAATTCATTTTTTGGTTGCTATGTTGATAGAGGCACCACATTTCACACATAGATAGGGAATGTCTAAAGAAGCATTTTTGGCTTTAGTACCATCCCAGATTTTGTCCATTACCACCCTGGCAGTCATTTCCAAATATGGCTGCCAACCAGCTCCATTTGGCCAGGTTGGACAGGAGTCATATCCATTTGGCCATATCTCCATACATATTTGTTATATACAGCCCAAAGACGGCTTAAAATGCTTGATGGGGTCTGGAGAACACAATTAAATGGTCTGAATATGCTACATACATTTCCCTACGTATTTATTTGGACAATGAAGATACAACTTTTAGTTCTATTCTCCGGCATTTTGGATTTGAGATCAAATTCATATGAGGCGACAGTACAGAACGTCACCGTTTATTTTGAGGGTATTTTAATATATACTGTATTTGTTTTACTATTTAGTTTCTGAAAACTTCTACATGAATGTGGATGCTACTGTGATTATGGATAATCATGAATTAATCGTGAAAAATGACGAGTGAGAAATTTAGAGGCATAAATATCATAACCCCCCCCAAACCTCCCAAACTTATTGGTAATGGTGAGAGGTTAGCATGTTTTGGGGGTATGATCATTGAGCCTCTATCTGTCTTTCTCTAGTCATTATCCGAAAAACATATTATTTTATTAATATTTACAATAAAAGCTACTCCAAAATGACACATTATTTTCCACTAATTTCTATTGGGCACAACATCATCTGAAACACAATCAAAACAAACTGCAAATGCATCTGACAAATGTGTATAGTCAAGCTTGTGTTACGTGTAAATTAGTGAAGAAGTGTGGAGTCAGGCGCAGAGAGCCAAGGATGTGGGTAAAACAACACGCTTTAATGTCCTGGAAACATAACATGAACAAAAGTGGAAACACAAATGAACAGAAATATAAAACGGACAGCGTGAAACCCAAAAAGCCAACAAAAATACACTCAAACAAGGAAACAGGAGAACAAGCCCGCACGAAACAGAAGCGGGCTGAACAGACTATATATAACCCTATCCTAACAACCAAACTAGAAACAGGTGCTACCAATTAGACAAAACTAAACGAACACAGAACAACGGATCGGCGATAGCTAGTAGACCGGTGTCGACGACCGCCGAGAGCCACCCGAACAAGAAGGGGAGTCACCTTCGGTAATATTCGTGACAGCTTGATGTAATCATTGCGTGCTAGCAATATGGGACCAAATACTACATGTTTGACTAATTTAACATATATATAAGTTAACTTGTCCAAAAACCTATGCAACCTTTAAACAACTTTTGTTTCTAAACGGGAAAACAGATGAAAATGCCCTCAAATAAAGTGGATATTCTGTATATATTGTCGCCTCATATGAAACATTGATCTTTTGAGTATAGAGCCAAATTAAAAGGTTTTACTGTAGCTTCACTGTCCAAATAAACATGTAGGGGGGTGTATATGTATTCTTCAAAAACGTAGTAGAAAAGTGGAGACAATATTGCCCAAAATGAGTTTTTTGGTCATTTTCTTTATCTCTTGTTCCAATATTTTACATGTAAACACTACAAGTTATATTAGATGTTCCCTGAAGTCTACTGATTAAAATTATGCGTAATATCATCAAAATCAAATTATATTGGTCACATACACATGGTTATCAGATGTTAATGCGAGTGTAGTGAAATGCTTGTGCTTCTAGTTCCGACCGTGCAGTAATATCTAACAAGTAATCTATCAATTTCACAACAACTACCTTATACACACGCAAGTGTAAAGGAATGAATAAGAATGTGTATATATAAATATATGGATGAGCGATGGCCATACGGCATAGGCAAGATGTAGTAGATGGTATAGAGTACAGTATATACATTTCAGATGAGTAATGTAGGGTATGTAAACATAATATAAAGTGGAATTGTTAAAAGTGACTAGTGATACATTTATTACATCCATTTTTTTATTATTAAAGTGGCAAGAGATTTGAGTCACTATGTTAGCAGCAGCCACTCAATGTTAGTGATGGCTGTTTAACAATCTGATGGCCTTAAGATAGAAGCTGTTTTTCAGTCTCTCGGTCCCAGCTTTGATGCACCTGTACTGACCTCGCCTTCTGGATGATAGCGTGGTGAACAGGCAATGGCTCGGGTGGTTGTTGTCCTTGATGATCTTTATGGCCTTCCTGTGACATCGGGTGGTGTAGGTGTCCTGGAGGGCTGGTAGTTTGCCCCCGGTGATGCGTTGTGCAGACCTCACTACCCTCTGGAGGGCCTTACGGTTGTGGGCGGAGCAGTTGCCGTACCAGGCAGTGATACAGCCCGACAGGATGCTCTCGGTTGTGCATCTGTAAAAGTTTGTGAGTGTTTTCGGTGACAAGCCAGATTTCTTCAGCCTCCTGAGGTTGAAGAGGCACTCTTCACCACGCTGTCTGTGTGGGTGGACCATTTCAGTTTGACCGTGATGTGTAAGCCGAGGAACCTAAAACTTTCCACCTTCTCCACTACTGTCCCATCGATGTGGATAGGGGGCTGCTCCCTCTACCGTTTCCTGAAGTCCACGATCATCTCCTTTGTTTTGTTGATGTTGAGTGTGAGGTTATTTTCCTGCGACCACACGCCGAGGGCCCTCACCTCCCTGTAGGCCGTCTCGTCATTGTTGGTAATCAAGCCTACCACTGTAGTGTCGTCTGCAAACTTGATGATTGAGTTGGAGGCGTGCATGGTCAGGCAGTCATGGGTGATCAGGGAGTACATCATATTACATGATGTGTGAATTTTTAAAAAATGTGATCAACTTGATCTGTACACATCTCTAATTATAATCCCATAGGAATGCATTATATCCTGCAGAGACAGGTCACCCATTTTCACAAAATGTCTTTGTGATGACACCATTCAACCTTTACAAAAAGCTAGCTATAGTCTAGCTATACAGCACAGGAGGTTGGTGGCACCTTAATTCGGTAGGACGGGCATGTAGTAATGGCTGGAGCGGAATAAGTAGAAAGGTATCACGCCATTCCATTTGCTCCATTCAAACCATTATTATGAGCCGTCCTCCCCTCAGCAGCCTCCACTGCTATCGTTCCATTGTAGATTTAACCTATTTTATTTTAAAAAGGGACCAGTATTCCAAAGTGGCCGCCAACCAGCTTCATCTGTTCTTATTGGGCAGGAGTCAAAAGACTATTTGTTTCATCAGACGAGAGGACATTTCTCCAAAAAGTACAATCTTGGCAGTTTTGTAGCAGAGGCTTCTTCCTTGCTGAGTGGCCTTTCAGGTTCTGTCAATATAGGACTGGTTTTTACTGTGGATAGAGATGCTTTTGTACATGTTTCCTCCAGCATCTTCACCAGGTATTTTTCTGTTGTTCTGGGATTGATTTTCACTTTTCATACCAAAGTATGTTCATCTCTAGGAGACAGAATACTTCTCCTTCCTGAGCGGTATAACAGCTGTGTGGTCCCATAGCCTACAAACCTGACTCAGTTACACCAGCTCTGTCAAGAAGAATGGGCCAACATTCACCCAACTTATTGTGGGAAGCTTGTGGAAGGCTCCCCGAAATGTTTGACCCAAGTTAAACCATTTAACCTGTTGTGACACCCCATCCCGTGGACGGGACCGTTGTCATCATCTGACACTAATTAGCATAACGCAACGGACATAAATATTCCTAGAAAATACTCCTATTCATGAAAATCACAAGTGAAATATACTGGAACACAGCTTAGCCATTTGTTAATCACCCTGTCATCTCAGATTTTCAAAATATGCTTTACAGCCAACGCTAGACAAGCATTTGTGTAAGTTTATCATAGCCTAGCATAGCATTATGCTTTGCTAGCAGCAGGCAACCTTGCCACGGAAATCAGAAAAGCAATCAAATTAAATAATTTACCTTTGATGAACTTCGGATGTTTTCACTCACGAGACTCCCAGGTAGACAGCCAAAGTTCATTTTTTCCCAAAATATTCTTTTTGTAGGCGAAATAGCTCCGTTTGTTCTTCACGTTTGGCTGAGAAATCGCCCGAAATTGTGGTCACCAAACTCCAAAAAATATTCCAAATTAGCTCCATAATATCGACAGAAACATGGCAAATCTTGTTTAGAATCCATCCTCAAGGTATTTTTCTAATATCTATTCGATAATATATCCGTTGGACAACGGATATTGTTTTTCACTAGGACCGATTGGAATAATGGCTACCTCTGTATTTTACTCGAGAATCTCTCTCGGAGCCACCATGTGACCACTTACGCAATGTGGCCGCCTATGGCTATTCTTCAACAGAAATGCGTAAAACTGCGTCACAATGCTGTAAACACCTTGAGGAATACGTAGAAAGTGTAAGATCGTTGATGGTACATTCACAGCTGAAGAGGGAGTCATTGGAACGCAGCGCTTTCAAAACCTGGGGCACCTCCGGATTGGATTTTTCTCAGGCTTTCGCCTGCAACATTCTGTTATACACAGACAATATCTTTACAGTTTTGGAAACGTTAAGAGTGTTTTCTATCCAAAGCTGTCAATTATATATTCTAGCATCTTTTCCTGACAAAATATCCCGTTTAAAACGGGAACGTTTTTTCCCCAAAAATGAAAATACTGCCCCCTAACTTCTGACCCACTGGGAATGTGATGAACATTACATTTACATTACATTACATTTAAGTCATTTAGCAGACGCTCTTATCCAGAGCGACTTACAAATGGGTGCATTCACCTTATGACATCCAGTGGAACAGTCACTTTACAATAGTGCATCTAAATCTTAAAGAGGGGGGGGTGAGAGGGATTACTTATCCTATCCTAGGTATTCCTTAAAGAGGTGGGGTTTCAGGTGTCTCCGGAAGGTGGTGATTGACTCCGCTGTCCTGGCGTCGCGAGGGAGTTTGTTCCACCATTGGGGGGCCAGAGCAGCGAACAGTTTTGACTGGGCTGAGCGGGAGCTGTACTTCCTCAGTGGTAGGGAGGCGAGCAGGCCAGAGGTGGATGAACGCAGTGCCCTTGTTTGGGTGTAGGGCCTGATCAGAGCCTGGAGGTACTGAGGTGCCGTTCCCCTCACAGCTCCGTAGGCAAGCACCATGGTCTTGTAGCGGATGCGAGCTTCAACTGGAAGCCAGTGGAGAGAACGGAGGAGCGGGGTGACGTGAGAGAACTTGGGAAGGTTGAACACCAGACGGGCTGCGGCGTTCTGGATGAGTTGAAGGGGTTTAATGGCACAGGCAGAGAGCCCAGCCAACAGCGAGTTGCAGTAATCCAGACGGGAGATGACAAGTGCCTGGATTAGGACCTGCGTCGCTTCCTGTGTGAGGCAGGGTCGTACTCTGCGGATGTTGTAGAGCATGAACCTACAGGAACGGGCCACCGCCTTGATGTTGCTTGAGAACGACAGGGTGTTGTCCAGGATCACGCCAAGGTTCTTAGCGCTTTGGGAGGAGGACACAATGGAGTTGTCAACCGTGATGGCGAGATCATGGAACGGGCAGTCCTTCCCCGGGAGGAAGAGCAGCTCCGTCTTGCCGAGGTTCAGCTTGAAGTGGTGATCCGTCATCCACACTGATATGTCTGCCAGACATGCAGAGATGCGATTCGCCACCTGGTCATCAGAAGGGGGAAAGGAGAAGATTAATTGTGTGTCGTCTGCATAGCAATGATAGGAGAGACCATGTGAGGTTATGACAGAGCCAAGTGACTTGGTGTATAGCGAGAATAGGAGAGGGCCTAGAACAGAGCCCTGGGGGACACCAGTGGTGAGAGCGCGTGGTGAGGAGACAGATTCTCGCCACGCTCCTACCGACCTGTCAGGTAGGACGCAATCCAAGCGTGGTCCGCGCCGGAGATGCCCAACTCGGAGAGGGTGGAGAGGAGGATCTGATGGTTCACAGTATCGAAGGCAGCCGATAGATCTAGAAGGATGAGAGAAGAGGAGAGAGAGTTAGCTTTAGCAGTACGGAGCGCCTCCATGATACAGAGGAGAGCAGTCTCAGTTGAATGACTAGTCTTGAAACCTGACTGATTTGGATCAAGAAGGTCATTCAGAGAGAGATAGCGGGAGAGCTGGCCAAGGACGGCACGTTCAAGAGTTTTGGAGAGAAAAGAAAGAAGGGATACTGGTCTGTAATTGTTGACATCGGAGGGATCGAGTGTAGGTTTTTTCAGAAGGGGTGCAACTCTCGCTCTCTTGAAGACGGAAGGGACATAGCCAGCGGTCAGGGATGAGTTGATGAGCGAGGTGAGGTAAGGGAGAAGGTCTCCGGAAATGGTCTGGAGAAGAGAGGAGGGGATAGGGTCAAGCGGGCAGGTTGTTGGGCGGCCGGCCGTCACAAGACGCGAGATTTCATCTGGAGAGAGAGGGGAGAAAGAGGTCAGAGCACAGGGTAGGGCAGTGTGAGCAGAACCAGCGGTGTCGTTTGACTTAGCAAACGAGGATCGGATGTCGTCGACCTTCTTTTCAAAATGGTTGACGAAGTCATCTGCAGAGAGGGAGGGGGGGGGGAGGATTCAGGAGGGAGGAGAAGGTGGCAAAGAGCTTCCTAGGGTTAGAGGCAGATGCTTGGAATTTAGAGTGGTAGAAAGTGGCTTTAGCAGCAGAGACAGAGGAGGAAAATGTAGAGAGGAGGGAGTGAAAGGATGCCAGGTCCGCAGGGAGCCGAGTTTTCCTCCATTTCCGCTCGGCTGCCCGGAGCCCTGTTCTGTGAGCTCGCAATGAGTCATCGAGCCACGGAGCGGGAGGGGAGGACCGAGCCGGCCTGGAGGATAGGGGACATAGAGAGTCAAAGGATGCAGAGAGGGAGGAGAGGAGGGTTGAGGAGGCAGATTCAGGAGATAGGTTGGAGAAGGTTTGAGCAGAGGGAAGAGATGATAGGATGGAAGAGGAGAGAGTAGCGGGGGAGAGAGAGCGAAGGTTGGGACGGCGCGATACCATCCGAGTAGGGGCAGTGAGGGAGGTGTTGGATGAGAGCGAGAGGGAAAAGGATACAAGGTAGTGGTCGGAGACTTGGAGGGGAGTTGCAATGAGGTTAGTGGAAGAACAGCATCTAGTACAGATGAGGTCGAGCGTATTGCCTGCCTTGTGAGTAGGGGGGGAAGGTGAGAGGGTGAGGTCAAAAGAGGAGAGGAGTGGAAAGAAGGAGGCAGAGAGGAATGAGTCAAAGGTAGACGTGGGGAGGTTAAAGTCGCCCAGAACTGTGAGAGGTGAGCCGTCCTCAGGAAAGGATCTTATCAAGGCATCAAGCTCATTGATGAACTCTCCGAGGGAACCTGGAGGGCGATAAATGATAAGGATGTTAAGCTTGAAAGGGCTGGTAACTGTGACAGCATGGAATTCAAAGGAGGCGATAGACAGATGGGTAAGGGGAGAAAGAGAGAATGACCACTTGGGAGAGATGAGGATCCCGGCGCCACCACCCCGCTGACCAGAAGCTCTCGGGGTGTGCGAGAACACGTGGGCGGACGAAGAGAGAGCAGTAGGAGTAGCAGTGTTGTCTGTGGTGATCCATGTTTCCGTCAGTGCCAAGAAGTCGAGGGACTGGAGGGAGGCATAGGCTGAGATGAACTCTGCCTTGTTGGCCGCAGATCGGCAGTTCCAGAGGCTACCGGAGACCTGGAACTCCACGTGGGTCGTGCGCGCTGGGACCACCAGATTAGGGTGGCCGCGGCCACGCGGTGTGGAGCGTTTGTATGGTCTGTGCAGAGAGGAGAGAACAGGGATAGACAGACACATAGTTGACAGGCTACAGAAGAGGCTACGCTAATGCAAAGGAGATTGGAATGACAAGTGGACTACACGTCTCGAATGTTCAGAAAGTTAAGCTTACGTAGCAAGAATCTTATTGACTAAAATGATTAAAATGATACAGTACTGCTGAAGTAGGCTAGCTGGCAGTGGGTGCGTTGTTGACACTACACTAATCAAGTCGTTCCGTTGAGTGTAATAGTTTCGACAGTGCTGCTATTCGGGGGCTAGCTGGCTAGCTAGCAGTGTTGTTTACGTTACGTTGCGTTAAAAGAACGACAATAGCTGGCTAGCTAACCTAGAAAATCGCTCTAGACTACACAATTATCTTTGATACAAAGATGGCTATGTAGCTAGCTATGTAGCTAGCTACGATCAAACAAATCAAACCGTTGTACTGTAATGAAATGAAATGAAAATGTGATACTACCTGTGAATGCGACCGGGTTGTGAGTCTATTCGGTAGACGTTGGCTAGCTGTTGGCTAGCTGTCGGCTAGCTGTCGGCTAGCTGTTGGCTAGCTAGCAGAGTCTCCTACGTTAAGGACGACAAATAGCTGGCTAGCTAACCTCGGTAAATTAAGATAATCACTCTAAGACTACACACTCTAAACTACACAATTATCTTGGATACGAAGACAGCAAAGACAGCTATGTAGCTAGCTAACACTACACTAATCAAGTCGTTCAGTTGAGTGTAATAGTTCTACAGTGCAGCTAATCTGTGGACGTTAGCTAGCTGGCTAGTGAAGACTACGTTAGGACGGCGAAATACGATAATTACGCAATTATCTTTGATACAAAGACGGCTATGTAGCTAGCTAAGAAGAAATTGCTAAGATTAGACAAAACAAACCGTTGTGCTATAATGAAATGTAATGAAATGTAATGAAAAAGTTATACTACCTGCGGAGCGAAATGCGGATGCGACCGCTCGCTCCAACCCGGAAGTGTTCCACCCGGAAGTGGAACAAAATAAAAGCTGAAATAAATCCTTCTCTACTATAATTCTGACATTTCACATTCTTAAAATAAATTGGTGATCCTAACTGACCTAAGACAGGTAATCTTTTCATGGATTAAATGTATTTGGCTAAGGTGTATGTAAACTTCCGACTTCAACTGTATGCTGACTGTATTAATATGGGTTAGGTTCAGCCCTTTCCTGGGTAGCTTATCAGAGATAGACATAATATTGAAAAGAGCAGACAAAGCAAGAGGAAAAAATATACATTCAGCAGACCATTTTATGTAAGTTTTATGTGTGTGCTGCGGGGTTGAGGCTACGAACCCATGGGCTTGGCTCTCTCATCCCTTCCAGGCTTCTGGGAGGGATGATGGACAATGAGCCTGTCATAGCAGATGTACGCAATGTCCCCACACGCTCTGACAGGTTTCATGACTGGGATCAGTTCTTTCCTCTTCTGGCGCACTGCTTCAGGATAGTCCTCGTTGAGGAAGATATTCATTGATCTCAAGTTCATGGCTCTTAACATAGATTGTAAAATTGTCATGGTCAAAACAAATAGAGTCAATGGTTGTAAAGATGGGAGCGGTTTGTCGTAATAAAGAGGCTCTAGTGTGATCTTATCTTGATTATTGACCAGTCATATGGTCAAGTGCTGCAAAGAAAGACCTAGTTTTAAGCTGCAGCTGGCCCAGAACAGAGCCGCGCACGTCTTGCTTTTCACTGTAGTCAGAGGGCTAATATTAATACTATGCATGCACATTTCTGTGCTTGCATAGTGTTTAGGAAAGACTGACTGTGTCACTTCTTGTTTCTTAAGAAACATTCATGTGTTGTACATTCCAAATAGTTTTCATAGTCAACACAGCACTGACACACATACTTACCCCACCAGACATGTCACCAGTGGTCTTTTCAGGTAGAAAACAAATTTAAGGAAAGGTATAGTATTATACAGAGTCAGGAGTGCATGGAACTCCTTCCGTCTTATATAGCGCAAGTGAACAGCAAACCTGTCTTAAAAAATAAAGCAACGCCTCTCCCCCATGTGACCTTACTTGTTGTGTATATAAACTGACATGTATATGTAACTGGTCGATACACACACGCGCGCACACACACGCACACACACACACACACACACACACACACACACACACACACACACACACGTTTTTGTATGTAAATTGTGAAGTATTTTGTCTGTAATGTATTTTTCATTGTGTGACGGACCCCAGTAAGACTAGCTGTTGCCAATGGCGTCGGCTAATAGGGATCCTAATAAATACTCACATGCCAACACCTGTGTCAACGTCACAGTCCAAAGATATTGCTGTTGAGAGTCAGGTTGTGATTACATTTGAGTTATTTAGCAGGCGCTCTTACAGTAGTGAGTGCATACAGTTTCATACTTTATTGTACTAATCTACGAGAGATAGGCAGGCACCTAGATGCTTGGACTTGTAAAACAGACTCTCCTGACAGTTCATGTTGGAGGGGAGGAGTTGTTGTGTATTAGAGTTGTACCATTTGCACCCCCATACTTACCGTAGTTGTATACGCAGAGCATCATAATGTGTGTTGACAAGATCACATTCCAGATAAGTGGTTGAACTTACTGTCTCCCATCTCATCATTATTGCATTTTTATAAAGACATGGTTTTGGAACCCACAAGACATGACAATAATTGTGTCAAATCACCACTTTAAGAGTTCAAAATGTTCAGTATTTCTGTGTTCATATTTCAGAACCACATATGGATTCATTAGACATTTAAGAGTGAAAAAATGCATTCTGAGGTCAAATAGCCACTCTAGGAATCATCACTAACCCAAATGTGTCTCTAAATAGATAAAAATACAAAATATATGTTACAACTTCCCCCGGACTCCCCTTACTAGTGAGTGTGCAACTTTCAAACAAGGCCGAGTCAAGACGGGGTAAACAGTCAATAAGGGGTTTGAGATGGGACTTGAGTACTACAACACTGCTCTCCAGACCCCCCTTAAACAATTTAAGCCATCATTGGCCTGTATGTACCTATTATTTATGCTGATACGGCCACGTGACATCTGCCCAATTTGGCCCCATGGAGATGGTTGGCAGCCATATTATAAACGGCCACCAAGGGGGTAATATAAATATCTGCACTATAGCTAAAAACACTTCTAAGGACTTGTCCTAGCTGTGTGTGCAATTTGGTGCCTCTATCACAAAAGTCACAACTCCCCTCAAATGTTACGATTAGCCGCTGGACTAAAAGGCTGCTGGTGGAGAAAGATTGAACCATGATCTACACCCTTGTTTAAGGTTCCATTTCCTGGTTGCTAAAATTCTAATAGTTTGCCTAATTTCTGTTTATGTGACAAAACAAGCAATCATTTTACGACCTAAACCGAGGTGAAATATATTTTTAATAGGCAGAAATATTGTATTTTCAGCTTTTTGAAGCTAGTGTACAAACACGAAAGTAACGCAAAAACAAAACGTAAGTATGGAAGCATAGAAATAGCGCACATAGAACAGATCGACTGCTTCTTAGACTTCCTTTCAATAAGAATGCCATATCTATAACTCATATTTCTATCAGAATTTGGTCGGGTCGCCCAAAAAGTTACATATTTCAGAATATGAATACTGTATAAAGTCACAATAGGGACACAGCAGAGTCAGAATGTCCAAGATATATTATATTTGTCATGAATAAATGAGAATGGTACAATTTAATTGGTCGTGCTTTATAGCTTTGTACTAAAATGAGGAGACATGACTCAAAAGGTCATGACTCTTATTGTCTATCCCAGACACCAAAATGCCAACAAGTCATTGCCAGACAGATAGATTCATCTTGAACTTAGACTAGAGATATATCCCTTGTGACTGACAGAGATCGCTTTACTGTTTGATTTCATGATAGCAAACAATGAAGAGAAAAAGTAACTTCCCAGGTCGTTTTCATACTCATGTGGTGCTCTCAGCAAATACATGAGACATTTCTCTGAGTGTGTGGGTGGCGGCCTGGCGTGGCGCAGTGGGGAAAGGGGCCAAGGAGGGAGTTACTGAGCAGGCCTTTCCCAATTCACACCAGTATGAATGAAGTTGAGCAGTATGCTGCTGCCACTGTGGCGTGACATGGAAAATAGAAAAGCAGTGGAATATGTGATGGTTTCCAGAAGTGCTTATGGTTGTAAAGGAATGGTTCTCTTGGGACTGGGGATACCCCATTTGGAAGGGGTTTTCCAGATCAATCATCCCTATTGTAGGTTCAGTTAAGTGCACAGACTGTAGCTAGTAACTAAGGTATAATTACATTTCTGTTAACAATTTGTGACTCAGATCCTGAAATAGACTCACTTTCCAAAAATGACTTGGTTACCCACGTGTCAAGTGAAAGCTTTAACAAACTCCTTGATTCATTTATTGGATTAACATTGGGAGATACTGTAACTGCCGGTTCCTGATCTCACTTGGTGAAGATGCGGACTGGCATTTTTAATGTCTGTTGGGTAGAGCCGCAGATGTGGCTGGGATGTCACACTCTTTGTATTATTTCCGGACCTATACGTATCCCTAGAACTCAGTAGGCAGATTCTTCACCACCACCAACAACACTGAAGGCCAGTGGTGTGAAAGATCAAATTATTGCTTTGTCTCATCCATTCCCTTCCCCTTGCTTCTCAATTAAATTTTAAAGTGAAACTGACTGCATTATACCAACATTAAATCTTATTCAAATCTGGTCATATACTGTACACCACCAGGAAGACAATTACACTTTCTCTCAAGCAAGCACTTCGATATTGTCATTTTCACGTTTTCATAAATTCTTAGAATGTTTGGGAATTACATGTACTAAGGCATTTGTGAAAATTCTAAAGCAACATAGGTAGGGTGTGTTCATAAATTCACTCTGGAGTGCCAGAGTGTGCTCAGAGTGTGCTCTGGGCATTCATGCTGGCAACAACTTAATCATGTTTTTTTTGCCAACGTTTTCTGACACCGGCCACATTCAAAAGGTGTTGAGCGTTTGTAAATTCATCAGTAATTCTGCGCTCTGGCACACTAAGAGGAGAGTGCTCTGAAATCGGAGTAGATATCCAAAGTGAATTTACGACTGCACCCATAGAGTGGGAAAGCGGCCGTGCATTTGGACAATTAACTGCAGTAAATTAAACATCTGTCTCGTCCAGGACCAGAGACCACGGACCGGTGCACCATAGCCAATCAGAGCTACAGTAGGCCTTTATTTGCCTGCCATCATTCACTTTGAACTGGACTGTGTGTTTACAAGTAGTTGCAACAGCGCGACTTTAGATCATTAGAACGCATTCGCCAAAAGCCACAAAATACATCTGAATGGATTTCTGCAAATGTGTCATTAAATCAACAGTCCTATTGATCAAACAACCATGAAAAGGTATGCTCTCTCTTCCTCGGTTATGTACATCAACAACAAAAAGATCAACAACTAATGCTACCCAGAGAAAAATGAGATAAAATCTAACAAAGGAACATTAGATAAACCCTCTCAAACTTTTTCAGTTAGTTGGCCGCCAAAATTTCACTGATAGAAGAAGGGGAATTGTAGCCTACTCGCCCTTCTGCAGCTTGCCAGCCAACAATGCATAATTGACCCAACCAAGCACCCAAAGCTAACTGGCTAAAGTTGTCTAGCTTGCTCGCTAGCTACTTCCAACACAAATGAAAAAAGACCTTACCGTTTTACTCACCCTAGCAGAGCTGGCTAGGTTGTTTATATGTTATCAAGAGTGCTCGTAACTAACTATTACTTTCTTTGCTAACGGACATCACTCAGTCATATATTCAGTGGGTGTTGTGGGTTTGTAAATTCATAACTTATTCTGTGCTCTGGCACACTCAGACGAGAGTGCCCTGAAATCGGAGTTGATAGCCAGAGTGAATTTGCAAACACAAGCGATATGCTAACTGGATAACAGTCATTCAAGTTCTTGCTAGCTAACCAAATGACACCTGCATCCTTAGCTGTGTACAGTATAACCACTGAAAAACAATATGAGGGGAAAAAGTCAGTCACTCACCAACTCCTCCAACGACATGACATCCTCCTAGCAGCTAGCTAGCTATCTAGAAAACGTCAAGCTCTGTATCTACACAAATAGATACACTAGCTTATTAGCCCATGTCATGACTGACTTGTGATCATTACTGTTTTAGTCCAAAATATTGAGCCATTGAAACTGAAACACTGCATCCCGAATGAGGCAGCAAACAATGTACCAGGCCAGCTGTGATTTACAACCTAATAAAAAAAACATGTTTGCGAGTACCAAGAAATGTAATGGTGAAGGCTTTGATGCTATGGACTGGCCCGCCCGTTCCCCAGAGCTGAATCCAAATGAGCACATCTGGGACATCATGTCTCGCTCCATCCACCAACGCCACATTGCACCACAGACTGTCCAGGAGTTGGCGGATGCTTTAGTCCAGGTCTAGGAGGAGATCCCTCAGGAGACCATCCACCACCTCATCAGGAGCATGCCCAGGCGTTGTAGGGAGGTCATACAGGCACGTGGAGGCCACACACACTACGGAGCCTCATTTTGACTTGTTTTAAGGACATTACATCAAAGTTGAATCAGCCTGTAGTGTGGTTTTCCACTTTAATTTTGAGTGTGACTCCAAATCCAGACCTCCATGGGTTGATAATTTGATTTCCATTTATAATTTTTGTGTGATTTTGTTGTCAGCACATTCAACTATGTAAAGAAAAAAGTATTTAATAAGAATATTTCATTTATTCAGATCTAAGATGTGTTATTTTAGTGTTCCCTTTATTTTTTTGAGCAGTGTATTTTTATTCATCACAATTTTCTTTAACCATTTTTGGTCTTTAAAAATATTATGTATATTCATTTATTTTAGAGAAAAATACGTTTTTTAAGCAATTAGTATATTTGAGTTTAACCACAATATTTGTTCTGTCTTTTCAGGTGAATTAAACTGAAATTGCATCTAACTTTCTAAGGCTTGTTTAAAAAAAAGCGATATTTTCGAGATTGTCATTTACAGTTGCAGTTGTAATCTGAATAAAGGGGAAAAGACAATTATTGAACATGGGGTGAGACTTTATTACTAATTTATTATAGAACCATTTCGGATTTAAGTATAACTGCTGCCTTTGGTGAGAGGTCTAATACCTTAATATTTAATCATATCTGCCCTTCGAATTCATATTCGTCCTTTTAATTTTGTCTGGCTTGGAATATTTTTTGTTCATATCTTTTAAAAAGCAGGCCATTAGGCAGACCCTGGTAGCAAGATTTACATCTTAAAATGTATTGGAGTGAGATCATTTCTTTCATTCGGGATATGTATACCGAGTATGTACCGAGTATGTCCACAATGGTGTTGATCACGTGGACTCGAATATGTTCCGGCCAGCCTCAGAGAGCAACATCAAACACTCGGTGAGTGAGTTTACAAAGAAGTGCAATGGAGATGTTGTATCCACTGTGGCTATTAAAACCTACCCAAAATCAAATCAAATTGTATTTGTCACACACATGGTTAGCAGATGTTAATGCCAGTGTAGCGAAATGCTTGTGCGACCCTAACCAGAAACAGGGGATGGATGGCGGCATTCGCGCAAAACTGAAAGTGCAATCCACCGCATTTAACCATGGAAAGAGGTCTGGAAATATAGCTGAATATAATCAGTGGTTATTCCCTCCAAAAGGCAATCAAACAAGCGAAATGCCGGTACAGGGAAAAAGTGGAGTTGCAAATTTTCAACAGCTCAGGCACGAGACGTATGTGGCAGGGTCTACAGGAAATCATGAACTACAAAAAGATAAACGGCCGCACACCAACATCAACGTCATGCTTCTAGACAAACTAAACACCTTCTTTGCTCGCTTTGTGGATAATACAGAGCCACCGTCGCAGCTCGCTAACAAGGACTGCGTCCCCCCCTCCTTCTCCATGGCCGTGAGTAAAACATTTAAACGTGTTAACCCTCTCAAGGCTGCTGGCCCCGACCACATCCCTAGACGCATCCTCAGAGCATGTGCAGACCAGCTGGCTGATGTGTTTACGGACATATTCAATCACTCCCTATCCTAGTCTGTTGTTCCCACATGGTTCAAGATGGCTACCATTGTTCTTGTACCCAAGAAGGCAAAGATAACTGAACTACATGACTACAGAAGTGAGTGCTACTATGTAGCACTCACTTCTGTCATCATGAAGTGCTTTGTGAGGCTAGTCAAGGATCATATCACCTCCACCTTACTGGCCACCCTAGACCCACTTCAGTTTGCATACTGCCCCAACCTGTCCACAGATGACGCAATCGCCATCACACTGGCCTCTCCCATCTGGACAAAAGGAATACCTATGTAAGAATGCTGTTCACGTACTACAGCTCAGCATTCAACACCATAGTACCCTCCAAGCTCATCAATCATCAAGCTGGAGGCCCTGGGCCTCCAACCCACCCTGTGCAATTGGGTCCTGGACTTTGACGGGCCACCCCCAGGTGGTGAAGTTAGGAAACAACATCTCCGCTTCGCTGACCCTCAACACTGGGGGTAGGAAATTGCTGCTTTTTAATGGAATAGTTACATAGGCATACAGGGCCCATTATCAGCAACCATCACTCCTGTATTTTTTTATTTTTTTTACCTTTATTTAACCAGGCAAGTCAGTTAAGAACATATTCTTATTTTCAATGACGGCCTGGGAACAGTGGGTTAACTGCCTGTTCAGGGGCAGAACGACAGATTTGTACCTTGTCAGCTCGGGGGTTTGAACTCGCAACCTTCCGGTTACTAGTCCAACGCTCTAACCACTAGGCTACGCTGCCGTATTCCAAATGGCACATTGTGTTAGCTAATCCAAATGTATCATTTAACCCTTTTGCAATTAAGTTAGCACAGTTGAAAACTGTTGTGCTGATTAAATATCCAATGAAACTGGCCTTCTTTAGATTAGTTGAAACAAATGTTTTTTTCTGTCTGAAACTCGTCAGCCTATTCTTGTTCTGAGAAATGAAGGCTATTCCATGTGAGAAATTTCCAAGAAACTGAAGATCTCGTACAGCGCTGTGTACTACTCCCTTCACAGAACAGCGCACACTGGCTTTAACCAGAATAGAAAGAGGAGTGGGAGGCCCCAGTGCACAACTGAGCAAGAGGACAAGTACATTAGAGTGTCTAGTATGAGAAACGTCCTCAACTGGCAGCTTCATTAAATAGTACCCGCAAAATACCAGTCTCAATGATAACAGTGAAGAGGGATGCTGGCCTTCTAGGCATAATTTCAAATAAAAAGCCATATCTTAGACTGGCCAATAAAAAGAAAAGATTAAGATGGGCAAAAGAACAAGAAGGCCAGCATCACGGAGTCGCCTCTTCACTGTTGACGTTGAGACTGGTGTTTTGCGGGTACTATTTAATGACTACTCCATTCTCATAGAGGAGGAGTCTTTGTGTCTCTTTACAATTGGTTATAGATATGCAGTTTATCTACTATGAGAGCTAACGCGTTTCCCTTTCTCTTTTCCTTTAAAATGAAATACCGAACTTTGCGCTGTTCCTTAGGGAACTGATCTTTCATGCCAGCAAATCTTTTACCCAGGCTTTTAACCATTATTCTGTCTTTAAAGAAAGCACATTTGGCAATGATTGAGAGTTCGTGAAGTCGTTTTTTAGCATAAACTGGGAATATGATATTTTTGACTGATACAATGATTGTCTGTTTCATATCTGCAAAGTAGTAAAAACGCTGTCAGTTCCACTTTAATGCGGCATTTGGAGAATTTTGCGCAATGAGCCATGTGCATTCTTTTAAAATAGACTCTTTATCATCTGAAGTAAAAACAGAGTGTTTTTTCACGGTGCCCATCCACTCAAATGAACCCATTGTGTCTCTAAAATCGCAGCCTCTATGCAGGGAGTTACTAACAGAGAAGTGAAGCGAGTGGCTCCAGCTGTGCCTAGCAAATGCTTGTGAAATATGGTGTGTCAACTCCACTGAGACCTGCCAAGAACTGTCTGGGTTTGTTTCATATGAAACCGGCTATGTGCTTCCAAATGAACCCAAATCTTTGTTTTCTGTTGCCATGGGCACCATGGGATTGTTTTGGAATTTTCCTGTGGTTTCGACGTCAGAGGGAGGATTCCTAATGGTAATTACTGAGAATGTGTGGTGTGGAATAGGGGTAGACGAATAGAGTGGGAATGAGCGTGCAAGAAGGAGGGAAAGTGAAAGAATGAGAAAGAATTTGAGTGAATAAAGAGTTTGTAGAAATAGAAGGAGAAAGACAGAGAGGGGATTGTAAATGTATGTGTTTGCCTGCGTGCTGTGCATACTGTATGTCCTTGTCCTTATAGCTTGTCCTCCAGGGCCCAGTGTCTCACTCTCCATCACCACCCTGTCATAGCTCCCACCCTATAGACCTCACCCCAGTTATACGTCTTCACGTTACTGACTCATTACGGCAGGACGAAATCGGATGTCATTGTTTACAATAGGACAGTACTGCCAATTCCAGCAGGGCGGGCGCCAAAAGTAGAAATATCTCTACTTTTGACGTTGACTGTGGCGGCAAAGCAAAATCAGATGTCAGCCCCTGTGACTATTCTTAACTAAAACAATACAACAGTGAGTCATTTACATTTAGAAATATCATATAGCATCTAGCTAAGAAATATTGTGGTTCAAAGTGCTGTATTTATTCTGTTTGGAATTTTTTGACAACCACTGTGCACATACGTCAATTCCACATCTATTCCACGTTGATTCAATGTAATTTCATTGAAATGACGCAGAAACAATATATTCAACCAGTGTGTGCCCACTGGGAAGCTAGCATGTTTTTCAAACTAGCTAGGCCACCAGTTTTCATGCAGCGCTACAAGAGGCTATATCAGTCCAGTAATACAGGACTAGCAAAGGCCCAGTGCACTCCTTTTGTGAATAACTGTTATTTTATTAGGATTTATCATGGGGTGCTGCAGCACCCTCAGCACCGCTACTTCCCGGGGCTATGATGCCATCTGATCAGACTTTCTTTGAGTCTGTAATTTGAGCGCAGCATTAGCGCTCAGTTACAGATTCGCGCCACCCGGCATAGCTCACCCCACCTCTCACACTCATCCCAACCCAGAGACCCCCACCCTCCAACCATCCCGACCTGGACAATAGCTGCTGTAATTTGCTCAACAGGAATCCAGGAGTCATCTTTACAGTCAGCTTGCAAGCTGAAGCATTGAGCCCACCACCAGGAAACCTGAAAAAAGAATAACACCCTTCACACATACCCTTCACACACACACCCACGATGTCAGGTAGGTTTACACTAGGTGATTGATGTGATGTCTGTGGTGCACCATTCACCCTCAGAGGAATGTTGAGCACACCTGATAATTGTTTGCAGCCATCTGCACAGTCTTATGAATCAGATGAGCTTTTCTCATGTCATGCTACATTACAAGTCCGTCCATGTGACATGCACTTTATGTTGTCGTTTATCAACGTGAGACAGCCTGTTGGAGCTAGTTGATCTAAGGGGCTTTGTGTGTTTCTGGGAAAGGTCTATTGTCAGTTGTAATTTTCAGGGGTGAGAGATGTCCTGCCAAGTCACATTGAGAGACTGACCCTGGGTCGGCTAGTCTCTCCAGTGGCTGGCTTTAGATTTAAGACCCTCTGTGGGTGTTCCTTGAACTTTAACAGGATGGGCATGGCTAGAACAGAGCCTTACAGACCATCTAACAATCCTGTTCAGTCAGAGCCTAAGAGGAAACTCATTCTTACTCCAGTGAAAAAGGGCTCTCTGAAGATGGGCCAAAGCCAGAACTCAATGGGGCCAATCACGGCCAGATCACGAGGCTCATCTGAGGACAGTCCAAATAACGCTTCCCAGAATGTAAAAGTAAAAGTGCAACCCGGCAAACCCACTCCTCCCTTTAACAGAACTGGTATGACTCAAATCACTGTAGCCTCGTCTACACCTTGCGCTAAGATGTGAGTTTCGTGATCTGATCAATATAATCCAATCACTATCTGATCAAGGTTTGTTGCGTCTACACACTGTATTAAAATGTGCATCTTGTCTGTCCACTGTGTCCGCATTGTAACAAGATTAGCTGGTGCCTCCCTATATGCAAATTATTTTACAAGTCCAAACACCTCAAAACACAAAATGGTATCAAGAACAAGATACCACACAGTAGCTGAAACGAGCCATGTACGATTGCCCACGTGGTAGCTTCTTTTCATTGTTGCCAGCTATCTAACTGTTCACAAACACACTGCCTTTTACCCCTGCGTGCACATTGTGGCTCAAAATGATTGTGAAGTTGTCAGGCAACCCTATCTATACACCTGCTTTCCAAAGTTTTTTCAAAAGGTATGATTAATTCATAATGTGAAACAATATGGTGCCACAGTAGCCTACAGTTAAGTTATTCTACATTTACCTCACATTTTGGTCATTTAAGTAATGCTTTTATCCAGAGTGACCTCGTCACTAAAGTTGTCCTTTGGTTTCACAGGAACCATGAAGTAGCACTTTTTACAACCTGTTTATGAAGGACCATAAACTATTATGAGTTTACTGACATCATGTTGAGAATAGAGATACCGCTAGTCTTGCATCACCATATTCCCAAGTCTTCATCAACCAGGAAGCTTCATACAGAGGTTAAGGCCAGGATTAAATCCATCTTGCGTTAGATCCTAGTTATAGCATGCTTGACATTGAAATGTTAATTTCCAATTGAACCGACATTTGCAGCGTTTAGCTTGAAAGCGACCTCTGCGAACGCGGTTACATTGCCTTTAAAAGTTGCACTGTCTACAAGGGCAATCGGTTTGACTCCTGGCCTAAGATAACACTGTGTTATCCAAGACTGTGAAAAAGAGGACTCATTTTGAAAGTAGGTGTCATGTTTTGTCATATATTGTCATGTCTTGTCCCTGTGCTTTCTCTTCTATTCGTTTCCCCCTGCTGGTCTTATTAGGTTTCTTTCCCTCTCTCTATCCCTCTCTCTCTCGTTCCGTTCCTGCTCCCAGCTGTTCCTCATTCTCCTAACGACCTCGTTTACTCTTTCACACCTGTCCCCTATTTTGCCCTCTGATTAAAGTCTCTATTTCTCTCTCTGTTTCTGCTTCTGTCCTTGTCGGATCCTTGTTTGCTGTGCTGTGATCTTGTTCCGTACTGTCGTGTTTTTGCCTTCATCAGATGCTGCGTGTGAGCAGGTGTCTCTGTCAGCTACGGCCTGCGCCTACCCGAAGGGACCTGCAGTCTGTGGCCGCTTATCCTGTTATTCCCCTCTACAGACTAGAGGATTTCGGTTATTCCCCGTTTGGACATTTCCTGTTAAGGATTCAGGATTTGTTATTTTCTGTTTGGACTTGAATAAACTCTGTTTCTGTTAAGTCGCTTTTGGGTCCTCACTCACCTGCATAACAGTAGGATTAGCAGGGTGGTTTGCTTATGAGATGGAACACTGAAGATAAGACAGACAAGCTCCAACAGGATGGGCCACATTGAGACAGTTATCCCCATCTGCATTAGCCCCCCATCAACATCTCTGTGTCCCAAGCCGGTGTGGCACCAGGGAGGACCAGGCAAGACTCTGCAGGCACAGCCTTACAACTGGATGAGCTTGGAATGCTAACATTAGCAAACCATAAAAATACCATGAGGTCTGGGTGGCTGTGCCTTTGGAAAATATAACTCACATTATGGCTCACTGCATTTGGATCAAACAGTCCATTATTTTATAACCACCACACCAAAAGGGAATATCTACTGTACATAGGGTACTTTCTCAAACGGTCGAAAACAGAGTTTCTCATGGTTCTAACTACACATATGCCTCCAAGAGAGGCAAAGATAGTTGTTTTAAATTTGTAAGGAATTCTTTCTTGACTTAATTTCCTGCCTCATGCTCCTTCCTGATTCTCTGGGACAGAAATACCTTCTACTGGGATGAGAGGAAGAGACAATAATCCCACAGGCAGCATAAAGAAAGTGATCTTTATTTTATCGGCTTTGTAGGACAGGCTTGTTAGTTCATGGCCTCTTATATTAGGTATATCCAAACACTGCTATACTATTGATGGTACTATGTGTAAATACTGTCTGGTGCCTGTGTGTACACTACTAAGATATCCACAAGGAGAGAGTGTACGAGAAAGAGAGGGCTAGAGAGAGAGAGAGAGAGAGCTCACCCTTACCACCCTTATCTTTGCATTGTTCTTATGCTCTGAGAATGAATGGGGCAGTATCAATTTACTACCAAGGGAACGGCATCTGAGGGAAAAACAGCTTTAAGACTTTTCTCTTGTTGGGAGCCAATTGCAGTTTTCCATATCTCAGTGGGGAATGTCCCGGGTAAAATTACAGGGGGTCTCTTCCGGATATGTTTACAACAAGATTAGAGTTGCCTTTGTTCCTGCATGTCTGCACAGGGCTAGGCTAATTGTTATTTTGTTTAGCTTGTCTGGAACTCATATCCTCAGATAGGTGGAGGACAATTCGGTCCATGTCCAGTTCTTTTCATAATCTCATGTGGTATACTTATAATGAGTGTTTATGAGGGTTTAACTGGTCTACTCTGTTTCACTTTTCATTATTTTCTATAAAATAAGCTTATATTTTGGGTTCTGATGTTTAAGACAGTTGAACAAAGCTCATGTGAATAAGTTATATTCTTCAAGAATCAATGGCTATAGCTATATATAATTGATTTTAAAAAAGGTCCGAAAATGGAGGTATCAATCCTGAATTGCCCCTTTAACTGTCTGTGTGGTTTGTGATGCGACTCATGTCCCTGCCAGTTTGCATGTGATTCCAGGTCTTCAAGTTATGCCAGTGAGGAAATTGAGAAACCCTGTATATGGAGTGGAACACAAATACATTACAGTTCACACACAAGCAGTTTATATAATATATTTTCATATTTGGGCACAGAATTAATCACAAATATGTATAAACAGAAAATATTTCTGATCACCATCATTCTGTTTTACCATTCCATACTTATTCTGTGACATTACAATTAAAGAGATGGCAAGCTCAAATGACCAAGGGATTTTAAAAGGAAAAGCTACAAACTGAGGCAAACAAAAATAGTACCATCTCACTCACATTTGAAGAAGTGTACTTTAGAGTTTCACTTTTGAGAGAGAAAAGCCAGACATGAGGACAAAGGAGTATGAAAAGTGTTTTTGGGGCATAGAGGAGAGAGGGAGGGAACTTGGGCAGAGGGGAGTTTCTAGTGGGAGGGACTGTGGGGGCCTGCAGGGTTATATAGTTAGAACGGCTTCCTCTCTGCCCCTGCTCTGTGTGTCTGTGTGCTCCGGTTTCTGCTGGCCCACTCTTAACTCTCTGTGCCTCTCTCAGTCTCTCTTGCTCCAACGAAAATGAGTGTCAAACGAAGCAGCGTCAGGGGACCTGGTAGTGGGTACAGCCAATCCATCACTCGCAGCTCTGCTGCTCCTGCCTACCGGGCCGCCAGCACCTATGGTGGGGCTGGGGGTCAGGGGACCCGCATCTCCTCTGTGTCCTACTCAGGTGTGCGCAGCGGGATGGGAGGGATGGGGATGGGAGGCTCCGGGGGCTCCATGTCCAGCAGCATCCAGGTGAGCGCCAGCGGGGACACAGCCGACATCATGGGCAATGAGAAGTTTGCCATGCAGAACCTCAACGACCGTCTGGCCTCTTACCTGGAGATGGTGAGGAACCTGGAGCAGGCCAATGGCAAACTGGAGCTGAAGATCAGAGAGGCCATGGAGAAGAGAGGCCCAGACGTCAACGACTACAGCCGCTACAACGCCATCTTGAATGACCTGAGGAAGAAGGTGAGAGGGCTGTGGGAGGAAGGAAGGTACTATTGGCTAATATTAGAAATGCTGGAGAATCTGTACTATAGAGCTTTAGGGAAGTAATGGATCTTTCAAATGCAAGTTCACTGTCCTAGAATGGCTGACCCAATGGATAAGAGCGTAACATCGTGTCAGAATGTAGTTTGGGAGTGAAAGAGGGAACACAGTGGCCCTACTTCATTTCCTTGTCAGATTATTCCCCTTGGTAGTAAAGACCCAGGTCAGCTGGTTTGTTCATTAGAGCCGTGCTGATCAGTGATGGCAGTGTGCCAGCATCTCCAGGCAGAAGGCCAAAGGCAGACATAAAGCAATAAGAAGGGGAATTCCAAGGGGTTCTGCTAGCTGACTTTCGACATGGCCAGAGTTCTGGGTCCAGCTAGCTTTTTTTGGGACACAGAGATGGCTAGCAATAAAAGGGTTATCGATGATATACTGACAAGTTTCCCCATGAAAGCAAGGATAGTTGTTACAGTTCAAGATAAAGTTCAAGAGGTTGTTTTTATGTGGTCTCTCTGCTTTGGTGAGTGTATAAAAGTTAAATGGAAATACAATTCACTAGTATCGATGAGAGAGAAGGGAACTCACACCTTATAGTACTATTTGATGGTGTGGTCCTTACTTTTAGGGTGGAGCATGGTAATGCGTTTTGGAGTCAATGTGTGCCATTAAAAAGTTGTCCATCTAAGTCATTCCAATCCCATTCATCTGATAGTGTTACATTCATATATATCCTGAAAAATGGACATATGGGTTTGTAATGCCTTTATGCGTGTACACTGTGGGGAATTTAAGAACATTCTGTGAGTCATCCAACTGTAAATGGGAGCTGATGATACTTCAAAATAGGCTAATTATCTGGGTGGAAAAACTGTTAGAAATCAAATTATAGGCCTAATGCATTTGCAACAAGTTACTGTTGTACTTTAGAGTACACAGCAAATGCTTAATACTATATTTCATTAAAAAAAATATCTGAAAAGCTCTTTCCATTGGATTCTGGAAGATTCCAGTCATCCTGTCATTGGCCATTTGGACCTTGCTGAAGCAACATGCCAAAGTAACAACCCAAAGTGACAGAGTAGCTATGCAAAATATGGAGATTATATGGTAGATGTCAGACACAAATAGCGAAAGACAAAATGCAAATAGGACAGACTATCACCACAGCATTCCTATTACTTTGTCTCTTTGAAAAGAAATCTGAATAAGGACACTGAACTCCGCCTTGAAAAAAAAAATGGTAAAAGCAACATGGTTTAAATATTTGTTTAGTCTGCTGCTCTCGTTTCGGCTCTCATTATGAAGCCTTGCATAAAGGGTTAGGGGAGGAAGGGAGGAAGGGCTGATGTTTGCCTTGCTATTAATGCTTGCCTTTGTTGGCTTTACCAACTGCCCATGGTATCTAATTGACCCCCAACTCCATAGATTAGAGTCCCAACAGGTTTATTTTTCTTTGTCATGATACCAGGATGTGGTTGCTAGTTCAAATGTTCATCCTTCAAAAAACAAGGCTCATCTTGCCAGGAACAACAGGATATCCAACCCAGTAACCATCCCGCCATCCCCCACACACACGCACCAACCTCCCACCTGATGCAAATCCGCTGCCTTCTTCCTAGCACGTCAACTAGCTCACCAGCAGCTTGGCTGTTTGTTAATGATTGCCCAGATTGTGTAACCTGCACGCATCCATCCCCACCCTTATCTACTGTACCATGGAGAGCAAACACTGTGGCTGTGGGGTAGCTGGCCTTCCCTGATCCTGGCTGCCATGGACTTTAGGAATTCCCACACTTGCCTTTTCACTTTGATACTCATTGCAGAAAAGTATTGAAACTGTTGTGAAAAAATGTAAAATAAAAGTGTGTTGACTTTAACTCATTCCTCCCTGTCATTGGTAGGTGTTTGATGCCACAAAAGACAACGCCGGTCTGTGTCTTCAGATCGACAATGCACGCTTGGCTGCTGATGACTTCAGGGTGAAGTAAGTAATGCTTAGTAAGCACAAAACCATCAGCCAGTCGCTGGCACACCTTAATTAACGCCAGCATGATGAACATCCAATGAAAACAAAACAAAGACAGTTGATGTGCCACATTATCTGCATACCCTCCATACTATTAGTGACACTTTAGAGAATATTCCACCGTAGCTCTCCAGGTCACTTTATCGGATGCTATTTTCTGTGTGTCTTGCAGGTTCGAGTCCGAGCTGTCCATCCGGCAGTCTGTTGAAGCTGACATTGTTGGCCTGAGGAAGGTCATTGATGACACCAACATGGGCCGCATGAACCTGGAGAGCGAGATCGAATCTCTAAAGGAGGAGCTCATCTTCCTGAAGAAGAACCACGACAACGTAAGCTCTTGACCCAACCACCAAACCAATATAATACACATGACCCAACCCCACCTCTCTTGCACCCCCAAATGTATATTTTCCATATTCCTTGTCAATGGTTTAGCAAGAGTAAGACCTGGCATGCCTACATAGGAGACAAAGTCAACCTTACTGTATAAACAGGGGTGTTGTGTGTGAGATCTTTTGGATTTAGCAATGGAGCGGTAAGTGCGGCGCAACCATAGGATTCACCCAGGGGGCCCTTGAGTACCCAAACAAACGGCCTAAACATGGACGCTGACTTCAGTCTTGAAAACATATTGCTTAATGAATGTTAACGTTGTTGTCCATTTGGCCAAACAGGAGGTGATGGAGATGCGTAACATGATCTCCCAGTCTGGAGTGCAGGTGGATGTGGATGCTCCTAAGGGACAGGACCTGGCCGCTATCATGGCTGAGGTCCGGGCCAAGTATGAGAAGGAGGCCCTGAAGAACCAGGAGGAGCTCAAAGCATGGCACGAAACACGGGTAACACCTAGCAGCTAAATCATTTGAAAACAGTGCTGACTTTAAAGTGAAACCGTCACATCCACAGCCACAGAAATGCCCTCTTAACCAATGATTTTTAAACTGACCTCTATATTCTCTATCCCTTCCAGATCACAGAGGTGCAGTCTGTGGTGTCACAGAACACAGAGGCCCTGCAGGGTGCACACACAGAGATCAATGACCTCCGCAGACAGCTACAGACACTGGAGATTGAGCTGGACTCACAGAAAAGCTTGGTAAGATCCCTCAATAACACTATACTCACCCAGCTAGTGTGTACAAAATACATCACAGCATCAATGCCATTGGTTAAGTTCATGTTAATTTACAAGTCCAACCATCTGTCCTGAATGTCTTCCTCTTTCTAACAGAAAGGTTCTCTGGAGGGAACCCTGCGCGACACAGAGATGCGCTACAACATGGAGATGGAATCCTTGAACAACATCCTCGTGGGTCTGGAGTCTGAGCTGACCAACCTCCGCTCCAACATCCAGCAGCAGACACAGGAGTACGAGCACCTGCTCAACATCAAGATGAAGCTGGAGGCGGAGATCGCCACATACAGAAGACTGCTGGACGGAGGAGACTTCAAGTGAGTAAGACAGAGGGTGTACTTCCAACCAATGAAGTAGACCTGAGAAAGATAATGAGGTTTGTTGTCAGCCAAGAGCCTATTAGGGTAAATGGTAATCTAAAGAGCCATTGTCTATCTTGGAAGCACAAGTAGCCATATTGAAACCAGGTTTCTGTTGGCTGACAGTTGTGAAACTATCTCCCTCTCTCAAGGCTCCAGGATGCTCTGGAGGACCAGCGGACAGTGAAGACCAAGGTGATGACCGTCACACAGACTCTGGTGGATGGGAAAGTTGTCTCCTCCAGCACAGAGACCAAGGAGAGGAAACAGTGAGACCACACCCATCGTACCCAGTCATTCTTAACGTACAACACCAAATCGACACCTCATAGGCATACGATAACATCTAGCTGGATATAAGAAGAAAGCTGTCTCATCATTGTATTTATTTCATCATTGTTTCTTTTGCTTTTGGGTCTTGTGTTTTTTTTATCTTACGCATGTAAGAATACATACGTTTAAGTTCAGAATTGAGAAATTCAGGACAAAGTTGGTTTAACCAATGTTTTAGACCTTTAAACTAGCAATTGGATGAAGTAAAATATCTGTATATCTATTAACTTTCTTTTTCTACCATTGTCATCTTACTTTTCTTTCTGTCCAAATGAATTTGCCTGATGTGATGTACCTTCATTGTACAATAAAATTTTACCGGAATCTTGAGTATTGTCTTTCAATGGCTGTGCACTTCTTTGAACATTTTACTCCAAACATGCACTATGGCTGCATAATAGAACGAACAGCTTTTCTAGGTTATCACTTTTCATAATGGATTGTGGTTAATGTCAAAATAGCAACTTTACTACAACAAATTGAAACTAATAACAAATGCATATTGAGCAGAGAAGGACAATTATTTACACAGATCATAAAGGTGGATGTCATATTTGCTCTAATCTTCTTCTGTAGGTTAACTACTGATAGTGCTTTACAAAAGATCACATAGGTTAAAGTAGTATTTGATCTATTTTTTAACCTTTATTTAAATAGGCAAGTCAGTTAAGAACAAATTCTAATTTTCAATGACGGCCTAGGAACAGTGGGTTAACTGCCTGTTCAGGGGCAGAACGACAGATTTGTACCTAGTCAGCTCGGGGATATGAACTTGCAACCTTTCGGTTACTAGTCCAACGCTCGAACCACTATGGGTTAGGTACGATAGTGCATTGCCTCGCCATCGTCCATGGTGGATTCTACGGCTGGCTCGGGTCCACCATGCTCCAGCTTCCATCGGTCCTCAAGGGGTCTCCTGAACCACTCATCTGCTGTTAGCATTGGAAGCTCTATGGTGAGAAACATCTCGGTTCCTGGGGCAAAAACCATGTGTTATTCTGGGGCACGAGTACAGGACATTACTAGGCGGCTTCCTACCATTCTACGACAACTGCCGTGAGCTGACACTGTCATAATCCATGCGGGCTGAAACAACATTTAGAGAACTAGCTCAGAACTGCTGAAACTGGATTTTAAATAATTGATTCTAGCTCTGAAAGACACCAGAAAGCGGCTGATTATTTCAGAACCTGTGCCAACGCTGGGCCGCTGCAACGAAAGATTCAGAAGGCTACTGGGCATTACACACTGCATGGATTGGTGATAATCCTAGTTGAATTCATGATGTGCTTTGGTCAAATTAAATCACCATGTGTTCTCAACCTCACTCCAATATTGAAATGTAGTTGATGGTATAGTTTTCAAACTCGATAGTACGAACATTTTTAAATAACTGTCTTTCGAGTGGTTGAATAAAGGTTTAAAATCTCATTGATCAACGTCTCAACCAAATATTACCAATATTTCCACTTTGAAATGACAGTGTGCGCAGTGGGTTGTCAGCAGTAATCATGCTCCTGTGAACCGGAGCTAAGCTGTTAGCACAGACTGTTTGCCATAGTAGGAAGTCCACTGTGAGCAGTCCACCCTTCACTATCAGCTCAAATATACACTGAACAAAAATGTAAGCGCAACATGCAACAATTTCAAATGATCCCTCAGGTGAAGAAGCCGGATGTGGAGATCCTGAGCTGGCGTGGTTACACGTGGTCTGTGGTTGTGAGGCCGGTTGGAAGTACTGCCAAATTCTCTAAAACTACATAGGTGGCTTTTGGTAAAGAAATTAACATTTAATTATCTGGCAACAGCTCTGGTGGACATTTCAGCAGTCGGCATTCCAATTGCACACATCCTCAACTTCAGACATCTGTGGCTATGTGTTGTGTGACAAAACTGCACATTTTAGAGTGGCCTTTTATTGCCCCCAGCACAAGGTGCACCTGTGTAATGATCATGCTGTTTAATCATCTTCTTGATATGCCACACTTGTCATGTGGATGGATTTCTTGGCAAAGGAGAAATGCTAACGAACAGGGACATAAACAAATGTGCTTTTTGTGCATATGAATAATTTCTGGGAACTTTTATTTCAGCTCATGAAACATGGGACCAACACATTGCATTTATATTTTTGTTTAGTAACGCTACAGAAATCTACAGAAATCTGCTATAAAGTAGCATCCACATCTATTGGATGTAGTGATCATAATATAGGCCCCATATCTAGGAAAACCAAAGTTCCTAAGGCTGAGCCTAACATAGTGTATAGGAGATCATACAAGAGGTTTTGTACTGATTTCTATGTGGTGTGTAATGAGGATGCTGCACTTCACACATTTATGAAATTGCTTATACCAGTTACTAATAATGTACCTATTAAGCCTATCAGTCTTGAGACCCCAGCAACAAAAAATATATATATATTTCTTTAAAATCGGCTTTTCATATAGAGTGAATTCTTGTGGTAGAGTGGCCAGACTCTTCAGTAAAAAAGGCACCTGACAGCCCGCTTGGAGTTAGCCAAAAGGCACCTAAAGGACTCTCAGACCATGAGAAACAATATTCTCTATGGACAACTCCGTCGACCTCATGGCTTGGTTTTTGCTCTGACCTTACTGTGAAATCCATTTGTAGGGCCTTCCTCTGACACCGCCTGGTATGGAGTTCCTGGATGGCAGGAAGCTTGGTCCCAGTGGTGTAATAGACAGTATATAGGGGTTTGGTCCATCTACCCCTACCTCTCCAGTATCCCTGCACATTGTAAGTATGGTATTAGCACTGACCCGGGAACTGACCCTCATGTCTTTTTGTTGTACTTTACTTTCTTTTATAGAACTACTGAGATTGACTACTGCATTGTTGAGAAAGCACTTGCAAGAAAGGCATTTCATTGTGTACTTTGTGAACGTGACAATAAAACTTGAAATTTGAGAACTGTAAGGTCCTGTTCAACATCAAGATAGAGCCGGAGAGTGAGATCGCACTGTACAGGAGGCTGCTGGATGGAGGGTAAAACATGGAGAGATGACAGATGGAGCTACATGACCAGCTGGGTATTGATCTTTTGTTCGCTTGCTTTTTTATGAGGCATAGGAAGCATCATATTTGCTAATTAGATACGGTATTTTCATGAAAACTAGTGTGTATGTACTGTACAAGGGTCAGGTCTGGGCCCGGTTCCGCGATAGCGACTGAATTTAGGCTTGCAAGTGTTTTAACAATGCATCTTTCCTACGACGGCTGAATATACGTTTCTCAAAACATCATGCCGAGAGAACGTTCGCTATGTGCGTCGCTGAGGCATATGTCGATCAGTAGCAATGAGTGGGTAAAAATCACTGGGGAAACCAGGGAAAAAAGCCATTTTACAACCCGTGTTGTGATAATTGTGTTGTTTGCTCTGTAACCTGTTAGTTCACATACCTTGCAACTGTGATATACTGTATAGGCCTAAAAAGACAGTGGCAGATTTCAACCACACCTTTTTTTTACATCACAAAACAACATTATCTAGTTTAGTCCACAAAGCATATTGCATGTAACAAACAGTTACATGACCTACAGCATGGTCAATCATATGAATTTTTCAGATGATTCAACTATTGATTTAGAACACTGGAGAGTTACTGTACCACCAGTCACAAAGAAAACAGGATCTCATAACTTTTTGGGAAAAATATTTATTTTTGATTTCGTATTCTATCATATATATGTTTGGCTTTCAGAAAAACATATTGGTCAAGTGATTTTTCTGTTGCATTTGTTAGGTGCATAATCCTCACAGGGTGGAACCTAACAAGGTGAACATTTGGAGCCCGAATTAGCCATAGTGCTGTGAGTGAACAAGATTGAGCTAGTATAATGGTGAACATTTTTAACGGGATTTTAACTTCACTAACCTTTTGAAATTTGGTTAATTTTCTTTACTAAAAAAATAAAACAAATTTAATTTGAGTGGGACATACAGACTGACAACATGAAACATGGAAAAATAGATAAGTGTTTATACTGAAAAATAATATAAACTCAACATGTAAAGTGTTGGTCCCATGTTTCATGATCTGAAATAAAAGATCCCAGAATTTTTTTCCATATGCACAAAAATATGATTTCTCTAAAATGTGTTTACATCCCTGTTAGTGAACATTTCTCATTTGCCAAGATAATCCAGCCACCTGACAGGTGTGGCATATCAAGAAGCTGATTAAACAGCATGATCATTACACAGGAGCACCTTGTGGGGGCAATAAAAGGCTACTCTAAAATGTGCAGTTTTGTCACACAATACAATGCCACAGATGTCATGTTTCAAGTTTTGAGGAAGTGTGCAATTGGCATGCTGACTGCAGGAATGCCCACCAGAGCTGTTGCCAGAGAATTGAATGTTCATTTCTCTACCATAAGCCGCATCCAAAGTCATTTCGAGAATCTGGCAGTAAGTCCAACCGGCCTCACAACCACAGACCACGCGTAACCATGCCAGCCCACGACATCCACATCCGGCCTCTTCAACTGCGTGATCATCTGAGACCAGCCAACAGCTGATGAAACTGAGGAGTATTTCGGTCTGTAATAAAGCGCTTTTGTGGGGAAAAACTCATTCTGATTGGCTAGGCCTGGCTCCCCAGTGGGTGGGCCTAGCTCCCAAGTGGGTGGGCCTATTCCCTCCTCGGCCCACCCATAGCGATGCACCTGCCCAGTCATGTGAAATTCATAGATTAGGGCCTAATATATTTATTTCAATTGACAGATTTCCTTTTATGTGACCGACCACCTTGATTCGGTCTTATGTAGCATCATTTGAAATTGTGTTTTTTACATTGGATAAAAGCAGAGACAGAGTTACAAACGGGTACAGTATATCATGCACTGCATTTGAGGAACAATGGGAAATTAATTCTGCTTTGAAAGTTGACAAACTTGTAACCTCACTTTTGAGAAAATTGCCTAGTTTCCTGAAACGGATCACATATGAACTGCAACGCAGTAAAATTGTTGAAATTGTTGCATTTATATTTTTGTTCAGTGTATGTATGTACCTTTGCACCATTGTTTTCCCACCAAAGAAATTATGACACTTCCTGAATGTGGTGACATCTTTGAAAGGGGTTGTTTTCTTAAATGGAGAATTACAACAAACTAACAGGGTGGAAAGTGATAACAGGGACACACAGAATCTAAAAATAAAATAATAAATACAATAATCATGAAAAAAAAAACTTTTAATGTAATAATTTAACTATAAAATAATAACAAATTTGAAATATTATTTTAAGGCGTATATTTCTCATGGAATAACACCCAGGGACATGGCATAAATGCCCACATCCACTGAAAAAAAAAAAAAATTCCTTGCAAGATCCATATTTTGTATTTTTAAGGTAAAAGGACAGCCTTTTGGAATACACATTTTACACTAAATAAGAAGATATATTTCCTGGGGACAGAAAAGGCACCACATTGTAGGAATGACTCAGCTGCCTCCACTATTCCTGCGCCATTTCAACTTCGTTAATCATCATCAAAACACTTATGCTTGGTCTAATACAGTGACAACTAAAATATTCCAAAAACAATTTTGTCCGATCAATGTAAGCTAAATATAATGTGGCTTTCCATTGTTCCGATTTCTGTGAGTGTGTGTGGACTTCCCTGTAGAACACATCAGCTGTCTGTGACCAGGCAAAAAAAAAAAAAACTTTCCAAGCCAAACCATCATATCATAACCGCTACATCGTTGTCGCCATATTAGCTAAAGTAATGTCATAGTAAACATAGCGAATAGAACTAACGTAGCTAATAGTGCAGCATTACAGTCAGTAAGCAGTTACTAACGATCCACTTAGCTGTTCAACGAGTGGTCTGAGGCAGGCGTTAGATTCCAAACATTTTCAAGTGCAATGTTAATAACGATGGTCTTGGGAAACGGCTCTCAGATTAAATGATGCGCCTACAAAGGTTATTTTGGAAAACTGAGCCCTGATATGGAAAGTGATATGTGCTTTAAAAATTACGTTGTTGTTGAGAAAAAAAACTACAAAATATTTCTGAACAAAGACTGTGGTTGTCACCCAGACACTGATGGATGGAAAAGAGAACTACCCAGTCAAGAAACATCTTCTCTCTCATCATTATCATCCTCATCATGACACACCATAACACTCATAGAAGAACAGTTCATTGTTCAAAAATTATAAGACACAATTACAATAAACAATGCACTGGCTGTTTGTGTGTGTGTGTGTGTGTGTATGTATGTGTGTCATTTTTCATTTAGTGTAACATGTATAGTACATTATGAAAAGTCTGTTTGTTTCCTCTAAATGCATACAGAAGACCTACAAAGTTGATGTGAGGTGAAAAGCGATATTACGCAAGCAACAAACTTAAAATCTCACAAAATTTTATAGAGCTGCATAAATAATTGTCCCCATGTCACTTAGTACACTTCATCCAGCTCTGTTCCCAGTCTAGACAACAAAAACTAAACAAAAATTATCATGAAATCTCTGTTTATTCTTCATTTTGACCCAAAGTTCTCGATATAACCCCCGACTGCTGGACTGGGCCTCAATTCCCATGCTATTTCACATTATTACTCACAGTGCACTCTTGCTTTGGTTTATTTTCCTTCACATTAGCTAGTCTGCATATTGTTTGTTTTAAGTACCATTGACCTCATTTGGTCTCTATGGTGATCCCCTTGTATTGGTTAGTTAGAATATTGTTCAATTAAGAAGAAAAAAAACTAGACCAAAATATCAAGCAAAGGTTGAGAGGTTATTATTACACCTAAAATATTGTTGCCCAAATCATGATTATCTTATCTCTTCCTGCATTCCATTTATGTAAAACATGTGTAAAAGACAGTCTGCTGATGGTGGTTCCTCCTCTCTACCTGACCATGCACTGGCTAGTGTTGTATAGCTGTCCTCCACACACATATAGATATATTTTGTTAGAGCCAGAGATTTCCAGCCGCCTTGCATTAGAGGGATGAAAGCAAAGCACCGGGTGTATCAGGGAGACAGAGCATTCCAAACTGATTCCAGATGGGGCGTGCAGAATATCTATACTGCATACCTGCCATTCCTCTGCATCGCTGGGCTCCACTGGACTCTCTGGCCAGGAGATTAGCCATGCAGTTTATCACAAGTGAGCCCTTTCGGTCCAAATAGATCATCCACACTATTATTCTGTCTCTCATCCCATCCAATTCAAAGGAATACACAGGAATGTTTCATGGAGTTTTTCCCTTGGAGGAAGTAGGCCAAATATATTCATAGATCAAATTGTGTTTTTACAGAATTATATTATAGAGTAGGAGGGAGAACATCTTTGGCTTCACTCTGGGTGGAACAAACAGCAAACTTAGCGAAAAGGGAGAGACAGGCAAAGACTAAACAGCGCAAAGTAATTGGCCAGTTATCTCAGCCTATTTTATAACTTCATTCTGAGTACATAAACAACCCTGCAGCACCAGATGATGAACAGTCACTTCAGAATAACAGACTTCAAGCATGAGTCATATACATTTTTGGTCAAAGGTTGCTAATAACCACTCTTCTCTACCAGACACATCTGTAGGGTGTGGCCTCTGCTCAGAGTCAGAATGGGCAGCGTTTCCTCCCAGACTGCTCAGAGAGAGGGGAAGGACAGGGAGGGAAACGGGTGGATTAAGTAAGAACAGAACTGGGAAAGAGGCCACTGCCCAGCTAGCTGCCGGTCTCTTCCTCCATTTCATTTTTCCATTTCTGATGCATGGAGAGCTGGAAATGTCAGGCGAACCGCACAAAGACGTGTTTTGGCTGCTTTGTTAGTGCATGAGTCACTCAGTCTGGTCACAGTTGTCTGTCCCAGTGGAAAGTCCAACCAGGGAAGTCAAAAACCAGTCACAGACAGCCACACAGTATAGTACAACTAACATGATTACCCCTTTTGGCTAAAAATACAAAGAAACCAAAACTTCTACTTCTTGCTGTAAGATTTCAATGTGCATGAGCTCTTCCAGTAAATCTGTGAGGAGTTACCATGAAAACAGATATGGTAGTAAAATTAATTTGGAAATAAACTCAGAAATGAGTCACAAACTATCACGAAATTAAACTACAGAAATGTGAACTTGTTATTCTATGCCAGTACCAATGTAAGCACGGAATCTAAATCCCAACCTTGGCATTTGTTGAATGAGTAACTACCACAGATTCCAGAATTGAAGGTAAATGATTAAAACATGTGGTAATGGTGTCTGGCTACAGTAGCTCAGGGTCCTTTAGTTCCTTGTGTGCAACAAATACTATACTTTTCCATGTGAATACCGTGTAGAGAAAGGAATTTTATAGCAGGAAGGGAGAGTCGATATTTACAGTGAACAAAGGTCCACCTTCACACCTGCTGAGTTCATCAACAGATCTTTCCACCGACATGAAAGGCCCATGGACACGACAGGTTCATTGTGTCAACCTGTTCTGGACAAGACATTGGAAAACAAATTCCAGCTTTCCGTTATGAGTGGAAAACATAGTCTTGGGTAGTCCTGTCCACCCCATTTACATTCCTTTGTATCTGGACACTGAGAAAGAGGTACAAGTCAGGCCAGAGGAATGTAGGGAGTGGAGACCAAGTCATGGGGTTAAATGTCAACAGTACTTTGATTAGGTCAGACATTCCCTCAGAGTCCTGTCCACAGCCCTGTCTGAGTGCTAATGGTCTAGGAATCCATCTTAGAGACAACTCTCCCCCCAATTTGTTATATGGGTATATTTGTTGTGAAGGTCCCTGGTCTTCAGGACATTGTGTCAATACTTTGTCTTGACATCACTCTAGTAACATGTTGGATGTTAAGTGAGCTCTTCTTTCATGGAGCTCCATTACAAAAAGGCATTTGTTACATAGACCAATGTTTTCCAGTCAGTACCCCCAACAGCACACACTTTTGCTGTAACCCCAGACAAACTCGCTCATGGAGGTCTTGATGATTAGTTGACATGTTGAATCAGGTCTGGGGCTACAACAGAAATGGAGGTCTTGATGATTAGTTGACATGTTGAATCAGGTCTGGGGCTACAACAGAAATGGAGGATTGGTGTTCAGAAGATAGGGTTTGTGTTTATCGACTGACTTTACTGACGAAATTAGCGTACATCCATCAGGTTGGCATGAGGTTTGATTTACTCAGAGGCAATGGGGTCATTTAAGGCATAACAATCCTGTTTTTGCCCAGTTGCTGTGGCAACCATCACAGAAAACCTGCTCTGTAACAAATATTAAGTCAAAGTTGTCATACACATGGGATACATTATTTGTTTACAGAGCAAGTTTTTTGGGAATGTTGCCAGAGAAACAGGGCAAACACACTCATGGCTTCTGAGTAAACCATCTTTATGCTATAAAATAGATAAGTAGCATTCTACATAAGCATTAGCTGTGAGAAATGGCCGCCATCTCTGGCCTGGAAACCTGTCATCAAGGTGTGCGACTGTCACCACACAGCTTTAATGGAAACCACAGTGAGGACAGGATCATCAAGGGACTGTCACCATCATCACACCCCTCTACTGGCCAGGCCCAAGGCATGGCTGGTCACAGCACTTTACACAGCAGTCATGCAGAACTGCTGCTTTAATCCGAGCTACTTCCCACTCCTCAGGAATGGTGACCCACATGGGATTCCCCGTTACCCATCCATAACAAAACATATTGCTGTTGGAATGCCTTGGCTTGTATCCTGGTTATCATTTCAGATCACTTCCCGTATTTGCTGATAACAGCCATTGGACCATTTCAGAATACCACAGAAAAAAATTGTGTTTAATTACATACATAATTACCAGCAGGCTATGTATAAATATCTTTTCATGCTTGCTTAATCACTTTTCTTATCTGAGTATTAAAATCAGAAATTCCCGGCATGACAGCTCTGACTATGAAACAAAACAGGAGCAGCCCAGGCCAAGTTGCAATCGTGCAGCTAGTAGCTAAGTCTACTGTGTTCCCCCCCTTTGGACTAGTTGGCTTTTGGCCTCCCATTCCAGTCAGATATGACCAAAAAAGGGTACTTTCTGCTACTGCTGGGAATCGGGCAATATCTCTCGCCTACACAGCAGTGGAAAAATGACTCAGTAGTTGTGGGGCAGAGTGGAGGAATGTTGCAAACTGCTACTTGACATTAGCACTAAAACGCTTAAAATATTATACCAAGGGTCTCACAGAAGCCAGGAATGATTTACCAGACTGTAAGAAACAATGTTATCTGACAGTGATATCTGTTAAATTATCATATTGTTTTACACTGTTTTATCTGCTTGATCATTATGCATTTTGATGGGCCAGATTACTGTAGCGTTACTGAGGTGTCTCTCGTTGGAGCTTTGCAACTCACTGCCTTCAGGATTGTCTGAAGGCGCAACAGGAAAATATCATAGCTCTGTCATTGTTGAATACTCTTTGGTCTGGCATCTGTCTGGAGATAATACTGTATGTCTGAGCCAGGAGACGTGTGTGTGTGTGTGTGTGGTGTTTCTCACAGGTAAGGCTGACTCACAGATGAAAGATATTGTTGCGTAGAAACCCGAAGTGGGTGGTCAGCAGAGATAGATGAGATGGGCTGAGGGAAGCTGAGGGTTGGTATGTGGAATTGGAAGTAATAAGAATAAAAAGTACATTTAAATGACACTAAGTGGCAGTGTTTTCACAACTAATGCCAGCTTGCCTGAGATTGATGCCGTGCAGGTGTTTGTACACATGCATATACATACACACACTGTCATTCAATTAAACACATACAAGAACACACACATATTGTCATTCAAATAAACACATACAAGAACACACACATACATGTAATAGTGCCAGACATGCACACAAATATATATTTTTATTTCACCTTTATTTAACCAGGTTAGCTAGTTGAGAACAAGTTCTCATTTACAACTGCGACCTGGCCAAGAAAGCAAAGCAGTGCAACACAAAAACCGAGTTGCATGGAATAAACAAGCGTACAGTCAATTACACAATAAAAAAAAGAAAGTCTATATACAGTGTGTGCAAATGGCATGAGGAGGTATGGCAATAAATAGGCCACAGTAGCAAAGTACCGTGATTGCTGGACTATTAAGCGCACCTAAATATAAACCGCACCCACTGAATTGTTAAAAAAAGATGTATTTTATACATAAATAAGCCGCACATGTCTATAAGCCGCAGGTGCCTACCGGTACATTGAAACAAATTAACTTTACACAGCCTTTAAACGAAACCCGGCTTGTAACAAAAATTAAAACAGTATCCTACCAAGAAAGTCATTGGTCACCATCTTCCTCCTCCTATGCACTGAAACCACTGAAGTCATCTCCTTCGGTGTCGGAGTTGAATAGCCTCAGAATTGCTTCATCCGATGTTGGATCATTTTCATTGTCGCTCTCTTCACTTTCATCCGGAGGCAAATACCCCGCTGAGCTCATGCTGCCCCTTCAACACGCAGCAGTCCAGCCTTTCGAAACCCGTTGATGATAGTGGATTTTTTGACAATGTTCCACGCTGTCAGGACCCACTGGCAGACTTGACCATAAGATGCTCTTCGCCTGCGGCCCGTTTTAGTGAAGGATTTCTCCCCACTTGTCATCCAAGCCTCCCACTGAACAAGGAACGCCATCTTAAATGCACGATTTACACTGATATCGAGTGGCTGCAAATACTTTGGGCCATCTGCTTTTCTTCCCTCGGAAAGCTTTTGTTGTTTGTTGTCTTTTTGCACTGAGTCAGTTCCTCGCGCTACTGTTTCCAACGTCTTATCATCGACTCATTAAGGCCAAGCTCCCATGCAGCAGCTCTATTTCCTTTTCCAACAGCCAGATCGATCGCCTTCAACTTGAAAGCTGCATCATATGCATTTCCCCGTGTCTTTGCCATGATGAGGGGGACAAAATTACTACCGTAATCAGAATGATGGGAAGTTTGAGCGCGCTCGATTTACGTCACATAATGTGACGGTGCTCAGTTGTTTGGCGGCGTGAATCTTGTGAAAGCGGGAAAAATCCATAAATTAGCCGCGTCGTTGTATAAACCGCGAGGTTCAAAGCGTGGGAATAAAGTAGCGCCTTATAGTCCGGAAATTACGGTAATTACAATTTAGCAGATTAACACTGGAATGATAGATGAGTAGATGATGGTGTGCAAAAGAGCAGCAAAGTAAATAAAAACAATATGGGGATGAGGTAGATAGATTGTGTGGGCTATTTACAGATGGACTATGTACAGCTGCAGCGATCGGTTAGCTGATGTTTAAAGTTAGTGAGGGAAATGTAAGTCTCCAGCTTCAGTGATTTTTGCAATTTGTTCCAGTCACTGGCAGGAGAGAACTGGAAGGAAAGGCATCCAAATACACCTGCTGGAGCGTGTGCTACGGGTGGGTGTTGTTATGGTGACCAGTGAGCTGAGATAAGGCGGAGATTTACCTAGCATAGAATTGTAGATGACCTGGAACAAGTGGGTCTGCCGATGAATATGTAGCGAGGGCCAGCCTACTAGAGCATACAGGTCGCAATGGTGGGTGGTATAAGGCGCTTTGGTAACAAAATGGATGGCACTGTGATAGACTGCATCCAAGTAGAGTATTGGAAGCTATATTGTAGATGACGTTTGGAGGTTAGTTAACACAGTGTCCAAAGAAGGGCCAGATGTATACAGAATGGTGTTGTCTGCGTAGAGGGAATCACCCGCAGCAAGAGTGACATCGTTGATAAATATACAGAGAAAAGAGTCAGCCCGAGAATTGAACCCTGTGGTACCCCCATAGAGACTGCCAGAGGTCCGGACAACAGGCCCTCCAATTTTACACATTGAAGTAGTTGGTGATCCAGGCGAGGCAGTCATTTGAGAAACCAAGGCTATAGAGTCTGCCAATAAGAATACGGTGATTGACAGAGTCGAAAGCCTTGGCCAGGATGATGAAGACTGCTGCACAGTACTGTCTTTTATCGATGACGGTTATGATATCGTTTAGTACCTTGAGCGTGGCTGAGGTACACCCGTGACCAGCTCGGAAAATGGATTGCACAGCGGAGAAGGTACGGTGGGATCCGAAATGGTCAGTTTATTAACTTGGCCTTCAAGGACTTTAGAAAGGCAGGGCAGGATAGATATAGGTCTGTAAGAGTTTGGGTCGAGTGTCACCTCGTTTGAAGAGGGGGACGACTGCGGCAGCTTTCCAATCTTTAGGGATCTCGGACTAAATGAAAGAGAGAGGTTGAACAGACTGGTAATAGGGGTTGCAACAATGGTGGCAGATCATTTTAGAAAGAGAGGGTCCAGATTGTCTAGCCCAGCTGATTTGTACAGGTCCAGGTTTTCCTGCTCTTTCAGAACATCTGCGATCTGGATTTGGGTGAAGGAGAAACTGGGGAGGCTCGGGTAAGTAGTTACGAGGGGTGCGGAGCTGTTGGCCGGGGTAGCCAGCAGGAAAGCATGGCCAGCCATAAAGAAAAGCTTATTGAAATCATGGATCTATCGGTGGTGACCGTGTCGCCTAGCCTCAGTGCAGTAGGCAGCTGGGAGGAGGTGCTCTTGTTCTCCATGGACTTTACAGTGTCCAAAAACGTTTTGCCGTTAGAGCTACAGGATGCAAATTTCTGTTTGAAAAAGCTAGCCTTTGCTTTCCTGACTGACTGTGTGTATGGGTTCCTGACATCCCTGATAAGTTGCATATCGCGGGGAATATTCGATGCTAGTGCAGTCCGCCACAGGATGTTTTTGTGTTGGTCAAGGGCAGTCAGATCTGGAGTGAACCAAGGTCTATAGCTGTTCTGAGTTCTACATGTTTTGAAAGGGGCATGCTTATTTAAGATGGTGAGGAAATTACTTTTAAAGAATGACCAGGCATCCTCGACTGACGGGATGAGGTCAATATCCTTCCAGGATATCTGGGCCAGGTCGATTAGAGAGGCCTGCTCGCAGAAGTGTTTTAGGGAGCTGACAGTGATGAGGGGTGGTCGTTTGACCACGGACCCAAAGTGGATGCAGGCAATGAGGCAGTGATCGCTGAGATCCTGATTGAAAACAGCAGAGGTGTATTTGGAGGGCAAGTTGGTCAGGATAATATCTATGAGGGTGCCCATGTTTACATATTTAGGGTTGGACCTGGTGGTTTCCTTGATAATTTGTGTGAGATTGAGAGCATCTATCTTAGATTGTAGGACTGCTGGGGTGTTAAGCATACCCCAGTTTAGGTCACCTAACAGAACGAACTCTGAAGATAGATGGGGGGGGGGAAATCAATTCACATATGGTGTCCAGGGCACAGTTGGGAGCTGAAAGCGGTCTATAACAGGCGGCAACAGTGAGAGACTTATTTCTGTTAAATTAGAAGCTCAAACTGTTTGGGCATAGACCTGAAAAGTATGACGGCACTTTGCAAGCTAACTCCTCCCCCTTTGGCAGTTCTATCTTGACAGAAAATGTTGTAGTTGGCTATGGAAATATCAGAATTTTTGGTGGCCTTCCTAAGCCAGGATTCAAACACGGCAAGGACATCGGGGTTGGCGGAGTATGCTAAAGCATTGAGTAAAACAAATTACGAGGCTTCTGATGTTAACATGCATGAAAACAAGGCTTTTTCAATTACAGAAGTCAGCAAATGAGAGTGCCTGGGGGCATGCAGGGCCTGGGTTAGCCTCCACATCACCACAGGAACAGAGGAGGAGAAGGATGAGGTTACGGCTAAAAGATAGCAAAACTGGTTGTCTAGTGCGTTGGGTACAGAGAATAAAAGAAGCAGATTTCTGGGCGTGGTAGAATAGATTCAGGGCATAATGTGCAGACAGGGGTATGGTGGGGTGCGGGTACAGTGGAGGTAAGCCCAGGCACAGAGTGATGATAGAGGTTGCATCTTTGGACATGCTGGTTATACTGGGTGAGGTCACCGCATGTGTGGGAGGTGGGGCAAAGGAGGTATCTAAGGCATGTACAGTGGGACTAGGGGCTCCGCAGTAAACTAAAACAATGATAATTATCCTAAACAACAGTATACAAGGCATATTGACATTAGAGAGACATAAAGTGAGGCATAAAGCAATCACAGGTGTTGATTGGGAGAGCTAGCTAAGACAACAACGGGTAAGACAACAGCTAATGAGCTAAGTCAACATCAACAGGTAAAATGGCGATGAATGGGCAGGGAGTGTCTGTTAACTATACACAGGGCCTGAGTTCGGGGTTAGGGCCGACAGATAAACAAAGGTAAACAAAGTGGAGGACCGTGATAAATGAACAGTCCAGCAGGCATCAGCTATGTAGCCAAGTGATCATAGGGTCCAGGGGACAGCAACAGATGAAACAGGGAAACCGCTAGGTAGTCGTTACTACGCTAGCACGCGGGAGACATGGCGTTTAAAGTTAACAGGCCGGGGTAAGTAGAAGCGTCTGCTCCGTCGTCCGGCAAAGGCACAGCTGATGGAATTACATCCGCGGACCAGTCGTGGTGGTACAGCGGGGCGCCGTGTCGACAAAGGGACTGGGCCAGATGGCGAAAGAGGTATTGTAGTTGTGGGAATTTCGTTTGCTAGCCGGGAGATGTGCCTGGCTCAGGGCTAGCTTCGGGGCTTGGTCACTCAGTTGAAGATAGCTAGCTGTAATGATCAATGATCCAGGGGTTTACGGCAGGAATCTGGCATTGTAGTGGAGAAAAACAGCCCGAGGCTGGCAGGTATTATCCAGGCTAAAAAAATGGCTGGTGCCTGAGCAGAGGGTAAAGGCCACTAACAGTGGCTAACAATGACTAAAAGGCTAGTAACTTAGCTAATTAACTGGCTACCTTCTGATGAAAGTTTTGGCTATAGGGTAACAACAAAAAAAAATAGCGGCTCCGTGTCATATTGAGTGAGGCGGGTTACCGGAGGGTATATTTAATTTAAAAATAGAAAAAGAGAGATTGAAAAATAAATTGGAATATATACAAAAAAGACAAAAAGTAAACAAAAGAGGACAACAAACCACGTCTGCACTGCTACGCCATCTTGGATTGGAATACAGTTGGCATTGCTGTTATGATTTTAGTTGTCCTTGATGTCCTTTGTTTTAAATGTATTAATTTTTAATATTTTTTTTGCATTATTGTTTGCTGGTTTCTTCTGTCTTTTCCTTTTTTTCTCTTTCGTTCATTATCTTGGTTGCTGATGTCTTGGGGGGGGGGTGGAGAATGTAATTAATTGTATATTTTCTCTTCCTGGTGGTGGAGGGACTGTGGGAGTGGTGTTGAATGGTTGAGGGACAGCTATTGGGACACTGTGGGGGGGGGGGATCTTGGAGGTTTCGGTTTTAAAATTGTTTGGCCTGGTGGTAGATCGGTCAACATGCCCTTGAACAGGGCATTAACCCTGGATGCCTCTGTGTGTCGCTCTGAGTGGAAATCTGTTGGATGACTGGTATGATGTAGTTATTGAGCGGCTTCACTGCAAGTATATTGTATGTTTCGAATATTCAATAAATATTTTTTTTAAAAGGCTGACTCACAGAAGACAGGACACACAGACATAACAGCAGGGCTTTCTCGCACTCACACATATTATGTGCACGCAGCACAGGACAAACAGTCATAGTGAAGGAATATGAGAATGCTGCTAAGGCTTAAACCTGGACATGACAGAACAGTGTCAACTGACACGGTACGAATTCAACCGATACCATTTCAGTTGCACTTTCACTGCTCACTTAACCCTGATGTTACGTAAGAGGACTAGACCTCCTCCCAGGGCTTCTCCGGCTAACTTATCAAACGACAGCCCAGCTAAACGCGCTTATGAAAACAGGAAAAAGAGACTTGACAGTTTGGTAGGATCAGGATGTTTATACCATATCTGGTCTGTTTATACCAAAACATGCCCCGTGGGAATAAAACAGGTCTTTTTTATTTTTTTAGAGCTGACATCAGGTATTTAATTAAATGCACAACAGTAACATGAACATTTACCATTTTCATTTCCCCTCCTATAAGAAACAGAGGATATTTGCCAATCATCAGGGCCCAGTTTTTTATAAGTTATCTGATCGGATTTCAGCAATATAATACAGTATATACATATGAGATGAGTAAAGCAGTATGTAAACATTATTTAAACATTATTAAAGTGACTAGTGTTCCATTATTAAAGTAGCCAGTGATTCCAAGTCCGTATATAGTGCAGCAGCCTCTAAGGTGTAGGGTTGTGTAACCGGCTGGAAGCCGGCTAGTGATGGGTATTTAACAGTCTGATGGCCTTGAGATAAAAGTCTCCCGGGTGCTGTAGGTGTCCTGTTTGCTCCCGGTGATGCGTTGGGCAGACCACACCACCCTCTGGAGAGCCCTGCGGTTGTGGGTGGTGCAGGTGCCAGGCAGGGATACAGCCCGACAGGATGCTCTCAATTGTGCATCTGTAAAAGTTTTGGGGCCAAGCCAAATTTCTTGAAACTCCTCATTCTATGCATTTAATTCTATCCGATAGACGAAATCCCCTGGATAGGGATAAGGATTTGGTAATTCAATCTGACGTTTAACAATTGTGGTCAGTTGTTTGTTATATATATATATATATAAAAAACAACTGACCACAATTATATATATATATATATATATGTGTGTTATATGTGTGTTAAATAAATGCATCTACTTACTTATAAGAAGTGAGATATATATATATATATATATATATATATATTCAGGCTCTACTATTAATCAAGGTACCGTTATTCATATAGTATACTCATCACTGTTTCCTTATGACAGTGTAGAAGTAGTGTCCAGTAGATGAAAAGGCCTGTTCAAACCACTGAAAATCCTGATTCTGTGATCTTGATATTGTGGTATCTAGATCAGAATGATCCTATTAGATTATGTTTTGGGGGAAGAAAATGCTAAATACAAAAAAACAGCCAGATTAATCTGATCTGATCCTGGATCACAAAAAAGAAGATTACAGAATATTTTGATCCAGATTTAATAAATGGAAAAACTGGGCTCCAGATGATGATGAATAAAATATACCATGAGGGTGATATTATGACCTTAAGTGGGTCCAACATTTTGAAGCCTGCTATGTATCTGGCACAACAGGCACATATTATCTCCTGACTGTAGACATTACTGCTGAGATAACACATTCATCATCATCAAGGCCCAGACAGGCCAGGCAGACACACCAAGAAATACTAGCTACCTTGAGCTGAGCATTGAGTTGGCTCAATGCTCATTGAGTTGGCTCTGTGCCCATCAACATTTACATTTACATTTAAGTCATTTAGCAGACGCTCTTATCAACACAGACTGGGATGAATTCTCAAGGATTCAGATAATTAAGAGAATTGACTCAAACTACCAAATATGACAAAACTGCTAACAACAAAATAATGAAAACTGGCTGCTGTTTTGAATGGACCCAGATCACTATTCCCTCACATGGTATTGGTGAGGATATCAGCCAACAACACTCTCTCAACAAAACTTCATCATAGTGATGTCATTGTCAGGGTTCACATGTGAACATGTATGGATGGCTCCTACATGTAGTCTTAAGACTTCAACTACTGTTCAATGTAATAATACTTTGCTCAAAGACCCTCCTGTGCTGTAGCCTATGTTGCTACAGTAGCAACGAATGGGGAAATGACAGCCACTTCTCTTGGGAGAGTTCGAGATAGTCCATATCAATCACGTGTGAGTGACAAAAACAAAACCAGGACAGTAAATGGAGTCCTGCATCTTAGATTCCCAAGTCTCCCCTCATTGGTGTTCATCAGTGATGAGGAGAGTTAAGAGTTCCGTGAGCCAGGCATCTGTAAAACCTCAAGAGAGACTAGTTTGCCTGCCAAGAGTGACAGTGGGAGAAGGGAGGGTGTCATTAAAACTGAGCTTAAATATTGGGATTAACTGCCACTCCTGCACACGCTTGAACAGTTTCAGATGGAGCGTGATCCACAGCAAACATCCAACTTAGCTCTGTAAAATCATATTCAACTCAATTACCAGGCTTTTACTCAACTCTTGTTTACAGAGCAAGGGGTGTGAGAGAACAGATCCTTACTCAATCATGCGGTTCGTCTGCACACCTTTTGCGATGTTGACAGGCCTGCCTTTTGTGGTGCTCCAGCGGTGATGTTAGTGCAAATAGCAAAGTCCAATTCAGTACAGCTGCACGACCGCTGCAGTTATGGCCCTACCGACCTCCCCCAGGTTTAGCGCGTCTTCTGGCCTATCCAATGTCTTTTCACAGGTCACTCTGACATCTGCGATTGCATATTTTCTCAAGACAACAAACACAGCTTGACAAGTCATAAGGATAAATTGTTTTTAACTTGACTTCTCTCAATTAAATAGTACAATAAACAAATTGTGTGCTCTTCCAAACCTCTAAAAGCACTTAACTAAGTCGAGCAAATCCAGCATGGTCAGTGTAGTTCTTTCTAAAGAGACAGTGTTCAAGTCAATCTTTTGATGATGTGATGAACTTGAGCCACATGCCTTCTGCTTTCTGTGCAAAAACATCTAATAAAATGATCCTGTCAATAACCACTGAATAATTTTGAGTGAACCTGGCCACGCTGTTCCCGAGGGAGATCATCTTGGATGCACAATTATGACTTGTTAAGCTTTTAGTGGAATTCAATTAGTTTTTGGCTATTACATGCCAATTACACATTTAGAGTGAAACACAGCCTCCTTTACAAATAGTTGATTCTACAGGCTCGTTGCTAAAAATATTGATATTACTGATATGACTTAATATTAAAATAACACCTGGAAACTGATAAGGTGAGACCTATAACAACTGAGCTGGTGTTGTTGCACTGTGAAGCCAATCAGCAGAACCCATGGACCGTAATAAATATCATAATATAATGTCATTGCTAAAGGGCGTCGGAACTGTGCGGAATACACATATATCTGGAGGACTTTTAGAGCAAACTGATGGTGGAGGTGAGAGCGAATTTACTACCAGATCTATGAGACTGTGCACTCAATGTCCTTGAACAAGTCCAATTTGTTATTAGTAATAGTTTGAGAAGTGTTCGATTGTCCATGGTACTGTATCTGTCTGTACACACAGGCAACACATTGATAGAGTACGACTAATCATAATGAGATGCTGTTGAAACATGCAAACAAAGTACTTACAGTGGCCAATTGGCAGGTGCTGTCTGTTGCTTTTCAGTGGACCAAGAAAACAATCCAAAAACTAAAAGGACAAGAACCCACTTGCACTGACAAGAATATACATTATTTTCCAATGAAGAATGTTCTGAAATATTTGTCCATTATCCCATCTAGCCTATTCTTTAGAAATGGTACCCACATGTTGTACACAATACAGTATACAAAAACAAATCTGTCATCAATTATCCCCTCCTCCCCCCGATCTCTCACACACACACACACAGAACATATTTCCAGGAAGACAGGTCAGCACCAGAAAAACTATCTAAAGGAACAGGCAACACAGATCAAAGAAGCAATGCTCCACTAGCTTAGCTCAACCAACCACTGACTGACTGGCATCCATGTCCCTGTGCTGGAACAAGGACCCTGTGATAGAAGAGAGAGCGTGAGCTCGACTCACTGGTTTTCCACTCTGTCATACACCAGCAGCTTCTAGCTTAGCAACATACAAATGGTGCAGTCAAACTAAATCAGCCCAATAATTAGTCGGACCTCACAATGTTGCATTGACTTATGATTTAATAAGCAACACTCACAGAGACACACCCATACACAATCAGACCAGGATTTCCTGTCTTGTCATTGAGTAGAAACTCTGACGTTCACCAGTGTTTTCCACAGTAACGAGGATCAAGGCATAAACAAATACAGTACATTTGATATACTATACACACATGTTTAAAATACTTTGGCCTTGGACAAACATAACAAAATATCGATAAAACACACATAAAGACGTCAATAATGCAGTTTTGCAAGTGAGGGTTAAAAAAAAAGAGCTTTCCTCATTTTGTCTTCTACTACAACAGCTGTATCTTTTCACTTGACAGAAAGAAAGTAGATGATGAGATATTTGTCCAGCACAACCTAATGGCCATATGTCAAACTAGCACGTTAAGTCAAACAAAATGAGATAACCTTGGTCTTCCATTTCTTTCATTACAAAGTCGTATCACAGTTACATTGTACTCCAAAGTCTACTGTGTGGAATGCATGTGGGAGCCACTGTTTTCAAAACACTGATTGAAGTGTTTTGGAGTTACTAAGTATTTCAGGCCTTGGATGCGGTGACCAAGGAAATGAGAGAGGGAGTTAAGACCGCACCTTGGCCCTAACAACTGGCTTGTGTGATACTCTACACCCGCTGTCACCCACACAACAGGGCCGGCCGGCCCTATAGCCTTTTGTGGGCCCTAGGCGAGATTTGATATTGGACATGTTTTATGTTAAAGTTCATTTCCTGTAATTCGACACATGTTGCTATGGGGAATAGAGAAGTTTGCAATTTTGAAACAAATTTCATGCAAACTCAGCGATATGACGTAGATGCAAAAAGCAAACAGCATAGTGGGGTCAATCTCCGCAACAACTAAGAGTGTTGAAGTGCAAGGTTAAACGTGTCCTCTGTTTAGGTGCCTTGGCTACCACGCTGTGATGATATGCCCTGCTTTACTTAAGTTGCAAGACATTGCAAGCCAAGAAATTGCGAGATACAGCTTTTGATTGCTGATAGATAGGCCTAGTGCACGGTTCTGACTGTCTGCCTGGTGGCCGACCTGCCTGTACTGTGCCCCTCCCCCTCTCTGGCGTGTGTTTTGTGTTCTCCTAAGTACAGCAACTAATCAGTCTCCTCCGTTCCAAAAATAGTGAATCTTACCAGTCTAATCTTGACACTCAGAAATGGGCGTTGCGAATTGCAAGGATTTGAGGAATCCATTATTTTGGAGTCGACTTCACCACTACGTCATCGTTGTTAACAGAAAAAACTAATGTCAGAGAAAGGCAAGCGACAGCAGTGCAGTCCTGTATGGCAATACTTTGAGTAGTTCATTGAGAAGGAAATGCAAACTTTGCGAGGTGGAAGTGAGGTACAGTAATGGCAGTACAGGTGCAATGCTTAACCATCTGAAAGGGAAGCACCGTGAGACAAAACCGTTGCTGGCAGCAGCTGCATTGTGAAATCATGTGGGATTTTATGCTGTTTAATCATTAAGAAAAATGTTCAATTTGTCACATCCCTAGCCTGGGCACATGCCCTGTGTGCCTGATCGGTATTCAGCCATGATTACCAGAAGTTTAGATCGCTGGCTAGACTAATTTTTATAACTTTTTGGTCGGGGGCCAGGGGCCCTAAGCGACCATCATATTAGTGTCATCGTGCAATGGAATTAACACAGTGAACATGCGTACAAAATGTTAAATTGGACAACAGATCCCCTTCTCATGATTTAATTTTGAGAACCTCGCTTCAATTCCGTTAACTAGGCTTACACCGCCCTCCAGTGGTGATAGTGTCCTACACCATTGCAATGCAGCCCTGTAGGTGGACACGTTGCGAAACATGCACGCGGAAACTTGCGTGCCCACGTCTCCGGGATCCAGGGCAGGCTGTCGATCTCCAACATGGCGGCGTTAGGTGAGGATTATGTTAGCTAAATTCTGCATGGGCCGGGTGTGGCAAGCATGGAGATATGCATTGAGTAGCATCGACTAAACATTTTAGAAAGGGATGGACTCACCTTTTGAAATACATACTTTCTCCGGGTGTTTCAGAATTGCGTGCTCTGTCAGGGCTGTAATCACGATCGACGCTGCAGGGTGGGAGTGGGCATGGGACGGAGGGACCGAGTAAACATCGCACTTACAGTTTTTTCCCCCAGGAAGAGGATCTGGTCATAGACCACAGGAATGACCATGCGTCTTCATAGATATTATTTGTTTGAGACGACGATAGTTGCTACTGTGCCGACAGTGCGTTATCTGCTGGGTTTTAGAGGTAGTTAGTTACCTGTAGACGCTTGACATCTACACTATATATACCGAAGTATGGGGACACACCTTCAAATGAGTCGATTCGGCTATTTTAGCCACACCCGTTACTGACAGGTGTATAACATCGCGCTCACAGCCATGCATTCTCCATAGACATTGGTAGTAGAATGGTCTTACTGGAGAGCCCAGTGACTTCAAACATAGCACTGTCATAGAATGCCACCTTGCCAAAAAAGTCAGTTTGTCAAATGTCTGCCCTGCTAGAGCTGCTCCGGTCAACTGTAAGTGTAGTTATGGTGAAGGGGAAACGTCTAGGAGCAACAATGGCTCAACTGCAAAGTGGTAGGCCACGGAAGCTCACAGAACGGGACCGCCGAGTGCTGTCCTTCGTTGCAACACTCACAACCAAATTTCAAACTGTCTCTGGAAGCAACGTCAGAACAAGAACTGTTCTTCGGGAGCTTCATGAAATGGGTTTCCATGGCCAAAATTACCATGCGTAATGCCAAGCATCGGCTGGAGTGGCGTAAAGCTCGCCGCCATAGGACTCTGGAGCAGTGGAAACGCGTTCTCTGGAGTGATAAATCATGCTGCACCATCTGGCAGAGAACTCTACCTGCCCGAATGCATAGTGCCAACTGTAAAGTTTGGTGGATGAGGAGTAATGGTCTGGTGCTGTTTTTCATGTTTCGGGTTAGGCCCCTTAGTTTCAGTGATGTTAAATATTAACGCTACAGAATACAATGACATTCTAGACGATTCTGTGCTTCCAACTTTGTGGCAAAATTTTGGGGAAGACATCCTGTCTTAGTATGCCCCTGTGCACAAAGCGAGGTCCATACAGAAATTGTTTGTTGAGATTGGTGTGGAAGAAGTTGACTGGCCTGCACAGAGCCCTGACCTGAACCCCACCGAACACCTTTGGGATGAATTGGAATGACGACTGCGAGCCAGGCCTAATCGCCCAATATCGGTACCCGGCTTCACTAATGCTCTTGTGGCTGAATGGAAGCAAGTCCCCGCAGCAGTTCCAACATCTAGTGGAAAGCCTTCCCAGAAGAGTGGAGGCTGTTATGGCAACAAAGGGGGGGATCAACTCCATGTTAATGCTCATGATTTTGGAATGAGATGTTCAACGAGTAGGTGTACACATACTTTTGGTCATGTAGTATATGTAAACAAGAGAGTTGACAGCTGACCTACGATGACAGTATCTGGGGCATGCACAGTAGACCAGGGTGAGGTATTTATGTTTTGTGGGGTGTGCCAACATCTGATGGAGGAGGGGAAGGGGATGTCGGTATGGTAAATCAAATGGGGACCCTTGTGCATCATGACCTCATTTCATGCCATTGTGAGCTCTCTGCAAGTCTGTAAAGGGAACATCCACACAGCACTGAAATGGTCTGACTGTGAACCATATGGCCGGCTTGGAATGACCCTTAAAAATCAGGGAAATGTTAGTCTTGCAGGCTTATAATTTTTCCTTCACTGACTCACTACTAAGGGACCGTCATCGACCCAGTGCAACATCCCCAAACACTTTTGCCTGATTCACACTATAGGCACAAAAGCAAGCCGACTTGGTTACGCAGCCACCATTGTTGCTGGAATCATATTGGAAAGGACAGTGTGACTGTGAAAATAAAATATCCAAGCCAGCACAGTAAGGTTTTGGTTCAGCCCTTTGGTATGAATCAGGCAATCGAACCAGGAGGAGTGTGCATATATGATGCATTAGGTCTATGTTGGACTGTTGGGCTATGAAGCAGGCACTCTGATAGCAGTAATACAATTTTCCCATCACAGTCAGTCTTGTCAGAGAGCTGTTTGACCATGATGGTAAATGTTTCCCTCTACTCACAGCAGCTAAGAAGAAGGGGAATAAGAAGGTGAAGACCCTATCTCTGACTGACTTCCTTGCTGATGACAAGGGGGGCAATGCTCCCACAAGTTACGCTCCCACCAAGCCCGCTAGCAGCTGGGCAGACGAGACCGATGACCTGGAAACAGAGGGTGAGATACTTCAGAAAAATAAACAATCGCCATACATATTTTCTCCTCTTTAGGCCTATATGTTGAGTGTTTATTCAACCAGGATAATGTTGGCTACTGTAATCCGTTTAGGCCCAATGCTGTTTTGTGATATTCACCTCTGGTGTCAGTGCACCTGTGTTTGGTATTCATAGTTTCATAGTCAACGTGTTAACAGCTGCCGACACATGTTATTGTTAGGATCCGTACATACGGTACCTAGCAGGGTGACCTTAAAAGAGGCAATTTGCAGTTCAAACAAACAACAAAAGGGACACCCTGCCACTGTTTTGTTAAATAGCTGGATAAATGTAACCACTCTTAAATTCATAGACTGCTATGGATGCAAGGACTCATCATCCATGAGATCAAAATTATAGATCAAATCCAATTTTATGCCACATGCGCTGAATACAACAGTGAAATGATTACTTACAGGCCCTTAACTAACAATGCAGTTTTGAGAAAAAAAAGTGTTAATTGAAAGATGAAGCAGTTAAACAACAATAGCGAGGCTATATACAGGGGGTATCAGTACAGAGTCAATGAGCAGGGACGCCGTTTAATTGAGGTAATATGTACATAACCGTTCAAAAGTTTGGGGTCTCTTATAAATGTCTTTGTTTTCCATGAAAACATACATGAAATTAGTTGCAAAAGGATAGGAAATATAGTCAAGACAATGACAAGGTCATAAATAATGATTTTTAATTGAAATAATAATTGTGTCCTTCAAACTTTGCTTTTGTCAAAGTATCCTCCATTTACAGCAATTACAGCCTTGCAGACCTTTGGCATTCTACAGTGGCTTGCGAAAAAAATTCTATTTTGTTGCCTTTACAATCTGGAATTAAAATGGATTTTGGGGGGGTTTGTATCATTTGATTTACACAACATGCCTACCACTTTGAAGATGCTGCAAGTCCTTTGGGGTATGTCTCTATAAGCTTGGCACATCTAGCCACTGGGATTTTTGCCCATTCTTCAAGGCAAAATTGTTCCAGCTCCTTCAAGTTGGACAGGTTCCGCTGGTGTACAGCAATCTTTAAATCATACCACAGATTCTCAATTGGATTGAGGTCTGGGCTTTGACTAGGCCATTCCGAGGCATTTAAATGTTTCTCCTTAAACCACAAGTGTTGTTTTAGCACTATGCTTAGGGTCATTGTCCTGCCGGAAGGTGAACCTGCGGTCCTAGTCTCAAATCTCTGGAAGACTGAAACAGGTTTCCCTCAAGAATTTCCCTGTATTTAGCGCCATCCATCATTCCTTCAATTCTGACCAGTTTCCCAGTCCCTGCCGATGAAAAACATCCCCACAACATGATGCTGCCACCACGATGCTTCACTGTGGGGATGGTGTTCTCGGGTTGATGAGAGGTGTTGGGTTTGCACCAGACATAGCATTTTCCTTGATGGCCAAAACGCTACATTTTTGTCTCATCTGACCAGAGTACCTTCTGCCATATGTTTGGGGAGTCTCCCACATGCCTTTTGGCAAACACCAAACATGTTTGCTTATTTTTTTCTTTAAGCAATGGCTTTTTTCTAGTCACTCTCCCGTAAAGCTCAGCTCTGTGGCGTGTACGGCGTAAAGTGGTCCTATGGACAGATACTACAATCTCCACTGTGGAGCTTTGCAGCTCCTTCAGGGTTATCTTTGGTCTATTTGTTGCCTCTGATTAATGCCCTCCTTGCCTGGTCCATGAGTTTTGGTGGGCGGCCCTCTCTTGGCAGGTTTGTTGTGGTGCCTTATTCTTTCCATTTTCTTTCTTATAATGGATTTAGTGGTCCTCCATGGGATGTTCACAGGTTTGGATATTTTTTTATAAACCATCCCTTGTCTGTACTTATCCACAACTTTGTGCCTGACCTGTTTGGAGAGTTCCTTGGTCTTCATGGTGTTGCAAACTCTGGGGCCTTTCAGAACAGGTGTGTGTATATATAATGAGATCATGTGACAGATCATGTGACACTTAGATTGCACACAGGTGGACTTTATTTAACTAATTATGTGACTTCTGAAGGTAATCGGTTGCACCAGATCTTATTTAGGGGCTTCATAGCAAAGAGGGGGAGTACATATGCACACACCACTTTTCCATTTAAAAAAATTAATTAAACAAATTGAAACATTATTTTTTAAATGTCACTTCACCAATTTGGTCTATTTTGTGTATGTCTATTACATGATATCCAAATAAAAATCAATTTAAATTACAGGTTGTAATGCAACAAAATAGGAAAAATGCCAAGGGGGATGAGTACCTTTGCAAGGCACTGTAGTTGTCAATTTGTTGAGGTAATCTGAAGAGATTTCACCCCATGCTTCCTGAAGCCCCTCCCACAGGTTGGATTGACTTGATGTGCACTTCTTATGTATCATACGATCAAGCTGCTCCCACAACAGCTCAATAGGGTTGAGATCCGGTGACTGTGCTGGCCACTCCATTATAGACAGAATACCAGCTGACTGCTTCTTCCCTAAATAGTTATTGCATAGTTTGGAGCTGTGCTTTGGGTCATTGTCCTGTTGTAGGAGGAAATTGGCTCCAATTAAGCACCGTCCACATGGTATGGCATTGCGTTGCAAAATGGAGTGATAGCCTTCCTTTTTCAAGTTCCCTTTTACCCTGTACAAATATCCCACTTTACCACCACCAAAGCATTTCAGACCATCACATTACCTCCACCATGCTTGACAGATGGCTAGCTTTGAGTCTAGACAGTGTTTACAATGGAGTAAAATACATTTATATTTGGGGTTCTGGTCGGGTATGATAGTTGAACTAAGCTCATGAGGCATTTATACATGAATTCTTAATTAAGAATCAATGGGTATATATGTGGACACCCCTTCAAATTAGTGGATTTGTCTATTTCAGCCACACCTGTTGCTGAACGGTGTATAAAATCTAGCACACCGCCATGCAATCTCCATAGACAAACATTGACAGTAGAATGGCCGTACTAAAGAGCTCAGTGACTTTTAACGTGGCACCGTCATAGGATTCTACCTTTCCAACAGTCAGTTTGTAAAAATTCTGCCCTGCTAGAGCTGTCCCGGTCAACTGTAAGTGCTGTTTTTGTGAAGTGGAAGTGTATAGGAGCCTCGTCTAGGAGCTGCCACACAAGCTCACAGAACTAGAATGCCGATTGCTGAAGTGCATAGCACGTACAAATCATCTGTCCTCAGTTGCAACACTCACTACCGAGTTCCAAACTGCCTCTGGAAGCAACGCCAGCACAGAAGTGTTCTTCAGGAGCTTCATGAAATGGGTTTCCGAGGCCTAGCAGCCGCACAATGCCAAGTGTCGGCTTGAGTGGTGTAAAGCTAACCGCCATGGCAGCCAATCAGTCTGTCCATTTGTATGTCTGATTCTTGAGATCAGAGTTTTAAGAGTTTTTTTTCTGTATTAATGACCCTGATCCTGTTTACAGAAGCAAACCCTTTTGATGTGAAGCTGGATGATGTATATAACTATTTTTAGTTCCGTCTTTTTGACAAAATGTACTTTGTGAGAAGGCTTTTTTTTTCTGCCTCGGGCCGCTCGTAAACTGTAGCCTACACCTTTTTGGAGTTGGAGCCTGCCGAGTCAGGAGCGTCTGTCTGCACGCTAGGCCTGCTACGCGAGCGCAGGTGCGCACTGAAGGCTAGGATAGGAGAAGCGGTTGCCAGATTGGGAAATCGGATGCACTTTGGGAAAATCAACGTCGTTCTGCATAACGTCTACTTGTTTTTGCACACCTGTGCTGAAAGAGCTATAAAAACCGGCATTATGTATCTGTTACTGTACTTGCTCTTTACTTAATGACATCCTGGATGAAATAGGATGAACGATCGATGGGTGAGTGACTAGACCATCATGTCTATACCACCAGGTTCTCTCTCTGCTGTTGCATTTGTACACGTTTTCTTTTTTAGAAAGGATTGGATGAGTAAAGGAGGACGGGTTGCAATTTATGTGAAATCCAAGTTTAGCACTTGAAATTCTGTCGATTACCAAACCCCAAACATTTGGAATTTCTTTGGGTTAAAGTGAACGTTTACAAGGACTCCCACATCTCTGTACACGGCTGCTACAGACTGCCCTCGGCTTCGGGAGATGCAGGTAACTCTCTTTCTGATGTCCTACACAAGCTAAATGACTTCATAAATCAATTCATTATTTTAGGAGGTTTGAACTTTTGAACTGGGACATGATTACATCTGTATCGGACTCTTTTTTTTAAAGAACTGTGTGACTCTCTGAATCTCGATCAATTAATCAATGCGCCTACAAGACCGAGTCCCAGAGCACCTAACAAATCGACGCTACTGGACATTCTTCTAACGAATACCCCTCACAAATACACATCGACTGGGGATATTCTGTAATGATGTCAGTGATCACCGTTATATTTTACAAGACATTTTAAGACAGTTTGATGAGCAAGCGTTCTTACATGATCTGTACCATAATATTGACCGAGTGATAAGCACACCCCTGTGAAGACATTTAGAATCAGTGGTTTTCAGATAACTTGGCAGAATTAATTAGAAAGAGAAATGTATCTTGGGCTCAAGCTAGACATACATATGCTCCTGTTGACTGGGCCTCCTTCAGAGCACTAAGAAATAAATGCACAGGATTAATCAGGAAGTCCAAAACATATTTCTATCTAAATGCAGTCACAGAGAACCTAAACAACCCTAACAAGTTCTGGAAGGTAATCAAATCAGTTTCAGGTTCTAATGTATCCTCTGGCCTACCTGACCATTTAATCATGGACTCTAATGAAGTGAAGGATAAAGCAGATATTGTAGAGGTTTTTAACAAGCACTTCATATCTGCTGGTTCTGTTGTTGATAATGGTGGGGCACAGGCCTCTAATGTCAGCTCCGTTACAGTCAACTATGATATAGGCCCTCGTGAACCATTTTAACTTTGAGCCTGTTTCTTATGCTGAGGTCTATAAAGCATGAAAGGCAATCGAGACTAAAAGGTCTGCAGGTCCAGACCACCTGGATCCCTACCTCTTAAAGATGGCAGCTGTGGTTCACATGTTCAACTAGAGTCTCTTGACTAATTCCATACCCGGCATTTGTAAATCAGTTTATGTCTTCCCCTTGCTAAAGGGTGGAGATCCTTCAGATGATAATATATATCGTCCTATTTCCAAACTCCCTATCTTGGCCAAAGTCTATGATGGTTTTTTTTTTGCGTTTTAATTGAAAATAACATACTGAGCAGGGTTCAGTCTGGCTTTAGATCGGGACACAGACCACAGCTGCAGCTATAGCAGTGAAAATTACATCATAAATGCACTTGATAAAAATCAACATTGTGCTGCTCTGTTTTTGATTTATCAAAGGCATTTGATTCTGTTGAGCATGAATTGTTGGTAGCTAGACTCAGTAACAGTGGTCTCAGTGAAGAGACAGAACTCAATGTGTATATACTGACAATCAAAAGTCTAGCTTTCTTGCCATTAATAGAGGTGTGCCTCAGGGTTTTGCATTAGCTCCTGTGTTCTCAATTGTATTAATGATTTGGGAAATGGGATGCAACCAGCAAAGTTCCATCTATATGCAGATGATACAGTCATATATTCATTTGCTGCTTCTCTGGTTCAGGCTGTTGAAGAGCTCCAGACTGCTTTTCAGTCACTGCAGGCCTCCCTTTATGGTCTCAAGTTGGTCTTGAATGTACAAAAAAACTAAATTCATGACCTTTACCAGAACTCACACTCAGCCAGAGAAGGTTAGTAATTGTCACATCTGGTGGCTTATCCATTGAAAAAGTGTCATCCTACACATACCTAGGTATATAGTTGGATGACAAGTTGTCCTTTAAAGTTCATATGAATGATCTTTGTGATAAGACCTGCTTCCCACTTATGGCTAGAAAGAACCTTGTTCAGGCCACTTTTCTCTCTGTAATTGATTATGGTGACTTGTTTTAAATGCATGCAGCCTCCTCCATTTTACAGGGACTGGACTCTGTTTATCATGCATCCTTGTGCTTTATTACAAATGCCAAGTCACTCATCCACCATTGCACCTTGTACCAAATGATAGGTTGGACTTCACTTTATATGTGCAGGGAGCTACATTTGTATGTGTTCATCTACAAAGCCCTTTTTTGTAAACTCCCACTTTACCTCTAGTCTGGTCTCCTTCACCACCAGCAGATACCATACCCGGTCTGCTAGGTGGGTGCTACTTAAAGTCCCCAGGATATATACAGTATTAGGCGAGACTGCCTTCTCGTCTTGAGCAGACTATGGAATAGTCTACAATCCATGCTTCATCTAGATATGTTAGTACCCCTGAATTAATTTAAAACATTGATGGGAGATTCTGTTACAGAGGAGTGTAAAATTATTTTTTTAAGGCTGGATCATGTTTTCATTGTATGTATTGATTGTTGCTGCTGCCTTAGCCAAGTCTCCCTTGAAAAAAGAGTCTCTGGGTATCAATGGGCTTTTCCTGGTTAAATAAAGGTAGAAGAGCAGTGCTAACAGGTTCTCTGGAGTTATGAATTACGCTTCACCATCTGGTAGTTCAAATGACGAATCTGGATTTGGCTGATGCCAGGAGAACACTACCTGCCCGAATATGTAGTGCCAACTGTAAAGTTTGGTGGAGGAGGAATATTTGTCTGGGACTGTTTTTCATGGTTCGGCCTAGGCCCCTTAGTTCCAGTGAAAGGAAATATTGGCTTTACAACATACAATGACGTTGTAGACCAGGGGTGTCAAAGTCAAATGGACGGAGGGCCAAATAAAAAATGTAGCTACAAGCCGAGGGCCGGACTGTTCGAATGTTCATTGAAAAATTTTTAAATGACGCATATAGTCTAGTGAACCTAATTGAACCTACTGAAAACCTAACAAATATATTCCAATATGATCAGATAAATAAAGCAATATTTTCTTATGGCTCTGTCAGTAATCTTTAATTTTCAACAGACACAAAAGACAAATTTCCTTTATATAAAAATCCCCATAACATGAACATTAAATGAAAGAAACCGGTATTCAAGGCACCATCAGTAGCCTATATTTTCTATTTTAGCAAAAGTGGGCTAAATTTACTTCAAAGAAAAAAACAATAATAGCAATTTTCTATCATCCACTCAACTTGGTTTTAAATGCCTTCACTGTACTGTACATATCAGAGATGACACGATCCCGACCCTGCAGCTGCAAGTTCATTGCATTCAGATGACTCGTAATGTCACACAGAAAAGCCATTTCACACAGAAACATTTCGTCTCGGAGTTGTGTTGTGTCTTTCCCTTTGCTGTCCAAGAACAGACAAATCTCCTCACGAAGCTCGAAACATCTTTGAAGCACCTTTCCCTGGCTTAGCCATCGCACCTCTGTGTGATAAGGCAAATCACCATGCTCCGTTTCTAACTCCGTCAGAAATGCCTTGAACTGGCGGTGATTCAAACCTTTGGCTCTGATAAAGTTAACTGTGCGCGTGATGATGCTCATTACATGCTCCATTTTCAAGGCTTTACCGCACAACGCTTCCTGGTGTATGATACAATGATAAGCTGTCAGCTCACCTGTCGCGTTTTCCTCTTGCATCTTTTCCCGTATCTTCCCCACCAGTCCGCTCCTGTGTCCACACATCGCAGGTGCTCCGTCGGTTGTCAAACCCACGAGTTTTTCCCAAGGCAGCTCCATCTCATTTACACATCTTGACACCTCTTCATACAAATCATGCCCCGTAGTTGTGCCATGCATAGGACGTAAAGCCAAAAACTCCTCTGTCACGCTTAGGCTGGAGTCCACTCCGCGGATGAAAATTGACAACTGGGCAATGTCAGAAATGTCGGTGCTCTCATCCACAGCCAAGGAATATGCAATGAAATCTTTTCCCTTTTTCACAAGCTGCTCTTTTAGATTGATGGACAACTGGTCTACTCTCTCGGCAATGGTGTTTCTGCTCAGACTCACATTTAAAAAGAGTTGCCTTTTTCTGGGCAAACTTCGTCACAAACTTTAATCATGCAGTTTTTGATGAAATCCCCCTCCGTAAATGGCCGGGCTGATTTAGCGATCTCTTCTGCCAAAATAAAACTGGCCTTGACAGCAGCCTGGCCTTGTGATTTGGCTTTTTGAACAGAGCCTGTCGAGATTTGAGGCCTCGTTTTAATTCCTCTGCCTTTTGTAGCCTTTGTTCCATGTCCATATTCTTGTTTTTGTCCGCGTGTTTCGTTTCATAATGTCGTCTCAGATTATACTCTTTCAGTACCGCCACACTTTCTCCACACAGAAGACACACAGGTTTTCCAGCTACCTCCGTGAACAAATACTCCGACTCCCACCTTGTTTGAAACCCCCGGTTCTCAGTGTCCACCTTCCGTTTTGCCATTTTTGATGGGTATCTGAAAGTTAATTTTACTGTGATGCTGACAACTGCTGTGCCAATAAATATTGAAATGAAGCAGCCTACTGCTCGGTGCGTCACCGTTGCATTGTGGGAAATGTAGTATTGGTGCGTGTAAAAGATCTGCGGGCTGCCGGCTTGCTGCGGTCTGCGGGCCGGTTCTAATAACAAATCAAGATCATCCCAGGGGCCGTAAAAAACCTTCTCGCGGGCCGGATGTGGCCCGCGGGCCTTGACTCTGACATATGTGTTGTAGACGATTCTGTGCTTCCAACTTTGTGGCAACAGTTTGGGGAAGGCCTTTTCCTGTTTCAGCATGACAATGCCCCAGTGCACAAAGCGAGGTCTATGCAGAAATTGTTTGTCGAGATTGGTGTGGAAGAAGTTGACTGGCCTGCACACTGCCCTTACCTCAACTCCATTGAAAACCTTTGGGATGAATTGAAATGCCGACTGCGAGCCAGGCCTAATCGCCCAACATCGGTGCCCAACCTCACTAATGCGCTTGTGGCTGAATGGAAGAAAGTCCCCGCAGCAATGTTCCGACATCTAGTGGAAAGCCTTCCCAGTAGAGTGGAGGCTGTTATAGCAACAAAGGGGGGGTGACCCAACTCTATATTAACGCCCATGATTTTGGAATGCGAGTATGTCCACATAATTAAAATTCCAAAAATAGATGGACCCTTTAACCGCCAATCTCTCTCAATTCTCTCCCGTCTCCTTCGTCCAGTGTCCACCTCCTGGCATACAGAGGAGGATATGTACAGGGCCCCGGCCATCGACCGCTCCATCCTGCCCACAGCGCCCCGTTCAGCCCGGGAGCCAAACGTTGACCGCTCCCGTATCCCACGTGGTCCCCCTTACACCGCCTTCCTGGGCAACTTGCCCTACGACGTCACTGAGGACTCAATCAAGGACTTCTTCAGGGGTGTGGGGGTAAGTGCACTACGAATGTAAAAACATGAAACCGTATGTAAAATGTATATACACGCGTGACTGTAATTCGCTTTGGACAAAATAATCTGCTAAATGGCACTTTGTTTTATATTATTATATGATAATGCCCTCAAATTCAAGTCTGGAACTCGAAACCAGTTCCACTGCTCTTTTTCATTATTTCCCTAGAGTCAGGGACTGATTTAGACCAGGGACACCAGGTGGTAATTAATGATCAGGTAGAACAGAAAACCAACAGTAGTCTGGACCTCGTAGGGTAAGATTTGAATACCCCTTTTATAAAGTATTTGTCAAGTTGCTGCTAGTATTTGTTCATCCAAACCCAGACATATCTCTTTCTCTCTCTGTGTAGATCAGTGCAGTGCGTCTTCCTAGAGAGCCCAGTAACCCAGAGAGGCTGAAGGGTTTTGGCTATGCTGAGTTTGACGATGTGGAATCCCTCCTGAGTGCCTTGAGTCTAAACGAAGAGGTGAGTCAATTTTACAAAGTGAGCTATAAGGGAAAAAGTCAGTGAAAACACCATTCTCACCATTCATAGGTTTAGCCACTAGATGGCATCCATTTGTTTTTTTAAAGGCCCAGTGCGTTCAAAAAACAGATTTTCTTTCTGTGTTTTATATATATTTCCACACTGAGGTTGGAATAATATTGTGAAAATTCTGATAATGCCTTTCTACTGTAAGAGCTGTTTGAATAGACTGCCTGTAATGTCGGCCTGTTTTGGTGGGATGGAGTTTTGTCCTGCCTGGTGACACCACCAAGTTGTAAATTAGTTAATAGGCCAATAAGAGAGTTCCAAACCGCTGCCAATAACCGCTAGTTTTTTATTTTCCCCTCCCCCTTAGACCATTCCCAGACAGTCCTAGCAAAATTCTTGCTTGAGAAATTGCTCTTTTGCAATCTTTAAAAAGTAACTGATATTGGCCCAAGATGGAAGGAATGTTGAAACATAATTAACTAAATTACAGTTAACGAAAATGAATGCTTAATCCATTATAAACTAATGTATAGAATTGATTATACAAGTGACAAGCCACAAGTTCTACAGCATAACGGCAAAGTCGTATATATTTGCCCATAAAAGCTATCCACTGACATTTCTCGCATAATTCACACACAAAAAAATGTACCACATGTACCGAATAAAAATCAGTGTGTCCATCGCATTTTCCACACTACCGATAGTTTGTCACAAAAACTGCTGAGTTAAATAGCAATGGCCTGCTTTGGTCTTGGCACGTGCGCTCTAGCAAACAACAGACGTAGTGTAGTTAGGCTGTGCAGGTAGTCTAGTCTACATGATGAGATAATTATGGATAAGAGCGAGAATCTTTTTGTTGTTGTCAAACAGCAGTCAAACATCGGTCATCCTGTCACTGGAAGAAGACCCTCGATATTTATTGGAAAGGTGCATCAAGCTCATCACCTTGCACTTTCACCACCCTGTGAAGTTCATCGCAAATGTATTCATCTGTAGCCTAAAACTCCATGCTTTCCCGATGAATCGTAGTGGGAGTACCACACAACATGTCATTGCGTGACTACAAGTCTACGTCGATATGATGGTTATTATACTAAACAAAAATATAAAACGCAACATGTAAAGTGTTGGTCCCATGTTTCATGAGCAGAAAAGATGCCAGAAATGTTCCATTCGCACAAAAAACACATTTCTCTCAAATTTTGTGCAGAAATTTGTTTGCATCTCTGTTAGTGAGCATTTATTCTTTCCCAGATAATCCATCCCCCTGACAGGTGTGGCATATCAAGAAGCTGATTAAACAGCATGATCATTACACAGGTGCACCGTGTGCTGGGAACAATAAAAGGCCACTCTCAAATGTGCAGTTGTGTCATACAACACAATGCCACAGATGTCTCAAGCTGAGGGCGCGTGCAATTGGCATGCAGACTGCAGGAGCGTCCTTCAGAGCTAGCAATACGTCCAACTGGCCTCACAAATGCCGATCACATGTAACCACGCCAGCCCAGGACTTCCACATCCGGCTTCTTCACCTGCAGGATTGTCTGAGACCAGCCACCCGGACAGCCGATGAAACTGTGGATTTGCACAATCCAATCATTTCTGCACAAACTGTCAGCTGCATTGGACCTTTAATGTTTACTCTTTCTCCATGCAGAACTTGGGAAATAGAAGAATCCGTGTGGACATTGCAGACCAGTCTAATGACAAAGGTGTGTGTCTTATCTTGAAGCTACAGTACTACCGTACACATTTTTGCAGCTGTGCATTCTACATACACTTTCGCAGTTCAGATGAACTTGGATTAAGCATCAGAAGAGTTTTGTCTCCACTTCCTTTCTGACTCGTCTGTGTCTCTCTTAGGGAGGGATAATCACTCCATGGGTGGCCGGGACAGGGACCGGGGGGGAGACTTTGGCCCAGACAAGACAGACTGTGATGACTGGAGGGCTCCTCGGCCCAGTGGAGGAGAGAGTGACGACGGGCCGCCTCGGAGAGACGACGCCTTTGGAGACCGTGAGTACAGTACAGGTTAGAAACCTCATGTCCTCTATGTGGGGTACATTGACCCCCTAATAAACCCCCCTGCCCCCTCTCTGTCTGCCGTTTGCTGCAGGGTCACGGGACCGCTACGAGTCAGACAGGCCCAGAGGAGATGATCGCTACGGAGGGGGCCAGGACAGGTTCAGGGATCGCTATGATGACCGGGATCGCAGAGATGACAGAGGAGGTCAGTTGGAATGCCTGGTCTTACACCAGTACACCTATACACATTCGGCATTTTAGTTAGAAGGCTTACTAATATAGTATTTCTGCCGCTTCCCTCAGGTGGTTTTGGTGGTGGTGGTCGCAGGGCATTTGGCACTGGTTACAGGCGCGATGAGGGAGGACAGGATAGCTACCGGCAGGATAGCTACCGGTCGGATAGCTACCGACGGGATGACTACCGGGTTAGTGGGGATCGTTATGGTGATCGTGGTAGTGATCGATACGAGAGACGGGAGGAAAGCCGGGATGACAGAGGTGAGAAAGTTTATTAAAATACATTATCTCATTCTTCATGTGCACCGGACCAGTGAAACCTGTACTGTACCAGGGTGTACTTTTTGGCCATTCTTAGGTGCTGTCGAGAGGCCCAAGTTGATCCTGAAGCCCCGTAGCGTACCCAAAGAGGTGGAGCAGAGCAACACCCCGTTTGCCCCCTCAGGCAGGGCTGCCTCCATTTTCGGCGGGGCTAAGCCAGTGGACACGGCCGCCAAGGAGAGAGAGGTCGAGGAGAGGCTGAAGAGGGAACAGGAGAAACTGCAGCGACAGCTAGAGGACAGGATCCCAGACCGCAAGCCCAGAGAGAGGTATGTTACGAAGGGCAGAAGAGCATAGGCTAAAATGAGGAAATGGAGTAAGGAATAAACTTCATGTATAGGATGTTATCCTTGACTCATTGATCCTGGTCATCCCTCAGGCACCCCAGCTGGCGCAGTGAGGACCAACCTGCAGAACGCTCTAGGACGGGCAGCGAGTCTTCCCAACCAGGCAGCCAGTCTGGCAGAGGTGAGAATTTGACTGGCTATGATGGGTAATGCAGTCAGCCGTTATATCAGTACTGTAGTCGCTGAGATGTCTTTGGAGGGTAACGTTGTGATTTCAGCTGACTTCTTTGGGAGAGTTGGTCTAAAATAATAGAATACACTTTTCCTGTTGGACATTTGTGGACGTTGGACAATAAAGTCCTATTTTCTTCTTCCTGTCCCATTGCCAGTCTCCAAGCGCAGGGAGAGCGAGCGCTCGGTGGACAGTGGTCGTGAAGAGGAGCCCTCCTCCCCTGTGACCCTGCCCCCTCCCAGACTGGACGGGCAGCCCCTGAAGGTGGTGTTTGCCCCGCCCCCCAAGGAGAACGCCTGGGCCAAGAGGACAACGCCAGTTGGGGGCTCCAGTGAGGGCTCGGCTGGGCAACCTGTCGCCCCCAGCAGTGAAACAGCCCCACAGCTCACCAGGTTAGAGGTCATCCCATAGATTGATTCTATGAGTCACCCCACCATACAATCCACATGCCCCTAACACCTCAATTAAAAGTTTTGAGATTATGCCGCAGGACATTGAGGTAATTTCTGGATTTGTATGTTACCCTGCGCCACTGCTTCATATGCTCCAGACCAGGCAGTGTGAGAGCGCTGATTATGCTTTTGGGTACATTGTAAAATGTTGGTCCCATGGCACTAATGTGTCTACCTGAGTGAATGCTGTCAATGAATGGGCAATATGACCAAATAAATTCTTCACAGAGTTCAAGTAACAGACACATCTCAACATCAACTGATCAGAAGAGACTGTGAATCAGGCCTTCATGGTTGAATTGCTGCAAAGAAATCACTACTAAAGTACACCAATAAGAAGAAGAGACTCTCTTTGGCCAAGAACTACGAGCAATGGACATTAGGCCGGTAGAAATCTGTCCTTAGTTCTGGGGTACAAATGTAAGATTTTTGTTTCCAACCTCCGTGTCTTTGTGAGACGCAGAGTAGGTGAACAGATGATCTCCGCATGTCTGGTTCCCTCCATGAAGCATGGAGGAGGAGGTGTGATGGTGTATTAGTGCTTTGCTGGTGACACTGTCAGTGATTTATTTAGAATTCAAGGCACACTTAACCAGCATGGCTACCACAGCATTCTGCAACGATACGCCATCCCATCTGGTTTGCGCTTTGTTGGGACTATCATTTGTTTTTCAACAGGACAATGACCCAAAACACACCTCCAGGCTGTGTAAGGGCTATTTGACCAAGAAGGAGAGTGATGTCGTGCTGCATCAGATGACCTGGCCTCCACAATCACCCGACCTCAACCTAATTGAGATGGTTTGGGATGAGTTGGGCCGCAGAGTGAAGGGAAAGCAGCCAACAAGGGCTCAGCATATGTGGGAACTCCTTCAAGACTGTTTGGAAAAGCATTCCTCATGAAGCTGGTAAAAAAGGAAGAACAACCCTTGAATGAGTAGTTGTGTCCAAACTTTTGACTGGTACCGTATATTGAAGTAGCAATTGAGAGAGAGCCCTTTGGAGATTAGGGGGAAATTATCAGACCCAAGTGTGAGGACACTTCACCTGACACAAGTTATAAATGTATCAATATCACAGACCTGATTTGCCCGAACGGAAAATGCATCAACACCCAACAAATATGTACATTTATTATAACCCACATAATAATCAAATCGACCTTTATAATTGGCAATGATTTATATATTTCCAAAAGAAAGACTCGTATCCATATGCAATGTTTGTTCATCAACATCTTTGCTTTCATTAATAAAATGATGATAGACTCAGATGTTTGTCGTCCCCCCCCAGCTCCACGACCACGGGTAAAACCTTGCGGAGATGATTAATGTATTTGTTGCGTTGTTGTATCGTCAGTTTCTCAAGCGAATACGTCTTGATGCCCTTCACCAGTTCATCTTTGCTTGTAGGCTTGACAGAGTTTACAGATTGTTTTCAGTTGATGCCAATCCAGTTTTGATCAGGTTTAAATCAGGAGACCTACATTAACATATTTTTTTTTTTAGATATACTGTAGGCCTTACCATAGGTGAGGTGAGTCTCACTAGTGTTGAGTAATGTGCTGTGAAAGTGTTTTAGATCTACTTACTCTGCTGGCGTCTTGACCCAGATTCTTATACAACAAATACAATAATCATTCACAAACAAATGATAATCAATCCCATATAGTCTGTTCTAACAAAAAAGGTTTTAAAGTCTTTAGTAGAGTCTAGATTAAAAACAGTGGAATGAATTCCTGAATTCAGTTGCTTTAGCCGACCATGTTGCGGTTGATTTATTGTTTAGTTATTCAAGGCTCCTTTCTCTTCTCTTTGCTGGTTCTTTTAAGAACGTGATGGTATAGCAATAGCCTAATAAACTTTACATTAACTTGAATCAACTCTCTTCATTTTGCCCACAAGAAAAATCACTAACAGTCTAGTATAGTCCCATGTAAACTCAGCTGGTAGAGCATAAGCGCTTGCAACGCCAGGATTGAGGGTTCGATTCCCATGAGGGACAAGTATGAAGAAGAAAAAAGTACGAAAACGTATGCAATTACCACTAGAAGTCATGTCTGGGGAGTCAGGTAGCCTAGTGGTTAGAGCATTGGGCTAGTAACCGAATGGTTGCTAAATCAAATCCCCGAGCTGACAAGGTAAAAATCTGTCATTCTGCCAACTGTTCCTAGGCCATCATTGTAAATAAGAATTTGTTCTTAATTGACTTGGTGAAATAAGGTAAAAAAACAATAAATAAACGACAAAAAAATGACTATCGTTTTTAATTTGATTATTGCCAGTATAATTTAGCCACTTTGACATGCATCATCCAAACAATGGCTGAAGGGAAAATGTGATCTAATGCCAAAGTCTCTGCGACTTCTTGCCAATGTTCAAACGCTCTCCATACTACATTGACCTGATGTATCATGTATACATCATGTATACATCGGGCAGATGTACCAGTCAAAAGTTTGGACACCTACTCATTCTAGTTATAAAAAAAAAATCTTTACTATTTTTACTATTTTTTTACATTGTAGATTAAGATTTTAGATTCTTAAAAGTAGCCACCATTTGCTTTGACAGCTCTTGGCATTCTCTCAACCAGCTTCACCTGGAATACTTTTCCAAAAGTATTGGATTTCCCACATATGCTGAGCAATTGTTGGCCGCTTTTCCTTCACTCTGCGGTCCAACCCATCCCAAATCATCTCAATTGGGCTGAGGTCGGGTGATTGTGGAGGCCAGGTCATCTGATGCAGCACTCCCATCACTCTCCTTGGTCAAATAGCCCTTACACAGCCTGGAGGTGTGCTTGGTCATTGTCCTGTTGAAAAACAAATGATCGTCACAGTAAGCTCAAACCAGAAGAGATGGCGTATTGCTGCAGAATGATGTAAATCACTGACAGTGTCACCAGCAAAGCACCATCACAACATCACCTCTGTGCTTCACGGAGGGAACCACACACACGTAGATCATCCATTCACCTAACACTGCCTGTTCACCCCGCTATCATCCAGAAGGTGCAGATAGTACAGGTGCATCAAAGCTGGGACCAAGAGACTGGAAAAACAGCTTCTATCTCAAGGCCATCAGATTGTTAAATCAAATGTTTTTGTCACATGCGCCGAATACAACCGGTGTAGACCTTACAGTGAAATGCTTACTTACAAGCCCTTAACCAACGATGCAGTTTTAAGAAAATACCTTTAAAAAAAATAATAAGAGATAAGAAAAACAAATAATTAAAGAGCAGCAATAACAGCCATCACTAGGTAGCTTCCACCCAGTTACATAACCCTGCACCTTAGAGGCTGCTGCCTCATACATACTAGTCACTTTAATAATGTTTACATATTTTTGCTTTACTCATTTCATATGTATATACCATATTCTATTCTACTGTGTTTAGTCTTACCACTCTGACATTTCTCATCCTAATATTTATATATTCCTTTATTCCGTTCTTTTACTTTTAGGTTGTGTGTACTGTTGTGAATTGTTAGATATTACTGCACTATTGAAACGAGTCCAAATCAATGTAATATACCCAATCACAAAGAAATCCATTCATATTTTGTTTAGGAAGGTCATAAAAAAAAAAAAAATGTTACTAAGACAATTTATTTTAAAAGAACAGAATGGCGTGTTTTAAGATGTGTTTCTCTGTGCTATAGTATGGTTGCTTCATGTCAACAAAATGAATGAACTTGCTATGCTTTTTAAGGTGGGTGTATAGCAATCGAAACGTGTGGCCTGCACGGACCTCTGTAGGATTATTTGAGAAAGTAAGCAAGCACCAATGAGCTTCATGAAGACGCCCTCAAAGAGGCCCTCCTCCGGTGGTTTCAACCAGCATCAACGGCTACAAAGTCTGACAGTGAAATACTATGACTCATGCACTGTAACATGCTGTACCATACCGCAGTATTCTGCAAGCTGTGCTGCAGTATGATCCAACTTGTAAATGAGGACCCACTGTATGGACAGGGATGTCCTACCCTGTTTGATATTCTAGCAATGCACCTAACTGAGGAGAGTATAATCAACCATGTTTCAGCAGTACATTTCTCCATGGACATATTCCATTGACATGTGTATTTTTTTCCCCAGCTCCTCAAGCTTAGCTGATGAGGCAAATAAAAAAGGTAAAGATTGGTTGCTGACACTGAATTTACTGCCATATTGAGATTTTAGCCATTGTTCAGACTTTTCAATTAAACTCCTACTTTTTCCGCAATTCTGTTCAGAGGTGGAGCTCGGCGAATAAGTACAGTATGCAGCCTTGCTATAATGGATGCAGACCCACATGACAATATGGAGGACAATGCAGACAAGAGGTGGAATGAAAGAAGTGAAGATGTTTGATGCCAAAAGAGTGAGATCTCTGCTCTGCACCACAACCTGGCTGGAGCAGCACTACAGCTCCCTTCCTGCTAACCTGCTTCAATAGAAACCCACCCCACAGTGCTGACTGGCTGCACCATCAGGACTGTACCTAAACATAGAGAAATAATGACTGGTTTTAAGTAAAAAGAGACTGGAGGTTGAAGTTTTAATCATTATAACAATTTTGAAAGGTGGGGTTGAGAAAACATGTATTGCTACGGGCGTCGTCGCCACCCACCACCAGTCTAAATGCTGGACTATGTAAGCTGTCTGAGCTCTGTAAGCCTGGTTATGCTAATGATGGAGCGCCTGTGTCCAAGAGGTACAGACAAGAGTTTTAATAAAAGAAAACAGACAGTCTCCTTATTTTAGGGGGCTTTGCTGACATACCTTAACTACTTTTTGACTATGGGGGAAGCAATGTTTGTGTTCCTCTAAATCATGATTAGCAGTCATTTCGCTGCTTCTTTCCAGGGTCTTTCCGTCAATGGCTTCCTGCTTCCTTCACAGAAAGGAACCGCTTCCTTGTCTCATCCGGACCTGCCTGGAGGTCAATGCCAAGGCAACCATGTCATGGAAAATCATACGAGCTGTGTGATAAATGTTTTGGAGGCATTCTCTTCACTCACTCTTATCCATGTGACAAGTGTTGACTGGCATTTTAATGCAGAGGATGTTTCAGCATTGTGTCGTATGTAACCCCACTATCACATGTAACTGAATGAGATCTCATTAAATGTTTCTGGATGTTTCTGTTTCTTTATCTGTTACGTGCATGACTGTAGAACCAGACTCTTACGGTTCTTTAAGCCATGGGAATGTCAAGTCACCCTTAACTCACTATGGGGAGCTTTTAAGAGTGGGAGAGCTTGATATAAGGATTTGTTTTTTATAGATATACCCCAAGGGTAATGGTACGCCACTGCTAAATTATGCCGTTTTGATTGTCGAATCTAACCCCTCATTTCCCACCTTAAAACAATATTCACCCAGATTTTGGTTTCTAGGTGTATTTTTGTCACATTTTAGGTTCACTTCAAACAGATGAAAATGTGATATTTATCTTGTAATATCCTGTCTATACAAACCACCTCTTTCTTCACATCCCTGACCTGTGTGACCCTCAGGTTGTGACCTCTGACTTTGTGTGACAGGACTCATTAAGCACAGCATATTTTGGGTGGGTTCTCTGCTTCGGAACGCTGATAGTAAACAGGCATTTCTGTGTAATTTTGAGGGGGGGAGAGAGAGCAGGGAACAAGACTCAGTGTGTCTGAGGAGTATACTGTAGCCTGAAGCTGGTCCAGCTGCATGTGCTCCGAGTCACTGTTAAACTCTTGACATTTTCCCAGCATCTTTTCCTGCTTGTCTCCCATATGGTCTATTCCTGGATACCAAGGCAGGCGCCTCCGCCCCCAGGGGAAGTCTAGATGTCCTATCCTGGGAGGGAGAGACAAGCCCCTGGTTGTGTTCAGTCAAGGTTAAGGGGGGTCAGTAATGGGAAATGTGTGGAACAGTGCCTCAGATCTGAATTCAAGGTTGAATTAAATCAATTTTACAAGGTAATACCCTCACCACAGCTTTGAGGAAGTTGAACTTTCTTCTCAAAATCAGCTTTTATTGGTCACTTTTGAATGTGAATCTATTCAATTTTCTACCTAACCCCCTATTATTTGTCATTCTCATACATTGTTATAATTTTTTTTTAATTACTATTAATAGTGTCCTCAATATCATGAAGATGGTTCCTATTTGGCACATTTCCATCACATCGCTTGTTCTGTACCTGTTTCCTCCACTGTTTTCCATAACTACAACCTTTTGCCACTACTACGTTTCATATCTGGCCTTTGTATCGGGTCAAATAATATATATTTTTAAATGTCCCAAGTTACCTACTGACAACAATTCCCAATCCTAACATGAGGATTGATTGATATTTGGTCCTTTACTTCCTGGCTTGCTAACTCCTAGACACTATAGGGATAGTTCACCCAAATGACGTATTGCTTTCCTGACCCCGTAAGCAGTCCATGCTTTGGTTGTTTTACTTTTTAGGATTGTGTGGCACAAATCCAACATAAGTCAATGGTACCTTTGGTATATTAGCAGTTTTGCACTTCATTTCCAAATCATCTACTGTATAAATAACGTCAATGACACAATCCATTTTTAGATACTTTAGGATGATTTGGACATGATGTACATTTTGTACTGTCATTTGGGTGAACTATCCCTTTAAATATAGCCAGCTTTCACTTAGCCTTTTTTTCCAGGAGCAACCTCCCTAAAGGGAAGAAGTTTGTAAGTCCCACATATTGTACTTGAATATACAGCACTTCATTTTGGTTACTTTCCCTTTTTGTCTTGTGGTCTGTGATATGGCCCATGTTTTTGTTATTTCCTGTTTATGGATTATGCCCACACTTGGCACAAATCTGTCCTTGGTCAAACGGCCATTTTTTTTTTTTTAGATTTACCATATGCAGACAACTATGTTCTATTTGAGTCCATGCTAATGTGTGTTTGGATGTAGAAAGACAAAGTGGTAGGCTAAAGGAGGGTGCCCCTTAACACTGATAATCATTTGAAAAATACTAGCTTTGAGAATGTGGCTCATTTCATTTACATCGTTGAAACAATTCACAAAGACAACCGGTGTCAAATATAGTGTTTATTAATATATCATATATGTACATTGTAGTATAACAAATCTTTATCACAGAAATCTGTGATGTTGATTTGCAACCTTTGAAATTTGAAAAGGAGCATAAAAGTAGACATAAGGAAACAAATTGACATGAATTTATTGTACAAATTTTGCAATGGACTTCTCAATCTCCAGCCTCAAACTCCATTGAAAATCTATGGTTTGAATTGAAGAGGGACAGTCCATAGGCGCAGATATCATGGAAAGTATTTTTTTTAAATAGGGGTGTCAATCATTTTGACACCTATCTTTTTTAGATTGTTTATTATTACCTGTAAATAAATACAAATTTTGAGCAAATGTATTAGTATAAAATAATAGAATTGCCCCCTTTTTTTTGCATACAATATACTATAGCTCAGTATTTGTATTATGTATCTCATATAGTCTTTTTTGCTCATCTTTATGAAGTGTGACAATTTTGGTCGTGACTATCTTTCTCACTCTCACACTTTCTCAGGGTTTCTCTCATCTCATATTTGGTCTCTATGATCTCTGTCTGTCGTCTCTGTCATATTTTTTCAATGTATAGAAACCCATGGTGAGTGGTTTTTTATTATGGTTATATGTCACTGTGTCTGGTATGCTTTGATAACCAGTACTGTCTGGAAGCCCAGCTACAGATCCTCAGTTTCATCCAAACCCTCTCCCTGTGATCAGTCTACTTCACACAGGACCTAAGTAAGTTGATTTAAAAGGAGTAAATTGTACTGTGGTTAAAGCAGGAGGGGTTCAGTTGTAAACACACAAACGGGGATCTGGAAACAGACACAACTGGAGGGGTGGAAAGAGAGTTGGGGGTGAATACCTGCAAGGGCCGTCTGGAGGGAGCAACACATTTACAACAACAAGACATAGCCTGGCCTGCTGTTTTCAGTCTACCGAGGTAGGAGGGGAAAGAGAAAGAGAGGAAAAGGGGGTTGGAGTAAGGGAGTGAGAGACTGGGTTTGGAGGCACATCAAGAATTTGCCTTTTAAGGGGTACGGTCTCCAAAGTCCTGCGAGTTCACATGCAGCAGCCAAAACACTGAACAGGATAAACAAAGAACACCGAAAAGACAGAGGAAAAAAACAAAGCAAGAATAATACTAATGTTATTCTAACTCTAGTATAAAGGGCCTCTTTTGGGAGCAGTAGCAAAGTGTGAGAATGGGTAAGAGTAAGTGAACTTTGTCTACTCTAAGGTCTAGACAAAATGATAGAGGTTTAGAGTAGATGGATGGCCATAGCAGCACTTCTGACCACTTCAACTCTGCTGGAAGTATTTGGAATTGATGTTGCAAGTTCCACGTTTGTAAGTAGCGTAGGGAGATGAGACTGCCTCCACGCTAAGAGGTCTGTGTCTTTTAGAGCATCTAAACTGCAACGATTGTGGTTTTGTTGCTTTGTGAACCCATTTCTAGACAATACATGCAATGTCTGGCAAAATGACTGTGTATGTGTGAGCAGGAAACAGAGACGGTTTCAGAGCGAGAGAGTGAGGGAGAAACAGAGCGGTATTGTATATGCGTATGAGAGAAGAGAGTTAGTTAGAGGGAAAGAGAGAGGGTAACCATTTGTGCCTGGGAGAGAGAGGGAACGAAGGAGAGCGACCATATATGTACTGTATGTCTATATGTGAGTATTTGAAATGGGGGGATGCATATGTCTGTGTGAGACAGAAGGAGAGGAGGGAGAGAACGTATATCCTCTGGCCCTTGGCGAGTGTGCGTGAGGCTGAATGGGAGCCAGGAAAAGGGGAAGGGCCTCGTGTCCGCTGACAAAAACAGCTGCCTGAGAGTACACAGGAAAACAGTGTCTGGTAGAGTATAGGGAGCAGGGGACAGGGAAAGAGAGGACAGGAGAGAAAGAGAGCACCAGGGCCCACATCTCTATATGGGTTGCGCCCTGAGTGCGGAGCCTTGCTGTGGGGAGGAAGCGGAGCCTGTGCCCATAGTGAGAGGGTCACTGAAGCGCCGAGGTCCAGAGAGATCCAACAGCGTCAAGATGAAGCTGACCAAGGTGAGTGTTTGGGTGGGCTTGTCTAGGGGCCACAGCTGGTCCAATACAAAAGAGCTGTATTTTAGGAAACCTTGCACATCATGCATGATATAGTCATACATTTGAGTGCATGTGTTTGGTCTGTGTATATTAGCGTGCTTGTTTCTTTGAGTTGTGTCTGGTGTCTGTGCCCATGTTTGGGTGCAGGGTTTGAATTACTCGGGGCTATAGAGGGATGGCTACCCCCATAAAAAATCATGGCCCCCCTCATCAGAATGGAAATGGTCAAAGAAAGAGACGTCGGGCACCCCCAAGAGTCTGTGTATAATTGGAACCCTGTTTGGGTACATGAGTGTTATTGTAAGTCTCCATGGTTACAGCACCTGCTGTGGAGCGTGGGAATGCTTAGCCCCCGGGGACGACGTCAGTCTATTGCATCCAACGGACCCGTCAGTATGGGTGTGGTCAAAATGGATCATCCTCTTTTCATGCTCTCAAGCTATTCATTTAAATGATTATTTACCTATCACAGAGCTGATGTACAGTATTGGTGTCCTTTGTGGAATTGATTTAATTTTGACTGGTTTGGCTGCGGCTGTGAATGTCAAAAATGCTCCATGAACAGATAAGTATGGAAGAGATATCATTGACTTCTTAATAAATACACTTCACAACAGTGTCCTTCTGGCCGATGCCTGTTTTCCTGTTGCTAGAATGGCAATGCTTTTTATTGGGTGCCAAGGGCAAGGTGGTGGTTATACTGGTGATTGTTTTTAAGCCTCACAGGTTATGTGCTATGAGTCATGATGCGTCACAGCTTTGTTATACTGCTGGCTACAGTACATCCTATGAGTGGGCTGGCTGTGTTATCTTAGAGAAGCTCCATTAATGGCTTATAGTATTCAATTACTTGGCAACCAAAAGAAAAACACAATTTGCTGTAGCCGAATGCACAACAGGGATCAAAGCCAGAGGTGTAATTTCTGCGATTGAATCTATCGTGATATGATACTCACTCTTTCAAAGCATATCTTGATCACCCGGGGAGCATTGTGATATCGGCTTATGATCCCCTCACCCTAAGCCAGAGCTGGGCAGCTCTCCGTCTCTTGAATGTGAAGATAGAGTACAACAACACTGTAGTGACTTGATTGGAATAGATGACTAGATATTCCTCTTGTTCCACCTGTTACAGCTGTAACACACAGCGGTTCTGCAGGCTCAGATTTCTCATCCCTTCAAAGGTCAAAAGAAAATGGTTTGAATTCCTTAAAGAACCAACAACGCTTTAAACTGGCACTGCCTTGCAGCGACCATAATCCACAGGCATTTTCTACACACCCAACACAGAAAAGAGCATTGGAGGATCAAGGGTAAAAATAGCCTCTACGATCCATAATGCTCACTCAGACACAGACACAAATAAATACACACCGTTCCATTGGCACACATAACCACAAACTCACTCACATGGAAACTCACTCACTTCCTGTTATCTGTGGTCAAACTTTAGTCAAACCCCAGGGAAGCTTTGACTAGACATGACTCCTCTGGTTTAGAACAAAACTGTTACCAGTACTTGAGGAATGTTTGTGTGTATGGGGCAGCGTATGAGATGAAAGTAGAGAAATGGGTAAAGGAAATGTCTTTCCTTTCTCCAAAACCTGCCACCCCAATAAAGAAGATGAAGATAATATTGTATGCAAAAGAGTGTTTTGAAAGAGTAGGAAATGTTTTGGGAATGAGCTGGAATTTGGCAGGGAGAGTAGGGAGGGCACATAAAGTAAGTGGGATATGATTCAGCATTGTATTACTCTCATGGAAAATGAATGTAAATATTCCCAAGATAAATACAACCCCAAAGAGACCCTAGCTTTGTTTACTCTCGTGCGTATGTATTCATAGTCTCTCTCTCTCTTTCTCTCTCTTTCTCTTTCTGTCTGTACAGCTGTACCTTATCAACATTTGGCTTAGCGCTGTCTTACACAATCATTCCTCAAGCAATACAGCTCCCCCTTCACTCCCTTTTCCCCCCACCCCATTTCCTCTTGGCCAATGTTCCCACTCTCAAAACCTTTTTCATTTACCTCCATGTTGCTCCATGCATTTCCCCTATTCCCCAAAGTGTTATATATCCTTTGTATTTAGAGAACTTAAGCTAAAAGCAGTATTTTATTTTAGAGGTATCATTCTATGTGTTCAGTACTGATAAGGATCAGTGAGGCTCATTCGGACTTAGTTTCTCAGTATCTCTGCACAGTTAAAGTTGTAATGATGGTTCTGCCTGATTTGCTCTCGACACAGGCTTATTCGACCCCCTATTTGAGGTTCAAAAGCTGTCGCTCCCCCCCTCTCTATTGTAGTTGTCTCTGTCCATATAACCTTCTTTGTAAATAACTACACATGTCCATCCGCAGGTTAGCGTTTTTCATCGTGAATCTTCGTCGGGAGGCAGCTCTGCAGAGTGGTCACTTGCTGGCACATTTTGAAAGTCATAAAATCTGATTTGAAACCTAACCCTAACCTTAACCACGGTGCTGACCCAAATGCCTATCCCTAACATATTTTTGTTTTCATGAATGTTTACAATTTTGCAGCTGCTATCTAGGGGGAAATCTCTCAGTTCAGCCTCCAGGACAAGACTCATGACAATAAACATCAACCTGTTGTCCATCCATGTCTATGTGTATTTGAGGATGTGACAATAAAATTGGTTCTAGGGCCAATTCAACAGCTGTAATCAAATCCCCATCCCTCATCTATCCCCCAACCCTACCCTCCTCTCCAAGTCCCAGACTCCAAGCATCTTGTCAGCTTGAGGAAGTACCCCTGTATTTTGTTAAACTCTCCTGTGGCCTTCCTGCCCCTCCCTCCCCCTCTCCTCCACTCCTCTCCAATAGAAAAAAGCTACAGACAAATAAACGTCCCTGGTCCCTCCGTTTTCACATGAGCCGGAAATTCCATGGCGCTTAGGCCTTTTTTACGGCTGGACTGAATTACCCTATGTGTTGTTCTGGGATTCCTGTGAGTTACACTCAAATGATGTAGTGGTTAGATAAACGTAGGTCCCGAACACAGATATACTCAGTCATTATAGTCATGTTTCTAATAATGTATTTACTATCCTATTTAGGAATAGTCCTAAATCCTGTCAAGGTCACAGATTATGGGTATTTATCACTATTCTCTTGAGCATTATGGCATTTAATAGTTTCATCTTGGCTTCTAGTTGGCTGGGTAGAAATATCTACATAATGCTTCCATCTATCCCATCCTCTCAGATCAACAGAGGTGGCTGGGGAATAGGGGCTAGGAGTTGATTTGGAACTCACAAGACCACCTCTGGATTGTGTGAAAATGTGCTACGCCACAGAACTGACGCACTTGCACACAACCTGTTGCACCTCTCTCTTCCCCCCACGTGGTGTAGCTCTTGCGCTATTGGTAATATGACACAAGTTTGGCCTACCTTTATTATGTCAATGTCTAATCTTGCAACCTGTGTGCATGCATTAAAACGTGTGTGTGTGTGCGTGCCTGTGTGCAAGAGAGAAAGAGAAAGAGAGAGATAGAGAGAAAGACAGACAGAGATAGACAGACAGACAGACAGACAGACAGACAGACAGACAGACAGACAGACAGACAGACAGGACGGAAGGACGGACGGTGCCTTTTGGTGGGATTGTGTCTGGAGAGTATTTACAAGTTTGGATCTATAATTGTCTACCACAATTATACATAAACAACCATAACAGTTTAGAAAAATCGTGATGGTTAACATGCAATGTTAGGACCATTTTGACTTGCCCCCAGAAAATACATATCTAATTCCCAATCCTGACCAATCCTGGGGAAATTTCTTCACTCTCCCCTCCCAGATCTGACCAATGATAGAGTGGAATTCCAGTCATTCAATTCCACAATAGCCTTTCCTTTAATGGCTCCACCCACAGCGACAGAGCAGAGGGGGACTAAAAGAAACAAGGCAACCTTTAGTTGCAAACTATGTTTTGAGGACTTTTTGGAGATGTAAGAGAACTTTTGAACTAAAAAGTCTAACTCGGACCTATGCCTCGAGGCGTAGATTTAAACGAAAAAGAAATGAATAAGGTAAGAAAATAATGGAAAAGTAATTATTATTGAAATGTATTTTTATTGCAGGACTAGTATTACATAGTACTACTTATTGTCAATCAAATAATGCAAATTCGTGAGGGAATCAAAGTGTTACATTGAGGTGTGGGGGACTGTGCAAGCATCCTCTCTGACAGTTTTCATCCCATTAATTTGCGCACGCTGCGCTTGCCATCTCCCTCGAAATGTTGTCATGTTGACATCAATAGCTATAGTCTCTTGTCGAATGTTCCAGTGCTGTTAGTTTTTTTTTTAAATAAACAATTATCTTTTTCTGTAAATGTTTTTGCGCGGTTAGATTAGTGGATTAGTCATCTTTCCAAACTCGCTTGTACTTTGACAGTACACCCTAGTCGAAAGTTACACAGCAGCACATCGGACAGGGTTATTTGTCCGACTGAATGAGATATTCGAGACTCTTCCACAGGGTAATCATCCTCTGGTAAACTATACTCAATTGAAATGATAAAGTACTAATATTGTCGTTTTACTATGTGATTAATATCCTCGCTTTTAGTGGAGTCTATTTGCCCAATTACAGTATAATCCGATGTCATAGCAGGCTAATTGTGAAGTATTCTTGCAGGTCTGACACAGAAAGCCTAAAAGGAAAGTGGTTAAAGGATCATATGACTCCATGCGCACCCCTCCCCTCCCGTCACACCCCTCCCCTCCCATCCCAAATGTGTTCTGTGTTCATTACTGCGTCATAGCAATTTCCCAATCCTTTACCATTATTATGATTTTGTGAAAGTGTATTTTGAGCTCCTTAGGTGTGTGTGTTTGTGTGTCTGTCTGTGTTTGCGGGTGTGTGAACTTAATGACAAATGTCAATTTTAATAACCAGGTGGTGATGGTAAACCAGGTAGAGTGTGTGTGTGTGTGTGTGTGTGTGTGTGTGTGTGTGTGTGTGTGTGTGTGTGTGTGTGTGTGTGTGTGTGTGTGTGTGTGTGTGTGTGTGTGTGTGTGTGTGTGTGTGTGTGTGTGTGTGTGTGTGTGTGTGTGTGTGTGTGTGTGTGTGTGTGCTTTCTTGCATGTGTTGTGTACAATGTGTGTGAGGGGAGATGTGGATGTGTGCTTTAATCTCCTCCAATATCATATTCCCATGTCAAAAGTTTCTTCCCTGCGGTCTGAACATAATAACATCAGGGAAACCACAGTGGATAGGTAACACGATAACATTGTCCAATCTTTCCTTTGGCAGTGATAACCGTGTTACTGCTAATAGACTGGCGCTGCTGTGTACTGCAGTGACCCGAGCATGTCATTTATCAGTTGATAGATAGGGCCCACTCCAGCAGCAGTGTTGTGGTTCAGACTCTGAGGGAGAAAGGAGCAGAGACACAGTAGAACCAGCCCAAGTCTCATCATAGGATTACCTATCTAGGATCAGTTTTGCATTTTTAGATCAAAATGAATAAGAATACAATGGAAAGGGGGGACCTGATCCTATATCAGCAGTCCTACTCTGAGATATATGAATACGGCCCCTGAACAACAGGATCAGGATTGGGAATGTGAGAGGAGAGGACCCTAAGCCAGCGACAGCAGCATTGTGGCTGACCACCAGAGGTTAAAACAGTGAGGAGGGCTACACAGGAAGTGTGTCATGGCGCAGCGCTGACCTCACCACTGGAACAAGCTGTCTCTGTTCCCTCCACTGCCTGTCCCACCCTTTTGAGACACACTGGCCTTCTGTGGAGGAAGGGACGGAGGCTGCACAGAGAACACACGCACGTTTTGACACACAGACACGTACCCACACACACAAACACGTGTGCACATAAACACGTGCACACACATTCAAACACAGACACACACACATCCGCATCTTTAGACTTTCTATTAAGGGAAGGGGAATACAGAGAGAACACACACACAATTATGCACACACACACACACACACTTGATCTCCATCTGTGACACACTGCCTTTAAATCGAGGGAGGGGGATTGTACTGCAGACCCACACATATACACAAACAACCCCTGTAACAATATGAGTCACAAAGACTCATAGTGGAGAGAAGATGGCATATTACACATGTTATTATGCTACTGTAATAATTTTACCAGATGGCACATGAAGTATGATGCTCTTGCACTGAACAGTGAACACTCTAAGCTGCTCTGCAGCTCTTCTCCCTCAGCAGCTGGTGGCCCTCATCCAGCCAGTGCGCCACAACATCAGAGGAGTTGACATTCAGGTCCAAATACAGCTTCAGTTGTTTAGATCCTGGAGTCTAAAGGGAAACCTAAGAGAAGACCCTACCCTTATGGAGTATCTCTATAGTCCAGCTGCCTCGGGCCCCTGGCCTCGCTGTAGCCTGGGGTCAGTGGGTCCAGTCCGGTAGAGAGAGTGCCACACAATAACCATCATTGTGTAAACTAAATATCAAGCTATTTTTGGAGGGGAAGAGGGAGTCAGAGCATCCAGGGGGTCTGTAAGGGATGGATGTGTGTAGCATCTGTGTGTATGGGTTGGCTCCTCCCTTCAATCACGCTTCTGTTCTGGGGGCTTCTGGTAGACAGGGAGAAGGAAAGGGAGGGATTTATTTTCAAAAAGCGGTTCTTTGACTAAGGAACTTCTGGTTTTCTGAGCTGGACGACATAAAAACAAGAAAACAGAACCCTTTTGTGTGCTGAACTGCTGTTGATGCCTGGGGGATGATGGGGGGTGGGGGAAGGGGGGCTGTCCCAGAGCAGACGGGAGACACAGGGACTTGGCGATAAAGGTTGTCCCATTACACTGACTGACTACACAAACTGTCAGGTTTGTGAGGTAGCAAGTCACTAGTGTGCACTTGAAGGGTGTTTTTAGGAGAGGAGGGGTTGTAACAGAGAACTCTCTGCAATTTCTTTTGAACCCAGAGTCTGAAGTTCTATTTGGGCGGCTAACGAGGTAAGATGTTATGCATGCCCATTTTAGACATACTTTGCCATGAAGGTGAATGGGATATATAGCCTGTTGGTAAACATTGCGAACTTGTAATAATAAATCATGTTTGTATAAATAAAGTACAGTATGAGGAGAATGTTAGCATGTTTTTGAACAAATATGTAAACCAATGGCTGGAGAGTGAAAAATCATGAATACCACAGACAAACTTTGTAAAGAGGGAGGGAAGACCAGGATATTTGGTTTGAATCAACTCAACCAGTCTAAGTTTTCAAGTTGCTGTGTACACTTTGAAAAAGGGGGTTTTCGGCTGGCCCCATAGGATAACCCTTGGTTATAGATACAACCCTTTTTAGTTACAGGTAGAACCCCTTTTGGGTAGAACCCTCTGTGGAAAAGGTTCTGCATGGAATCCACAAGGGTTCTACCTGGAACCAAAAAGCAAATAGATTCTACATAGCACCTTTTTTACTAAGAGTGTAAGCAGTTTCACTCGATACCTTTATCTTTTCTCCCCATCTCTCTTTCTATCCATCCTGTCCTCACAGCTCTCATTTGGCAGCTGATTATCCAAAGAGAGCCAATCATTCCTTTTATGTCATACAGAAGGATCCATGAGACACATGTCTCACATGGGGGACATTTTGATTTGTTACACCCAATTGTTATCGTAAGGCCCCAACTTGCACATTGTTTCAACTGAGTGTTTCCCAACTGTGGCCGGCTGCTTGTGCTTATGTCAGTATCCAGGTCCGTGTTCAGTATTGCACAATGTTGTGAAGTGTTCTCAATGACTGAACAGCCTCTCTGACAAGTAAAGTAAGGAGTCATGTCAGCTCTTTATCTCTGCAACATTCAGTCCATTGCACCTTTTCTGAACGCATCCCAGGGTATGCTGGCGCTGCAGTCCATCCGTCTGTTTCTCTGTCTGTCTGCCAGGTGGTCTGTATAATGCAGAGTGATCGTGTCTTTAGCAAAAATGTTGTGAAACCATGCCCAGTATGTGTGAAACTGCTTACAATATTTTACTCACACACAACAGTAGGCTTGCTTTGAAGTTCATTTTAATTTGAATTTAAAGTCTCTATTTAAACTTTGTTCACGGTCCACTCCATGGCTGCAGACAGGTAGAAAGTTTCAGAGAGACAGTTGTTTAGTGTCATGCCTGGTATGCTTGGGGTCAGTGGTGAGGTGGGGCCATGGGTGGGCAGGGAGGGGGGGGGGTACCAGCCCTGGGTGTCCACACAGTTGCGTAGTGAACATGGTAAGCACAGTCTCCTGCCAGCTGTCCAAATAGTGCCCAGTCGTAGCGGGAGAGGAGAATGGAAAAGTGTGCAAACAGCCCCTTTACTGAAGAGGAAAAGCACACACTGCCGTAACAAAGGTTCATTATATGTTTCAGTTTGATTTCCGGACCAATGAAAACAGACAGGCTTTGAGGCAGTAGATAGATTGTACTGTACACACACGAACATGGACACACGGCCATGCATGGTCACTTCTGAGGGCTTACATTAACTGGTGGATTTGCCCTCAGTATATCTGAGTGGGTGTTACTATGCCTTCATTTTTTCCACAAACATTCTCCATCCTTTCTTTCCGTAGTTCACGACATAGGGAGAGAGAGTGTGTGAATGTGTGTCTGTGTGTAAGAGCAGAGCAACCATTTGTTTACATTGGCTTAGTTACCATGCCATGAAACGTGTAACTCCCATCCCCCTGCAGTCTCATGTTCAAAGCCAATTTCACGTTGTGAAACAAAGTAGGATCATGGGCGTGTTACTAGAAGATTACCTCCGTTATAGGACCAACCATCCAGAGGTTCTGGAGCAGAAATAAGGATCAGCAAACCTGACTGCAAAACTCCTTTCACTCAAACACGCCAACAACCTGCTAGTGTGTGTGCTACTCCCTAAGTACTGAGCTTCTGAATGTGTGTGTATCTGTGTGTTGACAGACGTGCAAGGAAGAGCCCCATGTCTTCAAGGAGAAGACCTTTAGGAAGAGGCGTCAGTGTGGGGTGTGTCGTCAGAGTGTGGACAGCACAGGGTCCTTCTGTCGAGGTGAGTCTCTCTCTCTGTCTTTCTCAGACTCTCTCTCTCCCACTTCTCTCCCTCTCTCTCCACCCTCCTCCATGGAGGATCCTGTCAACTCTAGCTAGCTGTCTCTCTCAGAGCCAACATCCTCCGGACTGTAAGCTGATTATTGTCTAGGGAGCTAGGCTCGGTTAGATCATGTTTTTTAACAATGCTACATCAAATACACAAAATTAACCTGGATGATGGAAGCTGACTAATTGCTCCATTCTCTGTCTCCCTTTGTTCCATTCTCATCTTTCTCTCTCCAGTGTGTAAAACAGCCACTCACAAGAAATGCGAGGCAAAGGTAAGACTCCAAACTGATTCACTCCTGCGTAACTTGCCCAACTCTGGTATTGTCCTCCCTGTCCCTACCCTATGAGCTCGATGCCACCTCTGAGTTGAGCTGCAGCGGGTTAAGGAAGGCTACAGTTTCTTTCCACTGATGTGAAGGCTTCACTGTTCCATTCCCAGAACGGGGACCGGCCGCACCCAAGCCCCACGCTGCTCCATGTGAAAGGGTCATTGATGGAGGAGTGAATGCCAACTTTGGCCTGGGGCAGGGAGAGACTTGGCAGACTGCGGCGGCGGGCGCCATGCATTATGGAAGAAAGCATGTGGCAGAGATTGCCTTCCAATCTTCGTAGCATCTTTTCCGTCTGATGAGAGAGCATTAGAAGATAAAAGTAGCAAATATTAGATAAAAGTGGAAAGTAGCAAATCAATAAAAGTCCAAAGCCGGTTGTTTTTTCAATATCATTTTCATATTTGATGATTTCTATCTAGGAATGGGCACAAACTCGTCTGCATTAGACCTGGAATAGTATGTAGGCCACTCTTGTCCTGTGGATTGTAAAGGTCTGGCTGTTTCCTCAAATTAATGCTTTTCGTCAGAGGGATATTATTTCCACATTGTTGTGTTGTTTGTGGCCTGGATGTGTTTGGGTTTGGAGATGATAGCTGCTTAGCTGAGGCTGTCCTGTTGACTGGGGGTGGTCGGTGCCCAGGCAGCGATAGACATCGGTCCTGCCCAGGAAGGGTGAGGCCAGGCCAGCCTCCGGGGGCATGGCCATCTCAACGGTTATCTGGCCTTAAGAGCCAGCGCTGAGGGCTAAAGGGGCTCGCCCATGAAAGCTTGGGATTCAGGAAGCTCTGATCGAAGGAAGCTGCCTGGGGTTTTATTGAAACCACATACAGAAGAGCAAACACAAACCCCAAATACACATGGTACAACATCCGTCTGGCCCTGAGGGTTTTTATAAGTTATTGTCCACGAAAATCTGTCTGATTTCAATAAAAAAGACCAGCCTCTGTGTTATGCTAGTGTAATAACCTTAGCTTTATCACAGTCATTGAGAATTAAAGAGAGAGCGAGAGATCGACAGATGGTCAGGTCAGTGTCAGGCCAGGGCCCATTTCCACAAAGCAGGCCCCAACCTGTCCATATACAGATGTACGATCTTAAATTAAGCCAGTTTGCTACAGCAGGAAAACAATCCTGCAGCAAGAGGAAATGTGAATTATTATGGGTATTATAATTAATGGAAATAGTTTGAGGTGTTGATACATTTTCTGTTAGTGCAAATCAAGTCTGACATTTTAAAGTGGAAATTACAAACTTTATAGAAGCCTTTTTAAAATCTTGAATACACTACACGTTTGCATTTCCTGCTGTGCAGACAATTCTCAGCAACGAGTGATCAAATTAAGATCCTACATCTTTACTCTTCTTCATTATGATCTAAAAGGTCAAACTGATCCTAGATCAGCACTCCTACTCTGAGAGGCTTTGTGGATAAGGCCCAGATCTGTATTATCACTTGTCACTTTACATGATGACGAGTTTCTCACACGACTGGCCTATCTGAGTGATGTTTTTTCTCACCTGAATCTAGGAGTACTGGGACTCTGCGCAACTATATTCAATGTGCGGGACAAAATTGAGGCTATGATTAAGAAGTTAGAGCACTTCTCTATCTGCATTAACAAGGGCAACACACAGGTCTTTCCATCATTGTATGATTTTTTTGTGTGCAAATGAAGCTTACAGACAATGTCAAATGTGATATAGCGAAGCACCGGAGTGAGCTGGGTGCGCAATTACGCAGGTACTTTTACAGATGACACAGATGACACAAACAACTGGATTCGTTATCCCTTTCATGCCCTGCCTCTAGTCCACTTGCCGATATCTGAACAAGAGAGCCTCATCGAAAGTGCAACAAGCGGTTCTGTGAAAATTTGCGTGGCAAATCGTGCTGTTAAGACACTGATGCCCTTTGTAACCATGTACCTATGTGAGAGTGGATTCTCGGCTCTCACTAGCATGAATACTAAATACAGGCACAGGCTGTGTGTGGGTAATGTTTTAAGACTGAGACTCTTTCCAATACAACCCAACACTGCAGAGTTATGAGCATCCTTTCAAGCACACCCTTCTCATTAACCTGTTTTTTTTCTCGATGAACAACAAGGTTTTATATGTAAGATGGTTAAATAAAGAGCAAAATTAGTTATTATTATTATATTATTATTTGTGCCCTGGTCCTATAAGAGCTCTGTCACTTCCCACGAGCCGGGTTGTGACAAAAACTCACACTCATTCTTATGTTTAATAAATGTATCGTATAGTGTGTGGCAGGGTTACAATAATGGCAAAAACAACAACATTTGAGAGTGAGCTGACCCTGGTGCTAGAGGGGGTACACAGCTGGAGGTTGAATGTTTGAAGGGGTACGGGACTATAAAAAGTTTGGGATCCATTGACATAGACTGACCAAATGAATCCAGGTGAAAACAATGATCCCTTATTGATGTCACTTGTTAAATCCACTTCAATCAGTGTAGATGAAGGGGAGGAGACAGGTTAAAGGAGGATTTTTAAGCCTTGACACAATTGAGACATGGATTGTGTAAGTGTGCCATTCAGAGGGTAACTGGGCAAGACAAAAGATTGAAGTGCCTTTGAACAGGGTATGGTAGTAGGTGCCAGGTGCACCGGTTTGTGTCAAGAACTGCAATGCTGCTGGGTTTTTCTCGCTCAACAGTTTCCTGTGTGTATCAAGAATGGCCCACCACCCAATGGACATCCAGCCAACTTGACACAACTGTTTGAAGCATTGGAGTCAAAATGGGCCACCATCCTTGTGGAACACTTTCGACACCTTGTAGAGTCCATGCCCTGGCGAATTGGGGCTTTTCTGAGGGCAAAAGGGGGGTGCAACTCAATATTAGGAAGGTGTTCCTAATGTTTGGTAGACTCAGTGTGTATCTTATCACCATAGGAACACGTTTAAGGTTAACAAATAATGTGACAAATATTAGAGTGATGAAATCTTACCTGCTTCGATGACATCTGCTTTGTCAGTCCAAGAGATTTTAACTTTGGCAGAAGGATTGCAGCAGCAATAAATTAGGGATCTTCCTTCATTCCTCCAAAGCTCTTTCAGAGACCCTCTCATGAGTGGTAGGGACATCTTGCACGATGCTTCCAGCCTTGATGGTGTTCAAAGCCTCCACCTGCCGTCACCACAGGCCTCATCACGGTTAAGAAGGCTATTTCTGTAGGACTCAGCCTGTAAGACATAAGCACATTTGAACACCTGTTAGAATAGTCATAGTTCATGGACAATATTTTTTTTAAATAAATAAATTACATACATGTATATGTTATCATGGCAGATATATCTTTGCTTGTTTGATGGTTCCTTGGTCCGCCTGTTTTTGCGTGCTGAGGTGAGGTTATTGTAGACCGTCATGTCACCGAGAATGTCACATGACCTCATGAAACACACAGAGATTGGTTTTATACAAATGAATGTAAACAAACCCATCTGCTGTTCTCTCTCACTTCACATACACACCCAATAAAATGAGAATGATGTGTAAGACAAAACATTACTTGTGAGAGACACTGATGAAAGAATACATCAATCATGAAGGTTAAATGTAATACATTATAGGCCTACTGAAACACTCATTAAGGTGTCATGAATGGCTTCATAAAGGTGTTTTGAATGCTTATGTAAAGTTTAAGCCCCAGTTATAGTAAATATTTAATCATGTGATATTTGGCTATTCTATGCTTTCATCATCTGAGTGATGTGGCATATCAAGAAGCTGATTAAACAGCATGTTAATTACACAGGTGCAACTTGTGCTGGGCACAATAAAAGGCCTCTTTTAAATGTGCTGTTTTGTCATACAACACAATGCCACAGATGTCTTATTAAGTTTTGAGGGAACATGCAATTGGCATGCTGACAGCATGAATGTCCACCAGAGCTGTTGCCAGAGAATTGAATGTTAATTTTTCTACCATAAGTCGCCTCCAACGTCGTTTTAGACAATTTGGCAACTGGCCTCACAACCTCAGACCAATTTGGCAACCGGCCTCACAACCGCAGACCATGTGTAACCATGCCAGCCCAGGACCTCCACATTCGACTTCTTCACCTGTGGGATCGTCTGAGACCAGCCACCTGGACAGCTGATGAAGTTGTGGATTTGCACAACCAAAGAATGTCTGCACAAAAAAAATGTCTGCACAGAAAAAGTTTCAGTGCAGCTCATATGTGTGCTCGTCGTCCTCACCAGGGTCTTGACTTGACTGCAGTTCGCCATCGTAGCCAACTTCAGGTGACAAATGCTCATCTTTGATGGCCACTGGCACGCTGGAGAAGTGTGCTCTTCACAGATGAATCGCGGTTTCAACTGTACCAGGCAGATGGCAGACAGTGTGCATGGCGTCGTGTTGGTGAGCGGTTTGCTGATGTCAACGTTGTGAACATCAGCAAACATCAGAGTGCCCCACGGTGGCTGTGGGGTTATAGTATGGGCAGGAATAAGCTACGGACAACGAACACAATTGCATTTTATCGATGGCAATTTGAATGCACAGAGATACCGTGACGAGATCCTGAGGCCCATTGTCGTGCCATTTATCCACCGCCATCACCTCATGTTTTAGCATGATAATGCATGGCCCCATGTCTCAAGCATCTGTACACAATTCCTGGAATGTCCCAGTTCTTCCATGGCCTGCATACTCAGCAGACATGTCACCCATTGGGCATGTTCTGGATTGACGTGTACGACAGTGTGTTCCAGTTCCCGCCAATATCCAGCAACTTCGCATAGCCATTGAAGAGGAGTGGGACAACAGGTGTCTCCAGGACCCAGTCAACAACTCTACACTAAGGAGATGTGTTGTGCTGCATGAGGCAAATGGTGGTCACACCAGATACTGACCGGTTTTCTGATCCACTCCCCTACCTTTTTTTTAAGGTATCTGTGACCAACAGATGCATATCTGTTTTCTCAGTCATGTGAAATCCATAGATTAGGACCTCATTTATTTATTTAATTTGACTGGTTTCCTTATATGAACTGTAACTCAGTAAAATCTTTGAAATTGTTGCATGTTGCGTTTATATTTTTGTTCAGTATATTAAGCCTCACAACTACGTTTCTTTGAACCATTTTCTTGGTAGTGTACAGTAAGTAGCTAGCTAAAAGAAGAATACAATTTGACCCATTCTATGAGACTTAGCTACAGAGTCTGGTTTTTATGTTATCCAAATTTACACAGAGAAAGTACATACAGTGGGGAGAACAAGTATTTGATACACTGCCGATTTTGCAGGTTTTCCTACTTACAAAGCATGTAGAGGTCCGTCATTTTTTTGATCATAGGTACACTTCAACTGTGAGAGACGGAATCTAAAACAAAAATCCAGAAAATCACATTGTATGATTTTTAAGTCATTCATTTGCATTTTATTGTATGACATAAGTATTTGATACATCAGAAAAACATAACTTAATATTTGGTACAGAAACCTTTGTTTGCAATTACAGAGATCATACGTTTCCTGTAGTTCTTGACCAGGTTTGCACACACTGCAGCAGGGATTTTGGCCCACTCCTCCATACAGACCTTCTCCAGGTCCTTCAGGTTTTGGGGCTGTCGCTGGGCAATACGGACTTTCAGCTCCCTCCAAAGATTTTCTATTGGGTTCAGGTCTGGAGACTGGCTAGGCCACTCCAGGACCTTGAGATGCTTCTTACGGAGCCACTCCTTAGTTGCCCTGGCTGTGTGTTTCGGGTCGTTGTCATGCTGGAAGACCCAGCCACGACCTATCTTCAATGCTGTTACTGAGGGAAGGAGGTTATTGGCCAAGATCTTGCAATACATGGCCCCATCCATCCTCCCCTCAATATGGTGCAGTCGTCCTGTCCCCTTTACAGAAAAACATCCCCAAAGAATGTTTCCATCTCCATGCTTCACAGTTGAAATGGTGTTCTTGGGGTTGTACTCATCCTTCTTCCTCCAAACACGGCGAGTGAAGTTTAGACCAAAAAGCTCTATTTTTGTCTCATCAGACCACATGAACTTCTCCTCTGGATCATCCAGATGGTCATTGGCAAACTTCAGACGGGCCTGGTCATGCGCTGGCTTGAGCAGGGGGACCTTGCGTGAGCTGCAGGATTTTAATCCATGACAGCGTAGTGTGTTACTAATGGTTTTCTTTGAGACTGTGGTCCCAGCTCTCTTCAGGTCATTGACCAGGTCCTGCCGTGTAGTTCTGGGCTGATCCCTCACCTTCCTCATGATCATTGATGCCCCACGAGGTGAGATCTTGCATGGAGCCCCAGACCGAGGGTGATTGACCGTCATTTTGAGCTTCTTCCATTTTATAATAATTGCGCCAACAGTTGTTGCCTTCTCACCAAGTCGTATGCCTATTGTCCTGTAGCCCATCCCAGCCTTGTGCAGGTCTACAATTTTATCCCTGATGTCCTTACACAGCTCTCTAGTCTTGGCCATTGTGGAGAGATTGGAGTCTGTTTGATTGAGTGTGTGGACAGGTGTCTTTTATACAGGTAACGAGTTCAAACAGGTGCATTTAATACAGGTAATGAGTGGAGAACAGGTGGGCTTCTTAAAGAAAAACTAACATGTCTGTGAGAGCTGGAATTCTTACTGGTTGGTAGGTGATCAAATACTTATGTCATGCAATAAAATGCAAATTAATTACGTAAAAATCATACAATGTGATTTTCTGGATTTTTGTTTTAGATTCCATCTCTCACCATTGAAGTGTACCTATGATAAAACATTACAGACCTCTACGTGCTTTGTAAGTAGGAAAACCTGCAAAATCGGCAGTGTATCAAATACTTGTTCTCCCCACTGTATCTAAAATTCCTAGGTCCCACTGGGCACAGCCACCACCACACGTGGTGAAAATGATGTGCTAGGCACAATAACGGCTATCATCATTGGATGGTGGTTAGCCATGTAGCTAACTAGCTAAATTAGCAGCCACCTCCATCATCCTGGGTAAGCAAAGCTTGCATTGCATGATTACACTCTCCCCTCTCCTGTGCTTAAAGGAGAACTGGTCACTGAGATTAGGCCAGGGATTTTCCTCCTCGCCTTTAACACTGGGTCTGTCTGTGTCTGGATTGTCTCATCTCCTCAGTCTCCTCTGTCTCCATTGTTTTTTCACACACACCTCTTTGATAAAAAAAATATTTTCCTCTGGGGACCCATGCCAAATCAGCTTGATTTGGCATGGGTCCCCAGATCCTCAAAAAGTTCTACAGCTACACCATCGAGAGCATCTTGACCGGTAGCATCACCGCCCGGTATGGCAACTGCTCAGCATCTGACTGTAAGGCTCTACAGAGGGTAATGCGTACGGCCCAGTACATCACTGGGGCCAAAGTTCCTGCCATCCAGGATCTATATACCAGGCGTTGTCAGAGGAAGGCCCAGAAAATTGTAAGAGAGTCCAGGCACCCAGGTCAAAGACAGTTTTGTTTTGCTATTGCACGGCAAGCGGTACCGGAGCACCGAGTCTTGGACCAAAAGGCTCCGTAACAGCTTCTACCTCCAAGCCATAAGACTCCTGAACAATTAATCAAATGGCCATCGGACTATTTACATTGACACCCCTCCCGCCCTCCATTTGTTTTGTACACTGCTGTTACTCGCTGTTTATTATCTATGCATAGTCACTTCACCCCTACCTCCATGTACAAATGACCTCGACTAACCTGTACACCCACACATTGACTCAGTACCGGTACCCCCTGTATGTAGCCTCGTTATTGTTATTCTATTGTGTTACTTTTTATTATTTTTTACATTTGTTTTTTGGTAAATATTTTCTTAACTCTTTCTTGAACTGCACTGTTGGTTAAGGGCTTGTGAAGTAAGCATTTCACGGTAAGGTCTACACTTTTGTATTCGACACGTGACAAATAATGTTTGATTTGATTTGATTGGCCTGTTTTGGCGTGATATGTGAAATTTGATTTGATTGGTCACAACAAGATGAGCAGTTTTATGGCTCCGCAAACTTTCCGTGCCATTATGATCTACTATTATGTATAGCCTACAAAATTGTGCTCTGTAACCGATGGTTTTAAAAAGGTAGCAGAGTACAATACTTCAAAACATACTTACAGTGTAAGTAAAAGTACAGTTACTGACTTTGAAAAATACAACAAAAAAATAACTACTTGGAAAAGCAACTCAATTACAGTAACAAGAGTATTTGTAATTTGTTACTTCCACCTCTGAATAAGACCTTTGGCTGATCTTCACGTTAACCCTAAATGTCTGAGTAGGGTATGTAACAACTCACTTCCTCATTTAAGAGTTTAAGTCACGTAGTTTCTACCATGCATCTGGAGACATCCTAATTCACTAGCCATCTGTGAACCATTGTGCTCTCATTATGACTGAATTTACAACCTTTTACAGACATGAGCCTGGTGACAAACTGTCCCGTAAGTTACTGTCAATGCTCCCTTGGGAAAAACCCCTGGTCTCCTGTTCCCAGAATAAAGCATTTCCTTGAAAAGAGGGGGACTAGAAAAAATAATCGTCTGTGTGCTTCTCCCTATGGCTTCTACTCTTGTACTTGTCTTGTGGAGTTGCGGTCCAACCACGACATCAACAACCTACAGCTGGCTCATCTCTTGTCTTTCATGAGCGATCCTACGTCAAAAATACATCAATATGCCAAAACAGTGTTTCATTTCTGCTTGTTCTCTGTAGAGAGAACAGTTCCTCCTTATCTGTGAGCTGGAGTGGAACATGTGGTCCACAGGGAGTGAAGGGGGACCAGGGGTAGGGGAGGGGGTCCAGGATTAAGGGTCAGGGAATGTTGCCCATGATGAGCTACCCAATAAGGCAGGAAGAGACATTTCCGCTATTTTGGGAGGAGTAGCAACCCCCGCCCGGCTGGATATTGGTTGTAATGGGAAATCAGTTGAAGGTGTGTGTGTGGGGGGCACAGTAGTGTAGATAGGAAGTGCTGGAGGGACAGCAGACAACTGTAAGAGGAAGGCCTGTAGATCCGGTTAACCTCTACTGTTTTTCTAACCCTGTCAACAACACAGAGCTGACCCAGCATCCTCTCTGCTCATCTTCTATTTCCTGTCAGACCCGAGCTCATAATAACGGAAAAAATCTTCCTGGTAATCATTACTAGGAATGTGTCACTGGTAAATAATCTTATTAAAATCCAGTTGTTATATATTTATCTCTTAATTAGTTTATATAGAAATGTACTACAGGAAGTGTAGAATAGAAATAGAATGAATGTGTCTCATCATCATCGTTAGGGACTCTGAGTCGCCACCCCGTCACAGAGTCATGGTAATTGCCGGGGTAGATAGCGTGGCTTGTTGTGAATGTGGGCAGACTAGTGAGTGAGTCAGTGTGATGCTGATCAGCGTTAAAACCATAAGCGTGACAGTTGGCTTAACAGGTCTGGGACTCTGCCAGATGACCTTTGGTAGAGGGGAAATAAGCCAGGCTAATTGGCCACTGTTTTGCTCTATTCTGACTGCACAACGCTGAAGGCTGCAAAGTCTCCCTATCATCTCAAGAATGTCTTTCCACTTTCTCCACTACAGGGCAGACCATGGTAATATGTCTGGTGTCATATTCAGTAGTCATTACATCCAGGTTATTGCCATTTGTAGATACAGACATGCATTGATTTGTACACAGTTTGTTGCTGTGTACATGGGGCAATGACTCCTTACCACAAAACATTTCTCTTAGAACTAGAGAAAGAGACATCGCCATCTGAGGAATGTATCTGTTCAGATTTCAACAATATTAGTGGGACAGAAAAGAGACTAGCTCTAGCTAGAATGGTCAGGACGAACCCATTTTAAACAACAGAGAGAACAGGGAGGAAGAGGAAACCATTTAGACACGATATAAAAATGGCTCATGTTGGTTAGTTCACAGGGGATTTTTCCAGTGTTTATCTCTCACAATCTCGCCTTGCTGATTTTTTAGAATCTGTTTATTTACCACTGTTTATTTTTGTCCAGCATTGCTCTTTGAATACTTCTTGCACTTGGAGGAGGCGGGGGGGGGGGGGGTTGTTGTGGTCACTGTTGACTCTGGCTCTATGACTGGGAGTCCCACACAGTAATTACAGATACCAAAGGGACACATGTGACCTCTGTCCTATCTGTTCTGTTCTGTACCCACCCTCAGCTGTTTGGTGAGAGAGATGGAGCGAGCGAGAGAGAGAGAGTGATAGGGAGAGGGAGATACAGAGAGATGAAGAGAAAGGGAGATGGGAAATGAAGGAAAAAGTAAAAGAGGGAGAAAGAGACGAAGTAAGAGAGCGAGGAAGAGAGAACGAGAAAGGGAAGGAATTAGGGAAAGAGAGAGGAAGAAAGATAGAGAGGGAGACAAATATAATGGACAGAGTTTAAGCCAGATGGATAAAGAGATCATTCCCTACAGCAGTGTATCCCAGTCCTGGCTTTCGAGGCCCCCAACGTTAGCTGGTTTTCTCGCATGATTCACTTTCAGGGACTCTCAGAGACAGCACACCTTGCAATGATTAAGGGGCATTAGGTCTGCTTCAGACTCCTCATACCAGCGTAGTAAAAATGATTGAATGGGGGTTGGGGATGGGGTGTTTGAATAATGAAACCTAGCTCAGAGATATACAGTCAGGTACCTCCACTGGGACTTGAACCTTTGACCTTAGTCACACCCCATAATCTTCTATATCAGGAGGGTCTATGAGAATGGACAGCTGCCTGCGGGACACTAACCAGCCTTATGCCTGTTGGGCACTACCAGTCCTCTGAAAATACCCTTTGTGATGAAAGCACAAGGCCATCTGGCATCAGCTTTCAATTCTGATTGGCTTCCCTTTCATCACTGCCCTCTGATTGGCTGTCCCACAGTGGAAGCAGTTGGCTAATAAGCATCAAATATAATTGTCTTGGAAAAATGCTATGTCAAGACAACTATTAGTTACAGTAAGACAAAGGACAAATACACTGAGTGTGCTCTTTCCATGACATAGACTAGACAGGTGAATCCAGGTGAAAGGCATGATCCCTTATTGATGTCACTTGTTAAATCCACTTCAATCAGTGTAGATGAAGGGAAGGAGACAGGTTAAGGAGGATTTTTATGCCTTGAGACAATTGAGACATGGATTGTGTATGTTTGCCATTCAGAGGCGGAATGGGCAAGACACATTTTTTTAACTCCCTTTGAACGGGGTATGGTAGTAGATGCCAGTGAGTGTGACAGGAACTGCAACACTGCTGTTTTCACACGCAACAGCCAACCAACTTGACACAACTGTGGGAAACATTGGAGTCAACATGGGGGACCATCCCAGTGGAACGCTTTCGACACCATTCCCGATGAATTGAGGCTTTTCTGAGGTGTTCCTAATGTTTTGTACACTCTTTGTGCATACCATGTCAGTGAAGTCATAGAAATGCCATTTCTGTGTGTGATTTTCTCCTATGCTAATTGAAAGCTGAGAAGAACCAGATGGTTGGGGCTGGTGATTAGACAACCAGAATATTGTTGTGAAATTCCTGCCATGTGAGTTTCAATCACCACTCTATTAGACCGCAGTCTGTTTTGATATGTCATGAGGTTTTGTGACTCAATGTGGAACAGGGTTACCACAGAGTTATGGCTGATACAAAGTGTACAAATCCAGTGAAGTTTCCATGAGCCTTAGCATGCTCATTTTCAGTTTTCAAAAACTGTTTTTGAATTCTGTTTAGTGATAGGCTTGATGGAATAAAAGAGACTGAGAGACTCAACTCTTGAACAAAACATGAATCGGACTTGACAGAGAAAGGCTGAATGAATTATCATTGGGGTGGGGCAGAATCAAAGTTGATGAAGTCCAATTGGCCCCAGTCCTGCACACTAATGATATTGTTTACATGATGTACGTATCCCCATTACTCCTCCCTGTCACCTCCCCTGTTATCCAGTCTATTTACCCTGTACTCCACTTACAAAAACACCTTTCGGTGTCAGTGGACATGAAGCAGACCCCTTTGTTCTCTTATGCATCCTAGGATTTCCCCTATACCCACACACTCACTTACTCATACGTATAACATACCAGTAGGGCTACCTCATCATCAGTTCTCTCTCCCATAGCTAGTCTTGCATAGCACTGAAGAGATGCATTCACAGTGAGTGCATTAGCCATGGTCCCTGGCTTTAATGGATCAAGGACATTGGTTGAACCAGTGGCCCATCTAGAAGAGGCAGAGAGGGGTTAGCACCATGAGCCTTACCAGCTGGGCCTGTTTGGAGAGTGATATAGTGAGAGAGGTACATGGAGGGAGAGCGGGAGTGAGGGAGAGGGGAGGGGGAGAGCACTTGCAGGAAGCGCGTGCGTAAGTGTTGGCCCAGGAGATGGAATCTGGTGTGTTTGTTCTGGCGTAATGCTCCCCTGCTGCAGGCCCCATCGCTCGCTCTGAGAGGGGAGGACAGCAGGCCGGGAGAGAGAGAGAGAGGGTGAATGCTGCTGGAGAGGGGAAAAGAGAGGAGGGAGGGAGAACGCTGGACAGAGGGATTATTGGAGAAAGAAACTGTTAGAGGGAGAGAGTCAGTTTGGAAGAGAACGAGGGAAAGAGAGGATGTGGCCGGAGAGAATTGATTAGAGGCAGAGGAGAGGGACAGTTGGACAGAAAGAGATTGGACAGTGTGCTGTCTGGTTCACCTTCTGGCCATCAATCAATCAATCAAATGTATTTATAAAGCCCTTTTTTTTACATCAGCAGATGTCACAACGTGCTATACAGAAACCCAGCCTAAAACCCCAAACAGCAAACAATGCAATGCCATGTTGTTCTTGTGTTAGCAGCAGTACCCTAATGCATCCTTTTTAAACATGGTTCTTGTTATTGTTTTCATAGTTATGTGGTCGCAGTTTCACAAGCCCAAATGGCAGTCAGGACAGAAGATAAGATCTGCTATGATTCTTAAAGAACAGAAGTATTATCCATCATGGGGACGAATTGTTCCACTGCTTGGCAGAATAAAGCAGTGGTGGTTCCTTATTGTAATCAATCAGAAACAAGATCTGTGACGTAGTCATGTGTCTCATTACAGCACGTTGTCTGTTGACACCACCCTGCTTAGCCTATAGCCACCTACTGTATGAGGAGGAGAGGTTTGAGGCCCACACATTTTCTTAGAAATGCACACAAGCACACTAGCTATATCTGGCTCACACACAGTCAAACACAAACATACTCCCACCCAAGGGGTCTGTAACTTCCCTCTGTACACAATGAGATATACAAGCCTTTGCCCTTTCCTGTGTCCAAACAAACAGGCGTAACAGCTTTGGGGAGTGGAAATGCTAGGACATACTCTGGCCCGCAGTGTGCTTTACGTAAGCATGACTGTGGTCCTCAACCCTACCTCAAATCTAACAGTGCTTCCTTCCACTTGCTCCGGAACATAGGTCTGGGTTCACGATCTACAGACCATTGCACATGGGAAATTACATTGTGTGTGTGTGTGTGCGTGCGTGCCTGAGTGCATACGAGACAGCAAAGGCTGTAGTGTTGTCAAAGCGAATGTTTCTAATAAATGCTTTTCACCAGCATATTAGTTGTACTTTGTAGTGCTTTGTATTTATATGAATCAGTGTGAACATGACCAACATGATTATGTGCACATGCTCGCTGGCTACCAACTGTGCCATTGTGTGAGTGACACCAAAATGGAGTCGGTTAGCAAGATAAATTATGCAACCTCTGGTTTTTCTCAGACCGTCCCACCAAGCGCCCCCAGAGAATGTTGGGACTTGCATACCATACTTCCCTTATCCTGGTATTTCTACTGTAATCATGTCTACATGGGATGACAGGGCTCTCGTATCTGGCTTAGATGTGTTTCTCTCTCTTTCTTTATCTCTCCGTCTGTCTGAGGGAACATTTCCTCTGGCCCATCTTCCCCCGGCCTCGCCAGCCTCACCACTCCCTTCCCTCTTTCCTGGAGAAAAATACAAGAAGAAAAAACAGACAGCGGAAAGCGAGATTTAGCGCATAGCCTCGGAACATGTCATGTGTATGTTTGACTGTGTGTTTTGGTTCGATCATGTTTTTCGTTGGAAAAAATGGTCTGTTGTTCTGTTTCAGGTGACCACAGCATGCATCCCAGCTCCATCTGATCTGGTAAGTTGACCCCTCTGTCTCTCACTCTTTAAATAGTCCTTCATTCCTTCACTTTATGATATAAACAACAAGCTGTAGCCATCCATAAATCTGCAGTGCTGTTGGAAAATGGCAGATGCCCCTCTTTTCCTTGGCTAGTAGAGTGGGCTTGGTTTGTTCTTGGATGAAAGTGTTGTCTAGAAGTCAGGTTGCTACAATAAGTAGTATAGGTGGGCCTTCAGGAAGGAAGCCTGTTTGTTGAATCACCATATATCTCCCCTTGTTGCCTACAGCAGCGCAGAGGGACAGCTCCATCCCGACACGTCCAACACCTGGTGAGAAGACTTTTCCAGACACATTTTTCTCACTTCCCCTCCACAAGTGAATGTTCATGCTGTTCTTCTCATGAGTGTGAGATTATGGTTCTAATTTAATATCTCTCTGTCTTCAGGGTTCCACAAAGTCTCTGACTTACACCAAACAGAGGACCACCCTCCCCAGGTAACACAGCTCCCTATGATAACCTAATTCAATTCATTATTTAACATGTCTCTCTATGGAGGAGGAGAAGAAGAAGGAAGAGGAGGATGATGAAAAGGAGGAGGTACTGGATGATTAAAAGGAGGATTTCACACGGACTCCTATCTCCTCCTCTTCATTCTCTTCTCTTTCCCAGTCTCTCTCTTTTTATCACTCCTCCTTCATTCCCTCTTTTTATTTCCCTCTTTTCATTCTACACCTCCTCTCATTATCCAACTACACTTCCTCCTGTTTTTCTCTCGAACCCATTTTCAAATCAGGCAACACCACATGGGGTCGCGACCCCTAGTTTGGGAAACGCTGAGTAATGTAAGGGAGGCTGCAAATGAAAGGTTTCAGTGTTTCTGTTTTAGAGCTCAATGGAGTAACACAACATCCATCTGTAGACCACCTCATAACCCCTTGCGTTTTCCCTCTGGTCAGGAGTTTCAGTGTGGACCGTGTGATGGAAAGAGTCATGGAGGGCCACTATGACTTTGACCTGACCTACATCACTGAGAGGATCATCTCTGTGTTCTTCCCCCCTCTGCTGGACGAGCAGCGCTACCGTCTCAACCTCAAGGAGGTGACTGCCATGCTCAGATCCAAGCACCAGGACAAGTTCCTGGTGAGTACATTATATCCTGCCGCTGTCGACATGGGCTGGGTTCAAATATCTACTCTACTATCATACCACTCCAAATTAAGGATTGTGTTGGGCATGTATTATAAGTGGTAGGCTGGTATGGATTTTGGAATGTAGCCATACACTATAGCCACATACACATAGCCACCCAGAAAAGCAACCCAGAAAAGGTTAAAAATAGCCCACATGAACATATGTAGCCTGAGAAACAAGGTTCATGAAATCAATAACTTACTAACATCAGATAATATTAATATACTGGCTATCTCAGAAACTCACTTAGATAATTCCTTTGATGATACAGTGGTAGAAATACATGGTTATAACATCTATAAAAGAGATAGGAATGCCAATGGGGGAAGCGTCCTTTATGTATTCAGAATCATATTCTTGTAAAAAAGTGGTCAAACCTTTTCTGAGCGGCGATCACTTTCTGAATCAAAATGGAGGCAGATTTTTTCATTTTTAACATGACTTAAAAGCTGTTAGCCTACTAAAACAGTATTGTAGCAATGAGGTTTGTGCAGTAGGCTCAATATATTATCACTACATATTGGTTATTCTTGAATTGCCCTGCAATTGTTGTTCTTCTCAGACCATTTAAAAATGATATATAATAAGAATGTTAATACAGGGCATTCGGAAAGTATTCAGACCCCTTGACTTTTTCCACATTTTGTTACTTTACAGCCTAATTCTAAAATGGATTAAATCATTTTTTTTCACTCATCAATCTACACACAATACCCCATAATGGCAAAGCAAAAACAGGTTTTTAGACATTTTTGCAAATGTAAAGTCGGAAGTTAACATACTCTTAGGTTGGAGTCATTAAAACTTGTTTTTCAACCACTCCACAAATGTCTTGTTAACAAACTATAGTTCTGGCAAGTCGGTGAGAACATCTACTTTATGCATGACACAAGGCATTTTTCCAACAATTGTTTACAGACAGATTATTTCACTGTATCACAAATCCAGGGGGTCAGAAGTTTACATACACTAAGTTGACTGTGCCTTTAAACAGCTTGGACAATTCCCGAAAATTATGGCTTTAGAAGCTTCTGATAGGCTAATTGACATTTTAGTCAATTGGAGGTGTACCTGTGGATGTATTTCAAGGCCTACCTTCAAACTCAGTGCCTTTTTGTTTGACATCATGGGAAAATCAAAAGAAATCAGCTGTTTGGCCATAATGACCATTGTTATGTTTGGAAGAAAAAGGGGGAGGCTTGCAAGCTGAAGAACATCATCCCAACCGTGAAGCACGGGGGTGGCAGCATGATGCTGTGTGGTTGCTTTGCTGCAGGAGGGACTGGTACACTTCACAAAATAGATGGCATCATGAGGAAAGAAAATGATGTGGCTATATTGAAGCAACATCTCAAGACATCCGTCAGGAAGTTAAAGCTTGGTCGCAATTGGGTCTTCCGAATGGACAATGACCCCAAGCATACTTCCAAAGTTGTAGCAAAATGGCTTAAGGACAACAAAATCAAGGTATTGGAGTGGCCATCACAAGCCTTGACCTCAATCCTATAGAAAATGTGTTGGCAGAACTGAAAAAGTGTGTGCGAGCAAGAGGGCCTACAAACCTGACTCAGTTACACCAGCTCTGTCAGGAGAAATCTGTCAGCAGCTGTCTTGATCCTTTACTGTTTTCTAGCCTTGAGCAAAGCCTGTGTGTCTACTGTATGTATGCTGATGACTCAATGTTATACACATCAGCTACCACAGCAAGTGAAATCACTGCAACCCTTAACAAAGAGCTGCAGTCAGTTTTAGAATGAGTGGCTGGTAATAAGTTAGTCCTAAATATATCAAAAACTAAACGCATTGTATTTAGGACAAATCACTCGCTAAACCGTAAACCTCATCTAAATACTGTTATTAACAATGTGGCAATTGAACATGTTGAGGAGACTAAACTGCTTGGTTTAACCCTATACTGTAAACTGACATGGTCAAAACATATTGATGCAACGGTTGCTAAAATGGGGAGAGGTCTGTCAGTGATATAGCGCTGCTTTGCTTTCTTGGCATCGCAATCAACCAAACAAGTCCTACAGGCCCTAGTTTTATCATACCTGGACTACTGCCCAGTTATATGGTCAAGTGCTGCAAAGAAGGACATAGGCTAATTACAGTTGGCCCAGAACAGAGCAGCACAGCTGGCCCTTAAATGTACACGGAGGGCTAATATCATGAACATGCAGGTCAATCTCTCCTGGCTCAAAGTAGAGGAGGGATTGACTGCATCACTTCTTGTCTTCGTGAGAGCTATTGACGTATTGAAAGCACCGAACTTGTCTGTTCAAACAGCTAACACAGCTCAGACACCCATACGTACCTCACAAGACATGCCATCAGGGTTCTCTTCACAGTCCAGAACTGAGGCTGGGAAACGCACAGTATTACATAGAGCCATGACTACATGGAACTCTCTTCCACATCAGGTAACTCAAGCTAACAGTAAATTCAGATAAATAAAACAGATGAAACAACACCTCACGGCACAACACAGACTGTGAAGAGACACACACACACACACACACAGACACACACACACAAATTGTAATATTGAATTGTTGAAATATTGTACATTTTATATTGTGGATGTGTAATGGTGGAGCAGTGTAAACTTGTATCGTGCACAATGTCTTGTGTGATGTATTGTTTTATTTATGATGTAGACTATTGTTTTGTTGTGATGTGTTATTCCTGTTTGGACCCATGAAGAGTAGCGGATGCTTTGGCAGCAGCTAATGGGGATCTTAATAAAATACTAATATGTGCTTTTATATGTGTAGCGTGAGTACACACATCATTCATCTCAAATATGAATTTTGCTTTCAGCTCTTCAATCTCTCTGAACGACGCCATGACATCACCCGCATGAATCCAAAGGTGTACATGTTTTTATTTTCTGTATCAATTCTGGATCAGTTCCACTTTCTGTGACTTATTATATTAACATACTTTTCCTATCTTCCTCACTATTTTCCCATGACATTCAGGTCCATGACTTCGGCTGGCCTGACCTCCATGCCCCTCCCCTGGACAAGATCTGTGCCATGTGTAAGGCCATGGAGACCTGGCTGACCTCCGACCCCCAGCATGTGGTAGTCTTGCACTGCAAGGTCAGGGTTCGCCCTGCTTTTGACTGGGTTTTAAATGCCCGTTTTGTTGTTTTAGGGGCTTTTAAAGAAAACACAAAAAAACAGAATGCTGGGTTTACCCAGATGACTTGCATTCACTTTACAGAAGCTCTTTGATATATTTAAGGGCAATATGTCATCTCATCTTTGTATCTTTTCACTGTGAAGTTTTGAAATCGCTGTGGAGTTAGTGGTCAGAATGTTCTTATAAGGGTAGTGACGTCCATAACTTTACAGCAGTAATAATCAGTTTAATGCCTCAAGCCTTAGGCTAAAAACAGTTGGTACTTTATGTCCTGATGGCACGGATCTTCCTCTTCCAGGGCAACAAGGGCAAGACAGGAGTGATTATTGCAGCCTACATGCACTACAGCAAGATCTCTGCAGGGTAAGTGTCCTGTCCTGCATCCAAAGCCACAGTTTCCATGCTGAGCATGGTTTAAGGCTGTAGTAATGGAAACTGGCTTGTTCATTGGCTCAAGCCTGCTGCATTCATGTACTTCTGGCTCTTAAGAGAGCCCATAATGGGAATGTTATGTAAATGTTGTATAATTCTCTCTATTAAGTATGTATTCTTCTTGTGCAGTGTGTCGGTTTAATTCTGTGTTTCTGTGTTTGAGCAGGGCAGACCAGGCCCTTAGCACACTGGCCATGAGGAAGTTCTGTGAGGATAAAGTCTCGTCCTCCCTCCAACCGTCCCAAAACAGGCAAGGACTATCTACAGACATTTTGTCTGTATCACTAACCCCATCTTTTAATTTTTTTGTCTGAAGTGATGTGGGCTTACTAACCCCCCCATCCCCCACCCCCTCTCCTCAGGTATATCTACTACTTTGGGGGGCTCCTCTCTGGGGCGATCAAGATGAACAGCAACCCACTGTTCCTCCACCAGGTCCTCATTCCCACACTCCCTAACTTCCAGGGCGAAGGAGGTGAGGCCATGCGATGGGCACTCTGACTGCCATCCTCAGATAAGACCACTCATTCTCCTACCTCAGGGAGCTGAGTCGGTTTTGAGTCTATGTTTACAGTAGACTGTGGTGTGTGTGTGTGCGTGCATGTATGTGTGTGCGTGTGCCAGGTGTGTGTGTGTCTCTGCACAAGGCTCTGAGATATGGCCCTGTGAATGACAACAGTGTTTTCACATGGTCAAGTTCACCCTCCACCCACACACTGGCCTGTTTATCCTTAATCGTATGACAAAGGACGGGGGGAGAGACAGTCAGCACATTCCACTGTGTAACACTGAACACCGCCTCTCTTTATCGTTGCCCAGGTTACTTTCCCTTCCTGAAGATCTACCAGTCCATGCAGCTGGTCTACACCTCAGGGATATAGTGAGTCTGCATCACTTTTTGTCCTACAGTATTATTAACCAACACAACTGACAGAAAAGCGATAGCTCTAACATACTGGACAGGATGTGCCTTTACTTTTCCTTGTCTGTGTGCGCCTATCTGTTTGTATTCATATGTTGTGTGTTGTTCATAGTGACTTGCAGGGTTCCGGGGGCCGAAGACTGTGTGTGACCATTGAGCCTGCATTGCTGCTGAAGGGAGACATCATGGTAAGTCTGAGTCAGACAGACAGTCTGACAGATTATTCCACTGTTTCTCAAGTTAAGTCACTGCCTTGCCAATGCCTGTTCAGAAAGTATATTGATTCTCCTCTCTTGCATCTCATCTGTTGTTCTGCTCCCTTCCCACATCTCTGTCTCCCCTTGCAGGTGAAGTGTTACCACAGACGGGCCCAGAGTGCAGAGAGGGACACAGTGTTCAGACTGCAGTTCCACACCTGCACCATCCACGGGGCACAGCTGTGGTTCGGCAAGGGGGAGCTGGATGAGGCCTGTACTGGTATGGAGGGGGAGGGTCTGGGAAGGGGGCTTCTTGAGACATGTATGGAAAGGGTTTATTATCAATACAAGGCCTTCTTGGCAGTAACGGTAAAGCCAGTGTGGAACAATACAACTTGTTGGTTCATTGGGGTGGTTAAGAGAAGTGGAAATGACTATATAGAACCGATGTGTCAAAATGAATCCCTCCGGGTTCATTGCTTAATTGTATAATGAACACACTAATTTCCTAATTCCCCTGTTTTTACTTTCTGTTAAATTACTTCCAGCTGAAATGTTGTGGCCTGTATTGTAAAAGCACCAGGGGATTATGTGGAAGTAATTAGCCCAATTGAACGAACCAAGCCACTCTAAAGGAAAACATTAAAACGCACCCGATAAATGTGGTCATTTCTTTTCTCAGATGAACGATTTCCCTCGGATGCAACTGTAGAGTTTGTCTTTTCCTCTGGACCAGAGAAGATCAAAGGTTTGTTCTTACTATGTGACTCATTTTCAGCTCTCTCATTTCAGGAGAATTTACAATGTAACAGTACCAGTGAACACAATAGCAGTTTGTATTAATGTGCTTGTGCTTAATCATATGTCTAATCATACACACTATCCCTTCAGGGCGTGAGTACCAGAGGAATGACCCTGCTGTCACAGTGGACTACAACACAGCTGACCCAGTGGTGCGCTGGGACTCCTATGAGAACTTCAACCAGCGCTACCAGGACAGTCTAGAAGGTACAGAAAGCCTCCCTGAATTTCTGGTGGGCTCTATCTCAATCATACAGCTTAAAGTAACTGCCCAGTGAAAATGTCACTTTTAAAAGTTCATATTTGATGAAGTCATATCCAAATAATGTTGTTGACTCGTCCTATACACTTCAAAATCCCTGCCTCAAACTTGTATCTCAAGCCGGAGAGGGATAACTAGGCCCAAAATCTGTCTTTCACCACCAATTTTTTTTGCACACCAAGCGAAAGGTGTGTCAAATTTGGTCCCCCAAAAATGTTTAATGGCTTATTTGCTACGTGAGGTTTATTTGATTGAATAGAAGTTTTGCAATGCTTAGGTAAGGCGAGTGTACTGATGAGTGTACTGATATAAGTAGGGCACGTGACATCCCGGCACCTTTAATTTAAAAAAATATTTATATCAGAGTTGTGCTTGTTAATGCTATGAAGTATGCCTGGGATGTCCCAATCCCTAACCCCTAACCTTAACTGGTACCTTAACCATTTTAAACATAAACTTCAATGGGGGGTAGGGACATACCAAGGATCCCGGATAGCAAGGACTGTTGTGGTTGGTCACACATGTATCTGCCCTCTCATTGGCTAGAATGGTCCCAAATTAACATTGCCTCCTCCTGACTGCCTACCATTTTTTAAGACATTTATTTTTATTGTTAGAGCGGCCAATGGAGTATCTATATAATATAATGGAACATCTGTACGCAAACAGACCGTTTAAAAAATGCTTGCTATTTCCTCATAGAACATGATGCCATCTGCATGAGGAGGATGAGTTGGCCAATCAGCGGTCTAGAGGATGAGCTGGCCAATCAGCGGCCTACTTCTGTGAATATGTTTTATGACTGAGATACAGCCACACCATTTTGTTGTTGGGGTACACCCACCATTCCAACACGGCTGATCTTTAAGATACATAATCATTTAAACCATTTGGAAATAAAACCATTTCACTCATATTGTAAATAATTATAGGTCATATTTCATAGAAATATGGAAACACTGGGCAATTACTTTATGGCTATACTGTCGATACTGTACTCTGAAGGTACAGTATGTTAAATCTCTACTCTCTCTCAGACATAGCCCACACCAGGGGTCCAGTGGATGGCAGTCTGTACGCCCAGATAAAGAAACGTCGTTCAGGCCCAGGTTCAGGCTCCCTGACCTCCACCAATGGGAGTCCAGCAGGCACCAATGAGGAGAGGCCGAGTCAGAACCAGCTCCTCTCCCCTAGCTCTGACTCTCTCAATCACTCCGGCCTCACTAGCCACTCCGGCCACTCTTCCCACTCTACGGCCCACCCAGAGCATCCAGAAGAGCCCAGAAGGCCCCCGCCCCCCACTCGGCAGGAGAGGGAGGAGCTGGAGCGCCTGCTGGGGGGCATCGAGGGGGAAAGGGACGACCGAGACAGGGAGAGGGAGACTGCCATCCTGGATGACGGGGACTCGTCCTCTCCCTCTGAGCGTACAGGTACCCTGAGGCTGGGCCGCTCCTGTTCCTGCCGGGTGGGCTACCGCTCCCAGCACTGTGCCGAGCCCGGTTGTGACCGACTCCACCTCATGTCCAACAGCTACTGCCTGGACAGAGCCCCGGGCACCAATGGCCATCCTGGGGCACCGCCCTCGGCTAACCCTACCACCGCCCCGTCACACATGGACCTGTGCCAGCACTACAGTCCGCACCCTCACCCGGCCCTGCCACCCCCTGACCTGGTGTGGGACCGCCAGCAGGGCCCGCCACATTACCTGCACCGCTCCTGCTCTGAGGGACCCTCTCATCACCCCTCTCTGTGCCCCTATCCATCCCAGGAGCTGACCCCTCACCCCCACTCCCACACCCTTCCTCCCGGGCGCCTGCTCTGTAGAAGTGATGACTATGGTCCGTACCATCACCCTCCCTCACACACCCATCACCACCCTCACCACACCAAGTCCTCCGGCCCCTACCACGACATGCTGCTGCTGGACGGTCTGCCGCCCCCTGGCTGCCCCTGCCGGGACTGCCTCATCAGGAGGGAGGACTCAGCCTTCCGCGGTCTGCGGCTGGAGCGAGGAGAGAGCTTCCACTGGGACAGAGAGGCAGAGCTGCAGCATCGTGAAGCAGGGCTGAGGAGGGGGAGGGAGTCTGAGCTGCCCAGGGGGGTAGAGATGCATTGGGAGAGGGAGGCAGTGGGACTGAGAAGAGGCAGGGAGATGTCACTGCATTGGGACAGGGAGGCAGAGCTCCAATGGGAGAGAGAGAGAGAGGCAGACTATTGGCACAGGAGGGCCACAGTGTCTTCCTATGGGCCCCAGGGACACGAGCTCCCTGCCTTCACTTTTGACCCCCTGCCGTCAGGCCACCCTGCGTACCCAGAGCCGTCTCGCTCCCACGCCCACTCCCACCTGGATCTGAAGTACAGCAGCAGCAGCAGTGGCTACCAGACCCCCCACCAGGCCTACCCCTGCTCCACCTACCAGCCTTCCCCCTCTGAAAGTAGGGGCTATGCCTCAGGCTACCAGTCTGAGTCTACCTCCCCTCTGCCCCCTCCTTCCACCCTGTCAGGCCCCTGCAGCCACACCACAGGGCCAGCAGACCACCACCCTGAAGCCCACCCTCAGCAGTACCTCTCCGACAGCCAGACAGGTGAGACAACCTCGACTGACAACAATTTAGAAAATAATTTCATGAAATTACATTTAAACCAATGTAGGAAATAATTGGTCAATTGTCAGTTCGGTGTCACATAAAATAATTCCCTATTTTCTCTGTCTTCCATAAGATGGAAGGGGGATGAGTGAGAATGTGGGTTGGAGAGACCACATCTCCCAGGGTTCCTTCAAGAGGATGCATCGAGATGTCCATGTCCCGTGTTCCACGCCTTATGACCGCTCTGGGCCACCCACTCCTGTTCATACCAGCAGCCCTCTGCGCACACAAGAAAGGTATTGTCTTCTTTTTAACATCTGCATGTCACATGTCAGTCGTGTGTGTCGATTGAAGACATGCTCCAGAACTTTGGCAACTACTAAGTATTTTTTTTATTTCCCACTTTGGGCTGGATGTGTCAATGTGCAGTTCATACATGCATAATCTGTAATTACTGTTTTACCTCAATTAGACACAAAATCCCTAATTTGAAAGCAACTGTTTTTCTCAAAGCTCTGCTGCCCCATTTTCCCTACATTTTCCCCCACGTGGGCCAGCCCCCTGGCAATATGAGTTCTAGCCAATGAGCTTTAGCCCCTCGCCATTTGAGTGACAGCTAGCAAGATGCACATACAGAAGAGCGAGTAATGACGTGGTGCACATATCTGCACATATGTGATGTAGTAGCAATTTTCGGGGACAACTTTTGGCTTATAAGCACTACTTTCAGAACTACTGGCTAAATAAACTCAGCAAAGAAGAAAAAGTCCTCTCACTGTCAACTGCGTTTATTTTCAGCAAACTTAACATGTGTAAATGTTTGTTTGAACATTACAAGATTCAACAACTGCGACATAAACCGAACAAGTTCCACAGACATGTGACTAACAGAAATGGAATAATGTGTCCCTGAACAAAGGGGGGGGGTCAAAATCAAAACTAACAGTCAGTATCTGGTGTGGCCACCAACTGCATTAAGTACTGCAATGCATCTCCTCCTCATGGATTTGCCAGTTCTTGCTGTGTTATCCCACTCTTCCACTGAGGCACCTGCAAGTTCCCAGACATTTCTGGGGGGAAATCGCCATAGCCCTCATCCTCCGATCCAACAGGTCCCAGACGTGCTCAATGGGATTGAGATCTGGGCTCTCTGGCCATGGCAGAACACTGACATTCCTGTCTTCCAGGAAATCACGAACAGAATGAGCAGTATGGCTGGTGGCTGTCATGCTGGAGGGTCATGTCAGGATGAGCCTGCAGGAAGGATGCCACATGAGAGAGGAGGATGTCTTCCCTGTAAAGCACAGTGTTGAGATTGCCTGCAATGACAACAAGCTCAGTCCGATGATGCTGTGACACACCGCCCCAGACCATGACGGACCCTCCACCTCCAAATCGATCCCGCTCTAGAGTACAGGCCTCTGTGTAACGCTCATTCCTTCGATGATAAACGCGAATCCGTCCATCACCCCTGGTGAGACAAAACTGTGACTCGTCAGTGAAGAGCACTTTTTTCCAGTCCTGCCTGGTCCAGCGACAGTGGGTTTGTGCCCATAGGTGACGTTGTTGCCGGTGATGTCTGGTGATGTCCTTACAACAGGCCTACAAGCACTCAGTCCTGCCTCTCTCGGCCTATTGCGGACAGTCTGAGCCCTGATGGAGGGATTGTGCCTTTCTGGTGTAACTCGGGCAGTTGTTGCCATCCTGCACCTGTCCCGCAGGTGTGATGTTCGGATGTACCGATCCTGTGCAGGTGTTGTTACAAATGGTTCTCCCATTGCGAGGACAATCAGCTGTCCATCCTGTCTCCCTGTAGCTCCGTCTTAGGCGTCTCACAGTACAGACATGGCAATTTATTGCCCTGGCCACATCTGCAGTCCTTATGCCTCCTTGCAGCATGCCTAAGGCACATTCACACAGATGAGCAGGGACCCTGGGCATCTTACTCTTGGTGTTTTTCAGAGTCAGTAGAAAGGCCTCTTTAGTGTCCTACGTTTTCATAACTGTGACCTTAATTGCCTACCGTCTGTAAGCTGTTAGTATCTTAAAGACCGTTCCACAGGTGCATGTTCATTAATTGTTTATTGTTCACTGAACAAGTGTTTAAACGGTGTTTAAACCCTTTACAATGAAGATCTGTGAAGTTATTTGGATTTATACAAATTATCTTTGAAGGACAGGGTCCTGAAAAAGGGACGTTTCATTTTATGCTGAGTTTATAGTATGCAGAAGTACCAGACAATTTCCTTAAATAAACGTTCCAAAATGTCATGTAAGAATATATTGCATATCTCTTTGAATGATTTTCTATTTTTTTTTAGGCCCAGTCTAGGTGTACAAGGGAATGAAGTTCGATCGACTGACATAGTCAACAGTGACTTTGAATCTGCCCAGTCCCAGGATAGGCCCGATAGTACTGCTGCTCAAGTATCTCAGCTCAACCAGCAACACATCCCTGACCCCTCACAGTCTTCATCCGTGACACCCACACCTTCCCCTACCCAACACAACAGCCACTGCACCACACCGACACATCCACCCTCACCCAACCAGCCCCAGCCCCAGAACGACTGTACCACACTCTCACCTACAACCAGCCAACCCAGCAACCACTGCCTCCCCGTATCACCCACTCAGGCCCCCCCTGAGAAAGTTAGCCCACCTGGTCCAGAGACAACCCTTCCTACAGAGACTGCTGCACTGCCTCCTCTTTCCCAGCACCAGCCACCCCTTGCCCAGCACCAGCCACCCAACCCCAACTCTGCAGCTGGCACAACGGGTCCCTGCCCAGCTCAGGGCCAGCTGAATGGAGCATGTCCACCCAGGGAGCTGAACCCAGAGGTCCCTAAATCCATCTCCACCCCCACTAAGGCCCCTTCCTCCCCCCAGCCTCTCATCAGCAGTCTGGAGGGCTCCCCTTCCTCAGAACCTCCTGTGCCTGGCTTCGCCACCCTGGGCCGGAGGCTTATGCTAGGCACTGAGTCCCCAGGACCCCTGCAGCATTACCCTGGCATGGAGGGCAGTGCCAGTGGGCACTCTTCAGCCCCTGAGGGACATGACACCCCCAACTTCCCCACCTCTGCCACTGGCTGCTGTGCCCAATCTGCCCCCCATGTGCCATACTCGGGCTACACTGCTGTCACCATCCCCCAGCCCCCACTCCCAGAGAAACGGCGGCAGTCTGCCCGGCCAGGATCACCTAACGGCGGGGTGGGTACACTGAGGCCCTCCCTCTCACAGCACCATGTCACCTTCTCTCCAATGGTGGGGGAGATGGCACCTCCTGCAGGCCAAGGAGAAGGAATTATATCTCTGGAAGGAGAGATGGCAGGCAGAGTCAGTGTTAAGTTTGTCCAGGACAGCTCACGCTTCTGGTACAAGCCTGGCATCTCCAGGGACCAAGGTAACTTAAGTTACTTTTTAACTCGTCATAGAGAAACCCGTTTGACTGTTATGCAATCAATATGCATGAAACTTTTTTTATGTCTATTTTCTGTTTGCCTGTAGCCATAGCTGCGCTGAAGGAGAGAGAACCAGGGGCGTTTCTTATCCGGGACAGCAACTCCTTCCAGGGTGCCTATGGCCTGGCACTGAAGGTGGCCATCCCGCCCGCTAACGTCAACAACCACAGCAGCAAAGGTATGACTCAACAACTGCCCAAGCCTTTTGCCTTCATCTCAACACTCTACATTTCCTCGACACAAAGCACTTCAATTTCGGCTAGCTAATAGTGTTCTTCATGTTCTCTCCCTAACACACACATGGTAGCCAATCCATTAGAGCAGCTGGTGCGACACTTCCTGATTGAGACGGGCCCCCGTGGAGTGAAGATTAAAGGGTGTCAGAATGAGCCCCATTTTGGTGAGATGTTCACATTAAGAATAGTATACTCTCAGTTTTGGGCTATATTGTTTTAGTTTTTTCAGTATTCAGCTATTTAGGCATTCATTCATTATGTTCCATAGTTGTTGTTCCCAATGGATCATTTAGTCTAAGGGCTCTATTCAGTCCGTATCGCAGAAGTTCAGCATTACAGCGAGATTGAAATTTAAAGGCAATGTTCCCACGTTAGTGGACACTGCATTCACAGTAAACGCTGCATATGTCGGCTCTATCAAAAATGACCTTTACATTTCTATCGTGCAATCGGAAACAATTCAACGATACAGATTGAATAGAGCCCTAAATGTCTGTGTTCCACAGGGAGTTTGTCTGCATTGGTGTACCAGCACTCCATCACCCCCATTTCTCTACCCTGTTCCCTACGGATCCCAGAAAAAGGTCTGCAGTCACTCACATTATGGGCTATTATTAGCTAGCCGGCTGGAGTCATTTTAATGGGAACCAGTCCCCACCGAAGTAAACATAAGCTGTTTTATAACCATTGATGCTAAGTACCCTCTCACAATCCCTAATCAATTTGTGTAATAATAGTACATAGACATTTTATGTTTGTGGCACTTTTCACTGATACATAATGCATAGAATTATAACCTTCTGGCGAGGTTGAAATATTTCCAGCAATTTCCTCCAGATGGAGACAGAGTATAGATATTGATTCAAATACCTTTATCTAATTTGTACATCCCTGTGTTGCAGATCCCATTGGAGAAATGCAGGCGCTGCAGTCGACTGCCAGTAACATGAGCACTGCTGCCGACCTGCTGAAACAGGGTGCAGGTGAGTTCCCTAGCCTAGTCAACAACAAATGGCTGCATTCCTGCTGTTGTTGGTGAGAGACCTTGTTGTGTGTGACATATGAACACCGTGGTGCTTTATAATGTAATACATCTTATTTTCCACAGTATATAGGGCGTAAAATATGTTGTAGTCCATGCAACTGATAATGATGGAGCAAGTCACATGTTTTATACATTTGTATAATATGCCAGTTTTTCTCATATTGGTTATACATTATGAGAAATCATATTCATTCATTCAACAGTGACCTGCCAATTGCTAATGAAAATGCTTCTAAGCCTACCTCCACTTGTAAATTAAATCCATTCGTCTATCCTTCTGGATGAATGGAAAAATGTTTGCGTGCATAATATGCATTTTGTCAGGTTATTGTTTTTGCTAGCTAGTTAGCTTCGTTGACGTTAGCTGACACTCAGGGGATGCCAGCACCAAACTATGTAGACGCCCCAAATAAGCACTGTTTATCCATTTATTTCAAAGGCAATACGCATGTGCAAACTATGAAATCCGCTCAATTAAATGAATGCAGCTAGCATCATGGAGAAGGCAGCAAAGCCCTATGCCTGAAACGTCCATCAACAGTGACTGGAGCGCATTTCAGTTAACGGGAAGGAAGGCACTGCATAAGACGATCGCGATGCATACCCTGGCGACTCAAGGTTTTGATGCAGTTTTAGTACATTTGGGGATTTGAGAGAAAGAAAAAAAAATTGAGAGAAAACAAATATTAGATAACAAAAAAAAATACTTAAATATAATTGTCTTTTCAATTTGACTTTCATAATAGCTATTTTGTTTAGATTGTCATTAGAGTAAGCACTGCCTCCCCTGACTGTACATCACTGACACACAGATGTGTTTGAGCAGTAAATGCTAACAAAGCTCACAGTAAATTTACTCGGTGAGTGAAGGCGGGGGAGGTGCATCTGCGACAGTCAAAAGTTAGGACACTGTGGGGGTTTTCCAGCAGTAAGGCTCAGGTCAATATGGCAGTGTCAACATAGCTGCTATTGTTTATCAAATGTTTTCTTTACAAATTGTTGAAATAAACTTATGTACCACCATATCACACTCACAAACTGAAAACATAACATGTGTACAATTAATTCATTCGATCTTAAATATCACTTTTTATTCCCTGTAGCTTTAGATTCATGGCAAAGGTGGTTCCGGTTTCAGTCACGTGTTTGGTCACGTTCACGTGGGTCAAGCAAAAACACCCTAATGATTGCTTAACTCAAATCAAATTTATAAAGCCCTTTTTACATCAGTAGATGTCACAAAGTGGTTATACAGAAACTCAGCCTAAAACGCTAGACAGCAAGTAATGCTGATTTAGAAGCACAAATGAAGAAGCATTTTAAAAAAAAACATTTGTAGAGTTCATGCAATCGATATGTAGGCACATGTCGAACTATTTTTATCCCCATAATGCAACGCACTTTGAAAGGCGGTGACCGACTAGACAAAATGTATCTGCTTGAACGCATCCAGCATTAAGTAGTGTTGTGGTAATTTCAGTTCTTGAGGACAGTGAGCAGATGATTGCGGAAGAGTGCGCCTCTACATCGGTGTGGCCTGTGTCTGGCCCTGGGATGTCACCAGCTGCAGCAGAGTTCCGGAGGCCGGTCGGTTCTCTCCCGTCGACCAGCCGTAGAACATTCTGGAACAACACAATTGAACATTCCATAGATCACAGCATGGTAGAATTACAACCCAGTATCACATCAGACAGCACTGAATTACAGTACTGTGTTAAAGCAGTGCTTCTTAATCCTGGTGCTAGGGATCCAATGGGGTGCACATTTGAGTTTTTGCCCTAGCACTGCACACATCTGATTCCATAGCTAAATACGGTATATTACATCATTATAGTACATTTTGTGTGGTGTGTGTATGGACAGCACTGTCGCACACTCACTCTGCCACATATTCCAGTGGTGTCCAGGAAGTGACATCAGCGTCAGGCATGAACTTCCTGTTCATAGGCGTATCCAAGGTAATGCTGTCAGAGAGTGCAAAAGATTATTACAGACTGGTGTGAATGTGTGTCTGTTCGTCTGTCTGTGTGTGTGTGTGTGTGTTCGTCTGTCTTACGGTAGTATAGTGACAGCAGCAGCTTGTGGAGGGAGGCCACTGTTGGTTCCCGCTAGAGACTGACACAGCTGGTGGACCGCTGCCTTCGCCATACCATAACCCAACATACCTACACACACATGCAGAGGAGGGAGAGAACAATATATGGAATCTACTGCTCACATTCTTAATGGATGCCAATCATAAAAGCCAGGCAGTCTGTCTGTGTGTGTGTACCTGGGGTTCCGGTCAGGGCAGCCTGAGCTCCAGACAGTGTGAGCAGCCCCCCTTCTCTCAGGTGTCTGGTTGCTAGGTGACTGGAAATGGTAGACGTCCACACACTCTGCTTCCACATCAGATCACTGTTCTTATAGAGAGCTACAGACACACACACGATCATTGTTTTATACAGGGCTGAAGAGAGGGAAAGAGAGATCAGTTGTTGTGTGGGTGTCCGTCTGTGTCGAGCCCTGACCTTTAGCCTTGGCGCTGCCTCCGGCCCATCCTCCCGCCACACACAGGATGGCATCCACCTTCTGGTCGCCTAGCAACGACAACACATCCGCTGTCACCTAGGCAACACACACACACTCTCCATGATCAACATGGGCATACATACAGCATATAACACACACAGCCTGGCTTAATGTCCTCTTCTTCCCTCATCTCCTTCCCTTCCCTCTGTGGTGTTGAAGGAGATAGCTGAGGGAAAGAGACAAGACAAGGAGAGGAGGAGCGGGGAGGGTCTCACCTGTTCTGCCTGGTCAGTAAAGGAGTCGGTTGGTTTGACTAGGATGTTGGCACTTGCCTCCTCATTGGCATTGATGTCAATACAAGCCACCCACTGGAGAAACACACACAGTACTGTAGGCAGGGCTGCAATTTGAGTATGGCTTCAGCTCGTCATATTCTATTTATTTAACCTTAGTTCGGTTAAAAGATCCTTGAGGTTAGAGTGCTCTTTAGCGAGGGGTACCTGGCCAGTTAAGACAGTTTCTAATTCTATTCCTACTGGCACCAACGTTACACCTTAAACCTGGGGGTATATTAATTCCGCCGATTTTGTTTCAAAACGTTTCTTAAACGGAAGCAAACATAAGAAAACGATGAGCGACTTACCGGAATTTGTCCAATAGAAACTCGTTTTAGGGGTGTATCATTATTGCACACAAAGTAGCAAACCGTTTCAAAACGTTTGGCAACGAAAACGAGCGTTTCAATTAGACAAATTCCGTTCCGTTTGCTTTTGTTTAGTTCCGTTTGTTCCTAGTGAATACACCTTACAAGAGCTACCATAATAACAACACTAGAAATCTGACAGTCGGCCTCAGTTATATTTCTATACTGTTCATATACCTGCCGTTGTTGAAGCTAATATCGTTCATTGTAGCTTTACAAAGAAGAACAACAGTTTGTCTGTCTGTCAATTCTCACCCAGTTTTTAGACTTGAAGTATTGGACACAAGTGGCTCCTAGTGCTCCTTTCCCGCCGTAGATGATGACTTTTCGTGCCTCTCCCGCCGCCATACCTATAGCTTCGTCTGGTACGTTAACTAATGTCCAGTAGTCTGTCCGCGGACAGAAGGGGCTGTTGTAAGTTCTAGAACTAGACTATAAACTCCTCCGTTCCGACTTTGCTCTTCCACCTGATCGTGACTAGTTACCGCAGCCACAAAGTCTTAATTATGGCTAAACCCCTCCTATTTCTACAATTGATCTTCTTAAAATCGGATTTTAAACCTTACTCTTAACCCTAATAACACTGATAGCATTATGCGTAACCGTAAATTAAGAAGAATAAAAAAAAGTTGATTCATGAATGTTTACGATAATAGGAATTTTTGACTTTCTGGCTGTGGTAACTAGTGACCACCCTTCCAACTCAATGATCAGTTCACCCGGAACTAGTTACTAACCAAATACCGCCCGGAGGACCAATGTAAATTCTCCAAAGTGAAATCTGGCCAATCACTAAAAGAGTTCGAGCTCGTTTGCCCAGCAGGGGGAGTTGGGACGTCAGAGTACTAACTATCCGTGTTGACTTAGCTGTTCCGATACCGTACAAAAAAAACCAGAACAGGATTAATTAATCACTGTGATGTGAGCTGATATAATTTCTATGTGATGCATAATGCATTAGCTGCTATTGATACGCTATTGATACAGTACTATGTAATGCCGAAAAACTTGCCTAGTTAAATAAAGGTTCAATATTTACAAATGTCGAATTTGAAACTAAATCATTCTCTCACAGTTCCCTTCCTGAATGTTCTGACTTTTTCCTGTCCCACCCCTCTCCCGTCCAGCCTGCAACGTGATCTACCTGAATTCTGTGGAGACTGAGTCACTGACTGGACCACAGGCCATCTCCAAGGCAACCGGAGCCACGCTGGCACGAAACCCCCAGCCAGCGGCCACAGTGGTCCACTTTAAAGTGTCTTCACAGGGTATCACACTGACTGACAGCCAGCGCAGGTAACATTACCACTGACAAAATCATATGGTCTAAATGTCACCCACATAAGTCATTAGTGATTAAGAAAGAAAACAGGAAGAAAGGTTGTATGGATGTATTGTGGTAGATTAGTACATATGATAGTGATATCAATGGTCACACTAAATGGTCTTTCTGTTGGTCTGTCTATAGGGTGTTCTTCAGGAGACACTACCCAGTCAACAGTGTGACTTTCAGCAGTATCGACCCCCAGGACAGGAGGTGGGCACTGGAGTAGCACACTAACACAAACCATTCACAAACAATTGAATTGTCAGTCAGCCATGACATATAACATGAATTACATGAAGACTGTGCCCTTATGCAATCTAATACACCTCGACCACCCTGTTTATAAACCATCTCAGCTAACCATCTAAACAAGAGAAAACATTAAGGCATATCCATTCTGTCATCACCATATTTAATTCATCCTTTGCTGTAAACCTGCGCATGGATCTGTGTGTGTGAGCTTGAAATATGTGTTTCTGAGTGTGTGTGTTTGTGGGAGAGAGAATGTGATGTGTTTATGCCTGGGCAATGCAGGCCGTGGCTGTGACTGCACCTGTACTCATGCCTGTGCTTGTTTGTGAGCTCTGTCTGTCAGTGTGGGTCTTGAGTCCGGTCTGTCTTTCTCTTTGCTTCAGGTGGACAAATTCAGACAGAACAACATCTAAGTAAGTGCTCTGTGTGTGTTTGTGCATATGTTTGTTTGGGAGTGTGATGTGTTTGTATGTGTATTGATCGGTGTGACGCGATGTTTGATTACCTGCATGGCATCATATTGCTTTTGTGCCATCATCCCAGTAAATACAGTATCTGTTGATCACGGTCATCAATTCATGTTCACCAATATTCATGCTCACAGCTTCTGTTTTATGCCAGTTCATAGGCTTTATGTACCTTTGTGTAGTTTGATTATTATTTATTTTATCGTATATTAGCTTAGGAGATATTATTATAACCTGATACACCATCCTGACCGCTACGCACTTCACTGAATCCAAGTAGCGGAACATAATGTACTATAAGCTCGCGAGATCAGGATAATCAGATGAGGCTAATATTATCCTTCCAGGTTCTACCTTCTACTACGGTAACTTTGTTTGGTTACCTGGCCCATATGTTAGTCTCAGCCTGTTCCTGTCTAAAGAGTTAGGCCTAGATTTGATTCAATCAGATCAAGCATTAACCTGCGATAGCAGACACAGATACAGCGGTTTTCGGAGGTGGAACTGCTTTGGAGCAACTGCTCCGCTTGACTCATGTTAGAAGTTCAGAATTAGAAAGTGTAGGCTATAATAAAAGTAATTATGCTCAAAATGAAAAATTATTTCTACGAAATAATGAGGATTGCTATCATCATAATCGAGGTGTAGATTGCATCTCACATTCCAGTATTCATACTTGTATACAAGGTTGCATAGAATTTATCTTAATATGATTCCGTTCAGCCAATGGAAATGTCCGCTTTAGGTATAATGCCGGGTAGAGGTCGACTGATTATGATGTTTCAACGCCGATACCGATTATTGGAGGACGGAAAAAGCCGATGCCGATTAATCAGCCGATTTAAAAAATGCTATGATTACGTAAAATTCTGGCAAATTAGTTCGCAATGAGCCAGGCAGCCCAAACTGTTGCATATACCCTGACTCTGCGTGCAATGAACGCAAGAGAAATGACACCATTTCACCTGGTTAATATTGCCTGCTAAACTGGGTCAGTAGTTATAACTAATGATTATGATTACTTGTTTTTTATAAGATAAGTTTAATGCTAGCTAGCAATTTACCTTGGCTTCTACTGCATTTGTGTAACAGGCAGGCTACTCGTGGAGTTAGAGCGTCGGACTACTTAACTGTGCAGTTGTAAGATTGGATCCCCTGAGCTGACAAGGCAGTTAACCCACAGCTCCTAGGCAGTCATTGAAAATAAGAATGTGTTCTTAACTGACTTGCTTAGCTAAATACAAGTTTTTTAAATTTGTATTATTATTATTTATTTTTTTAATAATCGGAAATCGGCGCCCAAAAATATCGATTTCCGATCGTTAGGAAAACTTGAAATCGGCCCTAATTAATCAGCCATTCCGATTAATCGGTCGACCTCTAACGCCGGGAGCCACTTAAGAATTTGACATCTCTGACACTGCCAAAACAGATCTGATTGAATTGAGCGTTTAGTAACAGAAGTCTCACTCATAGTATTAAACCAGTAAGAATGGGCATCAATATGTCTAAATAGGGGCTTGATTCAATCCGGAATGCAGAATAATTGCAATATAGTGCAATTTATATTTAAAGGTCATTTCCGATTGAGCAGACATATGCAATGTTTACCATGAATGCAGTTTCCGCAAACGCAAGAAACCTTGTTTTTAAATGTCAATTGCATTATAATGCAGATATTTTGCAGTCAGGTTCGAATCTTGCCCTAGGTGTGTATTTCTAACCCTCTAATATCTATTTCCTGTCTCCCCCTCCTCCTTCTGTTCAATAGGGTGTTTGGGTTTGTAGCCAAGAAGCCAGGCAGCATGGCAGAAAACGTGTGTCATCTGTTTGCTGAGCTCGACCCGGAGCAGCCAGCCTCTGCCATTGTCAACTTCATCAACAAGGTGATGTTAGGGCCGCAGCGCAGGTAGAGAACCAAGCCAAAGACCCGTCACCGGTGTTACACTGTCAACAGTGTTACAACTCCCAAAGAGGAGGCTTCAAAACAAATGCTTTACAGACCCACAAAGCACCATTGGCGGTGGCCTCTTCTTAAAGACTGAGTTTTGGAACCAAAAGGCTCAACATTTCAAACATGACTGGCATTTTGAATTACCGTAATTGCTGGACTATTAAGCGCACCTGAATATAAACCGCACCCACTGAATTATTAAAAAAGATGTATTTTGTACATAAATAAGCCGCACATGTCTATAAGCCGCAGGTGCCTACCGGTACATTGAAACAAATGAACTTTACACAGCCTTTAAACGAAACACGGCTTGTAACAAAAATTAAACAGTGGCCTACCAAGAAAGTCATTGGTCACTATCTTCCTCCTCCTGTGCACTGAAACCACTGAAGCCATCTCCTTTGATGTCGGAGTTGAATAGCCTCAGAATTGCTTCATCCGATGCTGGATCGTTTTCATTGTCGCTCTCGCACATTCATCCGGAGGCAAATACCCCGCTGAGCTCATGCTGCCCCTTCAACACGCAGCAGTCCAGCCTTTCAAAACCCAATGCTCCACGCTGTCAGGACCCACTGGCAGACTTGACCATAAGTTGCTCTTCGCATGCGGCCCGTTTTAGTGAAGGATTTCTCCCCACTTGTCATCCAAGGAGCGCCACCTTAAATACACGATTTACACTGATGTCGAGTGGCTGCAAATACTTTGGGCCATCTGCTTTTCTTCCCTCTGAAAGCTGTTGTCTTTTTGCACTGAGTCAGTTCCTCACGCTGCTTTCCAACGTCTTATCATCGACTCATTAAGGCCAAGCTCCCGTGCAGCAGCTCTATTTCCTTTTCCAACAGCCAGATCGATCGCCTTCAACTTGAAAGCTGCATCATATGCATTTCCCCGTGTCTTTGCCATGATGAGGGGACAAAATTACTACCGTAATCAGAATGATGGGAAGTTTGAGCGCACTCGATTTACGTCACATTATGTGACGGTGCTCAGTTTTTTGGCGGCATGAATCTTGTGAAAGCGGGAAATATCCATAAATTAGCCGCGTCATTGTATAAACCGCGAGGTTCAAAGCGTGGGAATAAAGTAGCGGCTTATAGTCCGGAAATTACGGTATAGTCCAAATGTATTAGTTGTTTAAATGTCTAAAAATGCCTTAAAGGTCCAATGCAGCCATTTAAAAAAAATCTCAATATCAAATAAATTCTGGGTAACAATTAAGTACCTTATTGTAATTGTTTTCAATTAAACTTGTAAAAAAAAAAAAAATCTCAGCAAAGAGCAATTTCTCAAGCAACAATTTTGCTAGAACTGTCTGTGAGTGGTCTAAGCTGAAAACTGAAAAACTAGCTGTTATTGGCAGAGAGGTTTGGAACTCTTATTTGTCTATTAACAAATTAATCGCCTTGTGATGTCACCAGGCAGGCCAAAACCTCGATCCCACCATAACAGGCAGATATTTCAGGCGGTCCTTTCAAACAGCTCTTAAACTAAAAAGGCATTTATCATTTTCACAGTATTATTCCAACCTCAGTGTGGAAATACATATAAAACACAGGAAACCTAGTTTTTAACAGCACTGGGCCTTTAATTTCCTATTACCTTAAAGTTACCAAAGCCTTGTCGTCACTTGCTAGTAGGCTACAGTAGAAAGTAAAAGTGAATGTGAGAAACATCTATTTGTAATGTGCAAGGGAGAGAGGGTATGTTGTTAGGGTATCAGTGTGTGTAGAGGCTAGGGCACAGATATGGTCAGTACTAGAGATAATGGAGTATTGTTATGTTTTGTTCACATGTACGTTCGTATGAATTGTACTCTAGAAAGAAAAGTTTGTAGTAACCAAGGAATAACGGTGGGCCGCACCAATGCCATCTCTTAATGTATTGTATATATACCTATGGCTTTTCCTGTTAAGAGCAATACACAATATTGCTGCAAATAGTCATTTTGTTCTATTCCACAATTTTTTTGTGGGTCAATTATCTAGAATATGGGGCAAATACTAGTCCTTATTATACTGTATAACATTGAGAAATGTATTCAAACGTTAAAAACAAGACAAGAATAAGTCACAATATCAATGTAACTCCCACATATATTTTTACCTGTATGACTTTATGTACAAAGTTAACACACAAAGCAGCCAGTTGTCTAAGGTCCCATGTACTTAACCAAAGACGGAGCACTCCTGTATTAAGATTTAATCGTTCATATTTTTAAGCTTCATGTATTTGTATTCTTAGTGTTTTGCATTGTTTTTGTAAGAAATAGAAAGACACTACTTTGTATGACAGCGGTAATATATTGTGGTCTGTTTTCTTATTGATCTTTATATGTAGTAATATATTTTCTCACATGCAGCTAGGAAAGGGAGGACAAAAGGAAACATTTGTAAGAAAATCTATGTTATATGCTATTTTTTAAGAAAGCTTTGTATGCACAAATGAAGGATATAATAAAACATTTTTAAAAGTTAAAATTCTGGTACCAAGTCTGACTTCTGCTCATTGGATTTATTATCACTAGGTTTCTAAACTGTACTCCAGAATTTCAAGCCTCATGTGTTTTGCTTAATTCTTTCAAGAGCAAGAATCAGGCCTGAAACAAAGATGTCACAAACAGAGGAGACATACAGACAGGTCCCAAAAAATAACCATCTTTATTAGTTTAATTATTTTTTCGCCATTTTAGAATTCTGCATTTGAAAAATATACATTTATTCAAAAATATCTAAAAAGCAAGATCCATCAAGTTATTTTTTTACGTCGCACATCATCTGTTTTAATTTCACCTTTCTCCATTGTAGCCTCGTCCCATGATCTTTGTGCTCTTGTCAACTCATTGCTGTCATTTTCATGCCAACTCCCTGTCAGTCATTGTCAAACAGACAGGCACTCAGGCCATCTCTATTGCCATTTAGTGCAATAATAGTCTTCAAATTAAACAGCCAATCCACAAACTTGGAAATACCACACAAATGTAACTTTTTAACTTTCTCGAAAAACAACTCTGAAACTAAATTTCAAGCCATTTCATTAGCTTATTCTATGTAGGTCTATGACAACAAGAGGGTGTGCTTTGGAATGTAAACAACATTAGCAAGATGCTCAACATAATAGGACAGTGAGTGAGTTAATGTAATTAAAGTTATCCTGACCTGGTTAATACCACAGCAGTTGCCATTACAAAGATCTCTTTTACAAGCCACTACGGAGTCCAAGCTGGGCCTCCAGACAGACATACATCATACTGTGCTAGTGCTGTGTATTTGGCAAGACTATGCTTTTAGTATTACAATCTTGTCAACAACTTGGACATAAGGGTTGGATTTACTAGCTAATTGTGCTCAACTAAAACATTTGCAGTTTCCCCCATAATCTAGGGCAGTAAAATGAACAATCCCAACAACATAAAACTGCCTTATGAACATAGCCTTTGCCCTCCTATCTTACTTTTAAGTTTAATCTTCTACTGTTGCCCATAGTGCCTTCAGAAATCATTCATACCCATTGACGTTTTGTTGCGTTACAGCCTGAATTCAAAATGGATTAAATTGAATAAAATGTCCCCCCCTCACACAACTACACACAATACCCCATAATGACAAAGTGAAAATATGTTTAAATTTAAATTTTTGCAAATGTATTGAAAATGAAATACAGAAATCAAATGTATATAAGTATTCACACCATGAGTCAATACTTTGTTGAAGCACGTTTGAGGCGATTACAGCTTTGAGTAATTTAGGGTTTTCTGCATCAGCTTTGCACATCTATGTGGTCTCATCAGACTTTCTCTCATCAGACCACATAATCGTTTGCCTTATGATCTCAGTCTTTCACTTGCCTTTTTGCAAACTCCAGGTGTGCTGTTATGTGGCTTCTTCTCAGGAGTGGCTTTATGTGACCACCCTCCCATAAAACCCCCATTGGTGAAACTCTGTAGAGACTGTTGTCCTTCTGGCAGGTTCTCCCATCTCAGTTAAGGCATTCTCTCATTCTGTCAGAATGGTCATCGGGTTATTGGTCACCTCCCTGACCAAGATCCTTTTTGCCCGGTTGCTCAGTTTGGTTCAAACAGCCAGCTCTAGGTAGTTCCATATTTTATTTTTACATTTTCCAATTATGGAGACCAAACTTTCTACATTCTAGAAATTGTTTCAACTGTGGGACCTTATATAGACAGGTGTGTTTCTTTCTAAATCATGTCCAAACAATTGAATTGGCCACAGGTGGACTCCAATGAAGTGGTAGTGGTATCTCAAGGATGATCAAAGGCAATTGGATGCACCTGAGCTCATAGCAAAGGGGTGAGAATACTTACGTAAATTAGATATTTATGTATTTGATAAATCCTTTTTTTTCTTCACTTTGTCATTACGGAGTATTGTGTGTAGATTGGTGAGAAAATTCAGGCTGTAACAACAAAATATGGAATAAGTCAAGGGGTATGAATAGTTTCTGAAGGACCTGTAGCTGCTTTGTTGCTTGCATGCTGTGGTCTTGGGGGTGGCATACAGCCTGGGAGACAGGCTCAAATGCCCCATGATGGCTTAGATGCCCCAAGAGAGCTCTTTGCTCAAGGTAAAAGACATTTAGCTTGCTAACATTCTAACTTATAAACTGATAATGTGCTCCAAATATAAATTAAAGCATGATGTTAGCATGAAATGTACCATCCATTAGTGTAACAATCAATAAAAACATATGCGCTGATCCACCATGGGCTCTGCCACCTCAGCCATACTGTCCACTCCTATTTATCTCGTGATCTCAACAAAACAACTTTTTTTCATGTTGTGATCATGAGATAAATACGTTGTGATTATTTATTTATTCGTATGTCCTCTCTGGACTTCAGCATTTGTGGGTTCGATTACACGCTCAAAATGGCCAGAAAAAAAATACTTTCTTACGAAACTCACCAGTCTATTCTTGTTCTGAGAAATGAAGGCTATTCCTTGCAAGAAATTGCCAAGAAACTGAAGATCTCGTACAACGCTGTGTACTACTCCTTTCACAGAACAGGAAAAACTGGCTCTAACCAGAATAGAAAGAGGAGTGGGAGGCCCGAGTGCACAACTGAGCAAAACACCAGTCTCAACGTCCACAGTGAAGAGGCGACTCCAGGATGCTGGCGTTCTAGGCAGAGTTCCTCTGTTCTGTGTCTGTGTTCTTTTTCCCATCTTAATCTTTTATTGGCCAGTCTGAGATATGTCTTTTTCTTTCCAACTCTGCCTAGAAGGCCAGCATCCCAGAGTCGCCTCTTCACTGTGGACGTTGAGACTGGTGTTTTTCTGGTACTATTTAATGAAGTACCAGAGGAATTGTGAGGTGTCTGTTTTTCAAACTAGACACTCTAATGTACTTGTCCTCTTGCTCAGTTGTGCACCAGGGCCACCCACTCCTCTTTCTATTCTGGTTAGAGCCCGTTTGCGCTGTTCTGTGAAGAGAATAGTATACAGCGTTGTACAAGAACATCAGTTTCTTGGCAATTGCTCGCATGGAATAGCTGACGATTTTCAGAAGAAAGTACTTTGGCCATTTTGAGTCTGTAATCGACTCCACAAATGCTGGTGCTCCAGATACTCAACTAGTCAAAAGAAGGCCAGTTTTATTGCTTCTTTAATCAGGACAACAGTTTTCAGCTGTGCTAACATAATTGCAAAAGGGTTTCTAATGGTCAATTGTCCTTTTAAAATGATAAATTTGGATTAGCTAACACAACACTCCATTGGAACACAGGAATCATGGTTGCTGATAATGGGCCTCTGTACGCCTATGTAGATATTCCATAAGAAATCATCCATTTCCAGGTACAATAGTCATTTTCAACATTAACATATATATACACACACACACATATACACACACAGTACAAGTCAAAAGACTAGACAAACCAACTCATTCAAAAGGTTTTTCTTTATTTTTACTATTTTCTACATTGTAGAATAGTGAAGACATCAAAACTATGAAATAACACATGAAATCATGTAGTAACCAAAAAAGTGGTGAACAAATCTAAATATATTTTATATTTGAGATTCTTCAAAGTAGCCACCCTTTTCCTTTGACAACTTTGCACACTCTTGGCATTCTCTCAACCAGCTTCATGAGGTAGTCACCTGGAATTTCCATTAACAGCTGTGCCATGTTAAAGGTTAATTTGTGGAATTTCTTTCCTTCTTCATGCGTTTGAGCCAATCAGTTGTGTTGTGACGAGGCATGGGTGGTATACAGAAGATAGCCCTATTTGGTAAAGGACCAAGTCTATATTATGGCAAGAACAGCTCAAATAAGCAAGAGAAAAGACAGTCCATCATTACCTTAAGACATGAAAGTCATTCAATACAGAAAACTTCAAGAACTTTGAAAGTTTCTTCAACTGCAGTCACAAAAACCATCATGTGCTATGATGAAACTGGCTCTCATGAGGACCGCCACAGGAAAGGAAGACCCAGACTTACCTCTGCTGCAGAAGATAAGTTCATTAGAGTTAACTGCACCTCAGATTGCAGCCCAAATAAATGCTTCACAGAGTTCAAGTAACAGACACATCTCAACATCAACTGTTTAGAGGAGACTGTGTGAATCAGGCCTTCATGGTTGAAATGGCTAGACTGTAAACTCTCTTTCCAGATTCACATTAAGCATCTCCAATCCAAAATTAAATATAGAATTGGCTTCCTATTTCGCAACAAAGCCTCCTTCACTCATGCTGCCAAACATACCCTCGTAAAACTGACTATCCTTGACTTCAGCGATATCATTTACAAAATAGCCTCAAGCAAATTGGATGCAGTCTATCACAGTGCCATTTGTTTGGTCACCAAAGCCCCATACACTACCCACCACTGCGACCTGTATGCTCTCATTGGCTGGTCCTCGCTACATATTCGTCACCAAACCCACTGGCTCCAGGTCATCTATAAGTCTTTGCTAGGTAAAGCTCCGCCTTATCTCAGCTCACTGGTCACCATAGCAACACCCAACCGTAGCACGCGCTCCAGCAGGTATATTTCACTGGTCATCCCCAAAGCCAACACCTCCTTTGGCCCTTTCCTTCCAGTTCTCTGCTGCCAATGACTGGAACAAATTGTAAAAATCACTGAATTTGGAGTCTTATATCTCCCTCACTAACTTTAAGCATCAGCTGTCAGAGCAGCTGCAGCTGTACACAGCTCATCTGTAAATAGCCCATCCAACCAACTACCTACCTCATCCTCCTATTTGTTTTTGGTTTTTTGCACACCAGTTTTTCTACTTGCACATCCTCATCTGCACATATATATGACTCCAGTGTAAATTGCTAAATTGTAATTACTTCGCCACTATTTATTACCTTTACCTCCTTACTTCATTTGCACACACTGTATACAGATTTTTCTATTGTGTTATTGATTGTACGTTTGTTTATCCCATGTGTAACTCTGTGTCGTTGTTTTTGTCGCACTGCTTTGCTTTATCAACTTGCCGACCTGGTTAAATAAAGGTGAAATATATATTTTTTTTAATGCTGCAAAGAAACCACTGCTAAAGGACACCAATAAGAAGAATGGACTTGCTTGGGTCAAGAAGCACGAGCAATGGATATTAGACTGGTGAAAATCTGTCATTTGGTCTGATGAGTCCAAATCTGAGATTTTTGGTTCCATCCGCCATGTTGTTGTGAGACGCAGAGTAGGTGAACGGATGATTTTCGCATATGTGGTTCTCACCGTGAATCATGGAGGAGGTGTGATGGTGCTTTGCTGGTGACACTGTCAGTGATTTATTTAGAATTCAAGGCACATTTTACCGGCATGGCTACCAATGCATTCTGCAGTGATACGCCATCCCTTCTTGGTTTGCGCTTAGTGGGACTATCATTTGTTTTTCAGCAGGACAATGACCCAACACACCTCCAGGCCGTGTAAGGGCTATTTGACCAAGAAGGAGAGTGATGGAGTGCTGCATCAGATGACATGGCCACCCAACCTCAACACAATATTTTATTTCATAAATGTTTTATTTCACCTTCATTTAACCAGGTAGGCCAGTTGAGAACAAGTTCTCATTTACAACTGCGACCTGGCCAAGATAAAGCAAAGCAGTGCGACACAAACAACAACACAGAGTTACACATGGAATAAACAAACGTACATTCAATAACACAATTGAAAAATATATATACAGTGTGCGCAAATGTGGTAAGATTAGGGAGGTAAGGCAATAGTTGAGATGGTTTGGGATGAGTTGGACCGCAGAGTGAAGGAAAAGCAGACAAGTGCTCAACATGTGGGAACTCCTTCAAGACTGTTGGAAAAGCATTCCAGGTGAAACTGGTTGAGAGAATACCAAGAGTGTGTAAAGCTGTCATCAAGGCAAAGGGTGGCTACTTTGAAGAATCTCAAATATAAAATATATTTTTTGAAAAAGAAAGAAAGAAAAACACTGGAATGAGTAGGTGTGTCCAAACTTTGGACAGGTACTGTATATATACAGTCAATGGCCAAAAGTTGAGAATTACACAAATATTAATTTTCACAAAGTCTGCTGCCTCAGTTTGTATGATGGCAATTTGCATATACTCCAGAATGTTATGAAGAGTGATCATATAAATTGCAGTAATTGCAAAGTCCCTCTTTGCCATCCAAATTAACTGAATTCCAAAAAAAACATATCCACTGCATTTCAGCCCTGCCACAAAAGGACCAGCTGACATCATGTCAGTGATTCTCTCGTTAACACAGGTGTGAGTGTTGATGAGGACAAGGCTGAAGATCACTCTGTCATGCTGATTGAGTTCGAATAACAGACTGGAAGCTTCAAAATGAGGGTGGTGTTTGGAATCATTGTTCTTACTGTCATGTTTGTCATTTATTGTCATGTCTTGTCCCTGTGCTCCCCATGCTATTCGTTTCCCTCTGCTGGTCTTGTTTGGTTCTATCCCTCTCTCTCCCCCTCCCTCTCTCACTCTCTCGCTCTCTCTTCTCTCTGTCGTTCCGTTCCTGCTCCCAGCTGTTCCTATTCCCCTAATCATCATTTAGTCTTCCCACACCTGTTCCCGATCCTTTCCCCTGATTAGATTCCCTATTTATTCCTTTGTAATCCGTTCCTGTTCCGTCGGTTCCTCGTATTGTATTCACCATGTTGTGATTGCGTTTCGCCCTGTCCTGTCGTGTTTTTTGCCGTGATTGTGTATCACCCTGTCCTGTCGTGTTTTGTGCCTTCATCAGACGCTGCGTGTGAGCAGGTGTCTCAGTCGACTACGGCCTGCGCCTACCCGAAGCGACCTGCAGTCTGTGGCCGCTTCTCCAGTTGTTTTCCCTCTACAAATCTAGAGGATGTCAGTTATTCCGTTTTGAACATTATTAAACTCTGTTTCTGTTAAGTCGCTTTTGGGTCCTCTTTTACCTGCATGACAGAAGGAACCGACCAAGGAATGGACCCAGCGACTTCAGACGCTCGTTACACTGCCGTCGAGATCCAAGGAGCCATGCTCGGCAGACACGAGCAGGAATTGTCCGCTGCTCGCCATGCCGTGGAGAACCTGGCCGCTCAGGTTTCCGACCTCTCTGGACAGTTCCAGAGTCTACGTCTCGTGCCACCTGTTACTTCCTGGCCTGCCGAGCCTCCAGAACCTAGGGTTAATAACCCACCTTGCTACTCCGGGCAGCCCACTGAGTGCCGCTCCTTTCTCACGCAGTGTGAGATTGTGTTCTCTCTCCAACCCAACACATACTCTAGAGAGAGAGCTCGGGTTGCTTACGTCATTTCACTCCTTACTGGCCGGGCTCGAGAATGGGGCACAGCTATCTGGGAGGCAAGGGCTGATTGCTCTATCAAATTCCAGAACTTTAAAGAGGAGATGATTCGGGTTTTTGACCGTTCAGTTTTTGGTGGGGAGGCTTCTAGGGCCCTGGCTTCCTTATGCCAAGGTGAACGGTCCATAACGGATTATTCCATTGAGTTTCGCACTCTTGCTGCCTCTAGTGAGTGGAACGAGCCGGCGCTGCTCGCTCGTTTTCTGGAGGGACTCCACGCAGTGGTTAAGGATGAGATTCTCTCCCGGGAGGTTCCTTCAGATGTGGACTCTTTGATTGCTCTCGCCATCCGCATAGAACGACGGGTAGATCTTCGTCACCGGGCTCGTGGAAGAGAGCTCGCATCAACGGTGTTTCCCTGCTCCGCATCGCAACCATCTCCCTCCTCTGGCTTTGAGACTGAGCCCATGCAGCTGGGAGGGATTCGCATCTCGAATAAGGAGAGGGAACGGAGGATCACCAACCGCCTGTGCCTCTATTGCGGAGTTGCTGGACATTTTGTTAATTCATGTCCAGTAAGAGGCCAGAGCCCATCAGTAAGCGGAGGGCTACTGGTGAGCGCTACTACTCAGTCCTCTTCATCTAGATCTTGTACTACTATGTCGGTCCATCTACGCTGGACCGGTTCGGGTGCTACATGCAGTGCCTTGATTGACTCTGGGGCTGAGGGTTGTTTCATGGACGAAGCATGGGTTCGGAAACATAACATTCCTTTCAGACCGTTAGACAAGCCTACGCCCATGTTTGCCTTAGATGGTAGTCATCTTCCCAGTATCAAATTTGAGACACTACCTTTAACTCTCACAGTATCTGGTAACCACAGTGAGACTATTTCTTTTTTGATTTTCCGTTCACCGTTTACACCTGTTGTTTTGGGTCATCCCTGGCTAGTATGTCATAATCCTTCTATTAATTGGTCTAGTAATTCTATCCTATCCTGGAACGTTTCTTGTCATGTGAAGTGTTTAATGTCTGCCATCCCTCCCGTTTCTTCTCTCCCTACTTCTCAGGAGGAACCTGGCGATTTGACAGGAGTGCCGGAGGAATATCATGATCTGCGCACGGTCTTCAGTCGGTCCCGAGCCAACTCCCTTCCTCCTCACCGGTCGTATGATTGTAGTATTGATCTCCTTCCAGGGACCACGCCTCCTCGAGGTAGACTATACTCTCTGTCGGCTCCCGAACGTAAGGCTCTCGAGGATTATTTGTCTGTGTCTCTTGACGCCGGTACCATAGTGCCTTCTTCTTCTCCGGCCGGGGCGGGGTTCTTTTTGTTAAGAAGAAGGACGGTACTCTGCGCCCCTGCGTGGATTATCGAGGGCTGAATGACATAACGGTTAAGAATCGTTATCCGCTTCCCCTTATGTCATCAGCCTTCGAGATTCTGCAGGGAGCCAGGTGCTTTACTAAGTTGGACCTTCGTAACGCTTACCATCTCGTGCGCATCAGAGAGGGGGACGAGTGGAAAACGGCGTTTAACACTCCGTTAGGGCATTTTGAGTACCGGGTTCTGCCGTTCGGTCTCGCCAATGCGCCAGCTGTTTTTCAGGCATTAGTTAATGATGTTCTGAGAGACATGCTGAACATTTTTGTTTTTGTCTATCTTGACGATATCCTGATTTTTTCTCCGTCACTCGAGATTCATGTTCAGCACGTTCGACGTGTTCTACAGCGCCTTTTAGAGAATTGTCTCTACGTAAAGGCTGAGAAGTGCTCTTTTCATGTCTCCTCCGTTACTTTTCTCGGTTCCGTTATTTCCGCTGAAGGCATTCAGATGGATTCCGCTAAGGTCCAAGCTGTCAGTGATTGGCCCGTTCCAAGGTCACGTGTCGAGTTGCAGCGCTTTTTAGGTTTCGCTAATTTCTATCGGCGTTTCATTCGTAATTTCGGTCAAGTTGCTGCCCCTCTCACAGCTCTTACTTCTGTCAAGACGTGTTTTAAGTGGTCCGGTTCCGCCCAGGGAGCTTTTGATCTTCTAAAAGAACGTTTTACGTCCGCTCCTATCCTCGTTACTCCTGACGTCACTAGACAATTTATTGTCGAGGTTGACGCTTCAGAGGTAGGCGTGGGAGCCATTCTATCCCAGCGCTTCCAGTCTGACGATAAGGTTCATCCTTGCGCTTATTTTCTCATCGCCTGTCGCCATCTGAGCGCAACTATGATGTGGGTAACCGTGAACTGCTCGCCATCCGCTTAGCCCTAGGCGAATGGCGACAGTGGTTGGAGGGGCGACCGTTCCTTTTGTCGTTTGGACAGACCATAAGAACCTTGAGTACATCCGTTCTGCCAAACGACTTAATGCCCGTCAAGCTCGTTGGGCGTTGTTTTTCGCTCGTTTCGAGTTTGTGATTTCTTACCGTCCGGGTAGCAAGAACACCAAGCCTGATGCCTTATCCCGTCTGTTTAGTTCTTCTGTGGCTTCTACTGATCTCGAGGGGATTCTTCCTTATGGGCGTGTTGTCGGGTTGACAGTCTGGGGAATTGAAAGACAGGTTAAGCAAGCACTCACGCACACTGCGTCGCCGCGCGCTTGTCCTAGTAACCTCCTTTTCGTTCCTGTTTCCACTCGTCTGGCTGTTCTTCAGTGGGCTCACTCTGCCAAGTTAGCTGGTCATCCCGGTGTTCGAGGCACTCTTGCGTCTATTCGCCAGCGCTTTTGGTGGCCGACTCAGGAGCGTGACACGCGCCGTTTCGTGGCTGCGTGTTCAGACTGCGCGCAGAAGAAGTCTGGTAATTTTTTTCTGCTTCTGCTCCTGGTCTTGCTGGGTCTCAGTCTGTTCCCTGCCATCGCATCTCTCCTGTTCTTGTCCCTGCCCTTGCTGTGTCTCAGTCTGTCCCTAGTTCTCATTTTTTTTTTAGAGTAGTACCCTAGTTTCCCTTTTTATCGTTTTTCGTTACGGTCCTGAGGAGAGGAGTTGGGTTCTTTCTCGGGACGTGCTGGACCGTTTGATCTATGATTTCCTCCGTTGCTGCCAGTGTTCCTCCTCGAGAGCGCCAGGAGGCGCTCGGTGAGTGGGGGGGTACTGTCATGTTTGTCATTTATTGTCATGTCTTGTCCCTGTGCTCCCCATGCTATTCGTTTCCCTCTGCTGGTCTTGTTTGGTTCTATCCCTCTCTCTCCCCCTCCCTCTCTCACTCTCTCGCTCTCTCTTCTCTCTGTCGTTCCGTTCCTGCTCCCAGCTGTTCCTATTCCCCTAATCATCATTTAGTCTTCCCACACCTGTTCCCGATCCTTTCCCCTGATTAGATTCCCTATTTATTCCTTTGTAATCCGTTCCTGTTCCGTCGGTTCCTCGTATTGTATTCACCATGTTGTGATTGCGTTTCGCCCTGTCCTGTCGTGTTTTTTGCCGTGATTGTGTATCACCCTGTCCTGTCGTGTTTTGTGCCTTCATCAGACGCTGCGTGTGAGCAGGTGTCTCAGTCGACTACGGCCTGCGCCTACCCGAAGCGACCTGCAGTCTGTGGCCGCTTCTCCAGTTGTTTTCCCCTCTACAAATCTAGAGGATGTCAGTTATTCCGTTTTGAACATTATTAAACTCTGTTTCTGTTAAGTCGCTTTTGGGTCCTCTTTTACCTGCATGACACTTACTCTGTCAAAAAAGGTTAATCTAGGCTATGATCCCTTATTGATGTAACTCTGATCCACTTCAATCAGTGTAGATGAAGGGGAGAAGACAGGTTAAATAAGGGTTGTTTAGCCTTGAGACAATTGAGACATGGATTGTGTGTGTGCCATTGAAATAAAATAAAATGATATTAGTCACATGCGCCGAATTCAACAGGTGTAGGTAGACCTTACAGTGAAATGCTTACTTACGAGCCCCTAACCAACAGTGCACTTTCAAAAAAATACAGATAAGAATAAGAGATAAAAGTAACAAGTAATTAAAGAGCAGCATTAAAAATAACGATATATACAGGGGTGCCGGTACAGGGGTGCTGGTACAGAGTCAATGTGTGGGGGCACCGGTTAGTTGAGGTAGTACATACATGTAGGTAGGGTTACGAAAGTGACTATGCATAAATGACAACAGAGAGTGGCAGTGGTGTGGAGAGGGAATGGGAGGGGGGGCAATGCAAATAGTTCGGGTAGCCATTTGACTAGATGTTCAGGAGTCTTATGGCTTGGGGGTGAATGGGCAAGACAACATTTTTAAATGCCTTTGAGCAGGCTGGTAGTAGGTGCAAGGCGTAATAGTTTGTGTCAAAAACTAGAACGCTGCAGGGTTTTTCACACTCAACAGTGTCCCGTGTGCATCAACAATGGTCCACAACCCAAAGGACAACCAGCCAACTTGACACAACTGTGGGAAGCATTGGAGTCAATATATGTGCCTTAAGCACATCCCTCAACTAGTCTTGTCATGTCCCCCATATAAATTGCAAAGAACAAATCTCCCTTCTTGCGCAATACAATGTCAGTCGCTTTATACATTGTTACTATGCCAAGCACCTTAAATCACATGAACCCACGCTAAAGGACCTTCCTAAAATTTTAAAGGATGCTCTCAATGTTACAAATAAAACGACTAGCACAGCAGGATACAGTCATAATTCAGTAGTAACACCAGTTACTATGATCAAGTCAAGGTTAACTAATTAACTCCTAAAATCAAGGATGTTGAAGCTACAGGAGCCTGTAAATTAGTCATACCCTGAACATCAGTCAAATACACAACAGCTGAAAATATAATTTACTGATGAGCTAATGTTTTATGCATTTACGTAGGCAAGTGACCAAGCCTAATAATCCTGCAGTCGAAACAAATGCTCGGAGTGAATTGGTTCTTGTGGTCTGGCTACCAGCACCTTGGCGAGCACCAATGGTCCCTGTGACCCTGTCACTCATCACTGTGGCTGGTGGTGACTGTAGTGGGTGGGGGAGGGAGGTTTGGGGACTGGTGAACCGTGGAGTTGGAACCACAGTCAATGTAGCGGTAGGCTTCCAGGGTATTCTGGGTCGTGCGCACAATGTAGGAGGTTTTCACAGACGTCCTGGGAACAAAACAGTTCTGATGAACAATTGAATAAAAAAATAAGTCAATATCAGAGAAGGTAAATGCATGAGGACATAAAGGCAAGAATTAAAGGCAAGAGGGAAGGAGGTAGGATATGCTTAATGCATGAAAACCACAATATTGTGAACCTTGATGCTTGCCATGGTGCAGAAGGCACTGAAGGGTGAAAAATGTGGTTAGGACCTGTTCAATTTTCATCTAATTTTACATTGGCGCGTTATGTTCAGTAGTTTTAAAACATGCAGAGATTGTGCAGAGAGCCACATGAATTCACAGAAATACTCATTATAAATGTTGATGAAAATTCAAGTGTTATCCATGGAACTTTAGATACACTTCCCCTTAATGCAACTGCTGTGTCAGATTTTTTTTTTTACTTTACGGAAAAAGCATAATCCGAGAACGGCGCTCAGAGCCCAAACCAGCCAGAGAAATATCCACCATGTTGGGTAGTCAACATTAGTCATAAATAACATTATAAATATTCACTTACCTTTGATGATCTTCATCAGAATGCACTCCCAGCACTCGCAGTTCCACAATAAATGCTTGTTTTGTTCGATAATGTCCATCATTTATGTCCAAATAGCTTCTTTTGTTAGGGCGTTTGGTAAACAAATCCGTTCTGGTCCAGTCGGACGAAAGTTCAAAAATGTATATTATAGGTCGAAAACACTTGTCAAACTAAGTATAGAATGTTTTTATCATAAATGTTCAATAATGTTCCAACCGGAGAATTCCATTGTCTGTAGAAAAGCAATGGAACGAGAGGTACCTCTCATGCGAAATGTGCATGACTGAGAACGAGGCTGCAGGCAGATCCCTTAGTCAAACAGCTCTCATCCGGCCCCCCTTCAGAGGAGCAGCCTGAAACAACGTTCTAAAGTCGGTTGACATCTAGTGGAAGCCTTAGGAAGTGCAAAATAACCCGTATCCCACTGTGTATTCGATAGGGGTGAGTTCAAAAACTACAAACCTCAGATTTCCCACTTCCTGTTTGGTTTTTGTCTCAGGTTTTTGCCTGCCATATGAGTTCTGGTATACTCACAGACATCATTCAAACAGTTTTAGAAACTTCAGAGTGTTTTCTATCAAATACTAATAATAATATGCATATATTCACATCTGGGACAGAGTAGCAGGCAGTTCACCCTGGGCACGCTATTCATCCAAAAGTGAAAATGCTGCCCCCTATACAAAAGTTCAAATAAACCCCACAAATTCTTGTGAGCTTTCTCGATTACCTGTGAGATAATGACAAACAAAAAATATAACTTTCAAACCTGATTTTCATCATTATATACATTTTTTATTATACATTTTATTAGGTACATATATCTAGTACTGCGTAGGGCCCCCGTTTGCCTCCACAACAGCCTGAATTATTGACGGTGTTGTACGGTAAGAGATGCCCTTCTGCACACCATTGTTATAAACTGCTGTTATTTGAGCATTTGTGGCCTTTCTGTTAGCTTGAATGAGTCTGGACATTCTCCTCTGACCTGTCTCATTAACAAGGTGTTTTTGCCCACAGAACTGCCACTCACTTCTTATCGCACCATTCTCTGTATACTCTAGAGACTGTAGTACGTAAAAATCCCAGGAGGGCAGCTGTTTCTGAGATGCTGGAACCACCATGTGCCACACCAACAATCATACCACGGTCAAAGTTGCTTAGATTACACATCTTGCCCGTTCTAATATTTTTGTCGAACAACAACTAAAGCTCTTTACTCTATAGATTGAGTTGCAGGCAGCCACATTATTCTCTGTTCGAAGGAGCAGGCTATTTGCGTTAACATGCAGCTGTACCTAATAAAGTGGCCGGTGACTGTGCATCTAACTGTCAGGACCTTCAAAATGGTGTGATATCTGGGCCAGCTGTCCAGCTTCTTGCACTGTGGTGCAGATCTATGATCATGTTTCCCCTGTCTATATGCTATCCTTATTCTTTGCTTCATAGCAACACTGACCCTAGCTCAACACCCATACTCTGAGAAGCTTGATAACTGCATGCCCAGATTAGCTTAAATGACATGAGTAGGATTTAACATTTAATAGCCATAGAAGTTCAAGCTTATCAGAGTACGGGTGCTGATCTAGGGTCAGTATTATACACTATGCAAATTGAATTCAAACATGCAGGAATTTCTCATAATTCAACAAGAAACTCCCTATACATTCAAGTTATATGTTCTAAAATGTAAGATTTGTGCATGCCTATGTACATCACAAAACAAATTGTCACAATATTGCACAAAACAATTTGGTTCACTGTTGATTGACTTTAAATGTCTGGTTGAGGGCTCCCTTTTGACTATCAAGTGATGATCAAGTGATGATTCTTTGATTTCATAAATACGTTCTCAACCAATAGATCAGCTTAGCTTGAGTCATGTTGTCTAATATTTTTAGTACACTATGCTTATGGCAAGTAAGTCAGGCTATATAACAGTAAATGAAATGATATGTCAGTTGTTGGAGGCACATTCTTACTTTACACTTGGTTATAAATTATATAATATTAATTATAATACATTCTTTGTATGATAGCTAACTCACCATCAACAGGGTGTAGGCCTACTTGACCCCCTGAAGTGCCCGATGAGGTTCCAGATGAACTTGCTGTTGACAATGAAATTGTACAATACAAATGATCAGCATGCACCATTAGGCCTAGATATCCACAGCATAAAATATGTCGCTATAAACTTTCATTCAAACTGCAGAGGAGTATATTGCTCAGTTACTCATGCTTATTTCTTAACTTGACCGCACCATTTCAGTGGTATCTGGCAATATACCTAGGGAAATCTTCTAATATTCTCTTTGTGGACTGCTAGACAATTCACCGTGTTTGCTAGCTAACTAATGCTACAACATTTGAGTGAAAAGCAAATGATTAGAGCTAGCTTTGGCCAGTCTGCATTCTTCCCTTTGGTGAACATGTGTTCCTTTGGCCAGTCTTCTTGCTAAGTTAACGTTAGCAGTCTGAACATGTGGTTTCTATGTGTGCAAAAAGTACACATCAAATAATGTTCAACTGATGCCCAGCAAAAATCTAATTTATACTTTCAGAGTATGTGTCATCATACTTACAGTGCTCTATTTCTTCAAGACGATCAGCCTCCTCTCGAAGAAGCTCAGACACCGACACTCGTCGTGTAGACATGCTCACAGTGACAGAAATACATAAATAAATAAAAGTTGGCAAAAATAAATAAATAGGAAAATAAATAAATACAGGAATAAATGGTCAAGGAAATAAATAGGGAAATAAATAAATACAGAAATTCATCATTAGGAAAATAGATATTTTGGAAAAATAAGTAAATGCAAAAGTACTCATTTATATCAAATTGTGTTGATTTATTTCCGTGTATATTCTTTTTTTTACATTTATGTGCATATATATACTTGTTTATTTATTTATTTTTGATTTTGGCCGTCTTGGTCCTCCATAGGGGTGAGGTAGATGGTGAAAAAACAACTATTTAATCAATTTTGAAATCAGGCTTGTCGTGACGTGACTATCATTCATGTGATGACATGCTATTTTTAGAATAATTAACTATGTTTAATTATTACACAATTAAATTAATAATGTAACAATGAACTAATTAGTAACTTGGGGCACCACGGGAAAAGTTTGTTAAATGAGTTACTGTTTCCCGAATTAACTCAAGAGTATACCCGAATATCTCGATATCATAACAGACAATCAATCATTTCCTCAAATCATTCTCATTCTGAAAGTTGTAGACTCTCCACAAACCCGGGTCTCACCCAGGTCTTACTAAATTTCCTGGGTCTCACTAAATCTCCACAAACCCGGGTCTCACTAATCATTCCATTCCACACAAATTGAGTTGATTATTTATTTACTAACAAGCTAAATGATAACATAAGATACACACAGTCTAGGTTATTGCTTAGAACTTAATACAATGACAACAGGTCCCTAGCGGACCAACACATTATGACACGTGTTTTGAGAGAGAGAGAGACTTGGATAAATTTGTAAACTACGCTTAGTTTAGCCCTAATACCTTGCCCCGAACTGCCGTTCTTATGGGTAAGAAGTGCAATGCATGTATTTACATGTTGAAGGTCTCCATTGGGTATCTCTGTTGGGCCCACTTCAGATGGCCTGGTCTTTCATCCTCAGGTGTAAGTCTCTGATTTTCCACAAGATGTCACAATGTCCTTTCTCTTAGTTGTCTGTTTCCTTGCACTCGTTCTATAAGAGTGGTCTATGTCGACACCGTTTCAAATTAGAGGATTTGGCTATTTCAACCATGTATGTATAAAATTGAGCACACCGCCATGCAATCTCCATAGACAAACATTGGCAGTAGAATGGCCCATACTGAAGAGCTCAGTGACTTTCAACGTGGTAGTCATATGATGCAACCTTTCCAACAAGTTAGTTTGTCAAATTTCTGCCCTGCTAGAGCTGCACTGCATAACATACTTTTAGTTATGTAGTGTACTTACACCAATCGGTGCGCCCTTCGTGGTAAGTTATTACCTCGAAATATAAACCAAAAAAACTAAACCTGTAACATCAATTACATAAGTATTCACACCCCTGAGTCAATGCATGTTAGAATCACCTTTGGAAGTGATTACAGCTGTGTCTTTCTGAGTAAGTCTAAGAGCTTTGTACACCTGGATTGTACAATATTTACACATTATTATTTAAAAAATTCTTCATGCTCGGTCAAGTTGGTTGATCATTGATCAAGCCATTTAAGTCTTGCCATATATTGTCATTCCAATTTAGGTCAAAATTAGGCCACATTCAATGTTGTCTTGGTAAGCAACCAGTGTATATTTGGCCTTATGTTTTAGATTTTTTCCTGCTGAAAGATGAATGTGTCTCCCAGTATATGTTGGAAAGGAGACTGAATCAAGTTTTCCTCTAAGATTTTGCCTGCTCTTAGCTCTATTCCATTTATTTTTATCTTAAAAAACCTGCCTAGTCCTTGCCGATGACAAGCACACTAATAACATGATACAGCCACCACCATGTTTGAAAATATCAGTGATCTGTTGATTTGCCCCAAACATAACACTTTGTATTAGTGCCTTTGTATCCTGGAAACGGGATACATGTTTTGGAATATTTTTGTTCTGTACAAGCTTCCTTTTCACTCAGTAATTTAGGTTAATATTATGGAGTAACTACAATGTCAGTTCTCCTATCACAGACATTAAACTCTAACTGTTTTGAAGTCACCTTTGGTCTCAGTGAAATCCCTGAGCAGTTTCCTTACTTTCCGGCAACTGAGTTAGGAAGGCCGCCTGTATCTTTGTAGTGATTGGGTGTATTGATACATCATCAAAATGATTAATTAATAACCTCACCTTGCTCAAAGAGATATTCAATACATACAATATATGTCTCTGGTTATTGGTATTGCCAATAGCCGGCTAGCTACCTATCTAGCTAGCATGCTAATTGGCATCAAATCATCAATCTAGCCAACTAACCTGTAAGCCTAGCTAGCTTCTTAGGGATAGGGGGGGCAGTATTCAGAAGTTTGGATGACTGAGGTGCCCAAACTGCTTGTTACTCAGGCCCAGAAGCTAGAATCTGCATATAATTGGTAGTATTGGATAGAAACACTATAAAGTTTCCAAAACTGTTAAAATAATGTCTGTGAGTATAACAGAACTTATATAGCAGGCAAAAACCCAAGGAGAATCCATGCAGATTTTTGTTTTTGGAGCTCACCACTCATTGGAATACCTTCCAGATTGCAGTTCCTAGGGCTTCCAGTAGATGTCAACAGTCTTTAGAAAGAGTTTCAAGCTAGTTTTTCTAGGTGACTCCCATTTTGGCTGTAGTATTGTGGCGCGAACTTTGTTATTTATTTATCTCCAGTAATGAACATACTATTCTCCATCTTAAATTGTATCTTTTATTTACATAATTACGGTACCTGAGGACTGATTAGAAACATTGTTTGACTTGTTTGGACAAAGTTTATTGGTAACTTTTGGAATTCATTTGTATGCATTTTGAACTAGGGAAACCGGTGGATTACTGAATCAAGCGCGCCAACTAAACTGACTTTTTTGGGATATAAAGCACTTTTTCGAACAAAGGGACCATTTGTTATGTAGCTGGGACCCTTGGAATTTAAAACAGAGGAGGATCTTCAAAGGTAAGTGATTTATTTTATCACTATTTCTGACTTGTGACGCCTTTGTACGCGGGGCGCTGTCCTCAGTTAATCGCATGGTATGCTTTCGCCGTAAAGCCTTTTTGAAACCTGACAAAGTGGCTGGATAACCAAGAAGTTAAGCTTTTAAATGATATATGACACTTGTATTTTCATGAATGATTAATATTACGAATGTTGTATTTTGAATTTCGCTCTCTGCAAATTCACCGGATGTTGTCGAGGTGGGGCGCTAGCGGCACGCCTAGCCCAACTAACTAATATATTTAAAGATTGGTTAGTTTCTTACCATAAATCGCACTAAACCAATTTAAATTCAGGCTGTAACAAGACAAAATTTGGAAAAAGTCAATGGGTGTAACTACTACTGAAGGCACTGTATTTATGTAATTAGCAGTCTCATTAAAGTTTGGTTACATTTTCTAGCGCCTCCCTCATGTTAGCATCGGTGTGGACATGAGAGGCTGTAGCCATATCACCTAGATTACACTTTGACATGTAGGCTGATTATGTATCTACATTTTTACTAAAATGAACTCAGCAAAAAAAAAAAAAAAAACATCCTCTCACTGTCAACTGCATTTATTTTCAGCAAACCTGTCTAAATATTTGAATGAACATAACAAGATTCAACAACTGAGATATAAACTGAACAAGTTCCACAGACATGTCACTAACAGAAATGGAATAATATGTCCCTAAACAAAGGGGGGGTTCAAAATCAAAAGTAAGTCAGTATCTGGTGTGGCCACCAGCTGCATTAAGTAGTGCAGTGCATCTCCTCCTCGTGGGCTGCACCAGATTTGCTGTGAGATGTTACCCCACTCTTCTACAAAGGCACCTACAAGTTCCTGGACATTTCTGGGGGGGAATGGCCCTAGTCCTCACCCTCAGATCCAACAGGTCCCAGACGTTCTCAATGGGATTGAGATCCGGGCCCTTCACTGGCCATGTCAAAACACTGACATTCCTGTCTTCCAGGAAATCACACACAGAACAGGCAGTATGGCTGGTGGCATTGTCATGCTGTCAGGATGAGCCTGCAAGGAAGGGTACCACATGAGGGAGGAGGATGTCTTCCCTGTAACGTGAGATTGCCTGCAATAAAAACAAGTTCAGTCCGATGATGCTGTGACACACCGCCCCAGACCATGACGGACCCTCTACCTCCAAATCGATTCCGCTCCGAGTACAGGCCTCGGTGTAACGTTCATTCCTTCGACAATAAATGCAAATCCGACCATCATCCCTGGTGAGACAAAACCGCGACTCGTAAGTGAAGAGCACTTTTTGCCAGTCCTGTCTGGTCCAGCGATGGTGGTTTTGTGACCATAGGCAACGTTGTTGCCGGTTATGTCTGGTGAGGACCTGCCTTACAACAGGCCTACAAGCTCTCAGTCCAGCCTCTCTCAGCCTATTGCGGACAGTCTGAGCACTGATAGAGGGATTGTGCGTTCCTGGTGTAACTCGGGCAGTTGTTGCAATCTTGTACCTGTCCCACAGGTGTGATTTTTGGATGTACCGATCCTGTGCAGGTGTTGTTACACGTGGTCTGCCACTGCGAAGACGCTGTCCATCCAGTCTCCAGTCTCCCTGTAGCGCTGTCTTTGGCGTTTCACAGTACGGACATTGCAATTTATTGCCCTGGCCACATCTGCAGTCCTCATACCGCTTTGCAGCATGCCTAAGGCACGTTCACGCAGATGAGCAGGGACCCTGGGCATATTTCTTTGTTTTTCCAGGGTCAGTAGAAAGGCCTCTTTAGTGTCCTAAGTTTTCATAACTGGGACCTTAATTGCCTACCGTCTGTAAGCTGTTAGTGTCTTAACGACCATTCCACGGGTGCATGTTCATTAATTGTTTATTGAACAAGCATGGGAAACAGTGTTTAAGCCCTTTATAATGAAGATCTGTGAAGTTATTTGGATTTTTACAAATTATCTTTGAAAGACAGGGTCCTGAAAAAGGGATGTTTCTTTTTTTGCTGAGTTATTTTAAAACATTCATTACAGTATAAACCTAGTATTTACTTGAAATGAGCCGCATTGTTTTTGCCGTGTGTCCCAGTCTGTTTTACGTCATCCTATGTTGTGATGAAAATACAAGTATCACAGATAGAAAGGACAGAATTTAATTACAATATTCAATGACTGTCATAGAACATTTGGCTGCATGTAGGTTAATTTAATCATTGACTAGACATGAGTTACTGTAAATTGTCATTTCCTTAACTATAGATGCTAGACTTTAAAAAAGCACTTACAAATGATGAAATGAACATCCCACATACCAAATGAAATATTAGAAAGAAAATAATCATAATATAACTACAGTATACAATTGTAAAATATTAATTTGGTTATGGATCATAAAAGCTCAATTTACATGTATCACATTTATCATAGAACAGCTACAACAAGTTGTCTTGGTCTTAAAGGGTTCTGAGGCATTTTTGTGGTGCTGCTTGTTCAAAGTTCAAATGATTTTAAGTTTCAAACACTAATTCAAATTAAGCAAGAGCCTTGTTGCCATCATTGTGAAATTAGTCTAAGCTGCTCTTGGTGAGAGATGCAGAGCTGCACACCGGTACATGACCTCCTGACAATAATGTTATAGATGGTCATGTTCGGTCTTTCCGGCCTACAGGCTTTGACACAATAACAACTTTTTGCAATATTCTCTATGGTAAATAACCAAGTGATTTTGGGTCACCTTTATATTGACCTTACATAACAATATTTCCTTTATTTGCCTATGATTTAATTAATTAAATTGTGTTTCATATTTCAAGATGCCAAACATATAGGCTTACAACAAACAGTTGAGCTGATGTAATCATCTTAGTACAAAACTTTGCAGTGTGTGTCCCCTATTTCTATAGCCATTTTCTTTCCCCTGTTACTAATAAAATGTTGGCGATCTTCACTTCAAGAACATATGCAGTAATCTGCAATTTTGCTTTCAAAACTGTCTCCAGAATCTCAGAAAATTGACAACATTGTCCAAGATAGTCTACACTGAGTGTATAAAACATTTCCATGAGACTGACCAGGTGAACGCTATGATTCCTTATTGATGTCACTTGCTAAATCCACTTCAGTGTATTTGAAGGGGAGGAGACAGGTTAAAGAAGAATGTTTAAGCATTGAATCAATTGAGACAAGAATTGTGTATGTGTGCTAATCAAAGGGTGAGTGTCTTTGAACAGGATATTGTTTGTGTCAAGAACTTTAACGCTGCTGGGTTTTTCACGCTCAACAGTTTCCCGTGTGTGTCAAGAATGGTCCACCACGCAAAAGACATCCAGCCAACATGACAACTGTGGTACGCATTGGAGTCAACATTGGTCAGAATCCCTGTGGAACGCTTTCGACACCTTGTTGAGTCCATGCCCTGACGAATTGAGGCTGTTATGAGGGCAAAAGGGGGAAATGAAACTCAATATTAGGAAGGTGTTCTTAATGTTTTGTATACTCAGTGTAAATAATGATTATAAAATTACATTGTCCAGGTCATACTAGTTGGTGACCTCAGGTTTCCTGTTTGTTCAGTATAGAGTCCAGGATTTTCTCGCACATATAAAGGCACCGAGGCACATGGAAGAAACCTGAAATAAAACGAAAGGAAGATTAATAGTCAGTGCAATCACAGACGTACACAAGGTCATAACACTTCATCTGATCCATTTATTTTGGGCAAAGAAACCAGTCTGATGAAGGTCCACCATGACCGAAACGTCTGTTTTTAATTCATTCATAATAAAATAGAAGTGTCGCGCCTCCACCACTTTTTGGTTGGGTAAAAGGAAGCCTTGGCAATCACTGTAATCAAATACAACCACATTGTATTTACTATATCCACTAGAGTGGGTGATATGGACATATGGAAACAAGGGCAAAACATAAAATATTACAAATTGAGCATATATCAAACAAATTTATACATTACTGTATTGTCTCAAAAAGGAGGTACAATTATTTGTGCCTGTCATAGTTTCTGATTAACCCCTTCTCTGGCCTGTTAACATTCTCACCTTTGAAAGGCCCTCCTTTAAAGTCCAGTGTCACTTTCCCTTGTTGGGTCAAATATCCAAACCACTCGCCATTCTCAGCATCAGAAAACTGCATAAACAGGAAGACAAAACAGCACACCACATTGCAAAAGGTTAGCTCCTCAAAGCAGTTTAGCTTAATTTGAGCTGCAGTACCAAATATTTGTGTTACTTATTCTCTACATATAAAATGACACCCATATTTCATGCCATTTCCATGTATTGTATTTTTAGCAGAACGATAGCAAAAAAATATAAATAAATTAAAACACACAATTAGACTGGAGTTCACTCACATGGCTGAAGGTGTAGTCGTACACTTGAGAGAATCGCTCCAGCAGGGCTGGCTCTTTGGTATGGCTGTAGGCCATCAGGTATGCGATGAGAGCCTCACAGTGCGGCCACCATAGCTTCATACTCCACTCCAACTGTGAAAACAGAACACATTGGCCCTGGTTCACATTTCTATAGTACTTTGTTCCCTTGTTTAGTCAATTAATAAAAAGGGTTGGACAAGCAAAAGCAATAGGTTTGGTCCCCTCAGTTGCCATTTCATCCATATTACTTTCACCCATTCAACCCTTTGTGATGAGTGTGGGTTTGAGCTGCCAAATGACTCCTACACTGATTTTTATGCTTGGTTGAACGACTCGTGCATTTGCAGCAAGCGCAGTGTTGTATTGATGGGTTCGGACTTTAAACTTTAAAATATGAAATATACTTATTCATGTTACTGAGGGAGAGGGGGAAATGTAGAACGTTTACATTCTGTCAGGATATGTTAATGTTAACCATCAGGGATCCTATGTGGAAAAGTGAGGAGTTGGGGCCGAGGTCAAGTATTTGTATTTATTATCAACCTCCATTAGCTGCTGCCAAAGCAGCAACATTAGGGCAGTTTATACAATTTTAAAAACATTACAATACATTCACAGATTTCACAACACACTGTGTGCCCTCAGGCCCCTACTCCACCACTAACACATATCTACAGTACTAAATCCATGTGTATGTATAGTGCGTATATTATTGTGTTACTACAGTGCGTATGTTACCATGACTACGTGGAACTCTATTCCACATCAAGTAACCGACGCAAAGCAGTAAATTTAGATTTAAAAAACGGATTAAAAAAAATCTTATGGAACAGCGGGGACTGTGAAGCAACAAATGCGTGTGTGTGTGTGTGTGTTTTTATGTGCATGTGTGTATTGTGTGTTTTTATGTGCATGTGTGTATTGTGTGTCTGTCTGTACCAATGTTTGTTGCTTCACAGTCCCCGCTGTTCCATAAGTTTTAAAAAAATCTATTTTTGAAATCTAAATTTACTGCTTGCGTCAGTTACTTGATGTGGAATAGAGTTCCATGTAGTCGTGGCTCTATGTAATACTGTCAGATGAAGTGAGGAAGAACAGAAATCACTAAGGTTCTGTCTAGCAACAGACGTGTAAAAGGGAAAGGAGATACCTTGTCAGTTGTACAACTGACAAGGTGAGTGTCTTCAGCATTTAACCCAACTTAACCCCTCTGAATTAGAGAGGTGCGGGGGCTGCCTTAATCGACATCCACGTCTTCGGCACCCGGGGAACAGTGGGTTAACTGCCTTGCTCAGGGGCAGATTTTTATCTTGTCAGCTCAGGGATTCAAATCCAGCAATTTGCTGTCCAGATGTGTAAGGAGGGGCTCAGCATTGGAGAAAGGGTTACATACCAGTGCTTGTGTGAATGTTTTTTGTCTTATGCAGCTGTATGACCCAGTGGGTGAATCAACTTGTGTTTTTTAACTCTATTTTACTCTATTTAGAAAACTAGTATGCAGGGGTGAAAGTAAGGCGTTATGGTCCGTTACGGCATCCCAGCAAAATAAATAGTGGGGGCCCATACCGGAAATAAATTAAGTCTACTTTCACAGGATGTACCTGTGTGGGGCAGTAACCGTCCACATCCAGGAAGTAGAGGAGCCCTCCGTGCTCCTTGTCCCAGCCTGTCAGAAAGGGGATCTCCATGAACTTGTCCACTGCTGTCCTTTGGAGCTCCTGGTCCCCATTCTCCAAACCATACTGAAGCAGGAACCAGCCTGCTTCCAGTGCATGGCCTATGGCAAATGTATATAGAAAAGAAATAAGGATGCCAGAAAGGAAAGAAACAGGCAGGCAATACAATGGTAACAACACAGTCATCTTAGATATCACTACATGTGCAGTATCCAGTCTAACTAAGTAACTAGTGTTACTGCACAAAACAGAAACCATAGTGTTAGGGATAATAAGGTAATACACTAATATATACCACTATGTTAGATGACTTGACAAGTAATATGGAGCTTATCAAACATTATCTACAACAGGGCTGTCAATGTCGTTCCTGGAGGGCCAAAACCCTTCTGGTTTTCATCCTCTCCTTCTAATAAGGGACTAATTCAGACCTGGGACACTAGGTGAGTGCAATTAAAAACCAGAAGTGTTTTGGCCCTCCAGGACTGGAATTGAACATCCCTGATCTAGAGAAATCTCATTTAGTTGAGTACAAAGGGTACCACCTGGGTTTTGCAGTCGCCCCTCGCAACCAGGAAGTTCCTTTCCTTCTGATGAGACACTTTCCAAAATGGCCGTACCACCTCTCTGTACAAAAACAGTCATTAGACAATTCAATGGAACCAATGGAAATGCCCCGAAAAGTGCAAACGCCTTCCGTCTGACACTCCAAACGGGCTCAATCAGACACACACACACCTGGTTGTTTCATATTTGTAGGCCTACAGTTTTTTACCTGAAGGTGTTGGAGGATCTGCTTTACGCACCAGCCTCCAACCTCCCTGTACTTGTCTACCTCCTCCCCGCTGCGGGCCTCCGTGAGCTGCTGTACCAGACACAGCAGCATCATGGGGACAGCCATGCTGCAGACCGGGGTGTCTCCAGAAAGCTGGGGCTTGCCCAGGCCTGATGGGTCCACCCTGACCCAGTGGACCAGCTGGTCCATCATTTGTGCTGCTTCCGCCTAGTAACAACGAGGGCATATGAAAAATAAAATAGGCCATAATACAGGCAAAACCCACTAAGGGTTCTGTGTTCTGATTGGCTAGCAGATATTAGCCCCCATTCTGCTCAAATTTGATTGGGTCTTTGATGCATGGCCCTTTTCAACAAACCGGAAGTGTCCCTGTGGATGGAAGGTTCATTCCATGATTTCAAAATTATAGTTTTAACCATGTAAAAAAAGCTTAAATTTTGGGTTCTCATGGGCTCAACAGTTAAACTAATTATTAAACATGGCTGTATTGATCACAGATTGCCAGTTTAACAACAGAGAACTTTATTGTGGAAGTGTTTAGTGCTCCGGGCAGTTTTACCTGCATGTCTTTGTCTCCTGTGACCCTAGCCAGCTCATCCATGGCCATGACATAGAAACACTCGCTGAAGATGGTCCTCTGCACTTTCAGGGCTTTACCGTCCCTGGTCAAACAAAAGGCACACTTCCATGGGCTGCCACTACTGGGAATACGAGCGAAGCGTCGCAAGAATGCACCTCCTAAGAAAACAGAAGAAAAACATTTACAAAGTTTGCTCATCACAAGTAGAATTGTGTACCAAAATCCCTATAGAGACCACACTCCTGTTTGTTTTTCTGCAGCAAATTAAAAATGTGGTATACATTTTTAAGTTCCACACATTGAATAGCAAACCGGAAAAACAAAGGAGGATCACTCAATGTTTACCATCTTTGGCGAGTGTGGGTGGCAGGTAGTCTAGTGGTTATGACAGATGATGTTTTTTTAACAATATGTGGATGAGGTAGGTAGATTGGATGGGCTATTTACAGATGGGCTGTGTACAGCTGCAGCAATCAGTTAGCTGCTCAGATAGCTGATGTTTAAAGTTAGCAGTCAGGTCTGGATTGAACCAAGGGCTATATCTGTTCTTAGTTCTACATTTTTTGAAAGGGGCATGCTTATTTAAGATGGTGAGGAAATTACTTTTAAAGAACGACCAGGCATCCTCTACTGACGGGATGAGGTCAATATCCTTCCAGGATACCCCGGCCAGGTCGATTAGAAAGGCCTGCTCGCAGAAGTGTTTTAGGGAGCATTTGACAGTGATGAGAGGTGGTTGTTTGACCGTGGACCCATAGCGGATGCAGGCAATGAGACAGTGATCGCTGAGATCCTGATTGAAAACAGCGGAGGTGTATTTGGAGGGCAAGTTGGTCAGGATAATCTCAGAATTTTTGGTGGCCTTCCTAAGCCAGGATTCAGACACTGCAAGAACAGAGGTTGGCGGAGTGTGCTAAAGCAGTGAGTAAAACAAATTTAGGGAGAAGACTTCTGATGTTAACATGCATGAAACCAAAGCTTGTACGGTTACAGAAGTCAACAAATGAGAGCGCCTGGGGACACGCAGGACATGGGTTAACCTCTTGGTGTTAGGGGGCAGTATTTTCATTTTTGGAAAAAAAAACATTCCCGTTTTATACGGGATATTTTATCAGGAAAAGATGCTAGAATATGCATATAATTCACAGCTTTGGATAGAAAACACTAACTAACGTTTCCAAAACTGTAAAGATATTGTCTGGGAGTATAACAGAACTGATGTTGCAGGCGAAAGCCTGAGAAAAATCCAATCCGGAAGTGCCCCAGGTTTTGAAAGCGCTGTGTTCCAATGACTCCCTATTCAGCTGTGAATGTACCATCAACAAGCTTACGCTTTCTACGTATTCCCCAAGGTGTCTACAGGATTGTGACGTAGTTTTACACATTTCTGTTGAAGAATAGCCGTAGGCTACATTGCGTAAGTGGTCACATGGTGGCTCCGAGAGAGATTCTTGCGTAAAATACAGAGGTAGCCATTACTCCAATCGGTCCTAGTGAAAAACTAATTGTCCCGACGGATATATTATCGAATAGATATTAGAAAAATACCTTGAGGATGGATTCTAAACAACATTTGCCATGTTTCTGTCGATATTATGGAGCTAATTTGGAATATTTTTTGGCAATTTCTCAGCCAAACGTGAAGAACAAACGGAGCTATTTCGCCTACAAAAATAATATTTTGGGAAAAAATTAACTTTGGCTGTCTACCTGGGAGTCTCGTGAGTGAAACATCCAAAGTTCATCCAAGGTAAACAATTTAATTTGATTGCTTTTCTGATTTCCGTGACAAGGTGCTGCTAGCAAGGCATAATGCTATGCTAGGCTATGATAAACTTTCACAAATGCTTGTCTAGCGTTGGCTGTAAAGCATATTTTGAAAATCTGAGACGACAGGCTAAGCTGTGTTCCAATATAGTTCACTTGTGATTTTCATGAATAGGAAGATTTTCTAGGAAGATTTATGTCCGTTGCGTTATGCTAATTAGTGTCAGATGATAACAACGGTCCCGTCCCAAAACTGGTCATCTAGTGCAACAGAGAATAAAAGGAGCAACATTTCTGGGCATGGTAGGATAGATTCAGGGCATAACGTACAGACAGGGGTATGGTAGGGTGTGGGTACAGTGGAGGTAAACCTAGGCATTGAGTGACGATAAGAGGTTGCATCTCTGGACGCACTAGTTAAGCTGGGTGAGGTCACAGCATGTGGGACAAAAGAGGTATCTGAAGCATGTTGAGTGGGACTAGGGGCTCCACAGTAAACTAAAACAATGATAACTATCCTAAACAACAGTATACAAGGCATATTGACATTGAGACATAAGGCGAGGCATAAAGCAATCACAGCTGTTGATTGGGAGCGCTAGCTAAGACATCAACGGGTAAGACAACAGCTAATCAGCGAATACAACAGGTAAATTGGTGATGAATGGGCAGAGAGGGTCAGTTAACTACACACAGGGCCTGAGTTCGAGGCTGGGGCCGACAGAAACAAAAATAAACTAAATGGAGTACGTGATTAATGAACAGTCCAGCAGGTATCAGCTATGTAGCCAAGTGATCATATGGTCCAGTGAACAGCAATAGATGAAACAGGGAAGCCGCTGGGTAGTCGTTAGCAAGCGGGAAACACGGTGTTCAACAAAGATAGCAGACCGAGGCTAGTAGAAGCATCTGCTCCGGCATCTGGCAAAGGCCGGTTGAGGGCACAACGGATGGAATTACGTCAGCAGACCAGTCATGATGGAACGGCGGGGCGCCGTGTCAACAAAGGGTCCAGGCCAGTTGGCAAAAGTAGTATTGTAGCTCATTTCATTTCGTAGTTTTTTGTTTGCTAGCCGGGAGATGCGCCTGGCTCGCGGCTAACTGGTGCTAGCTTCGGGACAAGGGTGTTAACCACTATAGCCACTTGGTAGCAGCTAGCTAACAGCAATGATCCGATGCAAAGGTCCAGAGCTTATGGCAAGAATCCGGTGGAGTAGTTGATTCTAATCGTGTTAGTGAAGAGTCCGGGAGGCATCAGCTGTGTAACCAAGTGATCACTGAGCAGGCCGGGAGGTGGGTCTGGCTCAAAGCTAGCGTCGGGGCTGGGCCACTCCGTGGCAGCTAGCTAGCTGTGATAATCAGGAGTAATGGCCCAGGGCTTTTGGTAGGAATCCGGTGTTGTAGTGGAGAAAACAGTCCGATACTGGCAGGCTGGGAAATATTATCCAGGCTAAAAGCGTCTGGTGTCTGTGCAAAAGGCCGCTAGCAGTGGCTAACAATGACTAAATAGCTAGTAGCTAATTAGCTCCTGATGGAGGTTCTGGCAATTAGGTCTAAAAATAGCAGATCAGTACCACATTGGGTGAGGCGGGTTGCCGGAAGATATGTTTCATTTAAAAAGTGGAAAAAGAGATTGAAAATAAATTGACATGTATACAAAAAAGACTAAATGTACATGGGAGAACAACAAACTATGTCTGCACTGCTACACCATCCTGGAATTTTTAGAACTTTGCATCAGTTAAATGAGTCAGAATACTGGCACAGCAGGTGAGGTGACCTCTTTAAAGGACTTGCATTAATTAACTAAATCACTAACAGAAAACATTTCGCCATCTACCACCTTTGGGGAAAAAAACTTGAAGCTAAATGCTTACTTGGCAAATTCCTTGCAAAGCTGACAGGACACAACAACGAAACAACCTGATAAGTGTTTGGAAATCCACTCAAATGCTTTGACAGTCTGAATAGGTGTGTATTTTCACTCCCAATAACTGACAAAGATGCTGTGCAACCACCAAACCCACATACCAGATTTGGCGGCTTCCAGGATCTCAGGCTTGTTGAAGCGCTCCATTGTCCTGTATAGGCGGCAATACATCCACACCTGCAAAGATACATTGATCCAAGTGAAAATGTGAAATTATATTCCCTCTAAGCTGAGCAAGTGCGAAATATCAGCCAGAGCAGAGAAGCACAAGATTTAATTGAAGTTCACTTTCTAGAGTTCCCTGTTAGTTAACACTATCAAAGTTCCCCTTTATTGTTAGAAATGTGATCGTATCCATGCAACATTAGCCACTTTCAATGCAACATACTGAAACAAAACAAACTATGCAAGAGATGTTGTAGGCAGAACGCAGAGTAGGATTCTATTGCATTGACAGGCCTGTCAGAGCTGCAGTAGGCCTATATGCAAATCGACCATTGTCACATATGGATCTGTGCCATTCACTTTGAACTAGATTGTGTTTACAGCATGAACGGTCATGAGTTGATGCGCTTGTTTTGAGTTCAAAGCAAGAGCTACATGTAACCACGTGTGCACATTTGTTCAGATCCTTTGCTAGTTCGTGAGTTATTAGCCCAGTTATAGATACTTTGTAGTCTGAAATGGGTGAGTGACTGCTTCCTACAAAAGCACAAAATGTGTGCATTTCTAGCCATCTTTGAAAAGTGAGTAAATTAAAGAGCTTTTTTTCTTGTCTTAAAAAGGGGCAGTGCTCTATTTTGAGACAGGCTTTAATAAGCTAAGTAGCCAATAGGCAGAGGGCAGCATAATTTGTCTGATTCTCTGTAATAATGGTATGGGAATAATGATGCATTTTATTTTGAAAAGTGGTTTCTTGCATCAACCACAACATGTTCAGTCACCTCTTTGTCTGAAGGACAAGTGGATAGACCGGTTAATGTCAGGCCTACACTGAAGACCACACATTGACTGCAACTTGAGCCACACATTGGCTGCAACTGTAGGCTGAATGATAGAACATCTATTTCCATGTTCAAATGTTATGGGATGCATTTTCTTCACTCTGGTAGGCCTACATTATGATCAAATAGCCACAGCAGCCTACTTGACCACTGTTTCAAGGGTAACTTAAAGCGGGTACAGCATCAGTGTTCACAGTAAATGCGCACTGGAAGTTGCACTGAATTTTCACAATGTTCAAGTTTGTGCTCAGCAGACCTGAAATTTGCTCAAGGCCCCCCCAAAAAATGACTTTCTTTTTAAAAAGTACATTTATAGGAAAACCCACCCAATAATCAAATCAAGGTGCACTGCAACAGTCAGCAGAATATGCACATCAATGTTATTAGCAGGCCTTTGCATTGGTCTATCTGTTTGATGTTGAGTGGTAAAGGCAATTACTGAACATTTGTGGATGAGTTTACCTGTCTCCCCTGCAACCAGACATATTTCAGCTCATCGTAGATTTTTCCATCTTTCCCTATACAAGTGAAAAATCCACTGGAAAAATACATTTAACATGGTCAATTGATCTCATCTCACAGACATGGCATACATACTATCCTACAGCTAGACAAGGCTACACTTTTTAAAATGTTTGTAAAAATTCATTATGATAAAGAAAAATGTTAAAATAACAAAACATTTCGACAAATATTTGTGAATATGTGATCAAATGGTTTTACCCATATTGTGTGTCATGAGAGTATTTCTGCCAGAAGTCCACCACTTTGTCCAGCTCTGTGCGCATCTGCTCGCGATAACGCTGCAGCTTCTCGACAGACATCGCACCTTCCAAAAGCAAGACTGAATCAATCATCAAGCCAGATGAAAATGGGTAGGTCTTAGGTCTACACGTTTGTAGAACACTAATGTGAATGCCGTTATTCTGATATCCTAAATACTATTCTTGCAGGACCCGTTCAGGAAAGCATAATGATGGTTTACGGCTATGGTGTGAATCATATTTCTGAACAAGTGACAAGTTAGACATGTCAATGTGCTATGTACTTTCTAATAGATACCTTACGTTGGACTCGTCTATACACTTCAGACCACTTCTGCTCTATAGAGAATTCGGTTATTTTAAAGCGCTGCGCTTAGTTACCTTTTTCCCAAACGTAGTTTTAGATTTTCACTCTTGTAACGGAGCTTCATTCGATAAATGCAGACGTATGCCGTTTAGACGCGAACGCAACCGTAGTCAACACAGTGTACAGACAAAAAAAACTGGTTACTTCAAGAGGAGGACGTTTAAAGTCTTATCACATGACTGCTTGTCATGTGGGGTCATGTGCTTCCCGAGGTCGGTCACGCGAGGAGCAGGGAGAATTACAAAATAAAAGCAAACCCCTTTTATTCAATGGTAGAATGTAGTAGGAGGCTAAACCAATGAACCGCTCAACCTAAAGCATACCCCTCCGCTGTTACCTATGAATAAAGACACAATTCATATAGGATCACGAAACTTAGTTATGGGCTACATTTCAATGACAATTGATTTCTAACTTTTAATACAAAGAACTTATATGCTTTAGAAACATCCTCAGATGCATCATTATTTTTAAATACAGTACCGTTCATAAGCATGAAAAAAATGTTTTTAATATTATACATGGAAATAAAGAAACACAAAATATAGCATTATTTAGAGAAGATGTGTTAGGAATATATAGTTTTATATCCAAGCATTTTGCTACACCTGCAATAATACCTGCTAAATATGTGTATGTGACCAATAAAATTTGACTGAATACTGTCCAGAGTCCTAACACTGAAACCATAGATCCACACCCCTTTGACTGACCCATTGGACAGGAATATAGTATTTCATTCCCCCACAGCTAGTTCAATGTGAATATTTGTCGATGTTTGTCCTTGGTTTAAAATATTTCTAAGTTCATGATATCCTTATGCCTTCAAATCGTATCAGTGATGTTGTATGAATTTCTGACTAGTCTCTGCACAAAAGCACAGTATTGTCAATGTGTGGGACTGTGGAAGTGGAAGGAAGCCATTTTGGAAAAGTTGGGAGAGAGCCAATGCTGATTCATGGCCTTTCCCAGGCATCATACAGTACGTCTAAGCGTCTATTCTGTGTCAGTCTATTCTGAGCCTGTCCACACAACTAACTCAAGAGTTTGTAGCCTTGTGGAATGCCTGGACAAACTCCAACAGATGGGGGAAACCCTTGCTTAATAAACATGACCCAGGTGTGGGCTGTGTGAGATGGGATAGGCTACCGTAGCGTTCCCCACTCACCTCTGTGTTTTTCTGTTGGCGTGTCAGAAGCACCTCCTCCAGGGGAGTCCTGGCCTAGTCTCTTTCCTCTTTCTGGGTTTGCTCCTTCTCATGCCTTTCAAGCACCTGCTGCAGCTCAAGCTTACTGCACAGGCCCTTACCCCTAGGTCCATAGATGGAGAGAGGAGGAGGGGGATAGTGGGAAGGGGGAGAGAAGGAGAGGAAGAGAGGAGAGCGTGAAAGGAGCGGTAGGGAGAGAGGGGAGAGGGAGGGGAAAGGAGGAGGAGACAGGGAAAAGGAGAGCATGAAGGACATAGCTAGGACATGAAGGACACGTCCTTTTCAGTCAAAACAGGTAACCTAGGAAGAACTAAGTGTACAATACATGAACATTAACATCATGTACAATACATTAACAAATATATGGGGACACCGCTCGTCGAACATCTCACTCCAAAATCATGGGCATTAATATGTAGTTTGTCCCCCCCTTTGCCACTATAACAGTCTCCACTCTTCTGGGAAGGCTTTTCACTAGAATTTGGAACATTTCTGCAGGGACTTGCTTCCATTTAGCCACAAGAGCATTAGTGAGATCGTGCACTGATGTTGGGTGATTAGGTAGGCCTGGCTCAAAGTCGGTGTGCCAATTCATCCCAAAGGTGTTTGATTAGGTTGAGGTCAGGGCTCTGTGCAGGCCAGTTAAGTTCTTCCACACCAATCTCGACAAACCATTTCTGTATGGATCTCGTTTTGTGCATGGGGCATTATATCATGCTGAAACCGGAAAGGGCCTTCCCCCAACTTGTTGCCCCAAAGTTGGAAGCACAGAATAATTTAGAATGTCATTGTATTGCTGTAGAGTTAAGATTTCCATTCACTAGAACTAAGGGGTCTAGCCCGAACGATGAAAAACCACCAGGGACCATTATTCCTCCTCCACCAAACTTTACAGTTGGCACTGCATTTGGGCAGGTAGTATTCTCCTGGCATCCGCCAAACCCATATTCGTCCGTCGGACTGCCAGATGGTGCACCTTGTTTCATCACGCCAGAGGATGTGTTTCCCACTGCACAAGAGTCCAATGGCGGCAAGCTTTACACCACTCCAGTTGACGCTTGGCATTGCGTATGGTGATCTTAGGCTTGTGTGCGGCTGTTCGGCCATGTCATGAAGCTCCCAACGAACAGTTCTTGTGTAACGTTGCTTCCGAAGGTAGTTTGGAACTCGGTAGCTAGTATTGCAAATGTTTGTCTATGGAGATTGCAATTTTATACACCTGTCAGCAACATGTGTAGCCAAATCCACTAATTTGAAGTTGTGTCCACACAGTTTTGGCCATGTAGTGTGGCTCTGGGTGTAATGGGTTCATTTTGGGTTGTTAAATACAGTAGTTATGGCTTGGTACATGAGGATTCATTATTGGTGATGGAAAAACATTGGAGAGGTTTGAGGTACACTAAGAAATAGCAACACATGTTTTCATGACCAAATTATCTAAACTTTTCTGGCTTCAAATGTATAACATGACAACTAAGTCCTCACATAACATATTCAAACCCAGGAATTCAATGTCTCTTACACAGTTTTCAAAAATGAGTTATTGTAATAGGCATGACTTTCTTGCCTGATTTTCAGGCAATGTATTTTCAGGCAATTCAACTTCTGCATAGTTTGCCAAACTCTTAAAATTAGGCAATCTAGGGCACTGCATCGCAGCACTAGCTGTTCCACCAGAGACTCTGGGTTCGCGCCCAGGCTCTGTCACAGCCGGCCGTGACTGGGAGGTCCGTGGGGCGATGCACAATTGGCCTAGTGTCATCCGGGTTAGGGAGGGTTTGGCCGGTAGGGATATCCTTGTCTCATCGCGCACCAGCGACTCCTGTGGCGGGTCGGGCGCAGTGCATGCTAACCAAGGTCGCCAGGTGCACTGTGTTTCCTCTGACACATTGGTGCCATTGGCTTCCAGGTTGGATGCGCGCTGTGTTAAGAAGCAGTGCGGCTTGGTTGGGTTGTGTTTTGGAGGACGCGTGACTTTCGACCTTCCTCTCTCCCGAGCCCGTACGGGAGTTGTAGCGATGAGACAAGATAGTAACTACTAATAATTGGATACCTTAAAAAAGGTGGTACAATTAAAATATTAAAAAATATTATAAAAATAAATAAAAAAACTCTTAAAATTAGGTTGATAACTATTTATGATACTACAACAACAAAAACATTAGAATGGCAGCCAGATGCTCAACATGGAACTTCAGAATGCTCCTAGAACGTTGGGCGCATGAGCTCCAAATTGGACTAGGAACACTTGTTTGGGTCTTTCCAGATGATCAGACTCTGCTTTGGAATCCTGATGTCCTGATAAAAGCAGAGTTTGTGTGTACAGTGTAAAGGGCTTATGCTTATACTCATCTTTGTGGTGCCTACTTTTTGTGGGCTAGCAGCAAGCAGTTCCTTGTGCAGCTCCTGGTGAGTCCTGGATGACTTGATAGGGTTGGACTATGGCCCTGAGGGTTTCCTTGCTTCTGTCATTGAACTCTGCTTTGACACCATTATCTGGGAAATGCATGTCTACATATATACTAAGTGTACAAAATATTAGGAAGCTGTTCCTAATGTTTCGTACACTTAGTATATATGTAGATATTGAACCCCCTTTGGCCCTCAGAACAGCCTCAATTCAGCATGGACTCTACAAGGTGTCAAAAGCTTTCCACAGGGATGCTAGCCCATGTTGACTCCAATGCTTCCCAAAGTTGTATCAAGTTGGCTGGATGTCCTTTGGATGGTGGACCATTCTTGATACACACGGGAACCTGTTAAGCGTGAAAAACTGAGCAACGTTGCAGTTCTTGACACACTCAAACCAGTGCATCTGGCACCTACTACCATTGCAAAGGCATTTAAAACTCTTGTCTTGACCATTCACCCTCTGAATGGCACATATACACAATCCATGTCTTAATTGTTTCAGGGCTTAAAAGTACTTCTTTAAATCGGTCTCCTCCCCTTCTTCTACAATGATTGAAGTGGATTTACCAAATGACATCAATAAGGAATCATAGCTTTACCTGGATTCACATGGTCAGTCTGTGTCATGAAAAGAGCAGGAGCTCCAAATGTTTAGGGAGGTAGGGTATTCCTAAAGTGGAAATCTATTATTCATTCAATCTTGTGGGCAACTGCAGTACCCAAATGGATGGTTAGGAGGGAAGGAAAACAGTTGCAGTGAGATGACTCTGATGACGGAGATATGATGGCAATATTGGCATCTTACTGATTAGAAAAGTAGAAGAGCACGGAAGGGAGAGAATAATATCGGAGGTAGAAATCAAATTGTTTGAGTGAGGATTTAGATACACATTTACATAATAATGTGTTACTGTAATTTAATTATGCCAATGTGCTTTCCTCAATTGAAAGCCCTTAATCTATTTTATGAGAATTTGTAAGATTTCTTGTTTGCATAAATTAGACGCAGACCAGTCTTTCAATAATAGGCAATAGAATTTATTCTCGGAGCACGCTCCCACTTAATCACGTGCAGCAGTTTATATACAGATCATGAAGTAATTTCACTGCTTTAACAGAATCCCCTCCTTTCGACCGGGACAAAGTAAGGTGAAAAGTTAATTCTAACTTACTAACACACTCCCAGATAACTTTTGACCCCTCAACATTATCGATCACCACTTAACTGACAGTTTTAATTAACAGAAAACCTAGGAATGCACTCACTGCCTTATCTAAAAACCCCAGAGTTAAGTTTCAGTAGGGTCAACCATAGGCTAATGACCTTATGTGTTTACACAGTCCCCAACCCATTTGTTTCTGCCTAGTTGGAATGGTGTTCATTAACTTTTTATTACTCCTTGTCCGTGTCACACAATCCCTTCTTATGAACTCATATTGTTAATCACTTATATAACATAGTATAAGTTTACTTAGTGTGGCAAAGAAGGGGGTCGAGTGATAAATGGCAGATATGTGAGAGCAGAACTAATAAACGGGCTCTGCCCGATCACTAAAATGGCCACCCCTGTCAGAACTACAGATCACAAAATGGCCGACCGCCAAAACTACAAGTCCCAGAAGCAAGGGGAACACTCAGAAGGTGGAGCCGACCCACATATAAAGGGTCAAGAAAAAACAGGAAGAGGGAGAGAGAGTGCTGGAAGGATCTATGAACAATAGTCATTTTAGTCAATAAGATTCTTGCTACGTAGCTTAACTTTCTGAACATTCGAGACGTGTAGTCCACTTGTCATTCCAATCTCCTTTGCATTAGCGTAGCCTCTTCTGTAGCCTGTCAACTATGTGTCTGTTTATCCCTGTTCTCTCCTCTCTGCACAGACCATACAAACGCTCCACACCGCGTGGCCGCGGCCACCCTAATCTGGTGGTCCCAGCGCGCACGACCCACGTGGAGTTCCAGGTCTCCGGTAGCCTCTGGAACTGCCAATCTGCGGTCAACAAGGCAGAGTTCATCTCAGCCTATGCCTCCCTCCAGTCCCTCGACTTCTTGGCACTGACGGAAACATGGATCACCACAGACAACACTGCTACTCCTACTGCTCTCTCTTCGTCCGCCCACGTGTTCTCGCACACCCCGAGAGCTTCTGGTCAGCGGGGTGGTGGCACCGGGATCCTCATCTCTCCCAAGTGGTCATTCTCTCTTTCTCCCCTTACCCATCTGTCTATCGCCTCCTTTGAATTCCATGCTGTCACAGTTACCAGCCCTTTCAAGCTTAACATCCTTATCATTTATCGCCCTCCAGGTTCCCTCGGAGAGTTCATCAATGAGCTTGATGCCTTGATAAGCTCCTTTCCTGAGGACGGCTCACCTCTCACAGTTCTGGGCGACTTTAACCTCCCCACGTCTACCTTTGACTCATTCCTCTTTGCCTCCTTCTTTCCACTCCTCTCCTCTTTTGACCTCACCCTCTCACCTTCCCCCCCCTACTCACAAGGCAGGCAATACGCTCGACCTCATCTTTACTAGATGCTGTTCTTCCACTAACCTCATTGCAACTCCCCTCCAAGTCTCCGACCACTACCTTGTATCCTTTTCCCTCTCGCTCTCATCCAACACCTCCCACACTGCCCCTACTCGGATGGCATCGCGCCGTCCCAACCTTCGCTCTCTCTCCCCCGCTACTCTCTCCTCTTCCATCCTATCATCTCTTCCCTCCGCTCAAACCTTCTCCAACCTATCTCCTGATTCTGCCTCCTCAACCCTCCTCTCCTCCCTCTCTGCATCCTTTGACTCTCTATGTCCCCTATCCTCCAGGCCGGCTCGGTCCTCCCTCCCGCTCCGTGGCTCGATGACTCATTGCGAGCTCACAGAACAGGGCTCCGGGCAGCCGAGCGGAAATGGAGGAAAACTCACCTCCCTGCGGACCTGGCATCCTTTCACTCCCTCCTCTCTACATTTTCCTCCTCTGTCTCTGCTGCTAAAGCCACTTTCTACCACGCTAAATTCCAAGCATCTGCCTCTAACCCTAGGAAGCTCTTTGCCACCTTCTCCTCCCTCCTGAATCCTCCTCCCCCTCCCCCTCCTCCCTCTCTGCAGATGACTTCGTCAACCATTTTGAAAAGAAGGTCGACGACATCCGATCCTCGTTTGCTAAGTCAAACGACACCGCTGGTTCTGCTCACACTGCCCTACCCTGTGCTCTGACCTCTTTCTCCCCTCTCTCTCCAGATGAAATCTCGCGTCTTGTGACGGCCGGCCGCCCAACAACCTGCCCGCTTGACCCTATTCCCTCCTCTCTTCTCCAGACCATTTCCGGAGACCTTCTCCCTTACCTCACCTCGCTCATCAACTCATCCCTGACCGCTGGCTACGTCCCTTCCGTCTTCAAGAGAGCGAGTGTTGCACCCCTTCTGAAAAACCTACACTCGATCCCTCCGATGTCAACAATTACAGACCAGTATCCCTTCTTTCTTTTCTCTCCAAAACTCTTGAACGTGCCGTCCTTGGCCAGCTCTCCCGCTATCTTTCTCTGAATGACCTTCTTGATCCAAATCAGTCAGGTTTCAAGACTAGTCATTCAACTGAGACTGCTCTCCTCTGTATCACGGAGGCGCTCCGCACTGCTAAAGCTAACTCTCTCTCCTCTGCTCTCATCCTTCTAGATCTATCGGCTGCCTTCGATACTGTGAACCATCAGATCCTCCTCTCCACCCTCTCCGAGTTGGGCATCTCCGGCGCGGCCCACGCTTGGATTGCGTCCTACCTGACAGGTCGCTCCTACCAGGTGGCGTGGCGAGAATCTGTCTCCTCACCACGCGCTCTCACCACTGGTGTCCCCCAGGGCTCTGTTCTAGGCCCTCTCCTATTCTCGCTATACACCAAGTCACTTGGCTCTGTCATAACCTCACATGGTCTCTCCTATCATTGCTATGCAGACGACACACAACTAATCTTCTCCTTTCCCCCTTCTGATGACCAGGTGGCGAATCGCATCTCTGCATGTCTGGCAGACATATCAGTGTGGATGACGGATCACCACCTCAAGCTGAACCTCGGCAAGACGGAGCTGCTCTTCCTCCCGGGGAAGGACTGCCCGTTCCATGATCTCGCCATCACGGTTGACAACTCCACTGTGTCCTCCTCCCAGAGCGCTAAGAACCTTGGCGTGATCCTGGACAACACCCTGTCGTTCTCAACCAACATCAAGGCGGTGGCCCGTTCCTGTAGGTTCATGCTCTACAACATCCGCAGAGTACGACCCTGCCTCACACAGGAAGCGGTGCAGGTCCTAATCCAGGCACTTGTCATCTCCCGTCTGGATTACTGCAACTCGCTGTTGGCTGGGCTCCCTGCCTGTGCCATTAAACCCCTTCAACTCATCCAGAACGCCGCAGCCCGTCTGGTGTTCAACCTTCCCAAGTGCTCTCACGTCACCCCGCTCCTCCGTTCTCTCCACTGGCTTCCAGTTGAAGCTCGCATCCGCTACAAGACCATGGTGCTTGCCTACGGAGCTGTGAGGGGAACGGCACCTCAGTACCTCCAGGCTCTGATCAGGCCCTACACCCAAACAAGGGCACTGCGTTCATCCACCTCTGGCCTGCTCGCCTCCCTACCACTGAGGAAGTACAGCTCCCGCTCAGCCCAGTCAAAACTGTTCGCTGCTCTGGCTCCCCAATGGTGGAACAAACTCCCTCACGACGCCAGGACAGCGGAGTCAATCATCACCTTCCGGAGACACCTGAAACCCCACCTCTTTAAGGAATACCTAGGATAGGATAAGTAATCCCTCTCACCCCCCCCCCCCCTTTAAGATTTAGATGCACTATTGTAAAGTGACTGTTCCACTGGATGTCATAAGGTGAATGCACCAATTTGTAAGTCGCTCTGGATAAGAGCGTCTGCTAAATGACTTAAATGTAAATGTAAATGTAGAAAGAGACTATAGAGATTGGCTGGATTTACTGTGTATGAGCTAGATTGTTTTGGATTTACCTGTAGGCGTTTGGACCTGGACCTAACGAGAACCCGATTCGTGTACTGAAACCTGCTATCCTTGACCTCGCCTACGGCCTGGGTGGACCAGGTCGGAGAAACAAACACACAGGTACTGTCCTGTTCGAAAGAACTCTCATTCTTGGGTGACTTGGTGACAGTTTACCACTTAATTTGTGACAAACGTTCCTAACCTTGAAGAGGTTTGCCACATAGTTACAATTCTATTTAAAATGGGGATATTGTTTATTAATTTATCCATAATAATTTCAGCAATCTACCCTGAAAATGACTAAACAATTCATACCTTCATTAAACACTAAAAGGTCACTTCAATGATATCCTAGGAATAAGACAACCAATACACATATGTACATAATCAACTTAAATGACTGTTCTATCCTACATCAGAATCTTAATTCTACTTATCAGGATTTTCTGTTAATCTTCATGAAAAAACAGTCTATACATTGAAACAAGAGAACATCAAATATGGTCTCTGGCGAGTGAAAGGATCCGGATTCTTCTATTATGTCCAAGCCATGTATTTTGTATTCCACTGGACAGAGCTTAGGATTGGTCCATATATCACCATGTGAAGTGTCATTGATTTCTCCAGAGTCCTGGAAATGATAACTTTCATACACGCAATCAACCACGTCCGTACAAAACTAACACAGTAACACAGGTGAAGGTAGCCCATAACACAGTAATCATAACATTTTTCCATCTTCCAAACACACAGTCAACCCAGTTAGTCAGAGCAGTATCCACCCCTGAGTTAATTTCCAACTCGTGAACTAGGGTGTGTAAACCAGACAAGGCCTTGGTCACTGATCCATCCTAACTGTATATCCCAGAGTCAAATTACCTATACACTCCCACCCTCTTCAGCCAGCAAACATCCAAGACTTTCCTATTCTGCCAAGTCATTCATTACATCTCTAAAATAATTGGTGAAGCGCTGTGGATTTTTAAATGATATAATTGATCCAATCCACATTCTCATTGAGAGTGGACCACCAAAAAATACTTGACTCTAATCCTGCCAGGATCTAATTTATAGCTTTGATCTCATCTGCCACCCTTAGATCCACAATGTTATTAATACAAACCCTATCATCAAAAGACTCAGTCGGAGTACTTATTTTCTCCCGTTTAGTCAACACCATGTCATGGTTGAATGGGTGTGAAAGGCATTCTCAAATGTACCAGTACACATACCTCTTGTTCAATTAGCCAGTAATACTCGGCCATCATGTCATTCTCCCAAACAATCAACAGATGTGAGCCCTGGGACTCCTTATCTTACTGAAATCCCCTGATCTCAACCAGCCTGCCAAATCACTCATTGGTCGCATCAGAAGTAACATTATCTGTCCTATTGCAGTACTGATTTTGCCCCACATATTTCTCAGGAGTATTATACTGAATCAAACAATAGTCTCCCGTTGCCTCTGTGAAAGGAGGAAGCTCAGATTTCAGAGGAACATGTGGATATAAATAGTGCAAATCCATACAACTTATTATCTGGCTTTCCTGCTTCCATGAATAGCTTTACCATACAGGCTGTTCCCTTAGGTGAATAATTCCATTTCTGAACTATCCACACCGGCTCTTAGCTCTGGACAACTCCAGTCAGTATCTGCTTTGTCAGGGACTCTGCTTGTATTCTGCTGACTATAGAGCAATCAGCTGCTGTAACTTTTTCTACCTGGAATGCACTAGGTTATCAACTGAAACCCTTACTTTCACTGCACTCCATCTCCTTCCATGCTGGGTATGTAGATTTATGTAGCCTTCTCACTTGATGTGACCTATAACTTGTTTCCATGAACTACACAGAGACTTGCATAGATGTCTTCCATAATAGCTACTCTTGGACCTGAACTGCCAAGGAGTCAGAGACACCACTTGGTCTACATAGAACTCCACTGAGACATCCCTCCCTATCCTACTCTCACTTCCTGTTTATCATGATCAAGTGATCTCTTATGCTTGGTTAATACTAATTTCTCCTTGTTTAATTATGTCAATATTACCCTCTGGCCTTCTCGGGTTCATGGTGTAGGAATAAGATCTCCAACCATACAGTTTAGGATGGACAGCTCACCTATAAGCCCCACCCTCTTCCAGAAAACACATCATTAGCAAGAGTCAGACACATTTTCACTTCTATGAACAGTGAGGAAAGGACAGGTAAGGTATTTTTCATTCGAGAGATGGCCCCCCAGAATTCTGTTAATTCCAGTTCTCCTCTCGAACTCTGTTATTGTTCGACAGTGTCATTGTGTCTTACCCTCCCGCAGTGTGATATGAATCCGGGTAGTTCTTTCTGCTAGCCGTCACCAGGAGTCCTTGGTATGGTCCCCCCAACAGGCCTCAGGGACTGGATTGAGTGACTTCACCTGTAATTCACCTGTAGTGCATAAAATCTTGGACATACAGGTTTGGTTAACGAACAGTTTCTCATTTGTTCTATCTTTAACTTCTATACCTACTTGTTAGCTAATAAAAAAATTGCATCAGTTAATTATCCCGTAGGTCACATCCTATCCTAGAACACAATTTACCCATCCCCCCTTTGTTACCTGGCTCTGCCCAGGTACAACCTTGCCTACTCTTAAACAATGACTTTGGTAAGATTAGTAAATTATCCTAATGTCTGACATCATCATGTGGGATCCCCTTTAATTTTCCACATGTCCAATTCTCCCTTGGGCGTCCATTCATGTCAACCCTGTACCAATACTGTCAAGTTTCTTATCTACTTTAAAGAACTATCTGTGCTACTTATATATTTTTAAATATATATATTTACAGATTTTTAAACCGTAACCCTTTTCTCTCATATCTCTCAAATACCACTAAGCTTCTAACTGTTTGACTTTATCTAAAATCATTGATTTTAGAAAAAACATGTATATGAGTGGCAATCTCTAAAGTCCTTAGATTGATTAAGGAAATGTATCTTAATCCTAACAATAATCCTAAATCATCACAGATGTCCTATATTCCTGTTAAATTTAATACTATTCTAAAAAACTCCTAATAGTCAAACAAAGTCATAACAAATGCTAACCATATCCAAATCCTTCCTATACTAACAAGCTCTTTCCTTTAGGGACCCTCAGTATTCTATCTGGCAATAACATTAATTTAATATATGTTGCATAGTGTTGAATACCTTATCTACAGTAATTTATCACCCCTAAGAACTGAAACTTATTTTTCTATATAATTCCCTGTCCTATTGGCTTAATATATCTCCTATCCACACCTCAATGTATCTTATCTTCCCCTATTTATTCTCAATGATAAATAGGATTTCTCTGTTATAATACCAAATCAATAATAGCCCATTCAAAAACTTCACAGCTAATATTGTAAATCAGAATCCTGAAACACTTTCTCTTCAGTGATTCAAACAATAATTCTAAACCCCTAACCAAAACTCCATTATAATGAATTTACCTTAAAACTAGTAACTCAATATGACCACATTCATTATACAAATGACTCTCCCCTGAGGCTGATCGGACCTCAAAAGATAGTCATGATAAGGTCACTAAGTCATATCACCCTTTTATAGTAAAGTTCTATACTACATTAGACATATTAAAGAACCCTTTAAAATAAAAAAATCACTTGTGTAATTAAAACTCACTACCTAAAAACATAAAGTTCCATATGTGAGCGTGCCTCTTTAAAATACCTTTGCACCAAAACGAATAGTCCTAACAAATGTTTTATGTGTATATATTTGCAAACCTTAATGATTAATCAACTTCCAGGCCTTTTTCAATTTGGTCGTTTATGGCCTCATTCTCCCCGAGATTATCATCCCAGATATTTAATAAAAATTTAACGTATTTCCCTTGGCTCCTTCAACTCACATATTTTAGATAACTTCCATCCGTCCCAGTATGAAGAATCCTACTTAAACACACCAGAACAAATGCTTAATTAAGTTAAATCAACTCCTTGAATAACCAATCATCAGTAACCAAATAAACAAACTACTTTTATCAGCAAAAAACAAAGTATACAAAAACTCACTACTATAATGCTTCAGATGACAAAATTACTCAGACTCACGTTTACATCTCAATAAAACAAAACATCTGTGTTTTCCTCAAGAAAAATCAACTTGCCCCTGTTACAGATGTCTATGTATCAGGGGAAAAGCTCAAATAACCAAATTCAACCTAGCTAGTTTCCCGAAACCTATACAAATATGTTTTACTATAGAGGTTGCTTTTCAACATTAATACCCTAACATTGTTTCACATAATGGAAACGGTGCTCAAATTCACTGGTGTTACATAAACAATCAAACCAGGAATCAATAACCATCAGAATCCATTATCACGATGTTTTACGATTCAGACATTCAATCTCCCTTTCTCATAGCCTAATACAAGCCTAATACAGTCCAAATAAACGCCACAAATCAATGATGCCCACCTAGCGAATCAGGTGCTAGTTTTTAGCATCTTTCCTGACGACTCACATACTCCTTTTAAAAATTATTTGGACATTTTTATCACCTTCTCAAAAGTGACCCAAAACAATAATGCACGCATTTTCCTTCTAAAAGACACAAACAATTATCTCCATTACCCCCAGTCACGACATCATTTCCGTGGCGACAAAAGTACCTTGCAAGTGATGTCATCAACAAGGGCTCAACCTCGATTCAATTCGCAACGATTTTCAATGAATTGTAAATAAATTGCTGGCTGTCTGCAGCAACAGTATTTCGGGTTCGATAAACCAAACCTAATTTATAACATCTGAATCCTGAATTAGAGTTTACAACATCAATCAACATCTCATCTCCCAATTCGCTAAATTTATAAGAATTTTGATTGGGCACAAATCTATCGTAATGTTTTCCCCGTTATTATTCAGAATTCATTTGATTAAGTTACTGTCTCATCTTTGATTTAGCATTTTAATTACGACTCTATTCCCAATATATTATTCCCAACAGATCATTTAGTGAGCAGACATCCTCTTGCATCAAAATTCGCTTCGTCTGCAAAATAATTAGTTTAATTACAACCAAAAACACAGATATATATATATATATATATACGCCTCAGCTGGGAACCAAACCCTGGACTGCAGGTTGTAAGATTGCTACGATAATGATCCCCGTTACAACAGTTATTAGCCAAATAGTTCCGCTTGTCTTATCATTTCCCCCGCATAGCGAACACGTACAATGCACACTAACAGACTGAAGTTGCAGTTGAAGTCAGAAGCTTACATACATCTTAGCCAAATACATTTAAACTCAGTTTTTCACAATTTCTGACATTTAAATCCTAGTTAAAAAAAAACTGTCTTAGGTCAGTTAGGATCACCACTTTATTTTAAGAATTTTGTCATGTCAGAATAATAGTAGAGAATTATTTATTTCAGCTTTAATTTCTTTCATCGCATTCAAACGTTTCGGGCTAGTCTTTCACAAGCTTCCCACAATAAGTTGGGTGAATTTTGGCCCATTCCTCCTTACAGAGCTGGTGTAACTGAGTCACGTTTGTAGACCTCCTTGCCCGCACACACCTTTTCAGTTCTGCCCACAAATGTTCTATAGGATTGAAGTCAGGGCTTTGTGATGGCCACTCCAATACCTTGGCTTTGTTGTCGTTAAGCCATTTTGCCAAAACTTTGGAAGAATGCTTTGGGTCATTGTCCATTTGGAAAACCCATTTGCAACCAAGCTTTAACATCCTGTCTGTCTTGATGTTGCTTCAATATATCCACATAATTCTTCTCCCTCATGATGCCATCTATTTTGTGAAGTGCACCAGTCCCTCCTGCAGCAAAGCACCCCCACAACATGATGCTGCCACCCCCGTGCTTCACAGGTTGGGATGGTTTTCTTCGGCTTGCAAGCCTCCCCCTTTTTCCTCTAAACATAACGATGGTCATTATGGCCAAACGGTTCTATTTTTGTTTCATCAGACCAGAGGACATTTCTCTAAAAAGTATGATCTTTGTCCCGATGTGCAGTTGCGAACCGTATTCTCTATTTTTTTTATGGCAGTTTTGGACATCCTTGCTGAGCGGCCTTTCAGGTTATGTTGATATAGGACTCGTTTTACTTTGGATATAGATAATTTTGGATCTGTTTCCTCCAGCATCTTCACAATGTCCTTTTCACACCAAAGTACGGTCATCTCTAGGAGACAGAACCCGTGTTCTTCCTGAGCGGTATGACGGCTGTGTGGTCCCATGGTATTTATACTTGCATACTATTGTTTGTACAGATGAACGTGGCACCTTCAGGCGTTTGTAAATTGCTCCCAAGGATGAACCAGACTTGTGGCGGTCTAAAATTTGTTTTCTGACTTTTCCCACATAAGCATACTTAGGTATCATTGATAAATAAGATGTTTCATCAATTTTCATAACTAATTCTGATTCTGCTATGACAGTTTACAAACCCGGAGACTTATGTTCTCTGATCACACCATACACCATTTTATTTCCATCTCTCATCACACAAGAAAATGACATTCGAGCTGAATCTGCTATCTTGTTCTGTGTTAGCTAGAACGCTTTTTGTTTCACCACTTTCAACTTTTGGTTCCTAAGTGATAGCATAAGACTTAGAAATCAACAAAAAGACACACAAAACATAACAATATTAACAATGTGGTAAGCGATGCATAATTACATATGCATGAAAACCAAAGTCTGAGATGATGACAATTCCCACTCTCTCTTCACCTGACTCTATGCCTCCAGGATACTTTTCTGCTGGGTTCCACAAAAATGAAAGTCATGTCATTTTCACTTTGTTCCCCATTTCCTCCATTTCAGTTGATAGGGACCTGATATGCAAGTGCCTATCCCTAATCAACGTTACATCCTCTTGCGGTAACTCAGCACTTCACGTCAATGCCTTCAACATGTTGTTCAGAGTACAATTACCCCTACATCTATCCTCTTTCATATGATGCATTTACCAAAAAAGCAGCTAATCCCAACCCAACTATGATGTTTAAAGTAGCTCCCAGACCCAACCCCAACTGCATGTCTTACAGTGGAATCTATAGTCTCTCTCTCTCGCTCCACTTCCTCTGTCATGGTGTCTTCAAGCTCACCCATTATGCAGCTGGACCTCACTTCATGTGAGAACTATGCACCCCCCAATGAGAGACATGGCGATCTTTACCGCTGCAGGTGCTGTAAGGAGTAGTGTGTGTGGTGGCCCAAACCAATGCTGTCCCAACACCCCCGCCTGGTGTCTCTTGATGTACACTCAATCTCCATAATTCAGCCTGTGCCCTTGGTTATCTCTGCTTTCACCTGAGGATATACACACAGGGTCATTTCCTGACAACATAGACTCTCCTCTTATGGCAAGATCACTAATTTGTGACATTTGAATAACAGCATCAACTGTACTCCCATCGGTCTCCCAGTTACCAATCTATGTGGCACGAGTCCCTCATAAACTGATATCCCAACAATGCTACTAAAGTAAGCCCTGCTACTACCAACATGGCCCATGACCATAGTCTCACAATTACCCCTCATTTTCTCAGTAGTCCAGTTCCATGTTTGTAAATATTGCATCATTCGCTACTAGTACTGCTCCTTCAGTTACTGTCCCTACCGCGACTGCCATAATAACTCCTGCATGTAATCTGTCAAATGTTCGCCGGCTGTTAGAAATTGGGAAAAAGATTAATGCGTTGGGTAGAATATCCAACCGAACAAAACTCGGAGTCACAGGTTTCCTGAAAGCTTACCATAGTGTCTGAAATGCCTGAGTGGTGGCATTTCAGACACATTTATCTCTTCTACTCTCACCATGATCTGGGTATGTGTAATATCCAATTAAAACCCCATATTGTGTACAGTTACAACACGCTAGTCACTATTCCTAATGCATTTCTACAGTTATAAACATACACTTTTTCAAATCAATTGGTCAATATGCACCATTCCCTCCTCTGGAACTTATGTTCCACAAAACCTAAAAACATGTTGACTTGAGAATGAAAGAGAGAGAAGTTGAATAACTTAACATTAAAATTCTGAGTACACGGTAAAACAAAAGAACAAAAGACGTTAATCGTTGTCCCAAGCTATCATCCAGTGATTCCCCTAACAAACCACCTTCAGGATGACACTTAGAAGGTTTCTTGGAGACTCTCTCGGCCAAATACATTTTAGCAGCGCCTCCACCCCTCGCCGCTCTGTAGCAACTCTCTCTCGCTGTCTCCAAATCATAACTAAAACATTTTATAAATTATCCAACCCAAATTTAGAATAACAGTCCTTAGTGCTTACTTTGTGTCTAGGACTCGAATTCCAGCTTCTCAACTTAGCACACATCATCCCTGTTAGAATATACATTTATTAACGACCTTTTATTGCCAGTAATAACTATTCTCATTTACAGCCCCCCTTTGTCCCCGTTTTCCTGTCACGAGTGGCCTGGTAATGAAAGGTCACTATCTCAATGTCTTATTCTAAGCTGTTTTATGAATTATTACATTCATCTTTTCTTAATAACATTATCTCTACGACAAATGTCAAAAAGCATAACAACATACTGTTACTGCTAAAACCAATTTCAAAATTAGTCCATACTCCCTTATTCTACTGGTGACCTCTCAGAAGAGTTACTCGATCATGAAGTTAGCGCCTAACCCCTCGCAGAATCCCACACTCCAGTATCCCAATCTGGTGAAATTTGTATCGAAACAAAAACACAAAATGAAATCAGCAATTATATACAGTTGAAGTTGGAAGTTTTACATACAATTAGGTTGGCGTCATTAAAACTCATTCTTAAACCACTCCACAAATGTCTTGTTAACAAACTATAGTTGGAAAAATGACTTGTTTCATGCAGATAGATGTCCTAACCGACTTTACACAGGGAATTTTTAATAGGATTAAATGTCAGGAACTGTGAAAAACTGAGTTTAAATGTAGTTGGCTCAGGTGTATGTAAACTTCCGACTTCAACTGTACACCCCCACCTTGTCACAACACAACTGATTGGCTCAAAAGCATTAATAAGAAATTCCACAGATTCACTTTTAAGAAGGCACACCTGTTAATTGAAATGCATTCCAGGTGACTACCTCATGAAGCTGGTTGAGAGAATGCCAAGAGTGTACAAAGCTGTCATGAAGGCAAAGGGTGGCTATTTGAAGAATCTCAAATATATTTTGATTTGTTAAACATATTTTTGTTTACTACATGGTTATGTGTTATTTCATAGTGTTGTCTTCACTGCTATTCCACAACTAAAGAAAAGGCCTTGAATGAGTAGGTGTCCTAAAACGTTTGACTGGTAGTATATATATATTTCTTATTCCATCCCTTTACTTAGATGTGTGTATTAGGTAGTTGTGTAATTGTTAGATTTTGCTGCACTGTTGGAAGTAGTAGCACTTTGCTACACTCGCAATAACCATGTGTACGTGACCAATAAAATGTGATGTTTCATACACAACCCCATATTGCAAGGATCTGTACACAATTCCTGGAAGTTGAACATTTCACACAGCCATTGAAGAGTGGGACAATGTTCTACAATCAACAGCCCGATCCACTCTATGCGAAGGAGATGTGTCACACACTGCATGAGGCAAATGGCAGTCAAACCAGCCTCTGACTGGTTTTCTGATCCACGCCCCTATTTTTTTTAAGGTATCTGTGACCAATACAGATCAATATCTGTATTCCCATTCATGAGAAATCCATAGATTAGGGCTTAATGAATTAATTTCAATTGACTGCTTTCCTTAAATGAACTGTAACTCGGTAAAATCTTTGAAATTGCTGCGTGTTGCAATCATATTTTTGTTCAGTGTAGTATGGTCTACAGATGCCAATCCTCACCAACTAACAATAATAACTAATGTACAACATGTAGGATCATTAGGTGTATCTCACTGATCATTCCTAAAGCCAACACCTCATTTGGCCGCCTTTCGTTCCAGTTTTCTGCTGCCTGTGACTGGAACGAATTGCAAAAATTGCTGAAGTTGGAGACTTATCTCCCTCACCAACTTCAAACATCTGCTATCTGAGCAGCTAACCGATCGCTGCAGCTGTACATAGTCTTATTGGTAAATAGCCCACCCATTTTTACCTACCTCATCCCATACTGTTTTTATTTATTTACTTTTCTGCTCTTTTGCACACCAATATATCTACCTGTACATGACCATCTGATCATTTATCACTCCAGTGTTAATCTGCAAAATTGTAATTATTTGCCTACCTCCTCATGCCTTTTGCACACAATGTATATAGACCCCCCCCCCCTTTTTTTCCTACTGTGTTATTGACTTGTTAATAGTTTACTCCATGTGTAACTCTGTTGTCTGTTCACACTGCTATGCTTTATCTTGGCCAGGTCGCAGTTGCAAATGAGAACTTGTTCTCAACTAGCCTACCTGGTTAAATAAAGGTAAAAAAAATATTTAAAAAATAAAACATCTTATTGTACAGATGTCTGAACAATGCTCAAATGCAATAACAGGTAGCCTACTGAGTGGTGGGTCATGCCAGTGCACAGGCATTGGACTATTGATTACACAATGAATGTACACAGTAGTAATGGTTTACATTTCAAGAGCTTAATACATTTTCTAAATGAATGTGGCAAAATTGTTTTTTTTTAAAGGATGTCAATAGGAATAGGAGGACACGACCTGATCAGGAAATACTATGGTCAAATGTTTTGGAAAAGTTACAGTACTCAACCACCTAGAGGGAAGCAAGGTCAAAATGTACATGTTCAAGCCAAAACAGAGATCCTTATCAGAGTTAAAGCCTTTCAGACAGCAAGGTCGTTCACATAACAGCGTTTAAATACAGTCATGTCTAACACAGGGTTTTATGGAACTTTTTAAAAGGAACTGCATTGAAGGCAGAAGTTTTTTTCTCACAGACAATTACCTTGACTACAACAACGATTTAATACTTTAGAGAAAAAGCGGCACACTCATGCCATGTTTCCTCTTCATTCAGCTTTACAGTAACCAAGGTGAGGTGAAAAGTATAGCGGAAAAGTACAGATATCTCCAGACGGCACAAACAGATCTGGGACCAGGCTAAATATCACCTACACGATCTCCACAATATAACATGACAGGAAGTGTGGCATTGGAATGATTTAAAGCCTTCCTAGAAACACATGTTAGTGGGCTTACTGAAAATGAGTAACAAGTCACCGGACCTATTTGCAACACCAACTATTTGCGTGGTCAGAATACAAACATTTCCTTTTATTTCTCACAATTTTCAGACTCCGCTCCTTTAGTGTCCACAACAAGAATGCATCATCTTGAAGTCAACAAAAACACTAGACAGAATTCCTCTCTTACAAAAACATACTTTCAGATACATACAAAAGGGTATTAGTTATATAATTTCCAGTACAAATAATGGTCTTTGAAATTATCGTAATAAAATTCACACATACACACCTGGTTGAGAGAAAAGTCCATTGAACTAATGAGAATAGTCTGACCATGTTTATGTTCCACAAAGTTGTAGGGTGTTTTTATACCTCAAAATAAGCCTCATGTGAAGATGGATCCATGTCCAACACCATTGATTGTGTAGATACAGATATCGTCCCCAAATGAAAAGTCCAGATCACAACCCATAATTGTTCATTCATAAATCTGTTTATTAATTAAGCTCCATGGTGCTCGTCTTGGTGCTGATCCGTTTATGAATGGGAAAGTTTAGCACCATTTCCATTCAAAAACCTAAGCATTTTGGCTGCTCATCTTTTCCATTCACTTGAGGTTGTGACATATCCTTGGATCTATGAAACCCATAGTGTGGGACGTAGACTGCTGTCAACATAAGACCACTTTTGAGGTTTGAAAAGTGTTAGCCTGACAAACGTTCCTTTTAGAGTGTAGTGTCCCTTAGAGTACAGAAAATGGAAGTAATAAGCCACTGATTCCTCACAGTAAAAAATGGTCTCATACACGTACAGAAAGCATTGCATAGGCGTGACAACTACAGAGTATCAACAATATTGAAAGAACAGACTGTATTCAGAGCCTATAAAAAATCTAAATATACATGAGGTGCATGCTATTTTACATTTAGAAACTAGTAATTCAGCATTAAAAGTTCTCTTAAAAAAAAAAAACGCTTATTCTGTGTGCATCAGTATGCATATGCTAGTTTAGCAACTGTTTACTTATGCCAAGAAGTATTGTTTGAGTTCCCACCTACAGTAAATGTAGTTGAGTAGTTGCTGAACAGGGTCATCAACATGACATCAAATCAAGAAAATGGCATCCATATGATAAAATAACATTCTGGAAATCCGATTACTGCATTGATTTGCTAACTTCCATAGTCTGGTAAGCATGAAACAAATAGACTAGAGAGATAAAAGGCACTGACGTCTTCTTGCGCCACTAAACAAAATGGGGTCAAACCTTGGACACCGCAACAACTTAATCCTCTGAATAATCCTAATGAAAACAGTGCTGGCAGTCAAGGAGCTGGTATTGCTGTATAGTTCAAGAGTGATGCGTGAGTGAACAATGGGTGCCATTATCCCAGCTGCTCAGGGAAAGAGTCCCTTGTGTCCTCCATTGAGCATAAAACGGCTAATTAAAAAAGTTGGACTACACTACTGCCTTCAGAGTCCAAACCCATTTCGCCGTGGCTACAGGGCAAAGGCTTCCAACTATCAATGAGCCTCAGTCTCTTTGTCAATTATCCTGTATTGATAAGCAACACAGGCCGCAACGCACAAACACTGTCTGTGCAAAGCCATTAATTCAGTCGCCAAATAACACCTCTCAAAATTCCAAGGAGCAGCTGTCTAAGTAGCTGTACAGAATACAAAAACTTGAACATGAATAATAATACATTTAGCTCACCATTGATGGCTGACTTGACTGAGAGGATGAAGATGGAACTTGAAATTAAATCAGTAGGAGTATAAAAAAAATATGGTCAGCTGCATATACAAATGAGATTTGGAACAGGGCTCATTGTAAAGTAATCAAAAGGCATCTAAGACATTGAGCGAGTATTTTTCCCAATCATATTGATCCTTTGAACCCGAGCCTCTTCTGTCTAAAAACAGAAGTGTGCTCTCTGTCCAGCAACAGTGTTGACCCAAAGTCCCCACGATTGGAACTGTGCTCTCTGCTCACTCCCCTTGAGTGTCAGGTCTAAAGAAAGCCAGGTAAGCATGACAAGTGCCATCGAGATCATTTAGCCACAGATGCATGACAAGGGGCCATCTGATTACATCTATTGTAGCAGATGTCCAGACATAGCGGGCCACAGAGGATGCAGTACCCTGCTTTGATACCTAGAGGGCACCAAGTCTCAGAGCTGGGGCACTTTGTCCTCATACATTGGTGGTGGAGTAAGAGGCTCAATACTCATCCCTCCCGGCGGCTGAGAGTTATCCGTATTCTTCATATGGATCTTCTCTGATTTAATCCTCTGAATTTTAAGGGGAAGGAGATTGAGGCCTGTTCGCCTAGTGCGGTGGTTAGGCGCAGCAGCAGAGGAGGCAGGGTTAGCGGAAGTGGCTGTCATCTGAGTGACCGCTGATCCTTCGACCTCTATCTGCACACCGTCCACCAGGTCGTCGTAGGAAGGAAGCTGGGAGGAGCTGTGGCGCAGGTGGCTCTGGCGTATGGGCCACTGGCCGCTGCCCACTGCCTCCTCGTAGCTGGGCACGGTGTACCTCTGGGTTCGCTCCTCGGCCCTGTCGACATTCATACACTGACGTGAATAACTTGCGCTTTCAGAATGGATTCTGTTTTTCTTTTACATTGTTGCTACTGTGTACTGTAGGCTGTGCTGTGTCTACTATTAATTACAGTCCTGATGGTTTTGCAACGGTTGTCCAAATCAATGTGTGTTATGTGGAGTTTACGACAGGGGGCTTTAAATGAAAAGTTACTAAAGAAAGCACTGTAGTAAGACTCAAAGTACTTAAACATAGGTAAGCAATCTTTTTGCAAATGCCCAGTGTTGGTGCAGGCATCCGCTTCAGTCAATGCAAAGTAATTCACATGATTGAACAAATCAACTAACTACTTGAATCAGCTGTACACATGTTAGAGCTTTGGCTGGTGCAAAGCCTACACACACACACACACACACACACACACACACACACACACACACACACACACACACACACACACACACACACACACACACACACACACACACACACACACACACACACACACACACACACACACACACACACAGGTTGAAGGGAAATTTCACCACTTTGCAACCACATGTTCATCTCCAGCACCACCCCAAAATCAACATATGTGAAATGGTGGGTTTCTATGATTTGTAATAAACAAATATAGAAGATACAGTTGAAGTCGGCAGTTTACATACACCTTAGCCAAGTATATTTACACTCAGTTTTTTACAATTCCATATATTTAATCTAGGTAAAAATTCCCTGTTTTAGGTCAGTTAGGATCACCACTTTATGAAGAATGTGAGATGTTAGAATAACAGTAGAGGGAATGATTCATTTCAGCTTTTATTTATTTCATCACCTTCCCAATGGGTCAGAAGTTTACATACAGTCAATTAGTATTTGTTAGCATTGCCTTTAAATAGTTTAACTTGGGTCAAATGTTTTGGGTAGCCTTCTACAAGCTTCCCACAATAAGTTGGGTGAATTTTGGCCCATTCCTCCTGACAGAGCTGGTGTAACGGAGTCAGGATTGTAGGCCTCCTTGCTCGCACACACCTTTTCAGTTCTGCCCACAAAGTTTCTATAGGATCGGGGTCAGGGTTTTGTGATGGCCACTCCAATAGCTTGACTTTGTTGTCCTTAAACCATTTTGCCACAACTTTGGAAGTATGCTTGGGGTCATTGTCCATTTTTAGAAGACTCATTTGCAACCAAGCTTTAACTTCCTGACTGATGTCTTGAGATGTTGCTTAAATTATGTTGATATATTATTCTCCCTTATGATGCCATCTATTTTGTGAAGTGCAATAGACCCTCCTGCATCAAAGCACCCCCACAACATGACGCTGCCAACCCCGTGCTTCAAGGTTGGGATGGTGTTCTTCGGCTTGCAAGCATCCCCCTTATTCCTCCAAGCTTAACGATGGTCATTATGGACAAACAGTTCCATTTTTGTTTCATCCGACCAGAGGACATTTCTCCAAAAAGTATGATCGTTGTCCCCATGTACAGTTGCAAACCGTAGTATGGCTATTTTATGGCGGTTTTGGAGCAGTGGCTTCTTCCTTACTGAGCGGCCTTTCAGGTTATGTCGATATAGGACTCCTTTTACTGTGGATATAGATATCTTTATACTTGTTTCCTCCAGCATCTTCACAAGGTCCTTCGCTGTTGTTCTGGGATTGATTTGCACTTTTCGCACCAAAGTAAGTTAATCTCTAGGAGACAGAACGCAGCTCCTTCCTGAGCGGTATGACGGCTGTGTGGTCCCATGGTGCGTACAATAGTACTTGCATACTATTGTTTGTACAGATGAACATGGTACCTTCAGGCATTTAGAAATTGCTCCCAAGGATGAACCAGACTTGGGAGGTCTACATTACATACAGTATATGTAAACTTCCGACGTCAACTGTAAGTGTTTTCCGATGACAATATCCGGAAACACTGATGACATCATCTGGTGTACATCATGTGATGTTTAAACATCTAGGATCAGGCAAAGGTTAGTAAAAGTAGTAAAGGGATTGCCCATCCCTGCAATGAACCCTGAGCAAACAAACCTGCTGAGGTCAGTAATTATTTCAGTTATTATTCAGTAGCTACAGTACTCACGTCTCTCCGTCCTCCTCACTGGCAGCTACGTTGTCTACCCCCAGAGTCTGGGCCTCTTGAAGCGCTTGCTCCCGCTGCTTGTTCCTCATCCCCAGGCACAGGGACAGCATGAGCATGGCCACCCCAGCCCCGACCAGCACAAAGGCCACCGACGAAGCCCTGCCCCTGTTGTCTGGTTTGGGGTTCCCTCCTCCAGTGCCACCGCTGTTGTTCCCGGCCGTGTTGGAGGGCACCACACTCCACACAATCATGACGATGCCCAGGGCCACCAGCCCCACCCCCAGGGCACACAAGGCATACTGGGAACCTGAGTTTCCAGGGCTGTTGTTGTGGTTTCTGGCTACAGGGGGGTTCGGGGGTACCCCACTTGTGCCTGTACTGCGCATTTCCCCCAAAATGTAGGCCCTCCTGGTGTTCAGTCAAAGACTGAGGAGAAACGCAGTCGATTAGGGCACAGATAGAACACTGATACAGTAGAGAGGTTAATCTGTGGAGTTAACAATAGCCTTCCAACATAAATCCCAATATAACATGTATAACTATGGCCTATCGCTCTGTAGAAGGGCGAAAGGAGGGCAACCCCACCTAGCCACTAGCCTCAGTGAGGCTCTGGGCCAGGAGGGTGACTTTGGTCCTCGCCCGAGCTCAGTTCCCTGCATCGCCATGTCGCCTGTGTTGCACCCGACCAGCTCATCTAATCTCACCCCATGTCATCTGCTGTGTATGCTGTCCATTGTAAATAAGAATTTGTTCTTAACTGACTTGCCTAGTTAAATAAATAAATAACATTGTGGTTTTACTAATTATTTTTATACCCAACCATTTGTATATTGTAACAGCATGGTTATTTAGTACATTTCAGCTAGCTAGCACAGTTCATGGTGGACAATTTCAGTTGAAACTGGTCAGGGAAAGGTTTACATCAAAAATGACATTTTACGGACTTCCAAAACATGTACATAAACCATGACTAGCCATGATGTCAATATTTTTTTTAATACATTTCCTGTTGTGGTATTCCGGGATGCTAGCCTTCTAGTCAGAGTTCCAAAGAGAGCCATATTTCAGTCTGGCCAATAAAAAGAAAAGCTTAAGATGAGCAAAAGAACACAGACACTGGAAAGAGGAGCTCTGCCTAGAAGGCCAGCATCCCGGATTCGCTCTTCACTGTTCACGTTGAGACTGGTGTTTTGTGGGTACTCTTTAATGAAGCTGCCAGTTAAGGACTTGAGGCATCTGTTTATCAAACTAGACACTAAATGCACTTGTTCTCTTGCTCAGTTGTGCACCGGGGCCTCTTACTCCTCTTTATATTCTGGTTAGAGCCAGTTTGCGCTGTTCTGTGAGGGAGTAGTACACAGCGTTGTACGAGATCTTCACTTTCTTGGCAATTTCTCACATGGAATAGCCATAATTTCTCAGAACAAGATTAGTTTCAGAAGAAAGGTCTTTGTTTCTGGCCATTTTGAGCCTGTAATCGAACCCACAAATGCTGATTCTCCAGATATTCAACCAGTCTAAAGAAGGCCAGTTATATTGCTTCTTTAATCAGAACAACCAGTTTTCAGCTGTGCTAACATAATTGAAAAAGGGTTTTCTAATTATCACAGCCTTTTAAAATTATGAACTTTGATTAGCTAACACAACGTGCCATTGGAACACAGGAGTGATGGTTGCTGATAATGGGCCTCTGTACGCCTATGTAGATATTCCCTAAAAACATCTGTCGTTTCCAGCTACAATAGTCATTTACAACATGAACAAGTCTACACTGTTTTTCTGATCAATTTGATGTTATTTTAAATAGACAAAAAAAGTGACCCCAAACTATAGTGTATGCAAATTTGATATTTAATTTTTAATAAATTAGCAAAGAATTCTAAACCTGTTTTTGCTTTGTCATTATGGGGTATTGTGTGTAGATTAATGAGACAAAAACACAATTTAATCAGTTTAAGAATAAATAAAAAAAGTCAAGGGGTCAGAATTAGATTACTTACCAAGCAAAGTCAGCCTCTGAATGTCAAAGAACCTAAATGATATCCCCATATCCATCGGAACCACGTCATTCCTGGGTATTTTACAGCTTGTTTCTAGCATAAAGCATTGTGGACCAAAGCGGGTCCATTTTATATTCTTCAAAATCTTAAGCTAACAATGGATAGGACTGTGCTTTTTTTCTATTTCCTTAAAATGTATGCATGGTGGGTGGAAGAATTGACCAACAAATATGTATATAGCACCCTATAGCCTCATTTCATCTGTCAAACAAGTAGGCCTTCCTCTTATTTCTTAAATGGGAAGAAATGGGCTCAAACACAAAGCCCTCTTGATGTTAGTAAAATGAAGAATTCCAGCACCATGAGCTGTCCATATCCGACTGACTGTGCCACGGCATCTGCTTCAAGTTTCAACACCACAACGTAAGGTAACCGAATCTGGATGATTGTAAGGTCAATAACTCAAATACATAATGGGCCAGAAACACATTGTTATTAATAAAATAAATTATAGTAGTAGCAAGCTAGCAATGTTTTTGCGCGGGCAAGTCCGTGCGCGCAATATTATTTATTTTTTGGACTAGGCCTAATCAAAAAAAATGTAGGGAAGAAACCTTTAGACTGTTCTCCTGACCTGCCATCCTAGACCTACTCAGCACAGCGTTGGTTAAGCAGCACACAAACATTTTGCCCAGCATGAGCAGAGCAGGGCTCAGGGTTGAAATATCCATTGCAGTGTGTAATGCAGCCTAGTTTTATGTACACCATTCCAGTAGCTATTTTAGAAATATAACTTTTCACTGTGCTACTCCGAGCATGCACTTCGTAGCCTATAGGCTATGGATAATTTGATTGAGACCACACTAACAATTAATATTGCGTGCACAGTGGAGAATCAGAGATGAGAGGTGGCATCGGGCACACAGCGATATATAGCCTAATAAGTAACTCATTCTAAAACACTAAGAAATATGTACATTTCATCAATTACAAATTACACGACCCTCCCCTGGACTAGATTAAAACAAAAAAATACTAAACCTCACCTTGATTGAAAAAGCATGACCCTCCCCCATTTTCCTCCAGGTAACCATTCTGTAATTGTCAATGGCATGCTCCTTAAGAGTACATCTTGGGCTAAGTAAGGCTGTATATTGCAATTTAAGTATGCCCCCAATGCAATTATGAAGTCCAATACATCCACAGTGCGATTTCAGATGTTTTACTTTGTGTCATATTTTGTTGAATTTATATAACGTTCCAACTTTATTTAGCATTATCTAGTCCAATTGTGGCATCTTCCATTTGTATCCGTTTTCGCAGTTTCAATGGGGAACTTTTATTTTGAAAGCAGCCCACAGAGTCCACTGTTGTTGCTCACAACACGCACGTCTTTGTCCCAGTAGCCCAGTATAAAATCTTACTCGCTCAGGAACACAGGGGTGTGTTAGGAAAAACAAAGAAATTAACCCATGTTATTCTCGTTTTAATATTCTATAGTTTCGGCTGTCTGAATGTCAAAGTTACTACTGATAAAAACCAAAGAGGTTTGTAATAATAAAGAAATGGGGCGGTAGTCTACATGGCCTTACCTTGCATAGCAAGACAAAGATTCGCGCGATGTGATGTTTTCATTTGTAGCCATCCATTCCAAATAGTTCCTTTGTAGTTGATCGCCCCTATCAAATCAAATATTTATGTAAGCTATGTCTTGGAAACTCACTATTCTCACCTATTTTCAAACCAGGAACTTTCTCCAACGGAAGTGGTAAAGAAAAAGTAACAACATATAAGAATACTTATGCTTGATCCGAAATGTGGACGGAAGCTTCGTATGGAGGAGGGTGTGACGCAATTGCGGTGCATGGATTCATGCAGAGGGCAAATCAAGCGCTGTACCGCATGGCCATATGCCGGGCATGTACACTTGCAAGCGGTAAATTGCCGCGTTCCCCTTAGGCAGCCCATTGGGACTCGCTTGTGGGCGTGCACATGACAGCTTTTCGAGGGTGCGTCAAGAAATCAGCATAGCAAGTTTGTAAGAAGGTCTGGTTAGTAAATGTGTAAATAGTTCAATAGTAATACGCTCTGGTGACAAACTTTCCTGCCCTGTTTCCAATTGTTTACATGGCTGGGAGAACCTATTCAAGTAAGCAAATACATTTAGAAAATGTAAACAACCGATATATTATTAGCTAAAAAGCTACAGTGCAGGCTAACGCAAATTATCTAGTTGGCCAGCTAGCTTTCTAGCCAACTTTACGTACTGTATAATTAACGTTAAATTAAATATCACCCAGGTACCTAACTTCATATTAGCTAGCTATCTTGATGTATTTATCACTTTATAAATCAAACTCCAAATGCATTTGTAGGTAGCTAGCACACACGTCTTTGTCCCATGGAGGAGGGTGAAAGGATAGCAGCCCCAACTGTCAAAGTGAGTAGGCTATTCGGGATATGGCAGGCAGGTACTTGTGTGTGTAGTTCCAGTCCCTAGTAACATAATATTCAGTGCTGTGTAATTTTAGTACAATGAAGTCTGTTTCTTGTGAGGTTCTGTCCCCTGATAAAGAGAGCAATGAAAGCCTGTACCAATGAAGAGCAGTGGTTCTCAATCCTGGTCCTAGGGATTTAGAGGTGCACATTTTTGTTTTTGCCTTAGCACTGCATAGCTGATTCAAATGATCAACTCATCAAGTAGTATTTCTGTATTAATTTGTGGAACTATCCTTGATATGATCCTGTTATTGTCACATGCACGTGTGTGTGCAAATGGACCTATCAATCCAATTTTATCATGAATTGTTATAAGGGATAACATACTTTAGTAATCCACAATTACCTGGTGATGTAAAAGTCTAATAATGACTATCTCCCATATTACCACAGATACCTTGTAACTGTAGATTATTTCAAACCGATTGCCTACAGTTACCATCTGGGACTGCCTCCTGGAGGAATTCAGGTGTGTGAGGGCTACCTGTGTCCTGCATAACGTCATGAGGATGGACACGAGGACCAGGAGGTGATCTGCAGCTCGCTGCCGCATGCAAGAGGAGAAGTCTGGTGCTCTGCAGGATGTTTCAAGGATAGACTACACTATGCACAACCAAAGGCTCTTTTAAGAGCCATCCACATTGCAATATGAGTATTCTTCAATTTACTTAGCTATGTCAACTGCTGTTATTCAATTCCTTGTTTCTCTCCCTTTGATTTCTACTTCTCAGCTGAGGGTACTGTTTAGGTAAGGGTGTGACGTCGGTACAAAAACAAAACGGGCAATTATAAGTCACCCACATTGAACAAATTTAGAACAATTAGACACCATAACCCACACCTACACTCATGTATCAATCTAAAGGATGTGTTGTGCAGTATGCAGGCTCTGGTGTATATAACTGTGGCTCATTCAAAGAACAGGCAAGAGGGCCAACCATGGAGAATAGTAAGACACTTCATTATTTCTATAACTACGCTAAATTGTTTGTCCTCGTGTGTCCGTTCATGTTTTTCAGCATAAAGTTCTCTGCAGCCACTTAGTGTGGACACCAGGTGAGGCCACACATAGATTCCTGTTGAACACTGTCTCTTTAACTACCTTATTTTCTCAATAACAGTCTCCTTCACTTCATCACTCTCTCTCCTTCTCTAAATCCTCTAGGTTATATCAGCTGTGTCGGTGAACCCCTCCCGCATCTGAACTGGCTACATAGAGGGCACAGTATAATCAGAGGTGAGAGGTCACTTGGTCAGGTCAACAGGAAGTATTATTAAAGGGATGCTTTACATTGAAATACAGATTGAGATGTAGTAGTCTCAAGAGTTAATGATCCAAGGTCAGTTTTGCATTTCACCTGATGAAATTCAAATTGTGTTAGAATAAAAAACAAACAAGTCTTAAGTATGCTCTCTCTCCATCTCTCGTCTGCAGATATGTTTTGCTGTGAAAGAGGATTCCAATCCCCAGTCCCGTCATCGCCACCTCACCCGCTCTTAAGATAACCTTCGGGCCGACTGGGAGTCCAAGGCTGGTTAGGAGACACCACTAGAGACACTTATGTCATTTTGATGAAATGAAAGAATATTAGGGTAGCACTGTGATTCATTAATCATATGCTGCCTTCCCTGCTCCAATGTCCTTACCTCTTTCCCTTTGTCTTTAACACCTCTCTCGCCACGTTTCTTCCTCTGTTTTCATAATGCACAACAGATGTGCATTGAAGTACAGATTGAACTTGTATTTATAACACTTGGAAAATTAAACATTTCACATTCTCTACTGGTTGAAATTAAGTCTCATTTGATGAAATACTACACCTGTCCTGTGTTTATCAGATCAATGCAGATGAAGGGCATTAGATATTGAGATGAACCGGTTTGAGTATTTACATGATGCATAGTAGTGTACTGTTTTTTTTTCTACTTCTGTATATATGAATTATAAATCAGCCTTTAACTAGTTAAATCATGTTTCTAGTCTATTGCATAGTTACAATGTGTAACCATTGATGTCCCAGGACCAAGATTGGTAAACACTGTTGAAGTGTATAATTCTAATACATGCAGGCACAGCATCATTCAAAGATTGGAATTGGAAATGAATGGAAAATTCTCAGACATTCATACCTGAATTGCACCATTATTTGCCAAGGTTTTGAGTACATGATCAGTGAATATACAGTGTTAAATGTACAGGCTTCAATGTGGGGATCTCATGCATGGTAATGACTACATGTATATACGACTTAATCAAATTTTGCGGTTGAGATGTGCAGTTGCCATACCAGACAGTGATACAGCCTCACAGGATGCTCTCGATTGTGCATCTGTAAAGGTTTGAGTGTTTTAGGTGACAAGCCAAATTTCCTCAGCTGTAGTCAATGAACAGCATTCTTACAAAGGTATTCCTCTTGTCCAGATGGGATAGGGCAGTGTGCAGAGATGGCGATTGCATTGTCAGTGGACCTTATTGGGCAGTAAGCAAATTGGAGTGGGTCTAGGGTATCAGGTAGGGTGGAGGTGATATGATCATTGACTAGTCTCTCAAAGCACTTCATGATGACAGATGTGAGTGCAATGGGGTGATAGTCATTTATTTCAGTTACCTTAGCTTTCTTGGGGACAGGAACAATGGTGGCCATCTTGAAGCATGTGGGGACAGCAAACTGGGATAGGGATTGATTGAATCTGTCCGTAAACACACCAGCCAGCTGGTCTGTATGCTCTGAGGACGCGGCTAGCGATGCTGTCTGGGCCAGCAGCCTTGCAAGGGTTAACATGTTTAAATGTTTTACTCACGCTGGTCACGGAGAGGGAGAGCCAACCGCGGGCCGTGTCAATAGCACTGTATTGTCCTCAATGGAGCAAAGAATTTGTTTAATTTGTCTGGGAGCAAGATGTCGATGTCCGTGACAGGGCTGGTTTTCTTTTTGTCATCTGTGATTGACTGAAAACCCTGCCACATACATCTCGTGTTTGAGCCGTTGAATTGCGAATCTACTTTGTCTCTATACTAGAGGTTGACCGATTAATCGGAATGGCCGCTTAATTAGGGCTGATTTCAAGTTTTCATAACATTCGGAAATCGGTATTTTTGGGCGCCTATTTTTTTTAATATTTTTTTTTTATACCTTTATTTAACTAGGCAAGTCAGTTAAGAACACATTCTTAGTTTCAATTACGGCCTAGGAACGGTGGGTTAACTGCCTTGTTCAGGGGCAGAACGACAGAGTTTCACCTTGTCAGCTCAGGGGATCTAATTTTGCAACCTTACAGTTAACTAGTCCAATGCAATAACGACCTGCCTCCTCGTTGCACTCCACAAGGAGACTGCCTGTTACGCGAATGCAGTAAGCCAAGGTAAGTTGCTAGCTAGCATTAAACTTATCTTATAAAAAACGATCAATCATAATCACTAGTTAACTACACATGGTTGATATTACTAGATATTATCTAGCGTGTCCTGCGTTGCATATAATCTGACTGAGCATACAAGTATCTAAGTATCTGACTGAGCGGTGGTAGGCAGAAGCAGGCACGTAAACATTGATTCAAACAGCACTTTCGTGGTGCTTCAAGCATTGCGCTGAGATGAGGCTGGTGTAACCAAAGTGAAATGGCTAGCTAGTTAGCGCGTGCTAATAGCGTTTCAAACGCCACTTGCTCTGAGCCTTCCAGTAGTTGTTCCCCTTGCTCTGCATGGATAACGCTGCTTCGATGGTGGCTGTTGTCGTTGTGTTGCTGGTTCGAGCCCAGGGAAGAGCTAAGAGAGGGACGGAAGCTAAACTGTTACACTGGCAATACTAAAGTGTCTTTAAGAACATCCAATAGTCAAAGTTTAATGAAATACAAATGGTATAGAGGGAAATAGTCCTATAATTCCTATAATAACTACAACCTAAAACTTCTTACCTGGGAATATTGAAGACTCGTGTTAAAAGGAACCACCAACTTTCATATGTTCTCATGTTCTGAGCAAGGAACTGAAACGTTAGCTTTCTTACATAGCAGATATTGCACTTTTACTTTCTTCTCCAACACATTGTTTTTGCATTATTTAAACCAAATTGAACATGTTTCATTATTTACTTGAGGCCAAATTGATTTTATTGATGTATTATATTCAGTTAAAATAAGTGTTCATTCAGCATTGTTGTAATTGTCATTATTGCAAATAAATAAATAAAAATCGTCCGATTAATCAGGTTTTATCGGCTTTTTTGGTCCTCCAATTATCGGTCGACCTCTACTCTATACTGATGCTTTGCTTGTTTGATTTCTTTGCTTAGGCAATAGCTGCACTGTATTCAGCCATGTTTCCAGTCACCTTGCCATGATTAAAGGCGGTGGTTCGCACTTTCAGTTTTGCGCGGATGCTGCCATCCATCCACGGTTTCTGGTGAGGAAAGGTTTTAATAATCACAGTGGGTGTGATGCTCGTCGTTGGAATGAGGTGAGGACCAATGTGCAGCGTGGTAAATGTTCATATATTTACTAAACCGAGAACACTAAACAAAATAACAAAGGAGAAACTAAACAGTTCTGAAAGGTGACATACACATAACAGATAATAATCACCCACGAAACACAAGTGGGTAAAGGCTACCTAAGTATGATTCTCAATCAGAGACAACTAACGACACCTGCCTCTGATTGAGAACCATACCAGGCCAAATGCAAAACACAACATAGAAAAAGGAACATAGACAACCCACCCAACTCACGCCCTGACCATGCCAAAACAAAGACTTAACAAAAGAACTAAGGTCAGAACGTGACAGTGGGTATGACATCTCCGATGCACTTGCAAATGAACTCGCACACTGAGTCAGCGTATACATCAATGTTATTGCCTGAGGCTATCCGGAACATATCCCAGTCCACGTGATCGAAACAATCTTGAAGAGTTGAATCCGATTGGTCAGACCAGCATTGGATGGACCTGAGCACGGGGAGTTTCCTGTTTTAGTTTCTGTCTATAGACTGGGAGCAACAAAATGGAGTCATAGTCAGATTTGCCAAAGGCAGGGCGGGGGCGGGCTTTGAATGCATTGCGAAAGTTAGAGTAGCAATGATCCAGAATGCTACCAGCTCGTGTTGCGCATTCGATATGCTGATAGAATTTAGGAAGTCTTGTTCTCAGATTAGCTTTGTTAAAATCCCCAGCTACAGTAAATGCAGCCTAAGGAAGTATGGTTTCCAGTTTACATAGTCCAGAGAAGTTCGTTCAGGGCCGATTAGGTATCTCCTTGGGGGGGATGGGACAATGCGGTCTGCATTTGATTGTAAGGAATTCTAGGTCAGGTGAATTAAAGGACTTGAGTTCCTGTATGTTGTTGTGATTACACCGTGAGTCGTTAATCATTAGGCATACACTCCCGCCCTTCTTACCAAAGAGCTGTTTGTTTCTGAAGGCGCGATGCATGAAGAAACTAGGTGCCTGTACCAACTCTGACAACATATCCTGAGTGAACCATGTTTCCGTGAAACAGAGAATGTTACAATCTCTGTCTCTCTGGAAGGCAACTCGTGCCCTAATTTCGTCCATCTTGTTATCTAAAGATTAGACATTGGCGAGTAATATGCTCAGAAGTGGTGGATGGTGTGCTCGCCTTCTGAGTCTGACCAGTAGGCCGCTCCGTCTGCCTCTCATGCGGTGACCTCGTTGTTTTGGGTCGGCCTCTGGGATAAGATCCCATGTCCAGGGTGGAGGTCTGAACAAAGGATCCGCTTCGGGAAAGATATATTCCTGGTTGTAATGTTGGTAAGTTGACATCGCTTTATTATCCAATAGTTATGCCCGGCTGTATGTATTAACACTTGAGATTTTCTGGACTACAATGTAAGAAATAATACATTAAAAAAACATAACTGCATAGTTTCCTGAGGACCTGAAGTGAGGTGACCATCTCTGTCGGCACCATCTTGTAAGAATATGTTATATTCTACTCAATCCATAGACTGGCTATGATAGCTGAGGTTCATAACTAGGTTCTGAACTAATATGTATACCAAACGTTTGGGTCCATACACAGATTGGCTAGATAGCTAGCTACACATCCATAGGCATACAAGTATTTTTATCCTCCACTGCACAATAAGCAAGAAGATAGTTAGCTAGCTATGTTATGCTATGCAATGCAGATAATTGAAATATCAGAAAGGCAAGCTTACAGAATTGTACATTCAATGCGCAGTAAGTGCTTTAGCTAGCTAGATTCTTTACATCCACTGTTTCACAAGACAACAGCCTGGTTTGCTGGTTGTTTCAGGAGTCTCTAAAACATGAAACAACCAGAATTATAAGTTCATACTCATGTCATAACACCCATAAAGCTAGTCAGCTAGCTTCCTAAATCACAGTTTTTGGTAATTAACTTTATGATAGACAAACTATTATTATCATGAGCGGAACTTCTATCATTGTCCTGTTTTGCAGCAGCACTGTGAACCGCAGCACATTTAAGCTGTCTAGTTGTGTATGTTATTCTGGATGTCTCATGGTCTGACAGACACCACTGCACCTAGACCACCTTCCACGCAGATGCGGGAGGCCGACAGGCAGATGCGGGAGGCCGACAGGCAGATGCGGGAGGCCGACAGGCAGATGCGGGAGGCCGACAGGCAGATGCGGTGGATTGAAATACAGCCGAACATGATATCTCTAACTTAAACTGACAGATTTTGATGGGAATTGTTTTATTACGTTTCTTAGATTGACGATTAAGTATTATTAGGTAAACACGTAACTTGCACTGTCCAACATAATTGCCAACCAATACCACCCATTTAGTGGAGTTTATTAACATCAAATTCCACAATTTTCAACCTATACCATATCAGCAAATTTGATTTGTTAGGACTAAGTCAGATTGTTGCAAGAATAATTCAATATATGGTGACATGTAGCTCAGTTGGTAGCGCATGGCTCTTGCAACACCAGAATAGTGGGTTCGAGTCCCAGGCCCATCCATATGAGCGTCTGCTAAATGACTTAAATGTAAATGTAATGTTGACTGTAAGCTGTTTGGATAAAAGCATCTGCTAAATGGCATATTAATTTCTTTTGCACTTAACAAATGTATGCATATGTGTGCTTACTGAATTGCCATAAATAATAATAGTCACGTGTACTTTATATTTCTATTCACTGAAAATGTGTGGAAACATGCCCCGCCTCAGAATAGCTGGGCCTCAATCTGAGTCAATGCCCCAAAACGTATGGTCTTTATTGGCTTTATGGTCAGACTGTGCAGACAATTAGGGAGCGCACTAATGATGAAGCACTCTTCTGAGATATGCAGGACGACTGCAATAAAAACGACCTGGAAAGAAACCATTGTTTTCTGCTGTGCTCCAAAAGACCACTGCGACTGGGCAGTACTTTTTTGGCCTACCTTGTTTCAACTATTCAGCCCATTGATTTTTTTTTCAACATTTTGTTACGTTACAGCCTTTACGGATGTTTTTTTAGTTTAGTTTATTAATTCGACCATTTTTAAAAACAAGCACACACAACTTAAAAGCCATACATGCACATGAATAAAATCATGGAGGATTACACACAATCAAGTCTGGGACTTATTTCCATTGTGGTCCTCTTGAGACAAGATGGCTAGACAAGATGGCTAGACAAGATGGCTAGACAAGATGGCTAGACAAGATGGAACACAGTATGGCAGTGAAATAATAAAACATAAACATAACAGAAGAACATCGATCTCATCATTCCAGTTACATCATAGGGGTTATTCATATGGGCACAGAGGACATCAAACATATTTTTACTTTATTTTTAAAGCTGTCAAGAGAGGACGTTGTTTTTATAGGCTGAGGCAACTAGGCTGAGGCAACTCCATTCCGAGGCTCCAGTATACAAGAAAGTACCTTTCCCAGCATTACTCCTGAACCTGTATAAGCACACATCGGCAACACCTGATCTGGTGCTCTGATTGTGTGCATCCCTAACACGAGGAAAGTAATCACTTAAATATTTGGGCGCAGGACCATAAATACTCCTGTAAACCAAACCTAGTCCAAACCTAGTCTAATCTGGGACACCCTAGCCTCTACAGGCAACCAGTTCAGTTCCTGAAAGCAGCTCCTGCCTATGTGAGTACTCACCTTCAATACTACCTTGATCAACTTATTCTGGGCTATCTGGAGCTTCCCCTTCATAAGTTTAGATAAGCCCCCAACCCAGGAAGTACTAGCATAGTCAAAATGGCATTGAATGAGGGCAGTAGCTAGCACTTTCACAGAGTCCTTATCAACCAGCTTGGACTTTCTAGACAAAAACTTAATCCTGGCATAAACCTTCCCTAGCACCTTATTGGCCATGCTCACACTTCCCAAGCTTCCATCAAGGATACATCCCAAGTAGCTAACAGAGGTTTTAGTAGTCAGCACCTCACCCCCTATCTCCACTCTGATTTCAGACAACCTACACAATTTAGGTCTGGATCCAAAAATAATTGCTTCATTTTTCCCTAAGTGCAGAGATAGCTTACTATCTCCAAGCCATTTGCTAATGTTAGTAGGCTCTGTGCTAAGTATGCTCTCCAACATAGTTTTACTTTTTTGAGACACCAGAAGTGTAGAGTCATCCGCATTAAGAAAAAGACAGCAAGAACAAGCATGTTTCATATCATCATATCATTAATATACAATAAAAACAACAGAAGCCCAAGCACGCTCCCCTGCGGAACGCCACAACTCATTGGTTTTGCCTGAGACAGTGAACCATTAACCTCTACTACTTGCTCCCTTCCTGATAAATAGGACTTTACCCAGCGTAGAGGGATACTGCTTAACCCCGATGCCTCCAGTTTGGCGATTAGGAGGTTAACTGTATATCAAAGGCCTTCTGTAGGTCAAGCAGTGCAATTCCACACAGATTTCCCTCATCAATCTCTTTGCTGATGAAGTCAGTCAAGTAAAGTAGACATGAATCAGTGGAGTATGTCTTTCTAAAACCCGACTGAATATCTTACATTAGACCCTGTTTGTTAACATATTCATACATTTGTACAATTGTACAATTCTCTCCAGGATATTTGATGTTACACAGAGGATAGATACAGGCCTATAATTCCCAGGGTCAGACTTTATCACCTTCTTATACAGAGGTATATTGATTCAATTGTTTGTTTTACTCATCAGTCTACACACCCCATGATGACAAAGCAAAAACAGGTTTTAGGTATTTTCGCTAATGTATTTATAATATAAAAATGAAGTAAGTATTCAGACTCTTTACTCAGTACTTTGTTGAAGCACCTTCGGCAGCAATTACAGCCTCAAGTGTTCTTGGGTATGATGCTACAAGCTTTGCACAGCTGTATTTGGGGAGTTTCTCCCATTTTTCCTCCCACTTCTCTGCAGATCCTCTCAAGCTCTGTCAGGTTGGACGGAGAGCGTCACTGCACAGTTATTTTCAGGTCTCTCCAGAGATGTTTGATCGGGTACAAGTCCAGGCTCTGGCTGGGCCTCTCAAGAATATTCAGAGACTTGTGTACTTAGGGTCGTTGTTCTGTTGGAAGGTGAACCTTCGCCCCCAGTCTGACCACTGGGGCAGGTTTTTATCAAGGATCTCTCTGTACTTTCTCTCTTCATGTTTCACTCGATCCTGACTAGTTTCCCAGCCGCTGAAAAACATCCTCACAGCATGATGATGTCACCGCCAGGTTTCCTCCAGATGTGATGCTTGGCGTTCAGGCCAAAGAGTTCAATCTTGGTTTCATCAGACCAGAGCATCTTGTTTCTCATAGTCTGAGATTCTTTAGGTGCCTGTTGGCAAACTCCAAGCAGGCCGTCATGTGCCTTTTACTGAGGAGTGGCTTTCATCTGGCCACTCTACCATAAAGGCCTGATTGGTGGTGCTGCAGAGATGGTTGTCCTTCAGGAAGGTTCTCCCATCTCCACAGAGGAACTCTAGAGCTCTGTCAGAGTGACCATCGGTTTCTTTGTCAACTCCCTGACCAAGGCTCAGTTTAGCTGGGCGGCCAGCTCTAGGAAGAGTATTGATGGTTCCAAACCTCTTCCATTTAAGAAAGGTGGAGACCAATGTGTTGCCCAGGGTTAAGAACATAGATTAATAATATTACATTGTATTGTATTAAACACATTACTTATTCCACAGATCCTTTTGCCAAAATGTGTTTAATCTGTTATTAGTAATATTCATATAAAAATGAAATTTAATATATACAGTACCATTCAACATACACCTATTCATTCAAGAGTTTCTTTATTTTTACTATTTTCTACATTGTAGAATAATAGTGAAGGCATCAAAACTATGAAATAACACATGGAATCATGTAGTAACCAAAAAAGGATTATTCAAAGTAGCCACCCTTTGCCTTGATGTCAGCTTTGCACATTCTTGACAATCTCTCAACCACCTTCACGAGGAAAGCTTTTCCAAAAGTCTTGAAGAAGTTCCCACATATGCTGAGCACTTGTTGCCTGCTTTTCCTTCAATCTGCAGTCCAACTCATCCCAAAACATCTCAATTGGGTTGTGGCGGCCAGGGCATCTGATGCAGCAATCCATCACTCTCCTTCTTGGTACAATAGCTTTTACATAATGTGGAAGTGTGTTTTGGGTCATTGTCCTGTTGAAAAACAAATGAAAGTCCCACAAAGTGAACACCAGATTGGATGGTGTATCACTGCAGAATGATGTGGTAGCCATGCAGGTTAAGTGTGCCTTGAATTCTAAATAAATCACTGACAGTGTCACCAACAAAGCACCCCCACACCTCCTCCATACTTCACGGTGGGAATCACACATGTCAGAGATCATCCATTCACCTACTCTGCGTCTCACAAAGATACAGCCGTTGGAACCAAAAATCTCACATTTGGACTCATCAGACCAAAGGACAGATTTCCAATGGTCTAATAATGCCCATTGCTCGTGTTTCTTAGCCCAAGCAAGTCTGTTCTTATTTGTGTCCTTTTGTAGTGGTTTCTTTGCAGCAATTCGACCATGAAGACATGATTCCCGCAGTCTCCTCTGAACAGTTGATGTTGAGATGTGTCAATTACTTGAACCCTTGTGAACCATTTATTTGGGCTTTAATCTGAGGCTGGTAACTCTAATTAACTTATCCTGCAGCAGAGGTAACTCTGGGTCTTCCTTTCCTGTGGCGGTCCTCATGAGAGCAAGTTTCATCATAGAGCTTGATGGTTTTTGAGAATACTCTTAAAGAAACTTTAAAAGTTCTTGAAATATTCTGGATTGGCTGGCCTTCTTGTCTTAAAGTAAAGATGGACTGTTGTTTCTCTTTGCATATTTGAGCGGTTCTTGCCATAATATTTGTTTTATTTTATTTAACGTTTATTTAACTAGGCAAGTCAGTTAAGAACAAATTCTTATTTACAATGACGGCCAACCTAAAATGGACTTGGTCTTTTACCAAATAGGGCCAATTTCTGTATACCAACCCTACCTTGTCACAACACAACCGATACGCTCACACGCATTAAGAAGGAAAAAAATTCCAGAAATGAACTTTTAACAAGTTAATTGAAATGCATTCCAGATGACTACCTTGAGAGAATGCCAAGAGTGTGCAAAGCTGTCATCAAGGCAAAGGGTGGCTACTTTAAGGAATATCAAATATATCTTGATTTGATTAACACTTTTTTGTGATGTCTATTTGTCCTCAGTAAAAGGCACATGACGGTGTCACATGGTCTCCAGGCCATGTTGTTCACATTGACTCGAGGAGGGATGACATCATCCTCACATGACCTGCCTCAGGCCTTCCATGTGTATAATCTCTCTCTCTCACTGACTCACTCACCTGGCCGAGCTGATGATGGCCTTCATCTCCCCAGTGAGTTGGTACTTTACTGTAATAGTTTTCACTCAAAATGTTAAAATAGCTTTTTAGCAAAAATCTATTTCTCAAGCAAGAATTTTGCTAGGACTGTCTGGAAGTGGTCTGAGTGGGAGGTGGGAGATACAGTATGTCATCTGAAAATGACGTTTTGATCCCTCTTTGTTATTGGTCTATATTAACTTATACCAACTGTTGATGTCACCAGGTAAGCCAAAACTCAACCCATGTGTAGATTGTATTTTCAACCAGCAACTATCAGGAAAAAACATAATAACGTTGATAACATTTCTTCATGGGGGTATCTGTACTTTACTTTACTATTTATATTTTTGAAAACTTTTACTTCACTACATTCCTAAAGAAAGTAATTTACTTTTTACTTTATACATTTTCCCTGACACCCAAAAGCACTCGTTACATTTTGAATGCTTAGCTGAACAGGAAAATGGTCCAATTCACACACTTATCAAGAGAACATCCCTGGTCATCTACTGCCTTTGATCTAGCGGACTCACTAAACACAAATTCTTAATTTGTAAATGATGTCTGAGTGTTGGAGATTGCCCCTGGCTATCCATAAATCAAATTTAAAAAACATAAATTGTGCCGTCTGGTTTACTTAATAAGGAATTTGAAATTACTTATACTTTTACCTTTACTTTTGAGACTTAAGTATATTTAAAACCACATTTCTTCATAATACGTTTGAGCCAGTCAGTTGTGTTGTGACAAGGTGGGGGTGGTATACAGAATATAGCCCTATTTGATAGAAGACCTTGTCCATATTATGGCAAGAACAGCTCAAATAAGCCAAGAGAAATTACAGTTAATCATTACTTTAACACATGAAGGTCAGTCAATACGGAATATTTAAAGAACTTTGAATGTTTCTTCAAGTGCAGTCGCAAAAACCATCCAGCGCTATGATGAAACTGGTTGTCATGAGGACCGCCACAGGAAAGGAAGACCCAGAGTTACCTCTGCTGCAGAGGATACGTTCGTTAGAGTTACCAGCCTCAGAAATTGCAGCCCAAAACATGCTTCACAGTTCAAGTAATTGACACATCTCAACATCAACTGTTCAGAGGAGACTGCTTGAATCAGAGCTTTGTGGCCAAATTGCTGAAATGAAACCACTACTGAAGGACACCAATAATAAGAAGAGACTTGATTGGACCAAGAAACACGAGCAATGGACATTAGACCGGTGGAAATCTGTCCTTTTGGTCTGATGAGTCAAAATTTGAGATGTTTGGTTCCAACCGCTATGTCTTTGTGAGGCGCAGAGTAGGTGAATGGATTATCTCTACATGTGTGGTTCCCATCATGAAGCATTGCAGAGGAGGTGTGAGGGTGTGGGGGTGCTCTGCTGGTGACACAGAGTCCATCCAAATCATCTTGGCTCCTGAACTCTGTCCATACATTTCAAGGCTGCATTGAAACATGACTGGCAAATGATCCAAGACCAGCTCAGTTAATCCCTACCATTGTGACAATGAGTCGTCATAATGCTGCATCAAATGTGCATGTTAGAGAGGATGATATAAGTCTCCAGCTTCAGGGATTTTTGCAAATCATTTCAGTCATTGGCAGCAGAGAACTGGAAGGAAAGGTGGTCAAAGGAAGGGTTGGCTTTGGGGATGAGCAGTGAAATATACCTGCTGGAGCGTGTGCTACGGGTTGTAGTAAAACGCCAAATGGATCTACCTCCTGGTCCTCTTCCCCTGTCTTACCCACCAAGGGTAGAGACAGAGATGACCTCGCCTACTGAAATACCGGATTGGGCAAAGCCACCAGAAGACGACTCAAGCCAACCAACTACTGAGCCTGACTGGTGTCAGGAAGAATCACCCTCTGCCTCAAGTGACACCTCTGAATGGGAACAGCTGATAGACTCATTGCTGATAGAGTGAGGGCACTGTCATAACCAGAGGCCCATATATGCACTATAAGAAAAGTGTTTCCTCATTGTTGCAAGAGCAAAGGGCTCTGTCATAACCAGAGGCCCATATATGCACTGTAAGAAAAGTATTTCCTGTTGTAAGATATGTCATCACCCTCTCTGCTCTGGGGGAATGGGAGGAGCAGCAGATCGGGTGCAGAGAATCAAAAGGTATATAAAGAGACATTTGCCATTACTTTGGCGCTGACTTCTTGAATTCTGAATTCATTTAGACAACCATTTGACTTCGGGTAATTGCCACCTGACTCAAATTACTTAAAGATTCTAACTTGTTGGATCTGAGAAGGGTCTCTCCGTTATACCGTTTAACTATTGAACAGCTGTTCTCTCGCCTGTGGCCTTGGTGCTTGTATACTGACACAAATTATACCCAGGGCCAGTCTTTGGAACTGCAACTCTCGGTTGAGCTCAGTACCTCGCCCTAGTTGCATGGCACGGACGCTGCGGTAGTTCAACGGCTCTGAGAGTCTCTCTAGTCCTTAAGTTGATCTCCTGTTAATACCTACGGTTATCTGAATTGACCCTGTCGCCCGCGGCCTTGGTGCTTGTATACTGACGCAAATTATACCCAGGGCCAGTCTTTGGAACTGCAACTCTCGGTTGAGCTCAGTACCTCGCCCTAGTTGTGTGACGCAGACTTTTCGATATTCCAGTGGGGCAGGGAATCACCAGCGGGTTCTCTCATCCAGTCCAAACTTGAATCTCTCAATTTAGCAAACCGCCGACTTCAAGTCAACCTTTCAGCCAGTAGAGGGAAGTCGCTACTAACTAAATTCTAAAAGAACTCTGACCGATTGAAACTCTGCTCCTGATCTCGTGGGTCTCCTCGTCATCTCTCAAAGGTAATTAAATAACTATTATAAGCATTTAATGTAGAGATAAGTGTTATCATTGTACCAGGCATTTTTATAGAGCTTTAAGGCAAGTGCATGTTTTTGATTAACGCTGTGTGTGACCGAGTAACAATTGTGTATTTTGATGTGTGTTTGATTGTAAAAGACAAAAAACAGAGTGTTTTCAAAAATAAACGGTAGTCTTATTTTGTCTCGAGTAAACGGTTCTCTCAGAGACAGTTAACGGCACGGGAGATAACAACTCTGACACTCCCCGCTACCGGGACACTGGAAACGGAGATCAGTACTCTATGACAGAGTAAGTTCCTATTAAAAGACAAAGAGGAAGGTGTGTCCAGTAGTGATTCATTTAATTGTCTTATCGATCTATCTAAGTTTTATTTTCCAAGCGATACATAGCCGACGGGCAGAGTAGTGAGACTAAGTTGACTAAAGGTCTTCACACTTTAAACTAGATACATCACAGAGGGGAAACACTCAACCACAGGGAAATCATATAGAGACTGGTAGGACTAGTGCTTAATAATAACTCAAGGACCAATTAGTGGTGAAACAAAGAGTCTAGAGGATAAAGGTGGGGTTCACACATCCCAGCTAGAGCTAGACCGTTGAGAGTGACAAGGCAAAAGACCTCTCTACGCGGACAACGCTTCGATATAGAAAGAGAGGCAGGGCTACGCGAGCGGTTCTGGGTATACCGAGATACCCTGAAGTACCTATAGTGCCCTGTCCGATCCAGGGAACGGGACGCTAACCACCTCTAGCCACCCCGCTGCCGGCCAAGGGGCGGGGCTGAAGGTTTCGTATCGCGACAGGGTGGTGATGCTATTATGACCAGTGAGCTGAGATGAGGCAGGGCTTTACCTATCAAAGACTTATAGATGACGTGGAGCCAGTGGGTTTGGCGATTAATATGTAGCGAGGGCCAGCCAACGAGATACTACAGGTCGCAGTGGTGGGTAGTGTATGGGGCTTTGGTGACAAAATTGATTACACTGTGATCGACTACATCCAGTTTGCTAAGTAAAGTGTCGGAGACTATTTTGTAAATGACATGGTCGAAGTCAAGGATCGGTAGGATAATCAGTTTTACGAGGTTATGTTTGGCTGCATGAGTGAAAGTCTTTGTTGCGAAACAGGAAGCCGATTCTAGATTTAATTTTGGATTGGAGATGCTTAATGTGAGTCTGGAAGGAGAGTTTACAATCTAACCAGACACCTAGGTATTTGTAGTTGTGCACATATTCTAAGTCAGAACCATCCAGAGTAGTGATGCTAGTCGGGCGGGCGGGTGCGGGCAGCAATCGGTTGAAGAGCATGCATTTAGTTTTCCTATGTTAATGTAATTGAATTATGCCAATGTGCTTTCATTAATTGAAAACCCTTTGTAAGAATTTGTAAGATTCTTGTTTGCTGGTCTATTTTATAATAGACGCAGAGCAGTCTTTCAATAATAGGTAACAGAATTTATTCTCGGAGCGCGCTGCCACTTAACCACGAGCAACAGTTTATATACAGATCATGGCGTCATTTCATTGCTTTAACAGAATCCCCTCTCGACCGGGACAAAGTGAGGTGAAAAGTTCATTCTAACTTACTAATACACTCCCAGGTAACTTTTGACCCCTCAACATTATCAATCACCACTGAGCTGACAGTTCTAATTAACAGATAACTTAGGAAGGCACTCACTGTCTTATCTAAAAAAACAATTTGCAAATTATGGTGGAAAATAAGTATTTGGTCACCTACAAACAAGCAAGATTTCTGGCTCTCAGAGACCTGTAACTTCTTCTTTAAGAGGCTCCTCTGTCCTCCACTCGTTACCTGTATTAATGGCACCTGTTTGAACTTGTTATCAGTATAAAAGACACCTGTCCATAACCTCAAACAGTCACACTCCAAACTCTACTATAGCCAAGACCAAAGAGCTGTCAAAGGACACCAGGAACAAATTTGTAGTCCTGCACCAGGCTGGGAAGACAATCTGCAATAGGTAAGCAGCTTGGTTTGAAGAAATCAACTGTGGGAGCAATTATTAGGAAATGGAAGACATACAAGACCACTGATAATCTCCCTCGATTTGGGGCTCCACGCAAGATCTCACCCCGTGAGGTCAAAATGATCACAAGAACGGTGAGCAAAAATCCCAGAGCCACACAGGGGACCTAGTGAATGACCTGCAGAGAGCTGGGACCAGGGACTCAAATCCTGCAGTGCCAGACGTGTCCCCCTGCTTAAGCCAGTACATGTCCAGGCCCATCTGAAGTTTACTAGAGAGCATTTGGATGATCCAGAAGAAGATTGGGAGAATGTCATATGGTCAGATGAAACCAAAATATAACTTTTTGGTAAAAACACAACTCGTCGTGTTTGGAGGACAAAGAATGCTGAGTTGCATCCAAAGAACACCATACCTACTGTGAAGCATGGGGGTGGAAACATCATGCTTTAGGGCTGTTTTTCTGCAAAGGGACCAGGATGACTGATCCGTGTAAAGGAAAGAATGAATGGGGCCATGTATCATGAGATTTTGAGTGAAAACATCCTTCCATCAACAAGGGCATTGAAGATGAAACGTGACTGGGTCTTTCAGCATGACAATGATCCCAAACACAACGCCCGTGCAATGAAGGAGTGGCTTCGTAAGAAGCATTTCAAGGTCCTGGAGTGGCCTAGCCAGTCTCCAGATCTCAACCCCATAGAAAATCTTTGGAGAGAGTTGAAAGTCTGTGTTGCCCAGCAACAGCCCCAAAACATCAATCACTGCTCTAGAGGAGATCTGCATGGAGGAATGGGCCAAAATACCAGCAACAGTGTGTGAAAACCTTGTGAAGACTTACAGAAAACGACCTCTGTCATTGCCAACAAAGGGTATATAACAAAGTATTGAGAAACTTTTGTCATTGACCAAATACTTATTTTCCACCATAATTTGCAAATAAATTCATTAAAAAATCCTACAATGTGATTTTCTGGATTTTTTTCTCTCAATTGTCTGTCATAGATGAAGTGTACGTATGATGAAAATTACAGGCCTCTCATCTTTTTAAGTGGGAGAACTTGCACAATTGGTGGCTGACTAAATTATTTTTTGCCCCACTGTTTGTTTTGTTCGATAAAGTCCATATTTATATCCAAAAATCTCAGTTTACATTGGCGTGTTATGTTCAGTAATGTTGTGCCTCGAAAACTTCCGGCAAATTTGCAGAGAGCCACATCAATTTACAGACATACTCATCATAAACATTGATAAAAGAGTTATTCAAAGAATTAATGCAACTGCTGTGCCAGATTTTTTAAAAAGCTTTATGAAAAAAGCACACCATGCAATAATCTGAGTACAGCGCTCAGACACAAAAACAAGCCATACAGATACCCGCCATGTTGTGGAGTCAGTGAAAGTCAGAAATAGCATTATAAATATTCACTTATCTTTGATGATCTTCGTCAGAATGCACTCCCAGGAATGCCAGTTCCACAATAAATGTTTGTTTTGTTCGATAAAGTCCATCATTTATGTCCAAATACCTCCTTTCTGTTAGCACGTTTAGTTCACCAATCGAAATTCACAAGGTGCGGGCAAGTCCAGGTGAAAGTTCAGACGAAAAGTCCAAACTATGTATAGAATCAATCTTTAGGATGTTTTTATCATAAATCTTCAATAATGTTTCAACCGGACAATTCCTTTGTCTTTAGAAATGAAAAGGAACGCAGCTCGCTCTCACGGCCGCGCACATGGCCTTCTGCCAGACATCTTAGTCAAACAGCTCTTATTTGCTCCCCCTTCACAGTAGAAGCCTGTTGACATCTAGTGGAAGCCGTAGGAAGTGCAATATGACCCCATTTACACTGTATCTTGGAATGGCAATAAGAGGAAAAACTACAAACATCAGATTTCCCACTTCCTGCTTGGATTTTTCTCATGAGTTCAGTTATACTCACAGACATCATTCAAACAGTTTTAGAAAATTCAGGGTGTTTTCTATGAAAATATATTAGCCTGAGTAGAAGGCAGTTTACTCTGGGCACGTTTTTCATCCGAACGTGAAAATACTTCCCCCAATCCCAAACCGGTTTTAACAGTGTCCAAAGAAGGGCCAGATGTATACTGAATCGTGTCGTCTGTGTAGAGGTGGATCAGAGAATCACCAGCATCAAGAGCATCATCATTGATATCTACAGAGAATATGTAGCTCACCCTGCACTATCAGCTCCAATATAAATAACATGAGTAAGTCTCCCTCTGATAAGCTTCCCAGTAGAGCATTAAATACAATCAAGCAAGACAGAAAATTTAAAAAAATAGCCCATATTAACCTCTCTGGGATATGGCCAAAAGCCAATTCAAATGCAAAATAATTACTATAAAAATCTAACTTTCATGAAATCAGACTGTTAAAGCAATATGGTTACAGGTTCATCTGCTACACCTAAAGCTCATTCTTGTGGGAAGCTGCTATAGACCACCAAGTGCTCACAGTCAGTATCTAGATAATATGTTTGAAATGCTTGATAATGTATGTGATATCAACAGAGAAGTATATTTTCTGGGTGATTTAAATATTGACTGGCTGTCATGAAGCTGCCCACTCAGGAAAAATTTTAAACTGTAAACATTGCCTGCATCCTGTATCAGAACGTCAGTCAACCTACCAGGGTAGTTACAAACAGCACAGGAATTATCAACATGTATCGATCACATTTTTACTCACGCTGGCAGATATTTGCTTTAAAGCAGTATCCAAATCCATAGGATGTAGTGATCACAATATAATAGCCATCATGGGGATCCATAATAAATACAAATACAAAGTCTTTGATTTATTTAGAATTTAATGCATACTTAACCAGCATGGCTACCAGAGCATTTTACAGTGATACGCCATCCCATCTGGTTTGTGCTTAGTGGGACTATAATCTTTTTTCAACAGGACAAAGACCCAAAACACTGCTCCAGGCTGTGTAAGGGTTATTTGACCAAGAAGGAGTGTGATGGATAGCTGCATCAGATGTCCTGGCCTCCTCAATCACCCGATCTCAACCCAATTGAGATGGTTTGGGAGGAATTGGACCGCAGAGTGAAGGAAAAGCAGCCAACAACTGCTCAGCATATGTGGGAACTCCTTCAAGACGGTTGGAAAAGCATTCCAGGTGAAGCTGGTTTAGAGAATACCAAGAGTTTTCAAAGCTGTCATCAAGGGAAAGGGTGGCTACTGTGAAGAATCTAAAATATATTTAGAATTGTTTCACACTTTCAAATGTCTTCACTATTATTCTACAATGTAGAAAATAGTCAAAAAAAGAAAAACCCTTGAATGAGTAGGTCTGTCCAAACTTTTGACTGGTACTGTAGATGATGTGTACCTCGTTCAGAAAATCTCAGGAGTGATCCGTGCACGCCACCTGACATGTATGGTAAATGGAAGGAAGGAGAAAAGCCTATTGATTATTTGAGGATTCTCTACCTGAACATGTGAAGCTTGGATATGTGAGGTATGCGGTGAGAGCATTTGTGTCCAAACCTCTACAGTGTGGGAATTGTAAAAGATATGGTCATGTGTCAAATGTTTGCAAATGGGAGAAGTATGGGATTGAAGAATCTGTGAATGTAAAATGTTGCAACTGTGGTGGGATTATACTCTGGACTTCCTTGAGTGCCCTGTTAGGGTGAGAGAGGTCAAGGTGTCAAGGATCAGGGCTGTGCAGCCAATCTCCTATGTGGAGGTAGTGAAAAGAGTCGAAGGGCAAGAGACCACAGTGTTGAAGAAGATATGGCGGTGCATCCAATTGCTAATGCTTTAAGTCAATCAAGTGATCTGGATACACTCATTGTGAAGAAGGGGGATTTTGTAGCATTTATAGCCACAGTGGTTAATTGTACAGCACAAGTGTGTAAGAATTCCAAGAATCTGGACATCATTATATCTGCAGCATAGACGTTTTTGGTGCTCCAATACTTGTCGCTACGAAGTTTTCCACCCTGAGCATATGTCGGGACATCATTAGAATTAGTTTATTTTTATTTTTACAGAAAAGCAGTGTCATTTTGTTTAGTTAATTTCTATTTAAGTTTGTATGATATTTAATGTATTTTTTTAACCAAATTATTTACATTTTGGGATCCTTATTATCCATCCGCGCAGTAGGTGGTGGAATGCACACCCAATTGTTGCGAACACCATTATATCGTAGAAGAAGAAGAACTTATGCCTTCTTGAAGGCCGACAGGTCACTGCGCAATAGCAAGCAGTTGTTTTCCCACAGTCTAGCGAGCTAGCTTTAGTTTTAGGCTAGTGTGCAGCGGCTGCGGCATGTGTCATCGAAGAGGACGATGTTGCTAATTTGTTAGCTTCGCCCTTTTCAAGATTAACCTTCAACAAAAAGTTACTTTTCAAAAGATCGTCATCTGGTGAGTGGAACTGTTTTCTCTATCATTTTCTATTCTATCTCTTTGAAAATAACTTGTGCATGAAACATTGTATCATTAAACGTGAAAAGATATGTTAATATAATAATAATATAATAATATAATAATATATAATAATATGTTAGCAATGTAAAGTAATAGTTGGAAATTTAAATGAGGATATCCTTAGCCTAATGATTGTGTTTTTGTATTCTTATGATTGGGACCTACTGGCTTATTATGTCAGAGTGAATGGGCTGCTTATTATTTGACATCATGTTGTGTGTGACTGCTGTCTTTCTATCGGCCTTATGTGTTTTATGCGCTGCATATTAGGGTTGCTGTCCTTTCAGCATCACAAGCCTGTGACACTCAATTCCTTTGATTTGTCACTGTTGTTGCCAGTGCGATAGTGATGGCATTAGGCTACCATAGGTTGTGTAATCAGTGTGGATGTTGTTGCTGGTAGCAATATCCATGCGGGTGCTGTCTCTGTGTGAGTGGCAGCCCGAAGCCTGGCTTAGCCTCAGGCCTGTTTTATATAATAATAATAATAATAATATATGCCATTTAGCAGACGCTTTTATCCAAAGCGACTTACAGTCATGTGTGCATACATTCTACGTATGGGTGGTCCCGGGGATCGAACCCACTACCCTGGCACTACAAGCGCCATGCTCTACCAACTGAGCTACAGAAGGACCGTTTTGATTCAGTTGGGAACATTAAGTGATGCTATGTTTCTGTTATCTTCCTTCATTTTTGAGTTTGGAGGATTTATTTTCTCCCCACTGATGGCTTAATAGCCACAGTTCACCACTGGTACTGAGTCAGTGTAAAACATCAGATCTTACAGTACTTGTGTGCCAAAGTCAATGGGATGAATGTGACCCTATGACCTCACATTAAGGTCAATGTCTCGAACCCACTTGACAACACGATGACACGTCCATACCAAGGGATCTGATACTCACACTGAGCCTGTCTGGCCTGGAGGGTCTTGAGGGTTGAAAGACACACACACATCCATACACACACACAAACACATTAACATTCACCATTTTAATTCTACTTTAAACCACAGATTACACACATCCACAACTAAATGAGTGCATACAGTCATGTCAGTATGTGTGAATAAAGTTAATTGTAGCCTACAGTACATGCATACACACACATACATATCTATAACATTTCATTTGAAAAGTCAGTCAATTCAGGAAGTAAACTGAAATTCCAATTCAATAATAAAAAAGGGTGTATTTTCAATCACTTCTCAATAAACTGAAAAGGAGAAGCTATTTATGTGTAGGTAGTTGGATGGGCTATTTACAGATGGGCTGTGTACAGCTGCAGCGATCAGTAAGCTGCTCAGATAGCTGATGCTTAAAGTTAGTGAGGGAGATATAGGTCTCCAACTTCAGCGATTTTTGCAATTCGTTCCAATCATTGTCAGCAGAGAACTGGAAGGAAAGGCGGCCAAATGAGATGTTGGCTTTGGGGATGACCAGTGAGATATACCTGCTGGAGCAAGTGCTATGTGTGGGTGTTGCTATTGTGACCAGTGAGCTGAGATAAAGCAGTTACCTCGAGCCAGTGGGTCTGTAGAAGAATATGTAGCGAAGAATATATAGCGAGGGCCAGCCAACAAGAGCATACAGGTCGCAGTGGCGGGTGGTATATGGGGCTTTGGTGACAAAACGGATGACACTGTGATAGACTGCATCCAGTTTGCTGAGTAGAGTGTTGGAGGCTATTTTTTAAATGACTGCTGAAGTTGAGGATCAGTAGGATAGTCAGTTTTACAAGGGTATGTTTGGCAGCGTGAGTGAGTAAAGGATGCTTTGTTGTGAAACAGGAAGCCTATTCTAGATTTAATTGGATTGGAGAAGCTTAAAATGAGTCTGGAAGGAGAGTTTACGGTCTAGCCAGACACCTAAGTATTAGAACCGTCCAGAGTAGTGATGCTATTCGGGCAGCGATTGGTTGAAGAGCATGCATTTAGTTTTATTAGCGTTAAGAGCAGTTGGAGGCCACGGAAGGAGTGTTGTATGACATTGAAGCTCATCTGGAGGTTTTTATTAAAAATATTACATTTTCATGAAATCACAAGTGCAATATAGCAAAACACAGTTTAGCTTGTTGTTAATCCACCTGGCATGTCAGATTTCACTAAAGGTCTTCGGTGAAAGCATAACAAGCGTTTATGTAAGAACATCTCTTTCAGTAGACAACATTTTACAAACAGCTAGCAGCCAAGTAGATTGGTCGCGAAAGTCAGAAAAGCAATAAATTAAATCGCTTACCTTTGATGATCTTCGGATGTTTGCACTAACGAGACTCCCAGTTGCACAATAAATGTTCCTTTTGTTCCATAAAGATTATTTTATATCCAAAATACCTCAATTTGTTTGGCGCGTTATGTTCAGAAATCAACAGGCTCGAGTGGTCATGACATCGCAGACGAAAATTCCAAATAGTATCCGTAAATTCCTTAGAAAGATGTCAAATGTTTTTTATAATCAATCCTCAGGTTGTTTTTATAATATATAATCGATAATATGTCAACCGGAAGCTAGATTCTTCCATAGGCGAGAGCGAGAAAATTGCTGTTGCGCATGAAAAACTCTGCTGGCACCCAGCCATCCACTGACGCGATGGGTTCTTTCTCGCTAATTTTTCAAAATAAAAGCGTGAAACTATGTATAAAGACTGTTCACAGCTTGAGGAAGCCATAGGAAAAGGGATCTGATTGATATCCCTTTAAATGGAGTAAAGGCATCCAATGGAACAGAGAGCTTTCAGGAAAAACAGCACTTCCTTGTTGGATTTTCCTCAGATTTTCACCTGCAATATCAGTTCTGTTATACTCACAGACAATATTTGGACAGTTTTGGAAACTTTTGAGTGTTTTCTATCCTAATCTGACAATTATATAGATATTATAGTTTCTGGGCCTGAGAAATAGGCAGTTTCAAATGGGTATGTTTTTTTTTTAGCCAAAAACGAAATTACTGCCCCTACACTCAAGAAGTTAACTTGGCTTTCAGGATGGATGTAGGTCTGTAACAGTATGGGTCTAGAGTGTCACCCCTTTGAAGAGGGGGATGACCGCGGCAGCTTTCCAATCTTGAGGAATCTCGGACGATATTAAAAAGAGGTTGAACAGACTATTAATTGGGGTTGCTAATTTTAGAAAGAGAGGGTCCATATTGCCTAGCCCAGCTGATTTGTGCGGGTCCTGGTTTTGCAGCTCTTTCAGAACATCTGTTATCTGGATTTGAGTGAAGGAGAAGCTGGGGAGTCTTGGGCAAGTAGCTTCGGGGGGTGTGGAGCTGTTGGTCGGGGTAGCCAGGAGGAAAGCATGGCCAGCCGTAGAGAAATGCTTATTGAAATTCTCGATTATTGTGGATTTATCAGTGGTGACAGTGTTTCCTAGCCTCAGTGCAGTGGGCAGCTGGGAGGAGGTGCTCTTTTTCTCCATGGACTTTACAATGTCCCAGAACTTTTTTGAGGTAGTACTACAGGATGCAAATTTCTGTTTGAAAAAGCTAGCCTTAGCTTTCCTAACTGCATGTGTATATTTGTTCGTAACTTCCCTGAAAAGTTGTATATCGCCGGGACTATTTGATGCTAGTGCAGTACGGCACAGGATGTTTTTGTGCTGGTCGAGGGCAGCCAGGTCTGGAGTGAACCAAGGGCTATATCTGTTCTTAGTTCTACATTTTTTGAAAGGGGGATGCTTATTTAAGATGGTCAGTAAATTACTTATAAAGAACAACCAGGCATCCTCTACGGACGGAATGAGGTCAATATCCTTCCAGGATACTCGGGCCAGGTCGATTAGAAAGGCCTGCTCGCAGAAGTGTTTTAGGGAGCGTTTGACAGTGATGAGGGGTGGTCGTTTGACCGCGGAACAATAATGGATGCAGGCAATGAGGCAGTGATCATTGAGATTCTGATTGAACACAGCAGAGGTGTATTTGGAGGGCAAGTTGGTCAGGATAATATCTATGAGGGTGCCCATGTTTACAGATTTTGTTTTGTACCTGGTAGGTTCATTGATAATTTGTGTGAGATTGAGGGCATCTGGCTTAGATTGTAGGACGGCCGGGGTGTTAAGCATGTCCCGGTTTAGGTCACCTAACTGAACGAACTCTGAAGATAGATGAGGGGCAATCAATTCACATATGGTGTCCAGGGCACAGCTGGGAGCTGAGGGGGGTCTATAACAGGCGGCAACAGTAAGAGACTTATTTCTGGAGGGATACATTTTTTAAATTTAGAAGCTCGAACTGTTTGGGCATAGACCTGTAAAGTATGACAGAACTTTGCAGGCTATCTCTGCAGTAGATTGCAATTTCTCCCCCTTTGGCAGTTCTATCTTGATGGTAAATGTTGTAGTTGGGGATGGAAATATCAGAATTTTTGGTGGCCTTCCTAAGCCAGGATTCAGACACTGCAAGGACATCAGGAATGGCGGAGTGTGCTAAAGCAGTGAGTAAAACAAACTTAGGGAGGAGACTTCTGATATTAACATGCATGAAACTAAGGCTTTTACGGTTACAGAAGTCAACAACTGAGAGCGTCTGGGTTAACCTCTCCATCACCCGAGGAACAGGTTGAGGGTACGGCTAAAGGCTTTCCAAACTGGTCGTCTAGTGCATTGGGGGCAGATTTCTGGCCGTGGTAGAATAGAGTCAGGGCATAATGTACAGACAGGGGTATGGTAGGGTGCGGGTACAGTGTAGGTAAACCTAGGCATTGAGTGACGATAAGAGAGGTTGCATCTCTGGAGGCACTAGTTATGCTAGGTAAGATCACCGCATGTGTGGGAGGTGGGACAAAAGAGGTATCTGAGGCATGTTGAGTGGGGCTAGGGGCTTCGCGGTAAAATAAAACAATATCTACCCTAAACAACAGTATACAAGGCATATTGACATTAGAGAGGGACATAAAGCGAGGCATAAAGCAATCACAGGTGATGATTGGGAGAGCTAGCTAAGACAACAATGGGTAAGACAACAACAGCAAGTAAAATGGAGATGAATGGGCAGAGAGGGTCAGTTAACTACACACAGGGCCTGAGTTCGAGGCTGGGGCTGACAGATAAACAAAAATGGAGTACTGTGATTATTAATAAACAGTCCAGCAGGCATCAGCTGCTCATAGGGTCATGATCATAGGGTCCAGTGAACAGCAATAGATGAAACAGAGAAGCCGTTCATAAAGTTAGCAGGCTGGGGCTGGCAGAAGCGTCTTCACCGACATCCGGCAAAGGCCCGAATGAGGGCACATTGGACAGAATTCCGTCGGCAGACCGGTGGGTCTCCCTGTCGACAAAGGGTCCAGGCCAATTGGCAAAAGAGGTATTGTAGCTGGATGCAAAGGTCCAGAGCTTACGGCAGGAATCCGGTGATGTAGTAACTTCTAGTCGTGTTAGTGAAGAGTCCGGGAGGCATCAGCTGTGTAGTCGAGTGATCATAGGGTCCATTGAGCAGGCCGGGAGATGGGCCTGGCTCAAGGCTAGCTTTGGGGCTGGGCCACTCGGTAGCAGCTAGCTAGCTGTGATAATCTGGAGTAATGGTCCAGAGCTTACAGCAGGAATCTGGTGATGTAGTGGAGAAAAGCAGTCCGATATGCTCAGGGTTGATATCGCGCTGTGCAGACAGGCAGGTATTATCCAGGCTAAAAGTGGCTGGTGTCTGAGCTAAAGGTAAAGGCCACTAACAGTGGCTAACAATGACTAAATAGCTAGTAGCTAATTAGCTGGTTAGCATCTGATATCTAGCTTCTGATGGAGGTTCTAGCTATAAGGTCTGAAAATAGCAGATCAGTATCACATTGCGTGAGGCGGGTTAACCGAAGGTATATTTAATTTTAAAATGGAAAAAGAGTTTGAAAAATATTCAAATATATACAAAAAAGACCTGGTGGGCCTTCTTGGTGACGTCGAGGGACCTCTCCAGATCACGTTGTGTCAGAGAGTTGAGCATGCGCCCGTCCACCACTGGTGTGTGTGGAAGGCCTGCGAGTACTGCGGAAGCCCCACATCGTTCAGCCTGGCCTTGGCCACCCAGTGGCGGTCCATGTCTGCAGACTTTGACAGCCTGCAGTGTGAAGAGATGAGTAGAAGAAGAAAACATGAGAAGAGATGACAGGACATTGGGAGAGATGAGAAGAGATAAGATAGGAGGAGAAGAAGAGAAGAACATATAGGAGGAGATGGAAACAGATTACAAGCAGATGAAGATGTTTGTTTCTGGTCACTAATGATAAATCGACAACCGTCAGTTTACAATCAGAATACAACTTGACTATGGAAACAAACCTGATTCAGTTACACCAGCTCTGTATGGAGGAAATTCACCCAATTTACCGTGGGAAGCTTGTGGAAGGCTACCGGAAATGTTTGACCCAAGTTAAACAATTTAAAGGCAATGCTATCAAATACTAATTGAGTGTATGTAGTCTTCTGGCCCACTGGGATTGTGATGAAAGAAATAAAAGCTGAAATGAATCATTCTCTCTACTATTATAATCTGACATTTCACATTCTTAAAATAAAGTGGTGATCCTAACTGACCTAAAATAGGGAATTTTTACTACGATTAAATGTCAGGAATGGTGAAAAACTGAGTTTAAAGTTATTTAAATGTTTCAGTTTTTAATTTGTTAAAAAAGTTTGAAATATCCAATAAATGTCGTTCCACTTCATGATTGTGTCCCACTTGTTGTTGATTCTTCACAAAAAATACAGTTTTATATCTTTATTGTAGCAGTCTACCACTAGAGTGAGTCTACAACCCAAACAAGTGGCTCAGGTAGTGCAGCACATCAATGCGAGCTGTGGCAAGAAGGTTTGCTGTGTCTGTCTGCGTAGTGTCCAGAGCATGGAGGCGCTACCAGGAGACAGGCCCGCTACCTCCGCCTTTGTGCAAGGAGGAGCAGGAGGAGCACTGCCAGAGCCCTGCAAAATGACCTCCAGCAGGCCACAAATGTGCATGTGTCTGCTCAAACGGTCAGAAACAGACTCCATGAGGGTGGTATGAGGGGTCGTCCACAGGTGGGGGTTGTGCTTACAGCCCAACACCATGCAGAACGTTTGGCATTTGCCAGAGAACACCAACACCAAATTCGCCACTGGCGCCCTGTGCTCTTCACAAATTAAAGCAGGTTCACACCGAGCACATGTGACAGCCGTGGAGAGTTTTTCCTAGCCACCGTTCTTCTACACCTGCATTGCTTGCTGTTTGGGGTTTTAGGCTGGGTTTCTGTACAGCACTTTGTGACATCAGCTGATGTAAGGGCTTTATAAATAAATTTGATTGATCTACATAACGAGCAGCTCATTTTATAAGATATTACACCGCAGACCAATCTGAAACTCATCTCTCGGCATGTCCAGCCCACTCATTATCTCAGCTAATCATGGCTAGTGGGAAGGTTCCTGACTGTTTCTTTGGCTAAACCAACTAGGCTCGTAATTTAACAACTTTATTCGTATTTACAGATGGCATAAAAGTTTGTTATTAAGGCACATTAATGTTGATATGTTTGAGAAGGCATTTTTGCTAAAAAAAAACGCATTTAGATTTTTAAAAAAAATGTACGTTCAAACGGCTCTCCTGTCAAGTCGTGACTTGCGACATATGCCTAGTTCCCTGAATTGGGTCACATATGTGTATTTATGCTGTTGTTCAAATGCACAGATCGCTTTATATATATTCTCAAAAGAAAGTACCGGAAGTTCAAAAATTTGGCATCCTTTTTCTATTAGGCTGCTTTGTTGACAACTCCAACCACCTCGCTCCCCAGCTATTCAGTCAATCAGCGGCCGCCACTGGAATTTAAGTGTGTGAACATTCATATTGTATGTGTGTGTGGTAACATATAAACAGCCCACTACAATAGTGACACTGCTGTGCAGGTTTTGGTCTGTTAGGATTTCTCCTCTGTCTGTGTTTCATGAAAAATGCAGCTGTACGTTCCCTTCGTTGTGTGAAATCTCTCACTGATGTTCCTGATAGAGTGCTGAGAGATGGACAGAATAGCTGTAGGAGGTGTTCACTGCTGATAGAGAGAATAGTGAAGCCATTATATACAGTACCAGTGAAATGTTTGGACAGCAAAGCCAACCTTTGCTTTGCACACTCCTTGCATTCTCTCATCCAACTTCACCTGGAATGCTTTTCTAACAGTCTTGAAGGGGTTGCCACATATGCTGAGCACTTGTTGGCTGCTTTTCCTTCACCCTGCAGTCCAACTCATCCCAATCCATCTAATTTGGATTGAGGTCTGGTTATTGTGGAGGCCAGGTCATCTGATGCAGCACTCCATCACTCTCCTTCTTGGTTACCTAGCCCTTACACAGCCAGGAGGTGTGTTGGGTCATTGTCCTGTTGAAATAATGAATGATAGTCCCACTCAGCGCAAACCAGATGGGATGGCGTATCGCTGCAGAATGCTGTGGTAGCCATGATGGTTAAGTGTGCCATGAAATCTAAATAAATGACAAACAAGTGTCACCAGCAAAGCATCCGCACACCATCACATGTCCTCTTCCATACTTCACGGTGGGAACCACACATTATCGGAGATCATCTGTTCACCTACTCTGCGTCTCACAAAGACAAGGAGGTTGGAACCAAAAATCTGAAATTTGGACACATCAGACCAAATTTCCACCGGTCATTTGTCCTTTCTGCCTCTGTTCCGACAGGTGCATGATAATGGTCCATTCTAAATAAAAACTAATTTCACAAAAATATGATTTAGTATATGTTAAAGACAAGATAAAATCAAGAATAGTCTGACGGGCAACAATATGATCTCGTGTGAATGATGCCAAGCATGTGCAGTCAGGCAAGAAAAAGCACATGCCTTTTTTTGTTGTTGACTTTTTCAGATTATAGTCACACACATCATGTCGTCTAACCCACAGGCCTATATATTCTGATAAGGTTTGTATTGCAAATAAAGTGGACACGGTTAGAGAGCACAGCCTACAGAGCCAGGTGAAACATGGATTCTTATAAGTCCAGTCATTGCACAATTGCATGTAAAAACAGAGTTTTGACTGGATAGTATTTAAAAGAGGATCTCAGCTTTCTCGTGCTGCTAAATGTAATGCTTCATTCTTAAAATTAAGCACATTCATCCGCTTTACAACCTGGCATACATAGGCAGCACACTTTATATGACTGGAGACATTAGCAGGATCTTTTTTAATAAAACAAATTACAGGGTAGCCTACTCTGCTGACACTGACAAACATATCAATAAAAATGACCTTGTCCATATTATAGGCTTATAAGCAGGGGAGACACATAGAATATGACGTCCATCTAAACTGGAGAGTGAAATTATTGTAAAAAAACAACTTTTAAGTAGCACTGAATAAACAATGATAAATAGTGAGTATGCGCTGTGTGCACTCACCGGGAGTATTGTCAATTCTCTCTGCTAGTGACAATAAAATAGGCTATACTGTTGTTTGCTCACTTAAATGGAGAATTCTGATAACTTAAGTTCACTACTCAACACATTTTATGTACTGCAGTGTTAGCTAGCTATAGCTTATGCTTTCAGTACTAGATTAATTCTCTGATTATTTGATTGGGTGGATAACATGGCAGTTCATGCTGCAAGAGCTCTGAAAGGTTGGAGGACATCCTCTGGAAGTTGTCATACTTACCGTATAAGTCTATGGAAGAGGGTGAGAACCATGAGCTTCCTAGGTTTTGTATTGAAGTCAATGTACCCAGAGGAGGACGGAAACTTGCTGTCCTCCGGCTACACCATAGTTATACCCTACAGAGTGCTCTTACTGTATACCTCCATCTCAAAACAGTGTGCTGTAATCAATTATTTAGTATAGTTTAAGGATAACTTTGTAAATGTTTCACTATTTTTATGAATTTCACTGAGGAGGATGGTCTTCCCTTTCCTCCTCTGAGGAGACTCCACTGAGATTCCCCAGTGGTGCTTTATTCCCCAGATAGGGACACCACTAAATTACCATAATCATTAGATTCCAACTTCACCAACACTTCAAAGCAGCACCAGCACTGCATTTCCCACACCATTTGAGAATAACAATGAGTTTCTCAGGTTGAATTGGAACTGCATGTAAAAAAGTCATGACATTAACAGAGGTGTTAAGACTTGAAATGCATTCAAGGCTTTTGGCGGCAGGTTGCCAATTGATTGATTGATCGCTTATCATAAAGTCAGAACTGATCCCAGATCAGTTTCATGATTGCCGATGCTTAAATGGTTAATGTTAGAATTTCAGCAAGGTGAGCTGATCCTATTCACTTTCAGTATCGAATAGGTTACCTATCTACATCCCTTTCAGATAACTGAAGTGTGTCTTTTTGCTTTCACCAAAACCCTCAGACACAAACAAACACCACTTAAATCCACTTAAAATACGATGTTGTTTTCCGGTATATGTAAATACATTTACCAACCAAATCCAAAAACGCTCAACCTCAACTTCCTGACAGGGTCAGCCTCAGATTTGGGGGTTAAGTGCCTTGCTCAATGGCTTAACGTCATGATATGGCATCTAACTAGGATACTGATTCCAGCAACCCTCTAACTCCCCATCAAATATTCCCATCTGACCTTGGATTCGAAGTTCCTGGCTTGCCTCTCTAGGCTACCTGCCAGTGCCCTGCTCTATTCTGTGTTTGGAAGATGTACCCATTTCTTTCTCCTCAGGCCATTCCGTTGGAAATCTGTCATCTGGTTTAGTTAATGGACCATTAACTACAATATGAAAAGTAGGCACATTAAACATCTGGCAAATTGAGCTCATTTGGTGAGAATGTCTGTAAAGTCGACGAGCAGGATACACAAACAAATGAAATACCTGCAGCCAAGTCTATTAGAGATAATCAACACCATCGTGTTTACAATAATAGGCTGATTTGAATGAACGGGAATCAATCATAAGGTTTTTTATTACGAGCTTGCCTCAGTAGTTTTAGTTGCGTTTCTCATACATTTGAGGAAAGTAACAATGCTGAAGATTTTAGATTCAACATAACGAAATCTTGTTGCACTGTTATTATAAACGCACTTATCCCAGAAAAACAAGCTAGGAGGACGACCAATGAAGAAGAGCTAAAGGAAGCACAAACTCTTTCATAACTAGTGATGGGAGACAGGACCAAATCAATATTAGCAGCCTTGAAAGAGAGGTAACAAGTAAAGGAAATTATTCAAGACTGTTAGAAAACAGTTCAACTGTGTTCAAATTGCCAGTTTGAAGTGACTCAAATTCTATTTATTAGCATATCATAATTGGAATCTGTTCTTTTTCCTGTAGTCTCATGGTATATGATAATTCAAGCCACAGTCAGGTATAAATTAGATTCCTGGCCATGTGACTTGTCTGAAAGGTCAAATCTGTTATTTGGCATATCTTGTTGTATGCTAGCTACTCTGTTGACAGTTTGAGAAGAACATGTGGTAGCTAATAAGCTTGTTAATTGAAACTGCTTTTTTCACCTGATTTGTCCAACTTATCACCTCTAAAATGTAAACCACACACTATAAAGAGTTTATATTAATGTGTCGATAATGGGTTTATGTCGAATTTGAATCGGGTTTTTAGGTTGGCGCTAAAGTTATCTTCAGAAGTGAACAGCGGCTGTCACGGCTTTTGACAGTCATGATGGCATGCAGTGATGACGCAAAAAAGAATGCTTTCAGTTGTACAATTGACTAGGTATCCCCCCTTACCCCGAATATTTTTTCTGTTATCTGTGTTGGTTTTATTTGTCTTGTTTAGTTTCTTAATCGTTGTACCTAAACTGTATGTGTAAACATGTATACGCAGGTCCCAGCCGTAAAAAAAGACCTTGGTCTCAGTCTGTGTTCCTTGTTGAAATAAAGGTATAATAACCCTGTCCCTTTCTTGTTTTTAATCTGTGAGAGACGTGCTACACCTGGTGGAGAGAGGCTGTACGACAGAATGAGTTGCAATTTGTGTGCTGTACGTTATGTAATTAAAAAAAAATAATAATTTCACCTTTATTTAACCAGGTAGGCAAGTTGAGAACAAGTTCTCATTTACAATTGCGACCTGGCCAAGATAAAGCAAAGCAGTTCGACACATACAACGACACAGAGTTTCACATGGAGTAAAACAAACATACAGTCAATAATACAGTATAAACAAGTCTATATACGATGTGAGCAAATGAGGTGAGATAAGGGAGGTAAAGGCAAAAAGTAAAGTAAATACAATATAGCAAGTAAAACACTGGAATGGTAGATTTGCAATGGAAGAATGTGCAAAGTAGAAATAAAAATAATGGGGTGCAAAGGAGCAAAATAAATTAAATACAGTAGGGAAAGAGGTAGTTGTTTGGGCTAAATTATAGGTGGGCTATGTACAGGTGCAGTAATCTGTGAGCTGCTCTGACAGTTGGTGCTTAAAGCTAGTGAGGGAGATAAAGTGTTTCCAGTTTCAGAGATTTTTGTAGTTCGTTCCAGTCATTGGCAGCAGAGAACTGGAAGGAGAGGCGGCCAAAGAAAGAATTGGTTTGGGGGTGACTAGAGAGCTATACCTGCTGGAGTGTGTGCTACAGGTGGGAGATGCTATGGTGACCAGCGAGCTGAGATAAGGGGGGACTTTACCTAGCAGGGTCTTGTAGATGACATGGAGCCAGTGGGTTTGGCGACAGGTATGAAGTGAGGGCCAGCCAACAAGAGTGTACAGGTCGCAATGGTGGGTAGTATATGGGGCTTTGGTGACACGTCACGATTTCACGTACAGGCCCAGAGGGGTCAGTTTATTAAAACTTTTCTCCAATACTATCAGGAATTTACTGTATCAATCAATGCTTAAATAGAAATGTAGTGCCCACCCCGGATTTCGATGCCAACACAGTCTCTACAGTCCCATTAGTTTTCAATGCAGCCTCGTTTGAATGCCACGGTTGTGCAAATTTGTACGGAATGGGGTTAATCAAGAGTAGTTGACTGCTGTGGCTAGCCAAAAAGGATTTGTTTTGAAAGTTGCTTAATCTTATCCTTTGTGGCTTTAAAAGTATTCTTACACTACGATTTTGAACATTTAAAGTAACTGGGAAACGTCCATGGCATTGTTGTCACCTTAGCTTGCTCCATAACATCTGAGTGATTTGACACACGAGCACCACCACAAATCAACCTACACCACTGCGCACACACCTGGTATTACTATGACAACCAGCATAGCCATGTCAGCAAATTACTGCTGTCTGAACACACACACATCCGATTTGGTGACTTGTAACGTGTTGTTTGGAGAGTCAGTAGTCCAAACGGATTCAAAAAATTTTACTAATTTGAGCATTATGGCCTGCAGTGTGAACAAGGCTTTAGTAATCACTGATGCAGCTTCTTCATTAAGGCTAATAATTGCATAATCAACATATACTCGAATGGCACTTAAAAATGAGCATGTTAGCTCGGTGTTTGGTTAATCTACATGTAGGCTAGGTATTTGATTGGTTGATAATGTCAGCCATTCCAGGGAGGTTGAAGAGATTAGGATTAATGTAGTCCTTCTCAGAAGTACTGCACCTCCCGTTGAAAATATTTCCTTTTTTTGAAAATGAATCCAAAGATTTGGACAAGATGTCCAAATGCCGCCAAAGGGCTTGTTTAATGTCTACGTCAATGTTTTGACGGATGTTTTGTAAAACATGGATGTCTGAGTTTAAGAGATTATTACATTTGTTTATTTATATGATCGAAGTTGATGGAAGTAGCCGCTGCTCCGCATCTGATGCTGTGCTGCTCCCAGCGAAATGAAATCCAGATTTCGAAAATGGCAAGGACACTTGCAGGCGACATAAAGCACAGGTTTACTTTCCACATTAGACTCCATTTTGATTATCAGACCATTATCAGACCAGACTGTGACCATATCCAGGAGGAGGCAAGGCCTCAAAGTGGATTATGACCACTTCACTGGGACTTCCACTGGACTTCCTGTCACATGTCACCAAGACATGAGCCATGAGAACAGCCACTTCAGGAAATTGAGAAAATATAGGTCAATGGGAGGGCAGGAAACAGAGGGAGACACTGACCAACATTGGCGTCTCTCCAGTGTTAGTGTACAGTACACTCTCTTTTTAGATTACATTCACCTTTGTACAATATACTTCTGTGTTATCATACCATGCTGACACCACAAACAGAATTATACAGAATGGTCCTAATAGTTGGATGGCATGAATCACCTATCATTGGTGTAAGTACACTGCTGAGGCAAAGATTGTATTCACCATGGTGACATAATTGAACTTCAATGTTCAAATGAAGATGGCTATTTTTATTAGAGTGGATATGATGGAGAGACATGGAGAAGAGAGAGGAGTGAATAAGAAAGAACTGAGTTTTCTTCTGGTCAGATTTTAACACCGTATCTTTCCTCTACAGCAGCATGGCATAGTCAACATAAGCCAATCAGGAACATCAACTAAACACATTCCATCTTCGCTGCCTCAGACGCATTCTCGGAATCAGATGGCAAGACCACATTCTCAACACCACAGTCCTGAACACAGCCAAAATCCCAAGCATGTACACCCTACTCAGCAAAGGCGCTTGAGACTGGTTGGACACGTGAAATAAAGACCAACAGGCACCTGCACCTGCTACAAACTCAATTTGCAATGGCTGTTGCAAAGATTGCTACTCAAGGAGGGGCATATTTAGCCACAAACAGAATTTGACCTCCAAAGGCACAAAGCATTTTGTCTCAATGCCCTATAATTCTTCAGTTTTTACTTTGATCATGTAAAACATTGCCTCGCTTCAAGTCCTTAGAAAACTATGCAGTATTATGTTTTTTTGATGTGTTATTTCTTACATTGTTTTGTGTGTATTGGGTAGTTGTTGGGAATTTGTTAGATTACTTGTTAGATATTACTGCACTGTCGGAACTAGAAGCACAAGCACTTCGCTACACTAACATTAACATCTGCTAACCATGTGTATGTGACCAATAACATTTGATTTGATTTGAATTGGAGAATGCAGTACTAAACTACATGAAGTGCCGCAGGTTATCATGCATATAATGCCAAGGGAAGCAGGAGCCAAAGTAATGAAAAATACATTTAAAATACAACACTGCCCCCCCCTTCTGACAAAAAGGTTGAAAAACATAATTTAGCCACCATACGACATTACAGACATCCATATCAGACACATTGTCAGGCCTACTGCAGTGTGGTAATTTCAAGTCTGTGGATCCGAGGAGAGAGCAGAACATTTCTGACTAAAGATTCTGATCGAGTGACGATATACAGAGAGGTTATGACTGTGTTGACATCCTATTTAGAGCGAGTCACGTTCAGAACATACCCATTTACCCGAAATACACCATAAGTGCCCAGAAATCAATCAAATCAATGAGGGGAAACCCCTCTATGTGTTGTGGCATGATTTAATAAGGAAGAGCGTGACAACCTCTAACCTCATGCCGATGTTTGAATCGTACCAGACGGAAATATGACATTGGCACGGCATGTTAACCCCAAATGGGCGTTATCATGCATCAGCATTATCTGCCTGTAGCATTTTGTATCACATCATATTCTTCAATGTCTTGACTGACTGTATCAGAGACAGCCATGCATTTGCTGTGGTTGGACATACAGGTGTGCTAGTTGGATGGTCTTTGTAGGTTGGTGGATGAGGCCGACCATGGTGTTGTGAAGTGGTCCATGGACTGTAGTCAAGGCTGACTAGTGATAGAGAAGATAATGAGGTGGAATGATCTCGATCATAGGGTCAAAGCCCTGATACACACAAAGGAAACACACACTTTTGAGCACACAGCACATTACTTTTCACCAACACACAGTAGCACAACATACCAAAACCATTAACACACACTTAAGCACACAGTACATGAGGCTCTTCAATTTCCCAAGCCTCCCCTGCATGACTCTCTCATTGTGACAGTCTTCCCATTACGGCAGTAAGAGAGAGGATTAGTGCTGTTTAATGAGCTTAGCAGGGCTGAGTTCTGCTTCTTTCTCCGCTATGTAGACTGCAGACAGCCCCAAGGGTAGGCTTCACAGATAATTAATGCTTTTTACTGTCCAATGTGTGCTGTGTGTGTGTGTGTGCGTGCTTGAGAAGCAGCGTCCCTGAACATATGAGCTCAGCAAGGCGGCAGAGAAATCGAATAGCTTCCCGCATCTGTCTCCCCTCTCAAAAAAACTCTCTCCAAGCAGCTCTCTGTTTCTGCGGAAGTGAACATGTTGTCAATCCTCTCTATTCATGCTTTATTCATGATCTTCTCAACTGCTGCAGTGACAGCATTTCAAAATCCTGCCACCTTTTCCATGTCTTCTGTGCAGACATTCTCAATAAGGAATGGGATCGAGAGGGTGTTTGAAGAGGTGCAACCTGTTGACCTGTTTTGGAAAGAAAGTGTTTATGTGCTGAGCTCAAAATGTGTCTTGAAATGAGGCGTGTTATCAAGATTGTGATTGTTTTTCACTCACGTAAAAACAAAATGTGGCTCGGCATAGTCAAAACACCATAATAAACACAGTGTTGATGATAGAGGATCACAGGACAGTGTCTTGATGAATTATACATTCCTATGCTTCATGTCTGTTAATTTGTATTCTGGTGATTTAATATTTTCCAATACATAGAAAGGTGAGGAATCTAAATGACATCTCTCTGCCAAACAAGACCACAATATATTTTTCCTGCTTGGACATCTCACACATTCTTTGAATGGTCTCTGGTAGAAGATGAAGTTTGATTCCCACATGGGCCACATATTACATATTAGTCATTTAGCTTACATGAGCTATTAGTATTAAGTGTCTTTCTCAAGGGCACATCAGTAGATTTTTCACCTAGTCTGCTCGGGGATTCAAACCACCAACCATTTGGTTACTGGCCAAACGCTCTTAACCGCTAGGCTACCTGCCACACCAAATGACCATGCCATTGTATTATTATTAACATGGTAGAACCACCTAAAAGGACACAGGCATAGCCTTTTCTGTCTAAAGTGGATTTGATCTGAACATTTGTAAACACAAGAGCCAAGAGGTCAAGTGTGACAAAACATCTCTCAAATTATACTCCGTTTGTTGTGAAAATACAATGACATTTCTTCTTTTTTAATTGAAGAGTAGATCTCAGAATTCCCTCAAAGTTCCTCATTGCCAAAAACATCATATCAATGCTCGTCCAAAGACAGGGCAATTTGAGGCCTGAAACAAACTCCACCAGTACTTCTGAACGTATTTGGGAACCATTTTCAGCACTGCATTTGAAATATGCTCGAAATTGCTGACAGGAACAAATCAGTCAAGAGATTGTGAAAGTTTTTGACAAATGAGGTACAAGTCTGAAGACAGTGACAGACATACAAATCACACTATCAAACTGTTTCTCCACCTACCTCAACAGCCCAGAGTGCCAGATGACCACGGTTGGCACTTTCTGGACTATTTTATTGGTTTTATTACACTAGGTAAGTTAAATCAAGCGCAGCTAAAGTATTTAAAAGAAAACCAATGCCATTTGCACACAGTACTGCCACACACACACACACACACACACACACACACACACACACACACACACACACACACACACACACACACACACACACACACACACACACACACACACACACACACACACACACACACACACACACACACACACACACACACACACACACACACACACACACACACTCTCATCTCCTATCAACCCTAAATAGAAAACATTGCATTCAGGAGAGTGGTAAGTTGGGGCCAGTTAACGTGACTGGTTGAATAGGAAACATGGCTGTCAATAATGTGTGACAACACAGCCGTGCGTCAGTAGCCCAAAACTCTCAGCCTAGACTGGTGAAGTCTGATTATCAGCATGAAGAGCAGGAGGGGACATGAATCGAATTTGACGGGACCATTTCTTCTCCCAGTCACCCGATAAATACACGATAATCGAGAATTTCAATAAGCATTTGTCTATGGCTGGCCATGCCTCCCCAGCTTCTCCTTCACCCAAATCCAGATAGCAGAAGTTCTGAAAGAGCTGCAAAACCTGGACCCGTACAAATCAAGCTAGACAATCTGGACCTATCCTCCGCCATTGTTGCAACTCCTGACACTCTAGACCAAAACTGTTATAGACCTATATCCATCCTGTCCTGCCATTCTAAAGTCTTCGAAAGCAAAGTTAACAAATCACTGACCATTTAGAATCCCACCGTACCTTCTCCGCTGTGCAATCCAGTTTCCGAGCTGGTCACGGCTGCACCTCAGCCACGCTCAAGGTACTAAACAATATCATAATCGCCATCGGTAAAAGACAGTACTGTGCAGCCGTCTTCATCGACCTGGCAAAGGCTCTGTCAATCACCGTATTCTTATCGGCAGACTCAACCACCTTGGTTTCTCAAATGACTGCCTTGCCTGGTTCACCAACTACATCTCAGATAGAGTTCAGTGTGTCAAATCGGAGGGCCCGTTGTCCGGACCTCTGGCAGTCTCTATGGGGGTACCACAGGGTTCAATTCTCGGGCTGACTCTTTTCTCTGCATATATCAACGATGTTGCTCTTGCTGTGGGTGATTCCCTGATCCCCCTCTACGCAGACGACACCATTCTGCATACATCTGGCCCTTTGGACCAGATGTATGTGTTAAAACACTGTGTTAAAAGTTCTTATGGATAGATATGACAACAGCCAGTGAAAGTGCAGGTCGCCAAATTCAAAACAACAGACATCTCATACTTAAAATTCCTCAAACATACATGTATTTTATACCGTTTTAAAGCTAATCTTGTTGTTAATCCCACCACAGTGTCCGATTTCAAATATGATTTACAGCGAAAGCACCACAAATGATTGTGTTTGGTCACCACCAAGCCACAGAAAAAACACAGCCATTGTTCCAGCCAAAGATAGGAGTCCCAAAAAGCACAAATAGACATAAAATGAATCACTAACCTTTGATGATCTTCATCAGATGACACTCATAGGACTTCATGTTACACAATACATGTATGTTTTGTTTGATAAAGTTCATATTTATATTTAAAAAATCTGAGTTTACATTGGCGCGTTACGTTCACTAGTTCCAAAAACATCCAGTGATTTTGCATAGCCACATCGATTCAACAGAAATACTCATCATAAACATAGATGATAATGCAAGTTTTTCACATGGAATTATAGATATACTTCTCCTTAATGCAACCGCTGTGTCAGATTTCCCAAAAACTTTATGGAAAAAGCAAACCATGCAATAATCTGAAATGATCAAATTAGCCGCCATGTTGGAGTCAACAGAAACCAGAAATTACATGATAAATATTCCCTTTGATGATCTTCATCAGAATGCACTCCCAGGAATCCTAGTTCCACAATAATTGCTTGATTTGTTCGATAATGTCTGTTATTTATGTCCAAGTAGCTACTTTTGTTAGCGCGTTAGGTATACATATCCAAACGCTCGTGCATTCCTTTGGACAAAAACGTTAAAAAATGATATTACAAGTCGAAGAAACATTTCAAACTAAGTATAAAATCAATCATTAGGATGTTTTTATCATAAAACGTCAATAAAGTTCCAACCGGAGAATTCCTTTGTGTCTAGAGGAGCAATGGAATGCAAGTTAATATCATGTGGAATGCACATGACTAGGAAATGGCTCTCTGCCAGTAACCTGACTCATTCAGGTCTTATTCAGTCCCACAACACAGTAGAAGCCTCATTCAAGTTTCTAAAGATGGTTGACGTCTAGTGGAAGCCCTAGGAAGTGCAATTCCATTCATATCCCACTGTGAATTCAATAGGGCCTGGGTTGAAAATCGACCAACCTCAGATTTCTCACTTCTTGTTTGGATTTAACGTAGGAGACACTGCTAACTAGCCAACAGCTAGCCAACGTCTACTGAATAGAACTTCCGCACTCAACAACCCGGTCGCATTCCGCTTCGCTCCACAGGTAGTATCACATTTTCATTTCATTTCATTACAGCACAACGGTTTGATTTGTTTGATCGTAGCTAGCTACATAACTAGCTACATAGCCGTCTGTGTATCAAAGATAATTGTTGTCGTTCTTTTAACGCAACGTAACGTAATCAACACTGCTAGCTAGCCAGCTAGCCCCCGAATAGCAGCACTGTAGAAACTATTACACTCAACGGAACAACTTGATTAGTGTAGTGTCAACAACGCAGCCACTGCCAGCTAGCCTACAAAGTCAACAACGCAGCCACTGCCAGCTAGCCTACTTCAGCAGTACTGTATCATTTTAATCATTTTAGTCAATAAGATTCTTGCTACGTAAGCTTAACTTTCTGAACATTTGAGACGTGTAGTCCACTTGTCATTCCAATCTCCTTGCATTAGCGTAGCCTCTTCTGTAGCCTGTCAACTATGTGTCTGTCTATCCCTGTTCTCTCCTCTCTGCACAGACCATACAAACGCTCCACACCGCGTGGCCGCTGCCACCCTAATCTGGTGATCCCAGCGCGCACGACCCACGTGGAGTTCCAGGTCTCCGGTAGCCTCTGGAACTGCCGATCTGCAGCCAACAAGGCAGAGTTCATCTCAGCCTATGCCTCCCTCCAGTCCCTCGACTTCTTGGCACTGACAGAAACATGGATCACCACAGATAACACTGCTACTCCTACTGCTCTCTCTTCATCCGCCCACGTGTTCTCGCACACCCCGAGAGCTTCTGGTCAGCGGGGTGGTGGCATCGGGATCCTTATCTCTCCCAAGTGGTCATTCTCTCTTTCTCCCCTTACCCATCTGTCTATCGCCTCCTTTGAATTTCATGCTGTCACAGTTACCAGCCCTTTCAAGCTTAACATCCTTATCATTTATCGCCCTCCAGGTCCCCTCGGAGAGTTCATCAATGAGCTTGATGCCTTGATAAGCTCCTTTCCTGAGGATGGCTCACCTCTCACAGTTCTGGGCGACTTTAACCTCCCCACGTCTACCTTTGACTCATTCCTCTCTGCCTCCTTCTTTCCACTCCTCTCCTCTTTTGACCTCACCCTCTCACCTTCCCCCTACTCACAAGGCAGGCAATACGCTCGACCTCATCTTTACTAGATGCTGTTTTTCCACTAACCTCATTGCAACTCCCCTCCAAGTCTCCGACCACTACCTTGTATCCTTTTCCCTCTCGCTCTCATCCAACACTTCCCACACTGCCCCTACTCGGATGGTATCGCGCCGTCCCAACCTTCGCTCTCTCTCCCCCGCTACTCTCTCCTCTTCCATTCTATCATCTCTTCCCTCTGCTCAAACCTTCTCCAACCTATCTCCTGATTCTGCCTCCTCAACCCTCCTCTCTTCCCTTTCTGCATCCTTTGACTCTCTATGTCCCCTATCTTCCAGGCCGGCTCGGTCCTCCCCTCCCGCTCCGTGGCTTGACGACTCATTGCGAGCTCACAGAACAGGGCTCCGGGCAGCCGAGCGGAAATGGAGAAAAACTCGCCTCCCTGCGGACCTGGCATCCTTTCACTCCCTCCTCTCTACATTTTCCTCCTCTGTCTCTGCTGCTAAAGCCACTTTCTACCACTCTAAATTCCAAGCATCTGCCTCTAACCCTAGGAAGCTCTTTGCCACCTTCTCCTCCCTCCTGAATCCTCCTCCCCCCCCTCCTCCCTCTCTGCAGATGACTTCGTCAACCATTTTGAAAAGAAGGTCGACGACATCCGATCCTCGTTTGCTAAGTCAAACGACACCGCTGGTTCTGCTCACAGTGCCCTACCCTGTGCTCTGACCTCTTTCTCCCCTCTCTCTCCAGATGAAATCTCGCGTCTTGTGACGGCCGGCCGCCCAACAACCTGCCCGCTTGACCCTATCCCCTCCTCTCTTCTCCAGACCATTTCCGGAGACCTTCTCCCTTACCTCACCTCGCTCATCAACTTATCCCTGACCGCTGGCTACGTCCCTTCCGTCTTCAAGAGAGCGAGAGTTGCACCCCTTCTGAAAAAACCTACACTCGATCCCTCCGATGTCAACAACTACAGACCAGTATCCCTTCTTTCTTTTCTCTCCAAAACTCTTGAACGTGCCGTCCTTGGTCAGCTCTCCCGCTATCTCTCTCAGAATGACCTTCTTGATCCAAATCAGTCAGGTTTCAAGACTAGTCATTCAACTGAGACTGCTCTTCTCTGTATCACGGAGGCGCTCCGCACCGCTAAAGCTAACTCTCTCTCCTCTGCTCTCATCCTTCTAGACCTATCGGCTGCCTTCGATACTGTGAACCATCAGATACTCCTCTCCACCCTCTCCGAGTTGGGCATCTCCGGCGTGGCCCACGCTTGGATTGCGTCCTACCTGACAGGTCGCTCCTACCAGGTGGCGTGGCGAGAATCTGTCTCCTCACCATGCGCTCTCACCACTGGTGTCCCCCAGGGCTCTGTTCTAGGCCCTCTCCTATTCTCGCTATACACCAAGTCACTTGGCTCTGTCATAACCTCACATGGTCTCTCCTATCATTGCTATGCAGACGACACACAATTAATCTTCTCCTTTCCCCCTTCTGATGACCAGGTGGCGAATCGCATCTCTGCATGTCTGGCAGGCATATCAGTGTGGATGACGGATCACCACCTCAAGCTGAACTTCGGCAAGACGGAGCTGCTCTTCCTCCCGGGGAAGGACTGCCCGTTCCATGATCTCGCCATCACGGTTGACAACTCCATTGTGTCCTCCTCCCAGAGCGCTAAGAACCTTGGCGTGATCCTGGACAACACCCTGTCGTTCTCAACTAACATCAAGGCGGTGGCCCGTTCCTGTAGGTTCATGCTCTACAACATCCGCAGAGTACGACCCTGCCTCACACAGGAAGCGGCACAGGTCCTAATCCAGGCACAAACCTCGTTGGAGGTTTGTTAAAGCTTCTTATGGCTCCAGGGGCAGTATTGAGTAGCTTGGATGAAAGATGCCCAGGGGTGCCCAGAGTAAACGGCCTGCTCCTCAGTCTCAGTTGCTAATATATGCATATTATTATTGGTATTGGATATAACACACTCTGAAGTTTCTAATACTGTTTGAATGATGTCTGTGAGTATAACAGAACTCATATGGCAGGCAAAAACCTGAGAAGAAATCCATTACATTACATTACATTTAAGTCATTTAGCAGACGCTCTTATCCAGAGCGACTTACAAATTGGTGCATTCACCTTATGACATCCAGTGGAACAGTCACTTTACAATAGTGCATCTAAATCTTAAGGGGGGTGAGAGGGATTACTTATCCTATCCTAGGTATTCCTTAAAGAGGTGGGGTTTCAGGTGTCTCCGGAAGGTGGTGATTGACTCCGCTGTCCTGGCGTCGTGAGGGAGTTTGTTCCACCATTGGGGGGCCAGGGCAGCGAACAGTTTTGACTGGGCTGAGCGGGAGCTGTACTTCCTCAGTGGTAGGGAGGCGAGCAGGCCAGAGGTGGATGAACGCAGTGCCCTTGTTTGGGTGTAGGGCCTGATCAGAGCCTGGAGGTACTGAGGTGCCGTTCCCCTCACAGCTCCGTAGGCAAGCACCATGGTCTTGTAGCGGATGCGAGCTTCAACTGGAAGCCAGTGGAGAGAACGGAGGAGCGGGGTGACGTGAGAGAACTTGGGAAGGTTGAACACCAGACGGGCTGCGGCGTTCTGGATGAGTTGAAGGGGTTTAATGGCACAGGCAGGGAGCCCAGCCAACAGCGAGTTGCAGTAATCCAGACGGGAGATGACAAGTGCCTGGATTAGGACCTGCGCCGCTTCCTGTGTGAGGCAGGGTCGTACTCTGCGGATGTTGTAGAGCATGGACCTACAGGAACGGGCCACCGCCTTGATGTTGGTTGAGAATGACAGGGTGTTGTCCAGGATCACGCCAAGGTTCTTGGCGCTCTGGGAGGAGGACACAATGGAGTTGTCAACCGTGATGGCGAGATCATGGAACGGGCAGTCCTTCCCCCGGGAGGAAGAGCAGCTCCGTCTTGCCGAGGTTCAGCTTGAGGTGGTGATCCGTCATCCACACTGATATGTCTGCCAGACATGCAGAGATGCGATTCACCACCTGGTCATCAGAAGGGGGAAAGGAGAAGATTAATTGTGTGTCGTCTGCATAGTTTATGTGTAACTCTGTTGTTTTTGTCGCACTGCTTTTCTTTATCTTGGCCAGGTCTCAGTTGTAAATGAGAACTTGTTCTCAGCTGGCCTACCTGGTTAAATAAAGGCGAATGTTTTTTTATTTTTTATTTTTTAAACAATGATGCAGCCTCAGGTGTCAGAGGCTGATGCATATCATCAAAACAAAAGGGAATAAGTAAAGAGTTGAATGCATAATGAGCCTGCTCTGTCAGGGTTGGGTGGAAATAGTGGAATAAATGAGTAGAAATAAAATGTAACATTTCATCAGAAGACTGTCATCCGATGATGTCCTGTCTCCATTGCCACATTGCTACTGGTCAATAATGCCACTAGATACCTAAAATGCTAAAATATAGCAAACAGATCAAGTTTTCAGCTCTCCCGATGGGAAACAAAGTGCCACCATCACTTTGAGGTTACCAGAGTTTATGCACACCCTAAATCTAAATCTGTGTGCCCTTACTGAGTCATGCGCTCAGAAGTGCCATCACCTCTCCGAGCGTGAGAGAACTCCCTCTGGCAACCCAACTAGCCGACCAATTAGGAGGTGATAACATCACACTAGTATGTCATTCTGCTAATGTAGGTTTACATTGTGATACAATTTTAACACAGTTGATAAGAATACATGCTTTATAGTTTACATGGCATCACTGCCGCTCCTACGCATGTGTTTCAAGACTTGCCTTCATTGTATGTTGTATGTTCTGAAACCTAACATTTGCTGTCCCTCTACCAACACTAGTGATTCTAATCCACTGTCTGTGTTAGGGAACAAAGCATACGTTTTATTGCGTCAAGCCGGTCTGCTTCCTCGTGGAGAAAAGCATATGTGGAGATGACTTCGAGATGGGAGAGTTTGGATGCCTGGAGGGAGGATTTGGAGTCAGGGAAGCGGAGGATTAGGCTTGAGACTGACACTGACTGGGTGAGCTCCACAATTCTCTGGGCTTCTTCCACCTACTGCCAGAGATATCAGCCAACAGCCATCACCAGGGCCAAATATAGACATGATAAACAACAGCAGCCCAGCGAAGACAACGAAAGTCATACACTGGAGAGATTACATAGACTGGAAGACAATCAATACAACCACAATTAACTTACAATGATTAAGGAGAATAAGAGTTAACGGAAATAACATTTGTTTCTCGTTGTTTTTGTATGATCGTCTATGAAGCCTTGTGAACTATAGCATCAGAGAAATCACACAAACAATGTTTTGACGGACTAAATTTGAGTAAAAGCAGTGGCTCTCAATGTAAAAGTTATGTTCACGCACTTTTATTTGTAGTCAAAGTGGGTCAAATAAGAGGAGTTTCTGGAATACATCCATCAAGTTAGCAAAGATTCTGATTCTTATTAGCATGACACCTCTGCATCGCTCTGTGCTTATCCAAAGTCAGACCAAGGATATCCTTACCCAACCTTGTGCAAATCATCTCACTGATAGAATCACAGTAAGCATATTTTTTCCTTCTATAGTCTCCATTATTAATGTTGACCAGAATCTATATGCCAGGGAAAAACCACTTTGAAAGAGAGCACACTGAGATCTGTATTACCAATGACCCCTCTGTCTGGAAGATATGAGTGGGAAGTGTATCTGCTATTGGTGCTTGAATAAGAGTTCGGCCTCAGTGGAGGACATAGAGAGGAAGAATCCTGCTCAAGACTGAACTGGTCCTATTTTCTTTGGTCACGGTTTGTTGGCGAAGTGCTTACTCATCTCAAGGTTAATAGAAGAAGAAGATGTCCGACATAGGACGGAAGAACGTGTACGAGAGGAGCCACTGTGAATTGTTCACAGGGCAATAAATGTCTCACGGCCCATTTCTTTAATCAAAACCGCAAACTGCCCTGATAGTAGTTTCCCTCCAGAAAAGCTTCTCTTGTCCATTTCTAATTTGGCATCTATGTGCCAAAACTAAATTGTTTACCTTATTCACCTCTTTTTCTTTCAGAACTTTTAGTGTGGCCATAGGAGTTTCTAACATGTTGCAACCATCTTTTCACCTATACAGACTTAATGTGAAGGAAACCGTTTCATGCAAGTTAGAGAAGTGTTTGGGATCAATCAGGCGTCAGGTTTGAGAGTAACTCCACCAAATATAGTTGCACTTGTATTTTTTCAAAAACCCAATTCTCTCGGAGATCTTCAAACAGGTCTTAAACCGTTTTTTTAGATTTGTTTTTCATCGACATTGTTTCATTCCGAACCGATTTTGGTCTGACTTTCAAATTGTGATCAATGACACGCTAATGACATCATCCATCTCCTGAAAAACGGTTAGTGGTGTGTTGTTAATTCCGCCAGCCAGTTAATTCCGCTAGAGGCACTGACTCACCAGGTGTAGATGATATGTTACGCTGCTGCACACAGAAAAAAAATACAAATATGCACATCCAACTTATCAGGACAGAAGAACATATCAAAGGAAAAAGAGAATGCCCGCAACTCTGCGATGCTATGCTCTCTGCTATGTAATCAGATACACAAAAAATACAATGTTTCGATCTGAGTTTAATCTACATCAGGTCTTACACCACTGTGAAACACACGTACTTAAATAACCTCCAGAGCAGGGTTCCCCAACTGGCGGCCCGCGGGTAGTTTAATTTGGCCCGCCAAGTTTTCCTTTTTTTCTCCAAATAATTATAATTTCATTGTTGGACATGAAGAATGAAGACACAAGACTTGAAAAAAACCAGGAAATCAGCTCCAAGTGATTTTTATTTAGGAAATCTGTTCCGAAATATTCCCACACAAAATAAAGAGACACGTATTCAAATGTAAGCAAGGTTGAAATTTTATTATAAAAAATACAAAAATAAAATTAAAACATATCTGTTTGGGCTTCTTGCGGTTCATTTGCAGTCTACAAATTATTTGTAATTATGTACCGGCCATTCGCTCAAGAAAAAATGGGTCAGTCACTGAATCTAGTTGATGATCCAGGCACTAGAGTGCCTTCGGAAAGTATTCAGACCCATTGATTTTTTTCCACATATTGTTACATTGTAGCCTTATTTTAAAATGGATTCATTTTTTAAAAGTCCTCAGCAATCTACACACAATACCCCATAATGACAAAGAGGAAAAAGGGGTTTAGATTTTTATTGGTCTCACAATTGACAGTGCATGTCAGAGTAAAAAAACAAGCCATGAGGACGAAGGAATGGTCCATAGAGCTCCGAGACAGGATTGGGGGAAGGGTTCCAAAAAATGTCTGCAGCATTGAAGGTCCCCAAGAACACATTGGCCTCCATCATTCTTATTAAATGGAAGAAGTTTGGAACCACCAAGACTCTTCCTGGAGCTAGCTGCCCGGCCAAACTGAGCAATCGGGGGAGAAGGGCCTTGGTCAAGGAGGTGACCAAGAACCCAATAGTCACTCTGATAGAGCTCCAGAGTTCCTCTGTGGAGATGGGAGAACCTTCCAGAAGGACAATCATCTCTGCAGCACTCCCCCAATCAGAACTTTATGATAGTGGTCAGATGGAAGCCACTCGTCAGTAAAAAGCACATGACAGCCTGGGTGGAGTTTGCCAAAAGGCACCTAAGGACTCTCAGACCATGAGAAGCAAGATTCTCTGTTCTGAAGAAACCAAGATTGAACTCTTTGGCCTGAATGCCAAGCTCATCACCTGTCTAATACCAGAATCATGCTGTGGGTATGTTTTTCAAAGGCAGGGAGACTATTCAGGATCGAGGGAAAGATGAACGGAGCAAAGTACAGAGAGATCCTTTATGAAAACCTGCTCCTGCTCATATTTTGGGGCTGCTTTGCTGCCTCAGGGCCTGGACAGTTGCTATCAATGATGGATGAATTCCCAAGTTTATCAAGACATTTTGCAGGAGAATGTAAGGCTATCTGTCCGCCAACTGAAGTGCAACAGAATTTGGCTGATGCAACAGGACAACGACCCAAAACACAGAAGTAAATCAACAATAGAAGAAAACACGCATTCTGGAGTGGCCCAGTCTGAGTCCTGACCTCAACCCGATTGAGATGCTGTGGCATGATCTCAAGAGAGCAGCTCACACCAGACATCCCAAGAATATTGCTGAACTGAAACAGTTTTGGAAAGAGGAATGGTGCAAATATCCTCCTGACCGTTGTGCATGTCTGATCCGCAACTACAGAAAACGTTTGGTTGAGGTTATTGCTGCCAAAGAAGGGTAAAATAGTTATTCAATCCAAGGGTTCACATACTTTTCCCACCCTGCACTGTGAATGTTTACACGGTGTGTTCAATAAGACATGAACACGTATAATTGTTTGTGTGTTATTAGTTAAGCAGACTGTGTTTTTGTCTGTTGTTGGGACCTAGATGAATATCAGATACAATTTTATGACCAATTTATGCAGAAATCCAGGTATTTCCAAAAGGTTCACATACTTTTTCTTGCCACTGTAGCTGCAGCTGTGTAAATTGATATGTTGTGTGTTGTTTCCTAATGCAATAGGATCATTTATATGACATAGCAACAGCAAATCAAGTCTAGATGAAAATGAGCAAAGAAATCTGTCTTATTTTAAATTGAACTACATTCTCTCACTTTGACACAACCTGGGACTGTCATATTTATACTGAACATGCTGTTAATTTCAATAGACTGTTGGTGTATCATTTAGTTGTATTGTATTCTGTTTTCATTAGTCCTCTGCTCTTTTGTTATAAGAAAAAAATGTGAATTTCCCTTATTGCTTGCCTCTCCTCATCAGAGTTGGAATCGAACCTAAGTCAAACTCATGCCAAACTGCATTGCTCGTTTCTAATGCCTCTCTCCTATCACTCATTGATGAGTGTTTGGTGCAGTAAGCCTGAGTGTCTTGGCTGTGATAGGGAGTGTGACACTGTCATTCGCTGTGTAGTTTGTGATTGAGTCTCTCTTTGCTCTATCTATGGTCTTTGAATACTTTGCTACATGTCTGTAAGGTTGCACCTGTAGAGAGCAAGAGTGAGATGAGGATAGAGGCAAACTGTTTAAATAATATTTTTAGTGTCCCCCTCACGTACTTTGACAGTTGCCTGGTGGAGTAATCCACAGTAATTCGTGTTTTCCTCTTTAGCTGTCACCCATCATGGAACAAAAGTCCCTGTGCACAAGGCCTGCTTCTGTCATGCAGGTGAAAGAGGACCCAAAAGCGACTTGGCGAAAACAGAGTCTTTAATCCAGTAAAGTAAATACAAACAAAAAACACAACTTTCACTCGAAATGACGAGGACAAACTGGAGACTCGATCTTGAACAGCAGGTGAACAGCAGGTTGCCTCGGGAAGGCACTTGAACCAGACAGACTCAGACACCTGCTCACCACGCAGCATCTGAGGAAAACACGACACGACAGGGCGATACACAAACACAGCACGGTGAATTCTAGACAAGGAACCGACAGGACAGGAACGGAACACAAAGGAAGAAATAGGGACTCTAATCAGGGGAAAGGATCGGGAACAGGTGTGGGAAGACTAAATGATTGATTAGGGGAATAGGAACAGCTGGGAGCAGGAACGGAACGATAGAGAGAAGAGAGAGCGAGAGAGTGAGAGAGGGAGGAGGAGAGAGAGGGATAGAAAGAGGGAAAGAACCTAATAAGACCAGCAGAGGGAAACGAATAGAATGGGAAGCACAGGGACAAGACAAGATAATAAATGACAAAACATGACAGTACCCCCCACTCACCGAGCGCCTCCTGGCGCACTCGAGGAGGAATCCTGGCGGCAACGGAGGAAATCATCAATGAGTGAACGGTCCAGCACGTCCCGAGACGGAACCCAACTCCTCTCCTCAGGACCGTAACCCTCCCAATCCACTAAGTATTGGTGACCCCGTCCCCGAGAACGCATGTCCATGATCTTATGTACCTTGTAAATAGGTGCGCTCTCGACAAGGACGGGAGGGGGAGGGAAGACGAACGGGGGTGCGAAGAAAGGGCTTGACACAGGAGACATGGAAGACAGGATGGACGCGACGAAGATGTCGCGGAAGAAGCAGTCGCACAGCGACAGGATTGACGACCTGGGAGACACGGAACGGACCAATGAACCGCGGAGTCAACTTACGAGAAGCTGTCGTAAGAGGAAGGTTGCGAGTGGAAAGCCACACTCTCTGGCCGCAACAATACCTTGGACTCTTAATCCTGCGTTTATTGGCGGCTCTCACAGTCTGTGCCCTGTAACGGCAAAGTGCAGACCTCACCCTCCTCCAGGTGCGCTCACAACGTTGGACAAACGCTTGAGCGGAGGGAACGCTGGACTCGGCAAGCTGGGATGAGAACAGAGGAGGCTGGTAACCCAGACTACTCTGAAACGGAGATAACCCGGTAGCAGACGAAGGAAGCGAATTGTGAGCGTATTCTGCCCAGGGGAGCTGTTCTGCCCAAGACGCAGGGTTTCTGAAAGAAAGGCTGCGTAGTATGCGACCAATCGTCTGATTGGCCCTCTCTGCTTGACCGTTAGACTGGGGATGAAACCCGGAAGAGAGACTGACGGACGCACCAATCAAACGACAGAACTCCCTCCAAAACTGTGACGTGAATTGCGGGCCTCTGTCTGAAACGGCGTCTAACGGGAGGCCATGAATTCTGAATACATTCTCGATAATGATTTGTGCCATCTCCTTAGCGGAAGGAAGTTTAGCGAGGGGAATGAAATGTGCCGCCTTAGAGAACCTATCGACAACCGTAAGAATCACAGTCTTCCCCGCAGACAAAGGCAGACCGGTAATGAAGTCTAGGGCGATGTGAGACCATGGTCGAGAAGGAATGGGGAGCGGTCTGAGACGACCGGCAGGAGGAGAGTTACCCGACTTAGTCTGCGCGCAGTCCGAACAAGCAGCCACGAAACGGCGCGTGTCACGCTCCTGAGTCGGCCACCAAAAGCGCTGGCGAATAGACGCAAGAGTGCCTCGAACACCGGGATGACCAGCTAACTTGGCAGAGTGAGCCCACTGAAGAACAGCCAGACGAGTGGAAACAGGAACGAAAAGGAGGTTACTAGGACAAGCGCGCGGCGACGCAGTGTGCGTGAGTGCTTGCTTAACCTGTCTTTCAATTCCCCAGACTGTTAACCCGACAACACGCCCATAAGGAAGAATCCCCTCGGGATCAGTAGAAGCCACAGAAGAACTAAACAGACGGGATAAGGCATCAGGCTTGGTGTTCTTGCTACCCGGATGGTAAGAAATCACAAACTCGAAACGAGCGAAAAACAACGCCCAACGAGCTTGACGGGCATTAAGTCGTTTGGCAGAACGGATGTACTCAAGGTTCTTATGGTCTGTCCAAACGACAAAAGGAACGGTCGCCCCCTCCAACCACTGTCGCCATTCGCCTAGGGCTAAGCGGATGGCGAGCAGTTCACGGTTACCCACATCATAGTTGCGCTCAGATGGCGACAGGCGATGAGAAAAATAAGCGCAAGGATGAACCTTATCGTCAGACTGGAAGCGCTGGGATAGAATGGCTCCCACGCCTACCTCTGAAGCGTCAACCTCGACAATGAATTGTCTAGTGACGTCAGGAGTAACGAGGATAGGAGCGGACGTAAAACGTTCTTTTAGAAGATCAAAAGCTCCCTGGGCGGAACCGGACCACTTAAAACACGTCTTGACAGAAGTAAGAGCTGTGAGAGGGGCAGCAACTTGACCGAAATTACGAATGAAACGCCGATAGAAATTAGCGAAACCTAAAAAGCGCTGCAACTCGACACGTGACCTTGGAACGGGCCAATCACTGACAGCTTGGACCTTAGCGGAATCCATCTGAATGCCTTCAGCGGAAATAACGGAACCGAGAAAAGTAACGGAGGAGACATGAAAAGAGCACTTCTCAGACTTTACGTAGAGACAATTCTCTAAAAGGCGCTGTAGAACACGTCGAACGTGCTGAACATGAATCTCGAGTGACGGAGAAAAAATCAGGATATCGTCAAGATAGACAAAAACAAAGATGTTCAGCATGTCTCTCAGAACATCATTAACTAATGCCTGAAAAACAGCTGGCGCATTGGCGAGACCAAACGGCAGAACCCGGTACTCAAAATGCCCTAACGGAGTGTTAAACGCCGTTTTCCACTCGTCCCCCTCTCTGATGCGCACGAGATGGTAAGCGTTACGAAGGTCCAACTTAGTAAAGCACCTGGCTCCCTGCAGAATCTCGAAGGCTGATGACATAAGGGGAAGCGGATAACGATTCTTAACCGTTATGTCATTCAGCCCTCGATAATCCATGCAGGGGCGCAGAGTACCGTCCTTCTTCTTAACAAAAAGAACCCCGCCCCGGCCGGAGAGGAAGAAGGCACTATGGTACCGGCGTCAAGAGACACAGACAAATAATCCTCGAGAGCCTTACGTTCGGGAGCCGACAGAGAGTATAGTCTACCCCGAGGAGGAGTGGTCCCCGGAAGGAGATCAATACTACAATCATACGACCGGTGAGGAGGAAGGGAGTTGGCTCGGGACCGACTGAAGACCGTGCGCAGATCATGATATTCCTCCGGCACTCCTGTCAAATCGCCAGGTTCCTCCTGAGAAGTAGGGACAGAAGAAACGGGAGGGATGGCAGACATTAAACACTTCACATGACAAGAAACGTTCCAGGATAGGATAGAATTACTAGACCAATTAATTGAAGGATTATGACATACTAGCCAGGGATGACCCAAAACAACAGGTGTAAACGGTGAACGAAAAATCAAAAAAGAAATAGTCTCACTGTGGTTACCAGATACTGTGAGGGTTAAAGGTAGTGTCTCAAATCTGATACTGGGAAGATTACTACCATCTAAGGCGAACATGGGCGTAGGCTTCTCTAACTCTCTGAAAGGAATGTCATGTTTCCGAACCCATGCTTCGTCCATGAAACAACCCTCAGCCCCAGAGTCTATCAAGGCACTACATGTAGCACCCGAACCGGTCCAGCGTAGATGGACCGACAAAGTAGTACAGGATCTTGATGGAGAGACTTGAGTAGTTGCGCTCACCTGTAGCCCTCCGCTTACAGATGAGCTCTGGCTTTTACTGGACATGAATTAACAAAATGTCCAGCAACTCCGCAATAGAGGCACAGGCGGTTGGTGATCCTCCGTTCCCTCTCCTTAGTCGAGATGCGAATCCCTCCCAGCTGCATGGGCTCAGACTCTGAGCCAGAGGAGGGAGATGGTTGCGATGCGGAGCAGGGAAACACCGTTGATGCGAGCTCTCTTCCACGAGCCCGGTGACGAAGATCTACCCGTCGTTCTATGCGGATGGCGAGAGCAATCAAAGAGTCCACATCTGAAGGAACCTCCCGGGAGAGAATTTCATCCTTAACCACTGCGTGGAGTCCCTCCAGAAAACGAGCGAGCAGCGCCGGCTCGTTCCACTCACTAGAGGCAGCAAGAGTGCGAAACTCAATAGAATAATCCGTTATGGACCGTTCACCTTGGCATAAGGAAGCCAGGGCCCTAGAAGCCTCCCTACCAAAAACTGAACGGTCAAAAACCCGAATCATCTCCTCTTTAAAGTTCTGGAACTTGTTAGAGCAATCAGCCCTTGCCTCCCAGATAGCTGTGCCCCATTCTCGAGCCCGGCCAGTAAGGAGTGAAATGACGTAAGCAACCCGAGCTCTCTCTCTAGAGTATGTGTTGGGTTGGAGAGAGAACACAATCTCACACTGCGTGAGAAAGGAGCGGCACTCAGTGGGCTGCCCGGAGTAGCAAGGTGGGTTATTAACCCTAGGTTCTGGAGGCTCGGCAGGCCAGGAAGTAACAGGTGGCACGAGACGTAGACTCTGGAACTGTCCAGAGAGGTCGGAAACCTGAGCGGCCAGGTTCTCCACGGCATGGCGAGCAGCAGACAATTCCTGCTCGTGTCTGCCGAGCATGGCTCCTTGGATCTCGACGGCAGTGTAACGAGCGTCTGAAGTCGCTGGGTCCATTCCTTGGTCGGTTCCTTCTGTCATGCAGGTGAAAGAGGACCCAAAAGCGACTTGGCGAAAACAGTCTTTAATCCAGTAAAGTAAATACAAACAAAAAACACAACTTTCACTCGAAATGACGAGGACAAACTGGAGACTCGATCTTGAACAGCAGGTGAACAGCAGGTTGCCTCGGGAAGGCACTTGAACCAGACAGACTCAGACACCTGCTCACCACGCAGCATCTGAGGAAAACACGACACGACAGGGCGATACACAAACACAGCACGGTGAATTCTAGACAAGGAACCGACAGGACAGGAACGGAACACAAAGGAAGAAATAGGGACTCTAATCAGGGGAAAGGATCGGGAACAGGTGTGGGAAGACTAAATGATTGATTAGGGGAATAGGAACAGCTGGGAGCAGGAACGGAACGATAGAGAGAAGAGAGAGCGAGAGAGTGAGAGAGGGAGGAGGAGAGAGAGGGATAGAAAGAGGGAAAGAACCTAATAAGACCAGCAGAGGGAAACGAATAGAATGGGAAGCACAGGGACAAGACAAGATAATAAATGACAAAACATGACAGCTTCTGCAACAGTAGAAAGGAGAACATTTATCATGAAGGCTTTTCGCACAATGAGAGCACGCAGCATTGCCAGTTGTTCTCCCTGGTTTAACAGATGTATTATGCTATATGGGATCTCTCTTTCTCTGATATGTTTGCATCTCTTGTGTGTGTATTACCTTTTCATGTGTCCCTAGATATACTACGTACAATAACGTACAATAACTGTCATGGAATATTACATATTTAAAAAATTCTCCATTTATGAAATAGTTAAAACAGTCGTCAAACTCATGAGTTGAACAGAAAATTATGACCTGTATGTATGTATGTATTCATCTCTTTTACCTTCGGCCTCCCTCTTTCAAGTTGAATCTAGAGCACCCCGTATAGCATTGACTTTAATCCTACCTCTTGGATTCCATTTTAGTCAATATTTTAAAAATATTGATGCTACTTGAAAATCATGAACAAAACTCACAAGTTCATGTAAAAATCCAACTGAATTATCAATCTGCAGTGAATCTGCTGTATTATTGTTGGCTTTGAAGGTCTTGTACAGGTCCGAACTTTAGTTCCAGCTACTGATACAAAAATAAGTACTTGGTATACCACAAGGTTAGAGATGACCTATCCCTCCTAAATACGTTTGACCTGAAACCTTTTTTATGGATCTTATCATATCTTATTACATAATATTGACATTTTTGACAACTTTTTGATGTATTGATGAGGTTGTTGTTGTTGTTGTTATTATTATTATTTGACCTTCTTGAGCTTGGTAAATGGCCGAGGTAAAATAGGTTTTTATTGGATATTCCGTTTATTTTGTCTTTCAATCTTCAATAGCTCTTATACACAGTGTGCCATGACTGATACAGTTTTGTATTCTGGGGAAGGATGTAGAAAAAAATCCTGAGCTTTTTTGGGAGGTTAAAATTATGATTTGGGGGGCGGGGGGGTGGGGGCTTTCATGTTCTCTAAGGTTAATTAGCTCTGTTCCAGTGTTTGATCACTTTTGGTATCTTGTCATATTTTGTCATCAAAAACAAGACAATTTGCCATCTGATGTTTGCCAGGTTTACAGTACATGTTTTAAGATGACAGCGTAACAGTTTTGAAAAAAGCCAATTGTATATATTTTTGTGTAAAGAGAGACAAACATTTTGTCATTTAAAATTACAACAAGAAAAGGTTTCAACTAAATCCCACTAATTAGTGTAAGCGAAAGAGGACTTAGCATTCAATTATAAAGCTTCTGGGTACCATGTTGCCCCATAATGTTGTTGCATTCCACAGCATATTCCAATACCATATCCCTTATGTATGTCGCTAAGTAATAGTGTTGAGCGTTTTTTGAGTTCGGTTTCGTTTCATTGTTAAAAAATATTCAGGGTGTTCGATTTTGGTTTAGATTTTTTTGGGGGGGCCAATAAATGCACTATGTATTATGTGGGTTGAAGGCTGTAACAACACAGAATAAAACCATGAATAAAAGTATAAAATACAAATATTGGTAGTGACTTCTCATTACTGCATCACTTATTAATGTTAATTCATTCACGTTACTTTAATAAAATATTTGTTTTATTGAATTACTTTATTATTTCATTCAAAGACATCATCATCTCATCTTAGAATACCAACTATGAATCACATAGATCATGTATTTTCAGATAGAGATACCTCGCGAAGCAACTGCTTTCTATCCCTCTCCATTTGTTTTCTCTCTTCTCTCAGCCTCTGTTCAACACATTTCTTATTATAGCTCAGTGCTCCACACCTACCGGTCAATTAGGCACACAGGAAATGGATTATGGTCATTGTAGTTAGTTACTACGTTTTTGGCACTAGACTATGTAGAATATTGGACTGTTTGAAACTTCAACTCCCTATTACATCGCACAGCTCAGGCTTGATCTGATTTATCTCTACATAAAACGATGTATTGAGTTCACAGAAAAAAATGGACAAAATTCTAATAATTGAATCTACATTGGTCAATTAGTTGTTTAAAAAACGGAAAAAATAACCGACATTTTGGATAATTGCTCAGCACTACTAAATAAAGCTTCAGAGTTGCCACAGAATATACAAAAAAACACACACAAAAAACAGCACAGACTCATTAGCATCTCCATTGATTTCGCATCAGCTATTCCATACAGTGCAGGTCCAGTAAATTAAACATTCAACATAATTTACTAAAAGAAATTACTTCATAGTTTACTTAAAAGAATCCCATCAACTCCCACCAAGAAACACTCATTTCAGTGATTTTGAATAGCTTCAATCTGGACAAAACACATATAAACACACGGGGGCCATACTTGCAAAAATTAGAAAGAGTTTAAGTTCAAGATTAAGTTTCAGTATTGGTCAATTAAAATTGTTGACGTAGTGTCACATGATAGAATGCTACATTGTAGCTGATCCCATCAGACAACATTGGCACACATTAGCCCTATGCTAACCTTACCAGTTGGCAGTGATTTATTTCCTCTAATAAATTCCTTCCTCTTCAGCAATGATAGCAAAGATCTCAAACATTTTTTTCACAAACCAATGTCAGCCTCATCAGGCATTTCTTAAAATAGGTCAAACCTTGAATTTGGAGGTTTACATGTATGCCTCTGTTGGCTGAGTTTACCTATTTTTAGAAATGCCTGATGAGGAATTCACGTGACACTACGTGACACTACGTGACACTACGTCAACGATTTTAATTGACTGATGCTGAGACTTTTTCTAATGTTCAAGTGTGGCCCCATTGTAAACTCAAAAACAAGTCAGTCAAACCTGAGTGAAGCTGAGAGAAAGTGTAGGGGGGTTGATGAAGGCATCACAACCAAAACGTTGGTGTAATGTAACCAAACAGTGAAATAAATCACACCGCAATATAGAATTGGTGAACGACTTCTATGTTTTCATGTGGAGGTTGATACTCACTGGCTTGCATGAGTTGCCCTTGCCGACCAAACACCTGGGATAAGGTGGTGCAGCTACGGTTGAGTGTGTCCTCCATGGCTCAGGTCTTCAGGGGGAGGTCCTCCCGCTGTACCCAGGGAGGGTGTGCCAAGGCTCAGCCCGAGAAGCAGGGTTGGAGTGGGTTACAACAGTTCTCCTTTTCTTCCCTGTTTCACACTGGGTTCTAAGAGAGATAGGCTGTCTGTCCTCTGTGCCACCTGCTGTCATCTGGTTTACAGCTGTTTTGGACTGGTCTGAGATCCGTGCTGTTCCGCTGTGCATCTGCTGCTGTGTGAAGTACCTCTTTTCTTCAGCTGGTCTGAGATGTCTTCCATCCTGCTCTACTTCCTCGTTTCTCTCTGCTGCTTCAGAGTGAGTACACAGCTATGATGGCATGAAGAGAGAGAGAGACTAGAGAGCCCTGCTGCAGTCAGCAGACAGACACTCCTCTCTATGGTCTCTGCTGAGAGACTCAGAGGGCATATGAGCGGAGAAAGAATATGAGTGTGTGATCAACTCTAATGTTCTTGCTTCTGCTTCTTCGAGGCTGCTGTTAATTCTCTCTCTCTCCCTCTTCATGTATTCCTCTTTCTGCTTTTGACCATCTCAAGTTGAGCAGAAATACTGTCTGGGACTCGCTAAGGTGAGATACACAGATGATACCGGGAGTGTTAACACCCTCTCCCTCCCTCCTCTGGATTTGTCCTATATACAGAGTGATGGCTGCTTAGTCTCGAAACCTAACCATAGGCAACAGAGTGACTAGAGTCTGGTTTTAATGATGGACTCTTTTGGCATAGTGCAACTATGTCACAACCTACTTCACTACTTTAACAGCTTCAATAAAATACAAAACAATAGCTAGAAAGATGGTTATTTTTAATAAGTGCATTTCGCAAGTGGCTAGTTTGCATCAACTACATTAACTAAAATAACTGCAAAGGTATTGCCTGCAAACTTTGGTTTTGAATCGCAATGTTCTGGCATGTCTGTCCTGTTGGGAGAGTCTCCGGGAATTTGTTTTTCCCTTTTCGACATAGGCAGTAATGTAAACTCAGCAAAAAAAGAAATGTCCTCTCACTGTCAACTGCGTTAATTTTCAGCAAACTTAACATGTGTAAATATTTGTATGAACATAACAAGATTCAACAACTGAGACATAAACTGAACAGGTTCCACAGACATGTGACTAACATAAATGGAATAATGTGTCCCTGAACAAAGGGGAGGGTCCAAATCAAAAGTAACAGCCAGTATGTAGTGTGGCCACCAGCTGCATTAAGTGCTGCAGTGCATCTCCTCCTCATGGACTGTACCAGATTTGCCAGTTCTTGCTGTGAGATGTTACCCCACTCTTCCACCAAGGAACCTGCAAGTTCCAGGACATTTCTCAGGGGGAATGGCCCTAGCGCTCACCCTCTGATCCAACAGGTCCCAAACATGCTCAATGGAATTGAGATCCAGGCTCTTCGCTGGCCATGGCAGAACACTGACATTCCTGTCTTGCAGGAAATCACGCATAGAACGAGCAGTATGGATGGTGGCATTATCATGCTGGAGGGTCATGTCAGGATGGGCCTGCAGGAAGGGTATCACATGAGGGAGGAGGGTGTCTTCCCTGTAACGCACAACATTGAGATTGCCTGCTGTGACACACCGCCCCCAGACCATGACTGACCCTCCTCCTCCAAATCGTGTAACACCCGTGGTGTAACACTCATTCCTTCGACGATAAATGCGAATCCGATCATCACCCCTGGTGAGACAAAACCTTGACTCGTCAGTGAATAGCACTTTTTGCCAGGCCTGTCTGGTCCAGCGACAGTGGGTTTGTGCTCATAGGCGATGTTGTTGCAGGTGATCTCTGGTGTGGACCTGCCTTACAACAGGTCTACAAGCCCTCAGTCCAGCCTCTCTCAGCCTATTGCGGACAGTCTCAAATAAAATGAAATACAATTTTATTTGTCACATACACATGGTTAGCAGATGTTAATGCGAGTGTAGCGAAATGCTTGTGCTCTTGTTCCGACAATGCAGTAATAACCAACGAGTAATCTAACCTAACAATTCCACAACTACTGCCTTATACACACAAGTGTAAAGGGATAAAGAATATGTACATAAATATATATGAATGAGTGATGGTACAGAACGGCATAGGCCAGATGCAGCAGATGGTATCGAGTACAGTATATACATATGGGATGAGTAATGTAGGGTATGTAAACATTATATTAAGTGGCATAGGTTAAAGTGGCTAATGATACATTTTTTACATCAATTTCCATTATTAAAGTGGCTGGAGTCGAGTCAGTATGTTGGCAGCAGCCACTCAATGTTAGTGGTGGCTGTTTAACTGTCTGATGGCCTTGAGATAGAAGCTGTTTTTCAGTCTCTCGGTCCCTGCTTTGATGCACCTGTACTGACCTCGCCTTCTGGATGATAAAGGGGTGAACAGGCAGTGGCTCGGGTGGTTGTTGTCCTTGATGATCTTTATGGCCTTCCTGTGACATCAGGTGGTGTAGGTGTCCTCACACTCAACGTCAACAAAACAAAGGAGATGATCGTGGACTTCAGGAAACAGCAGATGGAGCACCCCCCAATCCACATCGATGGGACAGTAGTGGAGAGGGTAGTAAGTTAAGTTCCTCAGCGTACACATCACGGACAAACTGAATTGGTCCACCTACACAGACAGGGTTGTGAAGAAGGCGCAGCAGTTGATGCACAATCGAGAGCATCCTGTCGGGCTGAGCACTGATGGAGGGATTGTGCATTCCTGGTGTAACTTGAGCAGTTGTTGTTGCCATCCTGTACCTGTCCCGCAGGTGTGATGTTCGGATGTACCAATCCTGTGCAGGTGTTGTTACACGTGGTCTGCCACTGCGAGGACGATCAGCTGTCCATCCTGTCTCCATGTTGCGCTGTCTTAGGCATCTCACAGTACGGACATTGCAATGTATTACCCTGGCCACATCTCCTTGCAGCATGCCTAAGGCACATTCACGCAGATGAGCAGGGACCCTGGGCATCTTTCTTTGGTGTTTTTCAGAGTCAGTAGAAAGGCCTCTTTAGTGTCCTAAGTTTAGTGACCTTAATTGCCTGCCGTCTGTAAGCTGTTAGTGTCGACCTTTCCACAGGTGCATGTTCATTAATTGTTTATTGTTCATCATACAAGGATAGGAAACAGTGTTTAAACCCATTATGTTGAAGATCAGTGAAGGTATTTTTACGAATTATCTTTGAAAGACAGGGTCCTGAAAAAGGAACTTTTTTTTTTTTGCTGAGTTTATGCCAAAAGTCCTAGTCACTGTGCTGCCTAGGATCTGTTTTACAAGACTAATGGCTGCTCCCGTCTCACTCTACAATTAGAGGAACTAAATATTAGCTATGAGTAGTTATTGCAATTACAGTGATTTCAGAAGGTTTTTACAACCTTGACTTTTTCCACATTTTGTTTTGTTACAGCCTGGATTTTAAATTGATTAAATTGAGATGTTATTTCTCTGGCTTACACAATAATAATCCATAATGTTAAAGTGGAATTATGTTTTTTTAGGTGTTTACAAATGAATAAAAAATGTAAAGCTGAAATGTCATGAGCCAATAAGTATTCAACCCCTTAGTTATGGCAAGCCTAAATAAGTTCAGGAGTAAAAATATGATTAACAAGGCACATAATAAGTTGCATAGACTCATTCTGTTGGCACTAATAGTGTTTCACATGATTTTTGAATGACTACCTTATCTCTGTACCCCACACATACAATTTTCCCAAAGTCGAGCTGATTCAACCACAAAGACCAGGGAGGTTTTCCAATGCCTCGCAAAGATGGGCACCTATGAGTAGATGGGTAAAAAAAAGCACACATTGAATATCCATTATGGTGAAGTTATTAATTACACTTTGGACGGTGTATCAATACATCCAGTTACTACAAAGATATAGGCAAATTTCTAACAGTTCCCAGAGAGGAAGGAAACTGCCATGAGGGCCAATGGTGATTTTAAAACAGTTACAGTGTTTCATGGCTGTTATAGGAGAATACCAAGGATGGATCAACAACATTGTAGTTACTTCACAATACGAACCTGTTATGCAGATGAGTGAGGACCCAAAAGCGACTTAACAGAAACGGAGTTTATTCAAGTCCAAACAGAAATAACATAATCCTCAATCCTTAACAGGAAATGTCCAAACGGGGATAACAGAAATCCTCTAGTTGTAGAGGGGAATTGCAGGATAAGCGGCAACCGACTGCAGGTCCCTTCGGGTAGGCGCGGGCCGTAGCTGACAGACACCTGCTCACACGCAACATCTGATGATAGGCAAAACACGACAGGACGGAACAAGTACACAGCGAACAGCAAACAAGGATCCGACAAGGACAGAAGCAGAAACAGAGAGAGAAATAGAGACTTAATCAGAGGGCAAAATAGGGGACAGGTGTGAAAGAGTAAACGAGGTCGTTAGGAGAATGAGGAACAGCTGGGAGCAGGAACGGAACGATAGAGAGAGAGAGGGATAGAGAGAGGGAAAGAAACCTAATAAGACCAGCAGGGGGAAACGAATAGAAGAGAAAGCACAGGGACAAGACATGACAATATATGACAATACATGACAGTACCCCCCCACTCACCGAGCGCCTCCTGGCGCACTCGAGGAGGAACCCTGGCGGCAACGGAGGAAATCATCGATCAGCGAACGGTCCAGCACGTCCCGAGATGGAACCCAACTCCTCTCCTCAGGACCGTAACAGGAAACGATGAAGAGGGAATCTAGTGCAATTACTATTATAAAAATGAGACACGGGTAGAGAACTGTAAGAGTTTGAGCAATCAGGACCAAACAGGCCAGGAGAGAAACAACTATGGACAGACTGAGACACAGCAAGGCTAAGACCAGGAACAGGAGAGAGGTGGTGGCTGTGGACAGACTGAGACACAGCAAGTGCAGGAGCAGGACCAGGAGAGCTGCGGTGGCAGGGGACAGACTGAGACACAGCAAGGGCAGGAGAGATGCGGTGGCTGGGGACAGACTGAGACCCAGCAAGGCCAGGAGCAGAAGCAGGAAGAGAGTTACCGGACTTAGTCTGCGCGCAGTCCAAACAAGCAGCCACGAAACGGCGCGTGTCACGCTCCTGAGTAGGCCACCAAAAACGCTGGCGAATAGAAGCAAGCGTACCCCGAACGCCGGGGTGGCCAGCTAACTTGGCAGAGTGAGCCCACTGAAAAACGGCCAGATGAGTAGAAACGGGAACGAAAAGAAGGTTCCTAGGACAAGCGCGCGGTGACGGAGTGTGAGTGAGTGCTTGCTTTACCTGTCTCTCAATTCCCCAGACAGTCAACCCGACAACACGCCCCTCAGGGAGAATCCCCTCGGGGTCGGTAGAGGCTACAGAAGAACTGAAGAGACGGGATAAAGCATCAGGCTTGGTGTTCTTAGTGCCCGGACGATAAGAAATAACGAACTCGAAACGAGCGAAAAACAATGCCCAACGAGCCAGACGCGCATTGAGTCGTTTGGCAGAACGGATGTACTCAAGGTTCTTATGGTCAGTCCAAATGACAAAAGGAACGGTCGCCCCCTCCAACCACTGTCGCCATTCGCCTAGGGCTAAGCGGATGGCGAGCAGTTCGCGGTTTCCCACATCATAGTTACGTTCCGACGGCGACAGGCGATGAGAAAAATACGCGCAAGGATGGACCTTATCGTCAGAATGGGAGCGCTGGGACAGAATGGCTCCCACGCCCACCTCTGACGCGTCAACCTCGACAATGAATTGTTTAGTGACGTCAGGAGTAACAAGGATAGGAGCGGTTGTAAAATGCTTCTTGAGAAGATCAAAAGCTCCCTGGGCGGAAACGGACCACTTAAAGCACGTCTTGACAGAAGTAAGGGCTGTGAGAGGGGCTGCCACTTGACCGAAATTACGAATGAAACGCCGATAGAAATTCGCGAAACCGAGAAAGCGCTGCAGTTCGACACGTGACTTAGGGACGGGCCAATCGCTGACGGCATGGACCCTAGCGGAATCCATCTGAATGCCTTCAGCGGAAATAACAGAACCGAGAAAAGTGACGGAGGAGACATGAAAGGCGCACTTCTCAGCCTTCACATAAAGACAATTCTCTAAAAGGCGCTGGAGGACACGTCGAACGTGCTGAACATGACTCTGGAGTGACGGTGAAAAAATCAGGATCTCGTCAAGGTAAACAAAAACAAAGATGTTCAGCATGTCACTCAGTACATCATTCACTAATGCCTGAAAGACAGCTGGAGCATTAGCGAGACCGAACGGCAGAACCCGGTATTCAAAATGCCCTAACGGAGTGTTAAACGCCGTTTTCCACTCGTCCCCCTTCCTGATGCGCACGAGATGGTAAGCGTTACGAAGGTCCAACTTAGTAAAGAACCTGGCTCCCTGCAGAATCTCGAAAACTGAAGACATAAGGGGAAGCGGATAACGATTCTTAACCGTTATGTCATTCAGCCCTCGATAATCCACGCAGGGGCGCAGGGTCCCGTCCTCCTCCTTAAAAAAAAAAAAACCCGCTTCGGCGGGAGAGGAGGAAGGGACCACAGTACCGGTGTCGAGAGCTACAGACAAATAATCTTCGAGAGCCTTACGTTCGGTAGCCGACAGAGAGTCTAGTCTACCCCGTGGGGGGGTAGTACCCGGAAGGAGATCAATACAACAATCATACGACCGGTAAGGAGGAAGGGAGGTGGCCCTGGACCGACTGAAGACCGTGCGCAGATCATGATATTCCTCCGGCACCCCTGTCAAATCACCAGGTTCCTCCTGTGAAGAGGGGACAGAAGAAACAGGAGGAATAGCAGACATTAAACACTTAACATGACAAGAGACGTTCCAGGAGAGGATAGAATTACTAGACCAATTAATAGAAGGATTATGACACACTAGTCAGGGATGGCCCAAAACAACAGGTGTAAAAGGTGAACAAAAAATCAAAAAAGAAATGGTTTCACTATGATTACCAGAGACAGTGAGGGTTAAAGGTAGCGTTTCACGCTGAATCCTGGGGAGAGGACTACCATCCAAGGCGAACATAACCGTGGGCTCCCCTAACTGCCTGAGAGGAATGTCATGTTCCCGAGCCCAGGGAAAACAGCCCTCCGCCCCAGAGTCTATTAATGCACTGCAGGAAGCTGCCGAACCGGTCCAGCGTAGATGGACCGACAAGGTAGTACAGGAACTTGACGGAGAGGACAGAGTAGTAGCGCTTACCAGTAGCCCTCCGCTTACTGATGAGCTCTGGCCTTTTACTGGACATGAAATGACAAAATGACCAGCGGAACAGCAATAGAGACAGAGGCGGTTGGTGATTCTCCGTTCCCTCTCCTTAGTCGAGATGCGAATACCCCCCAGCTGCATGGGCTCAACACCTGAGCCAGTGGGGGAAGATGGTAGTGACGGGCAGAGGGGGGGCACTGTTAACGCGAGCTCTCTTCCATGAGCTCGGTGACGAAGATCTACCCGTCGTTCTATGCGAATAGCGAGTTCAATCAAAGAATCCACGCTGGATGGAACCTCCCGGGAGAGAATCTCATCCTTAACCTCAGCGTGGAGTCCCTCCAGAAAACGAGCGAGCAATGCCGGCTCGTTCCAGTTACTGGAGGCAGCAAGAGTGTGAAACTCTATAGAGTAATCCGTTATGGATCGATTACCTTGACATAGGGAAGACAGGGACCAGGAAGCTACTTTCCCAAAAACAGAACGATCAAAAACCCGTATCATCTCCTCCTTAAAGTTCTGATACTGGTTAGTACACTCAGCCCTTGCCTCCCAGATTGCCGTGCCCCACTCCCGAGCCCGTCCAGTAAGGAGAGATATGATGTAGGCGATACGAGCAATACCCCTGGAGTACGTGTGGGGCTGGAGAGAGAATACTATATCACACTGGGTAAGGAACGAGCGACATTCAGTGGGCTCCCCAGAGTAACACGGTGGGTTATTAATTCTGGGCTCCGGAGACCCGGAAGCCCAGGAGGTAACCGGTGGATCGAGGCGGAGATTGTGAATCTCCTCCGAGAGGCCGGAGACTTGGGCAGCCAGGGTCTCAACGGCATGTCGAGCAGCAGACAATTCCTGTTCGTGTCTGCCTAGCATCGCTCCCTGGAACTCGACGGCAGAGTAGAGAGAATCCGTAGTTGCTGGGTCCATTCTTGGTCGGATCCTTCTGTTATGCAGATGAGTGAGGACCCAAAAGCGACTTAACAGAAACTGAGTTTATTCAAGTCCAAACAGAAATAACATAATCCTCAATCCTTAACAGGAAATGTCCAAACGGGGATAACAGAAATCCTCTAGTTGTAGTGGGGAATTGCAGGATAAGCGGCAACCGACTGCAGGTCCCTTCGGGTAGTCGCGGGCCGTAGCTGACAGAGACACCTGCTCACACGCAGCATCTGATGATAGGCAAAACACGACAGGACGGAACAAGTACACAGCGAACAGCAAACAAGGATCCGACAAGGACAGAAGCAGAAACAGAGAGAGAAATAGAGACTTAATCAGAGGGCAAAATAGGGGACAGGTGTGAAAGAGTAAACGAGGTCGTTAGGAGAATGAGGAACAGCTGGGAGCAGGAACGGAACGATAGAGAGAGAGAGGGATAGAGAGAGGGAAAGAAACCTAATAAGACCAGCAGGGGGAAACGAATAGAAGAGAAAGCACAGGGACAAGACATGACAATATATGACAATACATGACAGAACCTAAATGACAGAGTGAAAAAATATTCCAAAACGTGCATCCTGTTTGCAAAAAGGCACTAAAGTAAAACTACAAAAAAATGTGGCAAAGAAATTAACTTTATGTCCTGAATGAAACATGTTATGTTTGGGGCAAATCCAACTCAATACATCACTGAATACAAAAAGTCAAGAGATGACCCAGATGCAGACAGTGTCGAAGTAACAGAGGTTTTTTACTAGATAAGAGGGCAGGCAAAACTACAGGTCAAGGGCAGGCAGAGGTCAATAATCCAGGGTGGTGTGACAAGTTAGAGAACAGCAGGCAGGCTCAGGAGCAGGTCAGGCAGAATGATCAAGATCTGCAAAACTAGAAAACAGGAACTAGAAAAAGACAGGCATAAGGGGGAAAACGCTGGTAGGCTTGACGAACAAAACTAACTGGCAACAGACAAACATAGAACACAGGTATAAATACACTGCGGATAATGGGGAAGATGGGCGACACCTGGTGGGGGGTGGAGACAAGCACAAAGACAGGCGAAACAGATCAGGATGTGACAAATTTGTCACGAATATTACCGAAGGTGACTCCTTCTTGTTCGGGTGGCGCTCGGCGGTCGTCGTCGCCGGTCTACTAGCTATCGCCGATCCGTTGTTCTGTGTTCGTTTAGTTTTGTCTAATTGGTAGCACCTGTTTCTAGTTTGGTTGTTAGGATAGGGTTATATATAGTCTGTTTAGCCCGCTTCTGTTTTGTGCAGGCTTGTTCGTCTGTTTTGTTGTTTGAGTGTATTTTTGTTGGCATTTGGGTTTCACGCTGTCCGTTTATATTTCTGTTCATTTGTGTTTCCACTTTTGTACATGTTATGTTTCCGGGACATTAAAGCGTGTTGTTTTTCCCACATCTTTTGCTCTCTGCGCCTGACTCCACACCTCTTCACTCATTATCGTAACAGAAGCCCGCACCACGATATGGAGTCAGCAGGAGCAGCGACCACTCCTCTTCCCACTATGGAGGAGAGAGTCCATCACACATCCATCCTCCATCGCCTAGGATCAGCGATGGATCAGATGATGGAGAGGATGGATCGTTGGGAGAGGAATGGTTTCCCTACTACCCAACCGAGCCTCCCACCAGCAACTCTACTATCTCCCCCATCTGGATCCGGTTCCAGCGCTCTGCACATGACGCCTCCGAGGAATTACGATGGAGCAGCGACAGGGTGCCAGGGATTCCTGCTGCAAATAGACCTCTACCTGGCCACCGTTCGACCGGCCCCCTCGGAGGAGGAGAGAGTAGGGGTCCTCATCACCTGCCTAACCGGTAGAGCCCTGGAGTGGGCTAATGCGGTCTGGAACGGGCCCAACTCGGCGAAAGACAACTACCCGGAGTTCATCCGCCGTTTCAGGGCAGTGTTCGATCAGCTTTAATATTGCAAATAGATTGTGTATTCCATTAATGTAATTGTCTGCATCATTTGCAATCCTCATATATATATATTTTTTTTAAATATCTACAATTTATATACAGTACCAGTCAAAAGATTGGACACACCTACTCATTCAAGTGTTTTCATTTATTTTTACTACTTTCTACATCGTAGAACAATAGTATAGACATCAAAACTATGAAATAACAAAAAAGTGTTAAACAAATCTAAATATATTTGAGATTCTTCAAAGCAAAGTAGCCACCCTTTGCCTTGATGGCAGCTTTCCACACTCTTGGCATTCTCTCAACCAGCTTAATGAGGTAGTCACGTGGAATGCATTTCAATTAACAGATGTGCCTCATTAAAAGTCCATTTCTGGAATTTATTTCCTTAATGAAAAATCCTTGCCTTTTTTTGTGATTACTACCACAAAGTGAAATAGTAACAATTTTTTTATGTAATGTATAGAATACTGTAGCTAGCACACTTACTGTACAAATACAGTATAATGACACCACAAGAAGGTTCCCTCATAGCTTCAAAGGGTCAATCCGCAGTTAAAACCATAACGAAGTGTTCAGCCCACCTCTGATTTGGTAATAACATTAGGCATTGGCCTGGAGTAATATTACCACTCTGAAATGCTTAAACAGATCTAAAGATAAAAGGATTGGACCATCCATGATTTCAAAATTACAATTTTAACCATGATTTGAGGCAATACAGTTTATGTTAACATATGCAATGTCTACAAACATTGGAGTAAAACAAGTTTAAATTTTGGTTCTGAAAGGGTGTGACAGTTGAACTAAGTTCATGAGGCACAAGTTATATTCTTCAAGAATCAATGGGTATACAGTACTAGTCAAAAGTTTGGACACACCTACTCATTCATTGTTTTTTATTTATTTTTTAACTATTTTCTACATTGTAGAATAATAGTGAAGACATCAAAGCTATGAAATGACACATATGGAATAATGTAGTAACCAAAAAAAAGTGTTAGATTCTTCAAAGTAGCCAACCTTTCCTTTGATGACAGCTTTGCACACTCTTGGCATTCTCTCCAACAGTCTTGAAGGAGTTCCCACATATGCTGAGCACTTGTTGGCTGCTTTTCCTTCACTCTGAGGTCCAAGTCATCTCAAAGCATTTAATTGGGTTGAGGTCGGTTATTGTGGAGGCCAGTTCATCTGATGCAGCACTGCATCACTCTCCTTCTTGGTCAAATAGCCCTTACACAGCCTGGAGGTGTATTTTGGGTCATTGTTCTGTTGAAAAGCAAATGATAGCCTCACTATGCGCAAACAAGATGGGATGGCGTATCGCTGCAGAATGCTGTGGTAAAAATCACTGACAGTTTCACCAGTAAGCACCCTCACACCATCACAGCACCTCCTCCATGCTTCACGCTGGGAACTACACATGCGGAGATCATCCGTTCACCTACTCTGTGTCTCACAAAGACACGCCGGTTGGAACCAAAAATCTCACATTTGGACTCATCGAACCAAAGGACAGATTTCCACCGGTCTAATATCCATTGATTGTGTTTCTTGGCCCAAGCAAGTCCTTTAGTAGCGGTTACTTTGCAGCAATTCGACCATGAAGGCCAGATTCATGAAGTCTCCTCTGAGCAGTTGATGTTGAGATGTGTCTGTTACTTGAACTCTGTGAAGCAATTATTTGTGCTGCAATTTCTGAGGCTGGTATCTCTAATGAACTTGTCCTCTGCAGCAGAGGTAACTCTGGGTCTTCCTTACCTGTGGGGGTCCTCATGAGAACCAGTTTCATCATAGCGCTTGATGGTTTTTTCTATTGCACTTGAAGAAACTTTCAAAGTTCTTGAAATTTTCCGGTTTCACTGACCATGTCTTAAAGTAATGATGGACTGTCATTTCTCTTTGCTTATTTGAGCTGTTCTTGCCAGAATATGGACTTGGTCTTTACGAAATAGGGCTATCTTCTGTATACCACCCCCTACCTTGTTACAACACAACTGATTGGCTCAAACGCAGTAAGAAGTAAAGAAATGTCACAAATTAACTTTTAACAAGGCACGCCTGTTCATTGAAATGCATTCCATGTGACTACCTTATGAAGCTGGTTGAGTGAATGCCAAGCGTGTGCAAAGCTGTCATCAAGACAACAGGTGGCTATTTGAAGAATCTCAAATATTAAATATATTTTGTTTGTTTTTACACTTTTTTTGGTTACTTGTCACACTCTGACCATTATTTTTGTTGTTTGTTTCTATGTTTTGTTTGGTCAGGGTGTGATATAAGTGGGCACTCTATGTTGCATGTCTAGTTAGTCTGTTTCTATGTGTTTTGGCCTGATATGGTTCTCAATCATTTAACATTTACATTTAAGTCATTTAGAAAGACGCCTGTATCCAGAGGACTTACAAATTGGTGCATTCACTTATGACATCCAGTGGAACAACCACTTTACAATAGTGCATCTAAATATTTTAAGGGGGGAGGGGGTGAGAAGGATTACTTTATCCATCCAGGTATTCCTTAAAGAGGTGGGGTTTCAGGTGTCTCCGGAAGGTGGTGATTGAATCCGCTGTCCTTACGTGAGGGAGTTTGTTCCACCATTGGGGAGCCAGAGCAAACAGTTTTGACTGAGCTGAGCGGGAACTGTACTTCCTCAGTGGTAGGGAGGTGGCAGGCCAGAGGTGGATGAATGCAGTGCCCTTATTTGGGTGTAGGGCCTGATCAGAGCCTGGAGTTAATTGAGGTGCATTCCCCTCACAGCTCCGAAGGCAAGCACCATGGTCTTGTAGCGGATGCGAGCTTCAACTGGAAGCATTTTCTACTACCAGTGGAGAGAGCGGAGGAGCGGGGTGACGTGAGAGAATTTGGGAAGGTTGAACACAGACTTAACTGCAGTGGATTCTGGATGAGTTGTAGGGGTTTAATGGCACAGGCAGGGAGCCCAGCCAACATGTTGCAGTAATCCAGACGGGAGATGACAAGTGCCTGGATAAAATCTGCTATTCAGTTCTTGTGAGGCATGTTCTTATTTCTGCGGATGTTTAGAGCATGAACCCAGGAACGGGCCATCTGTTTTTAGTTGAGAAACAGTTTGTTGTCCAGGATCACGCCAAGGTTCTTTCTGGGAAAACAATGGAGTTGTCAACGTGATGGGTATAAATCATGGAACTGGGCAGTCCTACCCCGGGAGGAAGAGCAGCTCCGTCATTTATTAGCTTGAGGTGGTGATCCGTCATCCACACTGATATGTCTGCCAGACATGCAGAGATGCGATTCTTGCCACCTGGTCATCAGAAGGGGGAAAGGAGAAGATTAATTGTGTGTCGTCGGCATAGCAATGATAGGAGTCAATCAGTGGCAGGTGTTTGTCGTTGTCTCTGATTGGGAACAATATTAAGCTATATTAATATTAATATAAGCTCAACATTAAGCTATATTAATATTAATATAAGCTCAACTCCAAGGTGTGTGACATCTTGCTAGAGACACATCTACGTCCAGGCCATCAACTACCCGACCGTTGCCTAGGGTGAGGAGCTACTGAGTCTGTCACCCTCCCCTCACCATAACCCTGAAATGATGGAGTACTTTGTGTGTGAGTGACCAAGCCACCTGCTGCTACTGCTCTAACAGGGTTTACAATAGATCTGTACCTATGTCCAAAAGCATCTCAGCGTAGGAGTGCTGATTTAGGATGATTGACAGAGGCTTGTTTAGGTATGGCAAGAGGTGGGGCTGCTTCTTAACGGGCCAACGACTGTCTCCTGCACCTTCTGTGAACGCCCACTGCTCTTTGACCTGATGAGTAAGTGGGAGAAATCCTACTTTGGCAACATGACATAACTGTCTCTGCATAGTAAAAACCAGAGAATGATTTACATTAACATTTACATTACCATATGTATCTTCATTCATTAATTTTGCTGTCATGCCTTGGTCTTAGTATTTTGTGTTTTCTTTAATTATTTGTTCAGGCCAGGGTGTGACATGGGTTTATTGTATTGTCGTATTGGGGTTTTTGTAGGCATTGGGATTGTGGTTGATTAGGGGTGTGTCTAGTTAGGCTTGGCTGCCTGAGGCGGGTCTCAATCAGTCAGGTGATTCTTGTTGTCTCTGATGGGGAACCGTATTTAGGTAGCCGGGGTTTCACTTTGTATTTCGTAGGTGATTGTTCCTGTCTCTGTGTAGTTTCACCAGATAGGCTGTATTAGGTTTCACGTTCCGTTTGTTGTTTTTGTATTTATTAGTTTTTTCATGTATCGTTCCGTTTTTCTTCATTAAAGACATGAGTAACCACCACGCTGCATTTCGGTCCGACTCTCTTTCAACAAACGAAGAATGCCGTTACATTTGCATCATTATCATTACATTATCCCTCTTATTCCATACCAGGTTTCTTTCGAACAACATACGTATTACACAGACTACACATTCTAATCTTGTTGTCTCATTCAGTATTTATTTTCTGTATTTGGTGTTTCTAAAGTAACCTGCCTTCCCCAAAATGGATATGAATACATCTACAGTGGGGAGAACAAGTATTTGATACACTGCCGATTTTGCAGGTTTTCCTACTTACAAAGCATGTAGAGGTCTGTAATTTTAATCATAGGTACACTTCAACTGTGAGATACGTAATCTAAAACAAGAATCCAGAAAATCACATTGTATGATTTTTAAGTAATTAATTAGCATTTTATTGCTGTGGCTACGATCCACGGTCCGAAGCTTCCGGTGACGTTTCACGTTCCGGGGCCTCCGGCGACGATCCACGGTCCGGGGCCTCTGGCGGTGATCCACGGTCCGGGGCCCCCGGCGACGATCTACGGTCCAAGGCCCCCGGCGACAATCTACGGTCCGGTCCCTCCAGCGACGATCCACGGTCTGGTCCCTCCGGTGACGATCCACGGTCCGGTCCCTCCGGCGACGATCCACGGTCCGGTCCCTCCTGGGATGACCCACGGTCCGGTTCCTACGGTGACGATTCACGGTCCAGAGCTTCCGGCGACGATCCTCGCACCAGAGCCGCCACCAAAGCTGCCGTATCTGTGAGCGGAGTGGGTACTTCGCCCCGCACAGGAGCCGCCCCCGACGTTAGATGCCCACCCGGACCCTCCCCTAATGAGGCCAGAGTCCGCTTCTTTGGGGAGGGGTACTGTCACGACCTGACCATAGAGATCCTTTTATTCTCTATGGTGGTTAGGTCGGGGTGTGACTAGGGTGGGTTATCTAGGTTATTATTTGTCTATGTTGGCCTGGTATGGTTCCCAATCAGCGGCAGCTGTTTATCGTTGTCTCTGATTGGGGATCATATTTAGGCAGCCTTTTTCCACTGGGTTTTTGTGGGATCTTGTTTGTTTGTGTGCACTGCATTTGACTTCACATTTAGTTTTTGTTCTGTATTGTTTTGGTGAGTTTCTTTAATTAAACATGTGGAACTCTACGCACGCTGCGCCTTGGTCCGTTAATTTCTACAAACGACCGTGACACCCATGCTTAAGTTCAATGTCAGAGCCCTCATTAGAGAGAAAAGTTTGCATGTCTCAGGTCTGAATTTGCCCCTTAGAAAGTAAAACCTGCACATGGGCACTTTCTAAAATAACTATTTAACCTCACGGTGATATTTTGGTTGTATAGATTTCTGTATCAACTCTCAGATGCTGTGCTCTGGTATTCCGCAATTGTAAATGACAAATTATGATTTGTCTCAATGACATTGAAGCTGAATGAACTAAACACAATCAGTCTTTAACTTGAATGTAACAAATTGAATGTTAAAAAAAAGTCATTTCTGTCGAAGACATTTGGTTTATTACACATGAATTCAAAAATACACAAAAATAAAACAAAAGTTGTTGTGTGTAGTTGCATCTTTACAGTCTTACTAGTTATGTAGTAAAATAGTCCAACGTAATTACACAGAAATAACCTGTGTTACTTGTTTGTTCCTTTGGGTTTCTTTCAACCACCACAAGGCACCATATAGGCCAGGTATCAAGTATACTTAATTGAAGTAAGCACCAGGGATTATCCATTGTTTCCACGCCATTTCCTATTAAATGTCAGGAATGTGATTGCAAAATACTCACATATTACAAATAAATTCTATGACTTTTCCATGTTTACAAAAATACTACCCAAGGGAAATGCTCATTATTCTATTAGCCCTCATTCTGAATAAGATATAAATGCAGCTTCCCCTTTGACATTCTAAATATTTTCACGGTAGCAATCAACTGAGGTTTAGTGTACATAAAAACAAATTGTCATAGGGTTACTTTAAGTGAGCTTTACTTGGAAGGGTTTCTTCCAAAGTACAGTACAATGGTATCTCAAGGGACAAAGGTGCACTAATCTAGTGTACAATGCAGGGGCTGCAGTGCTCCCGCTTGACCCTGGCCCTGAGCCTGCGCAGCTCCATGTGCTCACTGTCCACCAACAGGCCGCTCTCGGTCAACCTCCAGGCCTTACTGAGCTGCTGCTCTCCGTAGTGCTGCAGGGCCATACGCAGGAAGCACTCGGCCAGGCAGGACCTTCCCAGCCCGGCCTCCACACACTGCAAAGCCTGGCCCCGGTGGAGCTCCAGGGCCCGGCTGAAGTCGTCCAGGGCGGGCCCCTCGTGGGAGCACAGCACCAGGCTGCGGCCTCGCTGACACAGGTCATCTGCCCAGACGTGAGGCTCTTCTGGGGCTCCGGAGACTGTAGCGTCGGAGGGGTCACCGTGGCTCTGGATGACCCGGTCCAGGTCGGCCACAGCCCGTTCATGCAGGTCGAGCTGGGCGAGGCAAGCGGCCCGTTGGCGCAGGAACTGCGGTCGAAGCTCTGCCGCAGCTCGCACAGCCACAGTCAGAAGTGCCAGGGCTTGCTCCCAATGGCCACTCGCCGAGACACTGCCTGCTTCCTGGGCTGCTGCCTATGGTAACATATACATAATTGTGTGAGTACATATTATGATGAGTTGACTGTTACATCTCGTAAGAGTTGATTGTTTTGTAATAAGTTGATTGGTTTTTCTTGTAAGAAGAGTTGCTTTGTCTTGCGTGGGGGGAAAAAGTGATTATAAAACAGTTAGCAATCTGATTTGTCGATAGGTGTTTGTTGTCTTTGTTTTTACTTGTGCCATGCGTTTCCTGTGAATCGGGGGAATGAGGGTCAGCAGGAAGTCCAGAGTAGAGGTTCCTTTTCGGTCAGCTTGCTCAGCCTGGCACTGCCTCTGCGGTAATTCTGCTGCCAGGCCTCCACCACGCCCACCCTGGCCTGAGCTGCAGCCTCCCGGGGATCCTGGCCAAACACCTGAGCCAGGTAAGCTCCTGCTGAATTCACCTCACCTGGATCACAGGGGCAGATATTTCAAAACAGCTACATGTACTAACTGTGCACAGCTTAGCACTTCCAGTTTACTTTCAGAAGCTACCATTCTTCTGCTGTACTTTTAAGTATCTTCAATCTACAAATGAATCTGATCCGGTATCATATAACGGCATCATCAAGAAAAGCAACTTTACAAAAATATACTCCAACAAAAACCTTCCTGAAAGTAGGCCTGCTTAGACACTGTCCATACTGTGTCATCTCTAGGGCAGAACAGGACAAAGGCTAAATCCCAAGTCGACCCATAAAACCTACGCCCTATGCACCTACGCCCTATGCACAAATCTGAGATTACTTCATAGGTGTAATCATAGGGCATATGGTCTAGGCTGGGATAGGCAAAAGTCATCCAAAAAGAGCACTCACTGATGATAGATAAGTGAGAGTCTGTCAGCCAAGTGCCAATCTCACCTTTGGCCAGTAGTATATCTACGTAGAGGAGATGACATCTGGTGTCTCGGCAGTCAGTCCTCATCAGGACTCCTCCAATTAGAAAGGCCTCTCGAAGCTCTTCTTCCTGGCAGGGGACGGACTTAGCCGCCAGGATCTCTGACAGGTTGGTCCGGCAGTACTGCTGCAGCCAATCACAGACCAGTTTCCTTGCCTTATCTTTGAGCGATAGGATGTCTTTGGTCACGGCGTCCATGCTTATTTGAAGTGCTGCCAGTATATCCTGAGTGCATTCCTGGAAAACAAAGACATTTTTATAATCGTCTTGAGATTATCTGTCAATCAGAAGCTGTCAATGTGGATGTAGAGCCCTTAAAACAATTGCTTTAATGCTGATGCAAAAAGCAATATTAGCACTGCATGTACAGCAGGATAAGTATCCCCCATTTTTGTGTCCTAGTACCTTCTGTTGGTTTAGCATGAGATAGGTGAAGCCTCTTCCACAGAGGGCCTGTACATGGTCAGGGTGCTCTTTCAAGATGGAGCTGAAATCAAAGATGGCCGTCTTGCGTTGGCCCAACAAGACATAGCACCTGGCCCTTTCCATCAATGAGTTTGCTGCCTCACATCCTACAAGTAGTAGACCTTACATTAGTTGTATTGCCTATGTCATGAATGTTAGTATATATAAAATATACACTGAGTGTACAAAGAATTAGGTACACCTGCTCTTTCCATGACAGACCAGGTGAAAGCTATGATCCCTTATTGATGTCACCTGTTGAATCCACTCAATCAGTCTAGATGAAGGGGAGGAGACATGTTAAAGAAGGATTTTTAAAGCTTGAGACATGGATTGTGTATGTGTGCCATTCAGAGGGTGAATTATTTAAGTGACTTTGAATGGGGTATGGTAGTAGGTGCCAGGCACAACGGTTTGAGTGTGTCAAGAACTGCAACACTGCAGGGTTTTTCTCGCTCAACAGTTTCCCGTGGGTATCAAGTATGGTCCACCATTACCCAAAGGACATTTAGCTAACTCGACACAACTGTGGGAAGCATTGGAGTCAACATGGACCAGCATCCCTGTGGGACGCTTTTGACACCTTGTAGAGTCCATGCAACTCAATATTAGGAAGATGCTCCTAATATTTTGTACCCTCAGTGTACATTGTACTATTATGACCTATTCGAAACATAACGACGAAGCTACACTAAAAAAGAGACCCTTTATCAGGTGTTTATGATTCAGAGATGCATCTACCGCAAACAAAATACAGTATAAACCTAATTTTAATCTGGCAGCATTACTTAATTTGAAACTTAATTTGGAAAATCTGAATTTTGATCAAGGGGGAGGTAAGTTTCTATTACAAAAGAGAATGGAGGATAAATGTCACAAAAGCAGGAATTCCTATACAACAAAACATGTATCCAAAATTATGACCTATGCTTGACCAAATGACAAGAGCCAATCACCAGAGGCCATGATGGCGATGGACAGATAGGCCACGGCCTGCCTCAGGGTGCACTCGCCTTGCAGGCCCTCCAGGATGCGTTTGGAGGCAGAGTGGCAGTAGCCCTGCAGCAGCAGCCGGTCCTTTTTAGACGCCACGGCCAGCAGGGGGCGCAAGCAGCTCGTATCACCACACTGGATCAGCTTCTTCAGCAGCTGAAAGAAGAACAGACAAAGCATGAGCACAGTTAGTTGATAGCAGTCATTAGCTTTTTAGTTTATCATGGCAAATTTGGGAACATTTGTCCACAATTTCAAAATGTGCATATCATTCTGGATAGCTGTAACAGCATTTGTAAAGTGTGAATTTATACACATTTAAAGTATAATTTGAACACAATGTTACTTAGAGCCAAGTCAAATGTATTGCTGGTGCATAATAACAAGTGACTTTCAGTATCAAAAGGTATTTTTGTAGTCATATTGGGGTCTCCTGACAAGTGTTCTAAAGACATCTTATACTGTAGGTAATATATATTTTTTTAAATGTTAGGACGATTAGAATGACTGTTTATGTTGGAAACACCAAACATAATAGTTTGCCCTTTCACATAAAGCAATGTTTACATAATGATGGACCTGGTTGGCATCATAAAGGAAGCCCCGGTGCAGTTGTAGCAGGGTGAGGCGGGCCAGGATGGGTGCACGTGGGCTAGTGGGCCCAATGGCCAACAGCAAGCGATACGCTTCCTCCATCCGGCCCAGCAGGTACAGGGCATCAGCCACCAGGATCTGAGGAGCGTCAGCACTGGGCTGTAACTCCATCAGCAAAACAGCCAGAGAGTGGACTCCAACTGGTGTCCTGCCAAAGAGAGAGATTCAATCACGGTTCAATCAGGTTATCAGCCGATACTGAAATGACATTCATTAAAAAACCCTCACTGAAAGTCATGAAGATCTAATTGAATTCTAATTCAATACAAATTATACAAATTTATACAAACTCTCTGACAGACAGGGTTTAAGAATGAAAAACGATTATAAGATGATTCAAGCACTGTCTAAAGAATAGCCAACTTGTGGGTTATAGCCTAATTCACGATGCAGCCTATTTTATGAGATCTTTCACATTAAAGTACCCCATGTGTGACATGCAGAAACACCAGTGTTAGGGAGTAGGGAACTAGAAATTAAACTACATTTTGCAGTAGCTTGGTGGAATTTAAAATAAATTCCAATTTTGGTAGTGTTTTCAGGAGTTAATTACTTGTTTGCCATGTAACGGTGTAGCTAACTACTGGAACTACACACAATTGTTTTTGCAAAAATAAGAAAATATGGGGGAAATATAGGCAATAAAGTTTTTTTTTGTTTTAATAGATTAAATTACACATTCTGTTAATACCTGACCCTAGAGTGAACTGTTTCTTGCAATTTGTAGTCTGACGTTTCATATTAAGATTTGATCATTTTTCCCCAAGTAGCTTGGATGTCGAGAACTACTTTTTCTAAGTAGCTTTAGTTTAGTGAACTATATTTTTTATTGTATCTTAACTTCTTCTAGTGTGAAGTAATTGGTAGTTTGGTAAACAATGATAACAGAGTAGCTTCCTCAACACTGAGAAACACATGCGCTAGCTTACCCTTCTTTGTAGCCATCTTTTGTCTGCGTAGGCTGTAGCTGTTTGGTCTGCTGGTGCTCTTGCTGTTCCAAGGGACTGAGGCTGGAGCTGTGATCTACGGTCCACTCCTCCAGCATGACCCTGGCCTGCTCCAACAGCACGGTGATCAGCAGCCCGCGGCAGTTCCAGGGAACCAAGCAGCGTACGGTCAGCGCAGTGTCCTGGGGCTGCAACCTGCTCGCCGTCACATAGTCCAGGGCTGTGAGGTAGTGCAGGCCCCCCATCATGCGCAGGACGCCCCTGCCACACAGCGCCCGCACACAGCTGGAAGGGTGGGGTGCCTTGTGCTCGATCACCGTTTGAAAGTCCTCCAGGGCCCCCTTGTGGTCATCTGAGAGAAGACGGGAGTAGCCGTGCAGCACCTGCACTGTGTTCTGGTAGCTATGCTGGGTGTGGGAGTTTGTGTTGGTCGCCAGCTGGCTGCAGATGGAGAGGGCCTCTCGGAACTCGCCCCGCAGGAGGAGGCACTCGGCCAGCCGCACCCGCAACTCTCTGCTGCCCCCGTTGGGCTCCAGGTGGCACAGCGCCCAGAGCTGGGCGATCACTGGGTCCAGCAGCTCCACGCCCTCAGAGGACCGCAGGTCAAGACGGACCAGGACTGTCTCCCTGTACCCCAACAGTCCTCTCTCTGCCTGCTGACGCAGTTGCATGCGGGCTGCAGCTCCTGTCCCCTGGTCCACGAAGAGCCTCTGGAACTGCAGTCGTGCTGTGGCAGGGTGGACTCCAAAAGCCTCACCAAGGTCCCGGCTTGACTCCGTGGCTCGCCCCCCTGTGGAGAAATGGGCGGCCGCTCTACAGGTCAAGAGACTGGCTCTTCTTTCTGCTGGCATCCCCTTAACCACCTTGCCTGTACCTGACTTTGGTTGTGATTGTGAATGATCCTGCAAGGCAACAGAATAAACATCTGCGCTCTCTTCGAACTTGCCTAATGAAAATAAGAAGGTTGCTTGCAACTCTTGCACATGTGTGTCACCTGGCGAAACAGCCATTAAGAACTCAAGGAATTCAGAGGCAGATTCTGCTACAATGTCGATGACCTCACTCGCTCTCTCCCTAGACTTCATTTCAGTATTTTTTGGCAAAATCTGCTCAGAGAAGGCCTTCACTATCTTGGGCAGGTGCTGAGCTTGTCTACCCTTGACCATTCTTACAGTCTCTGATTTATTGTCTTGGAAAGCCTTGAGATAAAGCCTAGGGCCTTTGGGACTGTGGGGGTCAGAGAGTAAGCAGGTGAGGGCTCTAGTTAACTCCAAAACCACACAAGTGGAACCCTCTCGACATGGGTTTTGCTTTCCTTCGAGCAAAGCTGAGCAGCGTACAACAATCTCGTCACAGCCCTGACCAGCACCCTGAAGTATGGACTCCATTTTGAAAAGAGAGGCAGACACATTGTTTGGGCTCAGTGTTGATAGGAACACAGCTGCCAGGCCTTTGTTGAGGCCCTCCATGGAGGCCTGGATCTCCCCATGACCATTGAGCCAGGTCTCCAGAGTGGAGATCACCCTAGCCAACCTGGAACCCCCTAGGCCTCGCATGTGACCCATGGTGGATCCAGCATGGCTCTTGAAGGCAGATATGTACAGAGCAGTGGCCTTCCCCAACTCTCCAGTCTCTAAGAGTTTGTCTCCTTCTTGGCACAGGTCCGCCACTCCTATCCCAGCAGGTCCCAGGGCTGTCATGATCACGCCCCCCTGTTCTCCCAGTGATTAACACTAGTGTTCATATGACTGTCCACAATTGGGGGGAAAAACACATGTTATATAGAATCATAGTTTTTAAAATGAGAGATTATTTTTTTATTAAAATACCACAACAAAATTGACCAGAATAACCAATGTGAACTTGAAATATGAGAAGTCAAACTTAGCATAAGTAGCCAAGCTCTTAGGGCAATAACACAAAGAGCTGTACCACAACTATAGTAACACTATAGTGGCTCTAGTTCCGCTAATACAGTAACACAATTGAGCCTGTCAAATTATCTCCAAAATATTTCAAAGCTATATGTTAAAGTTGAAATGAATGATAAAGCACCCTCTTAAAGGGGCAATCAGCAGTAAAAAAATGTTTTACTTATTAATTAATTATATGTACCCATTCATTATTGAATATAACTTGCCTCATGAGCTTAGCTAGTTCAAATGTCATCCCCCATCAGAACCCAGAATATAAGCTTGTTTTATTTCAATGTTTGTAAACAAAGTAAATGTAAACAAACACTATATAGCTTCAAAACATGGTTAAAACTATAGTTTTGATATCATGCATGGATGGTCAGTCCTGCATCCATAGCTCTTGTCTATGAATTTGAGAGTGGTTACATTTCTCCAGCCCCTATCCTTCATCTTTTTACAGAAAAAAGGTCAGGGATCTGCTGTTTTTACCACTGCTGATTGCTTCTTTAAGGGTGGATGACTGAAAAATATACATTTGGCTTACCTTTAATCATTTTGTGAGCTCAACTTTCTGTTTTATGAATAAGGTACATTTTCCCCAGAGAAAAATGTGTGCCAAGGCAAGCTTGCCCAGTCCCCTATGTTTGTTACAACCCCCACTGTCCTCCTAGGTTTTCAGACAGTTCACTTTGTTTATTTGTTACTTGTTGCTAGAGAACTTATAGCTGCTGTCTCTGCAAGCTACGAAAGTTATATACCAAAAAAAGGAACTCTAGCATTAGCTAGCTATTCTTTATAGTAACTGATATATACGTTGACCTACATTTCCTCAGTGTGTTAGCTAACCAATTTGTTGGCTATTAAAATTCAGTAGGCAAGAGACGCTCAAGAACACAACACACATTGCTGTGCACTGGCTACATTTTTGTAATTCAATACAGCCCAGGCAACTACTGGTATCAAGTAAACTACTGTCACTAGTTTTGAGAAAGTCTTACAAATTTACTTCTAACTAAGCATAGTGCATGCTAATACAGGCTAATATTCGGATGATTATGTCTGTAATAAACGCGCGAGCCAGTACTACCTATTGTTCCTGGCAGCGTGTTTCCGTGGTTACTATGGAAACCAAACGCTCTGACTGCCGCACATTTCCAGCATAGATGAGGTTGAGGAGCTGCTCCGTCGTCCGTTCAAATGTGTAAGGTTTCTCATTTCCGATTGCCCTGTTTTTGATGTAGATAAGACATATTTTGCCATTGAGATCTGGAAAGTATTTTCGTGGCCTGCTTGCTTCTTTCTCACTGCTAGCATCTGAGATGATTAGCATCTTTCTGTTCTTTCTTCTTTCTGCCCATGAAGTCGTGCGATCGCCTTCTGTTATAACCAACAGACACAGCCAGGGTTGCCAGGTGTAGCTAAATGTCTAAGCCAATGAACACACAAAAACCGGCCACAAGGCTTGAAAACGTTTTTATTTTTTTCATTGCAGCAAAAGAGGAGTTGCCACATTTATCCAATAGGTGTCTCCATAATGACAATCTACACTGATTGCAAAAAATATTAAAGGACACCTTAATATTGTGCACATAGAACAGATCTACCGCTTCTTAGATTTGCTTTCAATGTGAATGGCAGATCTATAACTCAACATTTCTATGTGAATTTGGTCAGGTTGCCCAAAAAAGTTACATATTGCAGCGTTAAAGCAAAAACATATTGTACATTTAGCAAATTTCTAACATATCATACGAATTGTAATTTGTAACATATAAGAAAAATGACTCTCATGGACATGTATGTGTCGGTTGTTTTGCTCTAGGACGCCCACAGGCGTCACAGGACTCGTCTGAAGGTTCCCTGGTGTCAGTTGAAAAAAGGAATTGAAGTACAGTACCAGTCAAAAGTTTGGACACGCCTACTCATTCTAGGGTTTTTCTTTATTTTTACTATTTTCTATACTGTAGAATAATAGTGAAGATGTCAAACCTATGAAATAACACATATGGAATCACGTAGTAACCCAAAGAATGTTAAACAAATCAAAATATATTTTATATTTGAGATTCTTCAAAGTAACCACCCTTTGCCTTGATGACAATTTTGCATTCTCTCAACCAGTTTCATGAGTCACCTGGAATGCTTTTCCAACAGTCTTGAAGGAGTTCCCACATATGCTGAGCACTTGTTGACTGCTTTTCCTTCACTCTGCGGTCCAACTCATCCCAAACCATCTCAAGTGGGTTGAGGTTGAGTGATTGTGGAGGCCAGGTCATCTGATGCAGCACCCCATCACTCTCCTTCTTGGTCAAATAGCCCTTACGCAGCCTGGAGGTGTGTTGGGCCATTGTCCCGTTGAAAAACAATTGATAGTCCCACTAAGCGCAAACCAGATGGGATGCATATTGCTGCAAAATGCTGTGGTAGCCATGCTGGTTAAGTGTGCCTTGAATTGTAAATCAATCACAGACAGTGTCACCAGCAAAGTTCCCCCACACCATCACACCTCCTCCTCCATGCTTCATGGTGGGAACCACACATGCGGAGATAATCCGTTCACCTACTCTGCGTCTCACAAAGACATTGGAACCAAACATTTCAAATTTGAACTCATCAGACCAAAGGACAGATTTCCACCGGTCTAATGTCCATTGCTCATGTTTCTTGGCACAAGCAAGTCTCTTATTATTTTTGTCCTTTATTAGTAGTGTTTTTTTTGCAGCAATTTGACCATGAAGGCCTGATTCACACAGTCTCCTCTGAACAGTTAATGTTGAGATGTGTCTGTTACTTGAACTCTGAGGTGCAATCTGAGGTGCAGTTAATTGCAGATTTCTGAGGTTGGTTACTCTAATGAACATATCCTCTGTAGCAGAGGTAACTCTGGGTCTTCCTTTCCTGTGGTGGTCCTAATGAGAGACAGTTTCGTCATACCGCTTGATCGTTTTTTGCGACTGCACTTGAAGAAACTTTTAGTTTCTTGACATTTTTCGCATTGACTGGTCAAATAGCTTGTAAGCTTAAAGTAATAATGGACTGTCATTTTCTCTTTGCTTATTTGAGCTGTTCTTACTATAATACTTTTTTGGTTACTACATGATTCCATGTGTTATTTCATAATTTTGTTGTAGAAAATAGTAAAGATAAAGACAAACTCTTGAATGAGTAGGTGTTTCCAAACTTTTGACTGGTACATTCAGTCAGTAAAGAATTTGAGAATCATTCATTGAAACCATGAGCTGTATTACCTGCTCGGGCTCTAGTGGAGTCACAGTTTCCCTTTGCATTGGCAAAATATGTGTTTCATGATTGCTGCTGCTTGTTCCACTCCGAGAGCGTTTCTTTGTGCTTGATAAGCCTATGATTTGTCACAGAGATTGTTGTAACCTCTGCTCGGCATCAGACTCATTTTGTGCTTCAGTTGCTCTTCTCTACTTCGATAAGAATTCACGAACTGGCATTCATTCTACCAGCAGGCAGCGCTCTGACTGATGTGTAGCTACTTTTCTCCGTAAAATGCAAGATTAACTACAAGCAAACCATTATTAGGAAATGTAGCTGGTTACATTCTTTATATGATAAAGATTGGAAATATGATAGCCATGCATCATTTTTTGATTAAAAAAATGATTGTTTTTATATTGTAAGCTCATTTACTTGTGTGCAATGTTCTCTTCTATTTTTTCAGCACTGAGCAAATTTCAGGTCTGCTGAGCACAAACTTGAAAGTTGTGAAAATTCTGTGCAACTTCCAGCTTACTGTGAACACCGAGGCTGTACTCGCTTTAAGTTCAAATTTGAACATTGGCCAAGTAGGCTACTGTGGCTATTTGATCATAATGTGGGCCTAATGTGGCATACCACCAAAAACAATTAAGAAGATGCATCCCATAACATTTTAACATGGAAATAGCTGTTCTATCATTCAACCTACAATAGCAGCCAATGTACGGTGTTCAACGTAGGCCTACATTCCATTATACTTTTTGGAGAAAGAAAACATGCAGGGCTTGACAGTAACCTGTTTATCCACTTGTCCTTTAGATAAGGTGACTGGAAATGTTGTGTTTGATGCAAGAAACTACTGTACAAAATAAAATTCATTATTATTCCCATAACATTATTACAGAGAATCAGACAAATAATGCTACCCTCTGCCTATTGGTTATTTAGTTTATTCACGCCTGTCTCAAAATACAACACTGCCTCTGTAAAACAAAAAAACGCTCTTTGCCTGACTCGCTTTTCAAAGATGTCTAGAAATGTCTACACGTCTTTTGCTCTTCTAGGAAGCAATCACTCCCCTTTTGCTAACTACAAATGCTATATAACTGGGCTAATAATTCACTAACTAGAAAAGGATAGGAACATAATGTGCACAAGTGGCTACATGCAGCTCTCACTTTTATCTCAAAACAAGTACATCTACTCACAACTACTCATGCTGTAAACACAGTCCAGTTCAAAGTAAATGGCACAGATCCATATATGGTCTATTTGCATATAGGTCTACTGCAACTCTGATTGGTTATGCCACACCGGTCTGAGTAGAGTATGGGCTGAGTCGTGTGTGCCAATGCAATGGAATCCTACTCCGATGCGTTCTGCCTAAAACCAAAACTCTTGCATAGTTTGTTTTGTTTCGATATGTTGCATTGAAAGTGACTAATATTGCGTTGATTCGATCACAATCGACAGAGTAAAGGGAATAGTGTTAGTGGGAATAGTGAATAGTGGGAATAGTGGGAATAGTGTTAACAGAAAACTCTAGAACAGTGGTCACCAACCTTTTCTGAGTCAAGATCAGTTTGAGTCAAAATGCAAGCCGAGATCTACTGCTCATATTTGTTTTTTAACATAACTTAAAAAACATAAGCCTATGTAACATTAACCAATTAATAACAGTACTGTAGCAATGAGGTTTGTGCAGTAAACTATAGGCCCAATAAATTATCATTGCAAAAATTGTAGGCTATATCAACATAATCTCACATAATCTCACATATTCGTGCAAATATGTACAAAAAGTACTTCAGCATATTTTGTGTTTTTCTGCATTTTTGTGTTTCTTAATTTGTTTGAAAAGACACATTTTTGTGCCACTCAATACATAGGAAAATACAAAAAAATTGTGCAACTTCACAAAATACATTTTTGTATTTTCGGAATAAACTTCGGATTAATATTTTGAATGTTATTAGAGCAATGCATGATGGGCAATGATGTTCTAAACTAACTTTTGTGTTCCACATTTATTTACAGTGCATTCGGAAAGTATTCAGACCCTTTGACGTTTTCCACATTTTGTTACGTTACAGCCTTATTCTGAAATTGATTAAAATGTTGTTGTTTTTCTCATCAATCTACACACAATACCCCATAATGACAAAGCAAAAACAGATTTTTTTTAAATGTTAGCAAATGTATGAAAAAAATGAAAAAAATGAAATACCTTATTGACATAAGTTTTCAGACCCTTTGCTTAGAGACTCGAAATTGAGCTCAGGTTCATCCTGTTTCTATTGATCATCCTTGAGATGTTTCTACAACTTGATTGGAGTCCACCTGTGGTAAATTCAATTGATTTTGACATGATTTGGAAAGGCACAAACCTGTCTATATAAGGTGTGTATAAATCATCATTGTAAAATAAGAATTTGTTCTTAACTGACTTGCCTAGTTATATAAAGGTTAAATAAAAAATACAAAATAAGGTCCCACAGTTGACAGTGCATGTCAGAGCAAAAACCAAGCCATGGGGTTGAAGGAATTGTCTGTAAGAGCCCTGAGACATGATTGTGTTTGGTTGCAGATCTGGGGAAGGGTATCAAAATATTTCTGCAGCATTGAAGGTTCCCAAAAACACAGTGGCCTCCATCATTCTTAAAATGGAAGAAGTTTGGAACCGCCAAGACTCTTCCTAGAGCTGGCCGCTCGGCCAAACTGAGCAATCAGGAGAGTAGGGCCTTGGTCAGGGAGGTGAACAAGAACCTGATGGTCACTCCACAGAGTTCCAGAGTTCCTCTGTGGAGATGGGCGAACCTTCCAGAAGGACAACCATCTCTGCAGCATTCCACCTATCAGGCCTTTCTGGTAGAGTGGCCAGACAGAACCCACTCTTCAATAAAAGGCATATAACAGCCCACTTGGAGTTTGTCAAAAGGCACCTAAAGGACTCTCAGATCATGAGAAACAAGATTCTCTGATTTGATGGAACCAAGATTGAACTCTTTGGCCTGAATGCCAAGTGTCACTTTTTGTATTATTATTATTATTATTATTATTTTTACCCCTTTATTTAACTAGGCAAGTCAGTTAAGAACAAATTCTTATTTTCAATGACGGCCTAGGAACAGTGGGTTAACTGCCTGTTCTGGAGGAAACCTGGCACCATCGCTATGGTGAAGAATGGTGGTGGCAGCATCATGCTGTGGGGATGTTTTTGAGTGGCAGGGACAGGGAGACTAGTCAGGCTTGAGGGTGAGATGAACAGAGCAAAGTACAGAGTGATCCTTGATTAAAAACCTGCTCCAGAGCGCTCAGGGCCTCAGACTGGGGCGAAAGGTTGACCTTCCAACAGGACAACAACCCTAAGCACACAGCAAAGACAACACAGAAATGGCTTGTCCTTGAGTGGCCCAGCCAGAGCCCAGACTTGAACTTGATCGAACATCTATGAAGTGACCTGAAAATAGCTGTGCAGCGACACTCCCCATCAATCCTGACAGGGCTTGAGAGGATCTGCAGAGAAGAATTGGAGAACCTCTTAAATTACAGGTGTGCCAAGCTTGTAGCGTCAAACGTCAGATTTTTTTGCAGGTGTCTGTTTCCCCACATTTATTGATTAATTAATTTCCAATCATGAAATGTATCCACATTCCCCTATCAAATACCTTAATCGATACCACAAAAAAAAAAAAGAGTTTTACTCCAATCTGGCAACCATCATAAAATCTGACATAGCACCAGTATCCCAAAGAATTGTGCAAAAGAAGTATTTCGGTGATAACTTGGTTGATTAACAATATTGGGTTAACACGTTTGTAAAAAAAAAAGTCAGTCCATTGCCCAAAATGCATTGCTCCAATAACTTGTGTGTATTTTCACAGGAATTAAGCCACACATAAACACACAAAATCTGTTGAAATACTTTTTGTACATATTTCCACGAATTGAGTATGAGATTGTGTTGGATATATGATCACACTTGTAATAGTTTCTGTTGTTGTATTACTTGTGAGGCACAGCTGAGTGATCATACATTTAAATAATGTGCTTTTTATTTTACTGGGCTGATGATGCCTGTATCTGATGGAAGGAGAGAGCAGCAAACTGAGTCAGCCTCTCAACATCCCGCCGCTCTCCCTTTCCTCCACTGACACTGACCAAAGGCACACCATCTTCCAGTTGACACTTGAGTTTGCACTGCATTATTTCTGCCTCATGCACAAATTCATGCTGTTACTCCTATGAACAGAAGACCCAAGTCGCTAATAATAACAACAACGCAAGCCTTTAGATACACTTTCCTACTCATTCATTACTGCCGCAGTGCTTGTTGTAGCGCTGAGTGGAAATAGGAAAAGCGCCGCATTTTATGGCTTATTAAAGTGAACTCACTCATTAAAACAGAAGCTCTGTGCTGTATTTGTCTTTACACAGAAATCTCACAGTATCAATTTTGCTGTAGTTTTCTTTTATGCCTACGATCTGCAGTCATCCCGAGACAAATTTTTAAAAAATAGGCACACATGGCTTTATCAATGTTTTTTTACAGAAATGTTTGGCGATTGACTCAAGCATGCACTTTCACACAATCGTGACAAGACTGAGAGACCAGACATATGCTCCAAATAAAGGACAATGACACAATTGACATAAAACGGGTAAATATACTGAACAAAATATAAACGCAACAGATGTTGGTCCCATGTTTCATGAGCTGAATTAAAAGATCCAAGAAATGTTCCATATGCACAAAAAGCTTATTGCTCTCAAATTGTGTGCACAAATTTGTTTACATCCCTGTTAATAAGCATTTCTCCTTTGCCAAGTTAAACACAAGAAGCTGATTGAACAGCATGATCATTACACGAATGCTCCTTGTCTTGGGGACAATAAAAGGCCACTCTAAAATGTGCAGTTTTGTCACACAACACAATTCCACAGAGGTCTCAAGTTTTGAGGGAGCATGCAATTGGCCTTCTGACTGTTTCCAGAGAATTTGAATGTTATTTATCTACTATAAACCTCCTCCAACGTCGTTATAGAGAATTTGGCAGAACCTCCAACCGGCCTAACAACCACGTGTAACCACACCAGCCCAGGACCTCCACATCTGGCTTCTTTACCTGCGGGAGAGTCTGAGACCAGCCCCCCAGGCAGCTGATGAAACTGTGGGTTTGCGCAACCAAATAATTTCTGCATAAATGGTCAGAAACCATCTCAGAGAACCTCATGTTCTCATGCTCGTCATCCTCACGAGGGTTGTAACCGACTTCAGTGGGCAAATGCTCACTTTGTGCACAATTTGAATGCACAGAGATACCGTGACGAGATCCTGAGGCCCTTTCTCGTGCCATTCATCCGTCGCCATCACCTCAGGATCTGTACAGAATTCCTGGAAGCTGAAAATGTCTCAGCTCTTCCATGGCCTGCATACTCACCAGACATTTTACTCGTTGAGCATGTTTGGGTTGCTTTGGATCAACGTGTACGGCAGCGTGTTCCAGTTCCCGCCAATATCCAGCAACTTCTCACAGCCATTGAAGAGGAGTGGGACAACATTCCACAGGCCACAATCAACAGCCTGATCAACTCTATGCTAAGGAGATGTATCGATGCCCAACAGATGCATATCTGTATTCCCAGTAATGTGAAATCCTTACATTAGGGCCTAATGAATTTATTTCAATTGACTGATTTCCTTATATGAACTGTAACAGCAAAATCTTTGAAATTGTTGCATGTTGCATTTATATTTTTGTATAATTAAATAAACCACAACTTCATTATCATAGCGCAGTTTGAGCTCTCCAAACATATACACTACCAGAATGAGAACGGTATGCAGTATTAATATATTGAATAAACAGAAAAGACCATAACCAAACATTCTAGATTAATGGGGAAGTGGCAATGAATAACGTTAGCCTACATTTAGTACTGCTGATACTTTTGATACATTGTGGGGAATTCATAAACATTGACAAACCGAGAGAGTGAGCATGGAGAGCGACCTAGCACTTTGTTGCAACACAGTATTTGAAAACAATGTGATCTCTGGTTAAGACCGATTTTTGACGTCTGTTCGAATACTCATGTCCATCCCTACTCAGTTGTCCTGTGAAACTGTGGTGATGTCATTGGTTGTGGCTCTCCACTGCAGCTGCTCCAGACAACCCTGCAGCTGGTAGGCACAGCCAGCCAGGTCCATGTAGAGCAGGGCTGAGTATACGTCCTCCAGACTTGCAGTCGGGCCCTGGCTCCACAGCCGCAGCATCTGGTACTGCCTCTCAATAGAGCCCAGGCCTGGCTCCAGCTCCACACGCTCCAGCTGCTGGTCGGTCAGGGAGAGCACGCGCAGGAATTCCTTCCATCTCCGCAGAGGCACCTCCTTGATGATGGCATATAACACCGTCGCGGGCCAGTGCTCCTCCTGGGTGTCCTGGCGAGGGACTGCGGAAGAGAGGGGGAAGGGGGGAAATCAGGGCCAATATTCACAAAGCGTCTCATAGTAGGAGTGCTGATCTAGGAAAAGGGTTCCTGTGTCCATGAAATTGTATTAATTATTATCTAAAAGGTAAAACTGATCCTAGATCTGTGTTCCTACTCTGAGAAGCTTAATACGGGCCCAAAATGGTAACCGGTCAGAGAGATTTCTTGTAAAGTAAATTCTTGTAAAGGAAAACTATACCTAAAAACTTGTCAGCAATCAAGTTTTCAAGATATGTAATGTTCAAAATAAATAAAATGATGCTAAATGCATCATACACAGGGATTATTTGTGTATTTTGAAAGTTACATATCTTGAAAACTTGGTGCTGAAAAGAAAAACATTTTGGGACAATGTTAACAGTGGACTAATGAAACAGATATCAAAATAAAAACATTTTGGGACAATGTTAACAAGTGGACTGAGATGAAAGTTCCCCTTGCTCTGCAGATATCAAAATATGATGTTTTTAGGTGGTTTAAAAATTATTGTTACATTGATGCTTTGACCCGAATTACTGGTTGCTGCGGGAAAAAAGGAGGAAGGAGTGTAACTGATGTGAAACGGCTAGCTTAGTTAGCGGTGTGCGCTAAATAGCGTTTCAATTGGTTACGTCACTTGCTCTGAGACCTTGAAGTAGTAGTTCCCCTTGCTCTGCAAGGGCCGCGGCTTTTGTGGAGCGATGGGTAACGACGCTTCGTGGGTGACTGTTGTTGATGTGTGCAGAAGGTCCCTGGTTCGCGCCCGGGTATGGGCGAGGGGACGGTTTAAAAATTATACTGTTACATGAGCAAAGAAGTAATAGAGAGTTTGGGCAAGATTCAATCAATGTAATCAGGTCATGTGTGGGGTATGAGGAAACCTCTTTGTGCTGTTAGGGTGTGTTTTAGGAGTGAGAAAGTGCTTTAACTTGTCTTGCTTGTGTAAATTATGATACCTGATAAGTGTGATGCTCATAGTTTTATTTCTAACAAGCATTTTATTATTTCGATTTGCACACTATGCACACTCCTAGTCCAGTAGATTTGTTTTTGAGGGGGAAGTCGCAGTCTGGACCCCAGTCAACTGTTGTAAAGGAACTGGCACGCAAACTGAACTATACCACGCACCATAACCTTACAACAACACAGGAGACTCTGAAGTTGACAAGCGGAATTTCATGTAAACTAGAAGTGGCCATACTATTTCATCTTAAAGATCAAAAAATAAAAATAAAATTTAAAAACGTGGCCTTAAATTTGAGGTTAGAAGATCAAAAACAGGATGTAAAGTCTCAGGACAAACCTTTACATGTATCATATTTTGTCACTGAAAGTACTGTAACCAACAAGCTTTGATGCTTGGTGAGATACTTCTGTGCATATTTTCAGTGGAACGGATGTTGGAATCAGGGTGTAATTTGCAAGAAGGATAAGGAAACAACCTTACATGTTAAAGGCCGATCAGTTGAATGCTGCTTTTTGCTATTTGATTTGCCAATTAATCTGAACCTCAGATTCATATCACCAAAGTTTTGCAGTTTCCACCTACACATGCACCCACATTTCCACGTGACTGACAAGAGATATGTTTTATGTTGACACGCTGCTGCATTTAAGGAAAGGCGGTTGTTTTGAGTACACAGCAGCACATATTCTACCCACATCAAAGTGACAGGACAGGTAGTACTATGCTGTAGGGTACAGACCTCAGAAATGTGCTCGATGGGATTTGCTTTTGCTTCTGATATGCGAAACACCTACATTATATCATATACGTTTATTATAAATCCAAGCTTATGCACCCAACCTTAAAGTCATATTCCAGGCTCCTTTTCACTTAATTTATCACCTGATTTACTTAACCCTTTACCCTCGTACCCATATACGGGTTGAAAATGGCAGATTTAGGCACTAATAAGCACCTAAGATTGGAACAAAGTGACTGTACAGTAACGTACTATACATGATGTCAGAGGTCTGGGCTCTGCACTTCACAGCTCTGTTTTCACTGAAAGCTGTTCTGATCTTGAGCACCGCACTCAACAAGACGTTGCCCCCATCCCTGAATAGCCTTGTAAAAGCCTAACACTGTAAGATCATATTTTCTGACCGCTAGTCATGTTGGTAATAGAATAAGATTTAAAATCATGCCGACCTGATCATTGTGTGATGGTGGGGATGCAGGGTTGTATTTCAAAACATCTACAAGTGTGCCTGCTCTAGTTCCTCAACAGCACAGCTAGGAGAGCTAAAAAAAAGTACCTTATACTTCAAGACTTTTCTTTGAGTCATAAAAGTGCATTGAAATTGCTTAGGAACTGTGCACACTTTAGAGAGGTGTGTGGCCACTTGGAGACACCAGTTACTCCTCTCATTCATTCAAACCCTTATTTGCACCTACCCCACATTTTCCAGGAATAGTCTTATTTTGTTACGGAATGTATCTAGAGTATTTTCAGATTCCGCTGTCTACAAATGTGGCAAAGTACACTAAATGTAAAATGCACATAAAATCAACAGCGTGATGTTTGGATTCAGTTGTTAGGTTCTTATTTTTCAGAGTAAATAACTCACGGACACTAGAGAAGTTTTAACCAAGCTTGTAAGTCGCTCTGGATAAGAGCGTCTGCTAAATGACTTAAATGTAAATGTAAATGAATTCTTCCCAAAGGTTCTGTACAGCTGTAATTCAGACAACCCAACATTTTTCCCATCCAGATACAGTGGGGCAAAAAAGTATTTAGTCAGCCACCAATTGTCCAAGTTCTCCCACTTAAAAAGATGAGAGAGAGGCCTGTAATTTTCAACATAGGTACACTTCAACTATCAACTATGACAGACAAAATGAGGGGAAAAAAATCCAGAAAATCACATTGTAGGATTTTTAATGAATTTATTTGCAAATTATGGTGGAAAATAAGTATTTGATCACCTACAAACAAGCAAGATTTCTGGCTCTCACAGACCTGTAACTTCTTCTTTAAGAGGCTCCTCTGTCCTCCACTCGTTACCTGTATTAATGGCACCTGTTTGAACTTGTTATCAGACACCATAGTATAAAAACTCATAGTTGAAGTGAACCTATGATGAAAATGACAGGCCTTTCTCATCTTTTTAAGTGGGAGAACTTGCACAATTTGTGGCTGACTAAATACTTTTTTGCCCCACTGTATATTATTTAGTATATCTAAAGACATGATTAAATCAAGAATAGGTGACAATATTAGCCTATCACTTGTGAATTATATTGAATCATAGTCGCACACCTCATGTAGCCTAGACCATAGGCCTATATGATTTAATAAAGTGGGCAAATAACTTGTCAAAATTAAGCACATTAATCCACTTTACAAAGGGGTGCAGAGCCTAACTGGCATATATAAGCAGTGTGTGAGTTTCAAGTTTGGGGAAGATAATTTTCACCATAAAAATGTTGTTTTTGACAATGGTGTTTTTCGCCAATGGAACATCCGCACTTATAGCCTACTACCATGTGCGCATTTCTGCGCTTATAATGGGAAGAAAGCCTAATAGTTTATCAACATTTTAAGCTACAGTAAACTTTCTGATCTGTTGCGTCAGCCACATTGCATAAAAACGTTTTTGTTGAAGCTAGTGGTTGCATTAATTTGGGATCTATAGCATTCCACAACTGTCCCAGACTATGTTTGGAATATTTTTTTATTGCGCAGAATAGGTCAAATTTTGTACTATGGGGGATAGCAGATTGTCATAGGCTAGTGCTCTTGCTGTTCGTTAGGCCTACTCATCTTGTTGGCTGACGAAAAGTAAATGTGGACAGTTCTTCCAATATCTTCAATATGCACCTCGGGAATTGGATAAGGACACGCAGTTACATTCCCAAAGTGTCTGTCTTAACTTGTAGCCTGTGAGAAAGATCTGATCACATGACAGAGAGCCTGTGCGTGAGAGATGCTTCAGATTGTGCAGTACTCAGAGAGAAGGGCACAACACAGCACTCTGCAATTTGTTTAGGGTGCATTATGGCCACAAAGGGGATGCCCTCGTGAAATTTGAGGCATTATCAAGTGCTTGTCAAATTGTGAATTAGAGACTTTTAGAGTGTGTACAGCCTGCGCAAAAAAAACAACAAAGCAGAGCTCGTGCCTTTCAAACAACTTTTTTCAAATCATCATTGGTCTCATCATGCAGCCTTATAATAAATGTAAAAAATCTAAACATATATCCCAATGTTTGTAGAACAACTAAAGTTACATTAATAACTCAAAATTAAGCATATAGGAGTATCTATTTCTTTGTTTTACCGCTCAAGACAGAATAGCTGAATGTGCGCACTCCCTCAAATCGTTTGGAGAAAATATTTGTTCAATTATATTTTTCATTCTATAAAATAATTCCATGGAATTACAAGCAAATCTTGTCTGCTAAATGAACTAGTGTAGCCCAAAGCCATTTGGCATAGCCACATCAGGACCTAACATAAGGACAACTCAGTGTGCTATTATTCTCTACTTCATATCATGCTTCTTTAGACCTGCCTAAAATAAATGTTATTAATGTTATTTGCTTGACAATCACCGACTGACGAAATTTTGTGACCGCCACAGCCCTAGTCACATCCCTCCAATAGAGTTCCAGGCACTAGTATAATCTATGCCAAGGTGTTTGTTGGTGTTTCCTTGATTTTGTCAGTTTTGAAGATAGACAAACTACATCAAACACTTACCTCTGGGCTCTCTGTCTGGCAGCAGGGGTGTGACAAGGGGGTCAAACTCAGTCTTGGCAGCACTGTGAGCGAGTGTCATCATGGGAATCCCTTCAGTAATGTTCAGCGTCTTGGAAGGGACAGCAGACAGACAAAACTCCTTAGGATCTGTCTGGCTAAGCTGAGCAGCAGTGTCCATACACACATACAGTATAGGTATAGTAACATATCAAAAGAGATACTGATCATTTGCGGAACTAGATTATTCCTTACAGGTTTAAGATCAGACAAAGACAAATGATATATATATTGATGCAAACATAGCCATGCTGTACATTCCAACTCTAAATGTAATGTAGGTTTTGCACCTGCTAGTCAGGACTGGCCTACAGGTGAATAACATATTTTTTCTCATGTTCATTATAGTTTGTATCATCTGCTTCCTTTCTAACACTATCGCTGATCATTATCCAAATGTAATGTAATAAACTGATACTAACCAGTGAAGTTGGGTAGTTTGGCTGATGATGAAGCTGATCTGTTTGAGTTAAAGACAGATGATATCAGTTTCCTGCACCAACTGTTGCAGTGAATAACTTGTGTATTCACACAAGAGCTCTAAGATTAAACATCTTTAAAAAAAATAATAATAATAATAAAAATTGGAGGTTTTAAGTCCATAATAATGCTTAAACAGCAATAGGAGACCGCTTTTGAGGTCTGGGAAAAATCGAAGAAATGTATATTTTTGAGTATAGTTACCCTT